>NW_027020660.1:0-685498 GCF_036884655.1 Musa acuminata AAA Group
CATAATATATCCAAACTAAAGTTGTCTTATGTCCATACAAGCTCCCTTAATTCTGCCTTCATGAATATATTAAAAACAGAATGCAAAAAATCACAATATTTTGTCACTGCAAGGTATTGCTATTCAAATTTTATGACAAAAATTATCATGTGCACTAGTGCAGATTGCTTCCTAACACAAGTAGTTGGATAGGAACAGAGGCATCTCACAGCATACATAAAAGTACATAATGTTATAATAGGTACATTGAGTACGAATGAACAAGAACAATAGCATGAAAAATTGAAGTGGAGATGCAACAAGCCAGAAAGTTCATTCAAATAGTTGAAGCATAAAGAGAACTTTTGACGTCCAAGGACTTAATAAAAATGGCTGGACCAGATTCTGATTCAACAAGAGAAAAAACAAAACACCTGACCCAGCCATATATGAATTTAGAGTAGCCATAAGAAACGACATTGTGTTGTGACTCATCCATGCTTCTCTTCTCTTTCCCGGTTCCATTGCTCAATCCTAGCTCTCCGTTCCTCGCTTCCTTCCCTTATCGGGCTCTTTGTACGTTTTGGACTTCCATGCCGCCGCCTTCCCCCATCTCTATCATGGCTTCCATGTCCATCACCACTCCTCCGCCCATTGTCCCGATGGTCACCACGGTCACGATAATCACCATGATCACGGGATCCCCTTTTATAATATGGGCTTGGACTGTGACTGCGACTTCGACTTCTTCGTGTGTTGGGCCTCCTGTACCGCCCAAATAGTTTCCTCCGGAGCTCCCTACCAATCTGCTTCACATGCATGAAATTGCAGTATCCACCACGGTTGCAACTATTCTCCTCATACTGTCGGCATGTGGCTTCTCTAAAGTCTGTGACAGGAGAAAAGTCCACAATTATAGGGCGCCCCGAGTAAAACCTGCCCTGCAGGGCCCTCATAGCAGCAGATGCTTGGTCCTCTTCTCTATATTGAACATAGACATTCCCAATCATATGATCAGCAAGGTTGTCACAAACATTAAGGTTCTCAATCTCGCCAAACTTGCCAAGCTCCTCAAAGATGTCTTCATAGAAGTCCTCAAAGTGCTCTTGTATCTTCCGAGGGTCAATCGGCTGGCCCTGAGCATCGACACCTGGAGTGATCATGTCTGGGCGCTGATACATATTAGAGAGGAGAATGGTCGGTGATATCGTGGGACGGTTGTGGAGGCGGGAGCATCGATCCCCATGGCGACAAGCCCCAATCTTGAAGTAGAAGGGGCAGTTGACTCTGTCCTTTTCCGTGCCAAAGATCGAAGCCAAATGTTCAGCCATCAAATCCAAGATGTCTGAGAGCCCCTAAAACCTCCAGAAACCTTTGATGGTTGCAATAACATAGTCAATGATCGACCTTTTTTCCCAGAAAGAAAACAAATCTCACCTTTTGGTATGATACAAGTAAAACTTCAACTATGACAGAAGAATGCGAGCAAATAGTACTTTCCCATCGAAGCCGCCTCTTGGCAGTTCCCCACATTGCCGTTGTCTTTAGGAATTTGAAGATCTTGCTATTTCAACCGATCAAGTTGCTAAAATGACAAGCAAAAGTCGCTATATAGTTCAGAAAGAGATTCAAATCTCTCCGGAGCCAAAAACCCTAAGAGAACTGTTTCCTAGGGTGCCGAATAATTGGTGTGAGATCAAATAAAACCATCCAGCGTTTCCTTCCCTAATCGAACGATTTTGATCGCATGAATCGAAAACTTAACATAATTATAACGATGGACAACAAAAAAAACCCTAGGCCGAGTCGGTCAACAAATCAAAGACAAGCCTTAATACGAAAAATGAATTACAGAGCCATTTAAGGTTTAGGAGAATGCGACGTACCTCAACGTGCAAGGAGGACGAGCGGCCGGAGACCACAGGGGCGATCCCCAAAGCAAGGAGCAAGCGAGAGCAAGGGCTACGCTGCGTCGGGACTTCGGGGTAGTGGGTGTCTCCCCGTCTGGAGGATTATTTATATTGTGCGAACCGATTCGTGAGCTCGGTCCGTTCGAGTGGATTTGGGCTCGCGAGATCGTGAGTCGGTCCGTTCAAACCGGAGCTCGGACGCAAATTTAGCAGAGAGTGAGCTCGGTATGTTCGACTCGGTGCTCCGAACCAAAAGGCAGCCCAAATCGACCGGGCTGGGATTTGGTCTCATAAGATCCGAGGGTTCTCCTTTCGGTTCGACCGCGTCGAGTTGATCGAAACGATCGAGCTATTTGTTCATGGTTGAACAACGAAAGTGCTACATAAAGAAAACATAAGAAGGAGTGTCACGAGTAGTTATTTTTGGGCTTGCGAGATCGTGAGTCGGTCCGTTCAAACCGGAGCTCGGACGCAAAGGTAGCAGAGAGTGAGCTCGGTGTATTCGAGTCGGTGCTCCGAACCAAAAGGCAGCCCAAATCGATCGGGCTGGGATTTGGTCTCATAAGATCCGAGGGTTCTCCTTTGGGTTCGACCGCGTCGAGTTGATCGAAACGATCGAGCTATTTGTTCATGGTTGAACAGCGAGAGTGCTACATACAGAAAACATAAGAAGGGGTGTCACAAGTAGTTATTTTTGGGCTCGCGAGATTGTGAATCGGTTCGTTCAAACCGGAGCTCGGACGCAAAGGTAGCAGAGAGTGAGCTCGATGTGTTCAAGTCGATGCTCCGAACCAAAAGGCAGCCCAAATCGACCGGGTTGGGATTTGGTCTCATAAGATCCGAGGATTCTCCTTTGGATTCGACCGCGTCGAGTTGATCGAAACGATCGAGCTATTTGTTCATGGTTGAACAACGAGAGTGCTACATACAGAAAACATAATAAGGGGTGTCACAAGTAGTTATTTTTAGGCTCACGAGATCGTGAGTCGGTCCGTTCAAACCGGAGCTCGGACGCAAAGGTAGCAGAGAGTGAGCTCGGTATGTTCGAGTCAGTGCTCCGAACCAAAAGGCAGCCCAAATCGATCGGGTTGGGATTTGGTCTCATAAGATCCGAGGGTTCTCCTTTGGGTTTGACCGTGTCGAGTTGATCGAAACGATCGAGCTATTTGTTCATGGTTGAATAGCGAGAGTGCTAATATAAGAAGGGGTCTCATAAGTAGTTATTTTTGTTCTCTTCTCTTTTAGCCTATCCAAAATATGAGAGGCAATGGGTGTAGGATATAAATTTATGGTATGCATGGAATAATGTCCGGAAGAAAATTCCTGGCACTGTAATACTTGTTTTTCTGATCCATCATCAATTTAACTTGAGATAATTGATTTAACCTAGTTTATATTTTGAGTAGTATCGAATATGAAAGAGAGGGGTCGTTAAGTATTGAGAACCTACGTGAGAGAGAAGAATTTTTCTGAAGGTGAAAAAGGACAAAAGATACCTCTGTCTCATATCTTATTCTTAGAAAAGATTACATTGAAGTTTTTTTCAGAAAATTCTGTCCAACAACCAATGTAGTACATATGTGCAAACATCTAAATCTCATATATATTTGTTTAGCTTAGTTTCAAATTCAAAGATACATGAGAATGTAGTTTTATATAGTGTCATTCTTATAACTATAGATTTAGCAAGAGAATATATTTTTTTAGATATTATATTGATGTGACATGTCCAACAAGCTTTTCATCCTCTTTGATAGTTTATATGGTGTGTCTAGTAAACGTTGGTTGGATTCTATATATTGAGTTAAAATTGGTTAAAAATAATGATCATATCATTTGCTTCTTCATTTTGCCTTGGGTTAAGAGCGTGTACATCCTTAAGAACATTACCTCAATTATTATCACATATAATAAAAAATAATCAAATTACGCTTTAATTATTTTACTATCCTAGTTGGACGTATTATATATAAAGGGGATATTTTGGGATCAAATGTTTCATCATAGGTGAACACATCATATGGAAAAAAATATGCATTGGGAACGTTAAGTGTTTTTGATGCTTCTTTATCCTTGTTGGACACATCATGCATATCAGAGATGTCTTAGGTTATGTTAGCCTATTTAGATTTGTTTTTTGTAATTTTCATATGTATTATACACAACGGATACATGTTGAACATGTCAAGTAGATGTATCAAATTTCTTTTGCTTCTAATTCTATATAGTGGAGGAAATGAATAGGGTATTGGTCGGTGGTCCATGGTTTGTTAGGAGGCAGCTCCTTTCTCTCATTCTTTATAAGTCTAACTTTTGGTCACCATTGGAAGAAATTGGCTTCAATTGTTAGTGTTGCTAAGCCATAATTTTATTTCTTGGAACAAATTGTTTCTAAGGTTGAAAATTTGTTTAAGATCAATAAAGTTACGTTGATTTGTTCCGGAGATAATTTTGTCCGTATTTGTATCCTATTAGATCTGTCTCTCTCAGTACTTAAAAGAATTTAGATTCAACTGGGATAATTCTAATTCTTCCGGTCTATTGATTCAAAAACTTCCTAATATATATTTTAAGTGTAATAAAGTAGGTTATAAAATATTAATTTATGAATATATTGTCCAGGAGTCCCCGTTGACTTCATCTTGAGAGGAGATTGGGGCGACCACCCCTATACCAAATGTAGAAGATGAATAATTATATGGACCTTGAGTTTAAATCCAAATGAGGTCCAAGGCTAAGATTGGGAGACCTGATCTGGTTAACGGGCCAAGGGTAAGGGAAAAAAATTAGAGCTTTAATCTACCCCCAAATCTTGATTGGTTCAAGGACCAAGGAGAAAAAGGGCTTGAGCCAGAAGTCCTTATAGCTTCATAGTATATTACTTTGAACATAATTAATATAATGAGACTATCTCAAAGAATTTAAGATCATTCATAATGGAAAAAAAAAAAGAGTGTCAGGATAATAAAAGGTCGCACGTAAAACAAAAGCTTACAATGAAAAATCATTTAGATAATGTTAGAGGAAGAAAAATAAGTCTTAAGGAAGACGAAGATAGAGGCAATGATGAAAAAGAGGAAAAGGTGAGCTTAGTAGAAAATAGAAAGAGTGACAAGGGTTAGAAAAGAAAGAACGAGGAGATTATAGATAAGATAAACATCAAAAGAAAATGTGAGACGAATATCATAAAAGACAAATAACGTGACATACGATAATAACAAATAAGAGAGGTTATAGGTGATGGACCAATAACAAAAAGAAGAATATAGCACAAGTATGATGGACGTTGCTTCATGAAAGACTACCATTTACCTAAAATTACAATTTGATACACCAATTCAAAGCGATTTTGAGAATTTACCATAGGATTCCCTAAAGTAATTTTTAAAATTAAGAGAAGCATTAGAGAAAAGTGAGAGGTGAACATACAAATAAAATAACATACGATAGAGGTTGCAGGTGGTGGGACCAATAGTAATAGCACAAGTGAGAGCATAAAGCAAGCATAGTGGAGTTGCATCGGTACATGAAAGACTATTCGGTACGATTCACCTAAAGTGATAATTCGATGTATTAATTTAGAAGGATTTTGAGAATTTATCATACTTGGGATTCTCCAAAGTAATTTTCTAAAACTAGGACAATCCTGGATGAAAACACATATACTAGAGCTTTTTTAAGTAGATCAACATGATTCATGATTTAATGATTCAAACCAACAACCTAACCTTGAATTGATGATTTTGAACGGAATTGGAATCTTCAATTCTGGTTCTTAAAAATTAGAACCAAAATCGATGATTTCAAAATGAATAAAAACAAAAAAAATAAATATTAAATTTAAAGTCTAATAATAACTTGAGTTTGAATTTTGATAGATTTTTTTTTTAATCAATCGAAACCAATGATTCTAATTTTTTTTATTCTAATTTTAAATTTGATAGAATCAAAACTGATGATAACAAAATCATGGTCAGCGACTACAATGAACCCCCTAAACGGATAAATGTTTATTACTAGAATTTCCAGCTTTAAAAGGTGAAGGACAAGTATTTAGTGAAGTTAATCTATTATGCATTTATAATAATATTGTTAAGTTTCCTAATTGGACCCATCTGATTTTAGTTGAGAAAAAGAGATGATTAATTCCTGATTCTTTCTGACTCCTCAACATTAAAGTTCTTTAAGGTCACATAAGAATGCTTTAGAAAATCTTGCACACAAACAAGCTAGTGAAAGTTACCATAAAATAAATTTGCCATGCTTAGTAGTTGTAAGCATCCCTCAAAATGCAATACAATGCTTGAGAAAAGCCAATCCAATACAAAGAAACTAGTGAAAGCAAGAGCATTGCTCCAAATACAATACAATGCTCGAGAAAAGCCAATCCAATAGATGGAAAGGTTACACAAACAAATTAGTGAAAGCAAGTAGTAGTTATAAGCATTCCACAAAACACAATAGAATGCTCGAGAAAAGCTAATCCATAATAGCCACATATTATGACGATTTAACTTGTTAGTTCTTAAACCAAAGCCACAGCAAGCAGTCAGAAGCTCAGTAATTTGCCTTGTTTACATCATCAAAGTATGGGTGTTCCATAGCTTTCTTTGCTGAAATCCGCTTTGAAGGCTCATACTGCAACATCTTCTGCAAATACAAAGTTCCAAAGACTGAATCAATCTAGACCAAGAAAATCAAATATCAAAGGAAAAAAATAATTTAAAAATAATAATAAACAAAGACAAAAGTTCAAAAAAAAAAAAAAGAATTAAACCATAACATAGTCTCTTGTAAATTTTAATCGGCTTATTATCTCAATGGCTATAAATAAAATATACTAGCATTTAGTACTTCGATATGCTTGAATTGTTCCCAGAGGCATGTTATCAAAGCACTTCGTACTGGGGGTCTCACTGGGTTGTGTATATTCGTATGTGTATGAATTCATACCATTTCGGATTGAAATCTGAAAGTGTTTGATTTAGGTCAATATCTGAAACTAAATTATTTGCTTTGAATGATCCATACTGTCATATTTGTCTCTTGTAAAACGAAGACAATATGCTTCAAATGTTCACCATCTGCTGTATATTTTAATGGGCTAATCATCATCTCAATTGTTAGAAACAAAAGAACACAAGCATCTAGGGCTTCAATATGCTTAAATTGTTCCAACAAAGAAGTGAGCAAAGCACTTCAAAATAGGAATCTCACTGGGTTGTGTTTATTCGTATTCATGTCTAAATTCATACCATTTCAGATTGATATCTAAAGTGTTCCATCTAGTTCAATATCTAATAGCAAAATTATTTGCTTTGAATGATCCGTAGCGTGTCATATTCAGGTTTTTAAAAAAAGATAATTTCTGATGAACTATGCAAAGATAAGAATAAATTAAATATAAAAAACACAGTCGATATAGAAATCCTCTTACCGAGAGTAGATCCAATCCATTATCATCCAGATTAGGAACAGTAGATGACAAACTCTTGGGGCTCCACTGAGGATACTCGTGCCAATTAGGCAATTTGCTTACACCAGGCCAAATTACATCATTTGGTGTACCCAGTAACCTACATCACTAGCATAATCAGAGAAACTAACAGAGTAACCTACTTAGAAGGGACAATAAGAATAAAAGGAATTTATGGATTGAGAAGCACTTTACCTGAAAATATGAAGAAGCTGCTGCAGTTCAGAGTCGCCAGCAAAAAGTGCTTGGGTTGTAATTAGTTCAGCTAAAAGTTCAAAGCCGAGGAAAAAACAGTCAAGGAAGCAAACTTCTTTTAAAATCATGGAAATGGATGTCATATCTAACTATATGATCCAAATTCCTAGCATATCTGAGGTGAGAAATACTTACCAAAAATACAGCCGATTGACCACATATCGATCGGTGTTGAATAGTGTGTGGCCCCAAGGAGAACCTCTGGAGCTCGATACCAAAGAGTCAGGATCTGAAGCAATCAGTTGTCGTTGAGCAAAGTGAACTAGAACATAAGCCGAGATAATCAAGAAATTAAGCTCAAAATTTATACCTCATGAGTATATTTCTTGAGAGGAATAGTGAATGCTCTGCTAAGTCCAAGGTCTGCGATTTTTAACATCATAGTCTTTCGATCCATCAAGAGATTGTGAGGTTTCAGATCTCTACATACATGAAGAAAAGCAAGGAGTTGAAACTCTAACACACGTTCTGTCCGTATAACAATTTGACATTAGAAACAGAAGTATCAAGCAGATTTTTACCTGTGCAGCACCCCACGCCCATGACAGAACGCAATTCCTTTACATAGTTGATACATCAGAATCTGTAGGACAAAGGATTAAGAAATACCTGAGAGTGTCGGCCGAACAATCATTTTAGAACAAATTTCTATACTATACTCCAAACTCCGAGTAAAGCTTCTTAACAAAATTGTTTGCGCTATAGGTTCAACTTAGTGTGATCATTTTGGAACCTCAATAACTACCCTGCAACAATCTTTACTAAGCCGAAAAGTATTCTTTTTTAACCCTGCTCAGGTCATTCAACAATCCGTTTGCACACAAAACATATTTATATACCGATAGGATTAACATGTACAAGTTGGATTAGCAACACGGTCTGTAGGCGTCGTTACCTTCACAGTTTCGGGCGGAATCTGTTCATGGTTCTGACGGAAGCTTCTGATGTATTTCTTGAGATCGGTGTCCATGTACTCAAAGACGAGATACAGAATGGTTTGCCCGTCTTTGTTCTTATCTTGTTTGAGATCCAACAATCTGCAATCACAGGGAAGCCTATCAGCCAAATTAAGAGATGGCGCGTCGAATGACAAGATTTCAAGGATTAGTATAACGTCAGATAGAAAGAAAAAGTAGGACGAGCAATAAAACAACGACCTAGAAACGTGCAAGGGAAATATGTGAATGATTCCTCTATTAGGGGAGCAAGATGAAGTAATGATTTAACTTCCCAAGAGGAATAACCTAGCGGGTAAAGAAACCCTAAAAGGAAGACGAGATGGAACCAAAGCCTAGCGGGTAGAGAAGAGAAAACAACCTGACGACGTGGGGGTCGACGGAGAGCATG
The DNA here is from genome assembly GCF_036884655.1 of Musa acuminata AAA Group. Lineage (NCBI taxonomy): Eukaryota > Viridiplantae > Streptophyta > Magnoliopsida > Zingiberales > Musaceae > Musa > Musa acuminata. The sequence continues at coordinate 8,968 of NW_027020660.1, forward strand.
CGGAGGAGGGAGACCTCGCGGAGGGTGGTGGGGGGGACGCCCTCGTCGTCCTCGGGCAGGCGGGTCTTCTTGAGGGCGACGATCTTGCCGGTGGCCTTCTCCCTGGCCTTGTACACCTTCCCGTACGTCCCTTCCCCAACCTTCTCCAGCTTCTCGTACGCGTCCATCGCCCGACTCTGCTGCTGCTGCCGCACCGTTGTCGCCATCCTCTCTCTCTCAGTCTGTCTCTCCGATTGTCGCTGTGTGGCTCGATCGAGCAAGGGAAGAAAGGAGGAGAAAAGATAGACTCTGAACGAAGGGTTGTGTTCTCTTTTGGGCAACAAGAGAAGGGGTTTACTTATAGATATCTCTTTTCTTTTTCTATTAATTGTTCTCTACCTTTTCTTGATGCACGCTCGCCTGCCCGCCCCAACGGCTCGCGATATTTGAAATTCGAATTGGCGTGTGGAGCCCTGCCCTCATATGTTGTCACGTGAGATGTGCGTGGGTCTTTAAAAGGAAAAAAAAAAGGAATTAATTTAACACGTTTCCCCAGTATTCTAATTTTTTTAAAAGCTTTTGAAATGACTAACAAAGGCTCAAATAATATATATTTTTAATATTTAAAAGTTTAAAATTATATTATTTTTTATATTTCACTAAATTTAAGTGAATTTACAATCTCTTTGGTGAAAATCATTTGAATATTATCAGAGAATTTTAGAAAACCAGAGTTACATTTTTGTTTAAAAACAAATTATTAATTGAGAAACCAAATGATTTGATCCCTAAAATGACCAAGAAAACAAATTGTTACACTATATCTTTTTTGATAAATAAAATCAAGAAACAAATTATTAACTGATAAACACAAGTAATATATTTTTTTATAATATTTATTCTTTATGGTATTTATGTGAATATAAAATTGGGATTGAGAGGAGGAGAAAGAAAGCGCTTACTTGATGGGTCTTTTTTTTTTTTTTTTTTCCGTATTACTCATCCAAATAAATGTCCATTTCCCTTCACTCGTGTTCCTTTCTCAATTTTTATCATTCGTGCCCCCTTCAAATTTTCCTTGTTCATCAGCCGCTCCTTCATCCAACTCCTTTTCTTTTTATCATCTTCCCTTAATTAATATACTTAATTAAAATAATTTACAAATATTGATGCTTATAGTATTAGTTGACTATTTTTATTTTATTATACTATATGCTAATAATGTTTTATTTTTATATAGGTTTAAAATTTGAGCAAATCGCCTAGAAAAAGCACAATATTCTTATTTTCATTTTTTTTTCTAGCATAAGACCTCTGCTTTTCAAAGTAATAAAACTACCATTAACCAATCTTTTGTCTTTTCCTCTTCTTCCTTCTTTCTCAAATTTAACCAACTCATTGAATTGAACCAAACTTGTTCAATCCAAAACTTAAACCGGTCTAAAATAAATAATAGTGAATAAAATTTGCATAAATGGTTGAAATTCTTAAAGGGTTAAGAATAGAAAAAGTGACAATTTAGGCATTTGAAGTCATTCTATGTTTTTCAGAAAATTTAAAAAATTTGTGGTGAAAGAGTGGGCCGAGTTATACTATTTTTGAATAAAGGTATACTGGTTTTAAATAGGATTTCAAAAATAATATAACCTTATTTTAAAAAAATATAAGTTATGTCTTCAAAAATTCTTTGACACTTGAAACTGCATAAACCTCAAAATTCACTACTACCATCTTGCTCATGTGTCTTGTGAACCTCCAACTAAATGATTAAGATGATGCCTTACCAGAAATCCTAGTGAGATACACCAGCAATGGATTCTGGTAGTGTCACCTCCTTTTTCAAGAACTCCTCCCACTCCACCTCCCTTAGCATCTGAATCCTCTCATCTAATGGTACAAAACCTGTTTGTGGACTAATTACTCTATAAGTACCTCCTTTTTATATCAGAAGTATACTGCCTCCCATGTCAGGCCCTTGAAGTTTTCCGGTGAGCAATACTCGGATAGGCATAAAGAGATTCTTTCCTGTTGCAAGGAATCGAATTTAGAGATGATGAGCTCCCGAGATTAATGATCAAGCAGAAACAGTCGATATAGATGACCAAAACATCTAGTGATGAAACATAGGAGGACATGATCATCATGTTTAATAGATTACATGTCCATAATTAGCTAAAATTTCCCAAATAAATGGAGCCAATATCACAGAAGCAATGTTTCAAGAAACTCAAAGTTTGTTAGTTTGTGTAAATACTTCAAAAATATATTTGATCCATAGCTAGAAGTCTTTTGGCATTACCTTGAATCTACAGATATATTGACTGCTACTATAGTGGATGAGAAAGCACATCAAAACATTCTACCAAATAGTACAGTGGTATGTTATACCACTTGCTACCAAAGCACATCAAATTATTTCTTAGAAAAACCAAGTTTTTTGATGGGAGACCTCAAATAAATTCATAAATTGAAGGGAAAGATATTTTTCTTAAAATAAACTAAATATAGAGGATATTACACCAATGAAAAAATATCCTTTGGTTAGTATGAACTTGACAGATTGGTACCAATAAAATGTTTCAGGAAAAAACACTGAGAACAATCGCTTAAAGTTTGAAATGTCAGAAAAACACAATTATTTAGAGTGTATTGATTCAAGTCAGGAATACAGGAAACATATGTAAAAAACCCCCACTTAGACTCAAGTTTCCGTTGCTCTCAACTTGAACCATATCCAACTTTATTTAGAAAGGTCAATATATGCTCCAGATTCATGGGAAAAAGTGGCAACCCCATATAATCAACTCTTCCACTATATGTGTTCAGAGTGCAAAGATCAAGAAAAAAAAAAAAGAAGCCCTGTGGTATAGAAGACGATGACAACAATAAGAAGAAGATCCCAACTACTGGGGACCATCTATGTTAATCTTTTCCCACCATTAAGGTGCTAGAGGGAAGCATCACTAGTTAAAATAAGAACAATGGAGTCTCTTGTATACATGTGCTAACTAAAACCATTCAACTAAAATTCAGACATGCTTTGTCTTAACTGTGTGACTTATGGAGTTATCTGGCTGCATAATATGAACTCAACTACAGTTAGCAGGCACTGGTCTCCAGCTCTATACCCACCAGATCCTGCTGAAATAGGCTTTCTTTTTTTGCCCTTTTATTTGTTTGTATTATTTATTTATTTATTTTGCACGGTTGATCACCAGAAGCAAGGAATAAATATAATTGGTAGATCAATAACTTACTAATGTTAAACTCCATAACTTACTAATATTCAAGTTGTCGAGAAGATAATCAACTCCATGCATCAGTTGAATCTGACCTTGCGCTTCAGGAGCTTGCCGAAGCTTTTCACCCATTTTTGCCAGCCTGCATGACCTTTCCTTCGGTGCTTCACGGAGCTCTCCACAATCATAAGAAGATATCTAGCTGGCAAACACCTCTGAGAGCTTATCTTGTAGAACAGGTTTACATTCAGCACTGCAGAATTTACATGATTTCATGCTTAGACAGCATGGCATATTTCAGAATTTAGTGATCAAACCCAATTACTGAGCATAGAAATCCATGTGAGCCAATTATTACTGGAAACATCTTACACTACCGCTAATCTAAGTTCACTGTGATATAACAGATGAAGTTGCTCAAGTGAAACTTATAAATTGATGAAATATGCAGTCTTATCATAACCTCAAATATAAAATATCGAAGATGTTATACATTACCTGGCTAGAGTAGAGTGCAGAGGATAAGACAACAAATTCACTAGAGCCTTGTCTGTATGTTACCAAATCAATTCCATCCTTCAATAGTTCAGTCGCATCCTGCACATCAATATGTCCAACCAGTATCAGCTAACTCTCTGTTCAACACCTTTTCCATTGTAGGAGAAGGGGAAGCTGAGGAGATTGACATGAATAAAATTAACCAATATTCATACAGCATACATGAACAATCAGATAAACTATCTATAACCACCAAAACCATTCAACAATGTTTTATGGTGATACTTCATGAATATAAACAAGCATTTGGCTAGTAAAGTGTTATCTTGGCTTCAGAATCAGACGTCACACCTTAATTGTGGTAATACGCCCATGAACAGTAAATTACCTTCTTATCTGAAAAATCTTAAACTTCACAAAAAATCCTATAATGTCTAACCATCCAGTAGTCCGTTCCTACTATCTATTAAAATAAAGTGCATAAATTTCATAGATTACTCAAACAGGCCCCATCTTCTTTTTCTATATCCATGAAATTATGACAATGCAGAAATTACTTATACAGGGAATCATCTCACAATAATTTATAGTTGCATTTCTTGACATTGATCTGGTCCAACAAATTTAAGTTTCAACTAACAATTAGTCAGCAGTATATGCCAAGTTCAAAATTGGTTTAAGCATCATTCCGAGTAATATATATGGCTTGAAGCAAAAGTCCTCACTTTTAAGGCAAGCAGCCAAGTACTGAACTGCCACTGTACCAATGCAACCAATCCTATTCACACATTTTATGGTTCTCACACATCTAGGTGTTGTAAGAATATTTGAAATATTAGAAAATATGTCATCTCAAATGCTGAGATGTGAAAGAAGAAAATTGTCTAGATAATGCATTGACTTCAGAGTCATAACATCCAATAAAATGCCAAAAATGCAAACACCTTTACAAATTCACTATCAGATTGTAGGAGAATGTCTGTGGACTGCCATCTATACCCAAAAATCTTGATCAACCCTTATGAAGGAAGAGATCTTAAATGTTGACCATTCATCCACCTAAATGGGTAGAAGACCATGTTAGCACAAAGTAAGCTCCATTAAGAGAGTTACATTACAAGAAAAACCCTAAAATCTGGAGAATCTCAATTACAAGAAAAACCCTAGACGAAGTGACTATAAAAAAATGGACATGCTAATTTAATCATACTTAGCCTTCTCATTAACATTTCGACAGAAAGAATTTGCGATTTCCTAACTTTATTTTGGCAGCTTATTAGTTCATCGTCTCAGTTCATGAACTAATCATCACTAAATTCAAATAGTTCAACACGGACCTCAAGGCAATTGCATGCCACTCGAAAATGGCATCTAAGAAGTGCAAACATATTGGAGCGCACCAAAAATTCAATCTTTACCAGATCTGGAATCGAATTATCATTTCTTCTATTTCCAGTCGCCCTTTGCAAGGTATTGAAATCGCATACGCATAACATAAAACCCGGAATGCCCATAACAAACGACCGGAGAGAGAGAGCGAGAGGGAGAGGGACGGAGATGTTAACCTGGCAAACAGGTAGTTGAATAGCGCCGTCCTCGCTCCTCCGACGTGCAGATTCCCGGTCAGCGACGGAGCGAAACGGACGCGCACCTCGCCCTCCTTGAGACCAGTGGCGGAGGAAGCCAAGACGGAGAGATTTCTCCGGTGAATCGAGAGGTAGGCCTGGACGGGAGAAGGGAGGATGGAGCTCGGGAAACACCCAAATCCGAAGCCATGGCGACCCCATGACTAGACTCGCCATTTCGTCGATGCTGCTACCGACACTGCATGATTCGAAAGCCTTCTATTTTACTTTATTCAAACGACCTGTCGCGGCGAGCGCAGGAAAACGATATGCGACTCTTTTTTTGTAACTTTTATCAGAGTCTGATGCCTTTTTGACCAATGGATCGAGATCAGACGGACATTATTGGGGATCCGAATAAATTCTTCTTCTCGCTTCTCCTTTTGTTGTTTTATATTAATTTATTTTTTTTATAAATGAAATTAAAATGCATAAATTGCTTTCCTCACAAATCAATTGGTCACAACATCAAAATTAGACATCATGAAATATATATATATATATATATATATATATATATAATATTTATATATATTTATATTATCGATGTCAATAATATATATACATGCATTGGCCCATATGGACGACTTTTTGTCAATAGCCTTTTCACCATTGAAAATAACGATTGATTAATGGAAGAATATAATACGTTGATGGATGGTAAGGATTCATAATAACTAATCCCAAAATCTTTTACAATCATGTCTTTAATTCCTTAATTCATTATTCAATGAATTTCTAATAAAAGTTGGAGGTTTATCAAAATAAAAAATCTAATTACTACTATACTAATTAAAATAATTTAATTAATAATATTTGACTTCCGAATATCAATTAATTTCTTAGAACGTGCTCTATTGTTCCATAAAATTATCGTTTCCTCGGATTTTTTTATAGACCTTTTGTGATTAAAGTTTGGTCAAGAAACAAGTTGGCTCGTTGACTAAGTCTGTGTCGTTGACACAAAAGTTTCAAACCTTCCAGTGATATGAGAAAAAGAATAGAATGAATCCATAGACCCAACTTAGTTGGAGCTCTAATTCTTTGGAGAAGATGACAAACAGCTTCGTTGTCTTGAATGCACCATTACCACACACACACATCCAACACATGAAATTGTCAAGGAGGATTCAGATCGGCAAAAAAGAAGGGAAAAATATGTCAACTTGTGCTCTTATCCCTACTTGGGAATAGATCCTTCAGCGGAACCAAACAAGATAAGTCGGCAGCATTGTCGACATCATCGCTGCTGTACTGACTGCAAACCATCCTCGTTTGGCAGTCCAGCGTTCCTTCCCGGTACACGACGATTCCTTCCTCATCCATCTCGCAGTCCTTCATGGGGCGATAAGCTTTCTCAAACACCCGGTCATGCACTCTCGTTAGCGACATCGTCCTGCACCACCACAAGAAACTCTATTACGGTAGTTTACATGATGGGAGATCACTGGAACTCGTGGAAACTCTATTCGTACTGTATCACAGAGAATTCTCTAAAGAAGAAAGATATCATAAGCTCTCCATTTGGAGCAATGAAACTAACTACAAGGCTGGAGATGGGAAGATGATCGAGATGTTGTAAGGAGACGGGGAGTTGGACCAGTCAAATCCTTGTGTTGTGTATTTGCAAAGGTAAATGTAGAAGAAGGAACAGGAACCCAGCGGTGGCATTGGTGGCAATATTGTGAATAAAAGGAAGGGTGGTGGGCCAGGCAGTGCATGTATCACTCACCTGACGTGGAAGAGGTCGGGGACGAAGGTGGGGCCGAGGTAGAACTCGAGGGCCAGAAGGAAAGCCTTATACGCCATCAGGTGGAGGCCGTCGATCCGAGGGTACGGCAGCCGCGGCCGGGGCGGCGCCACCAGACTCCTCCTCCCTCTCCCTCTCCCTCTTCCTCTCTCTCTCCCTCGGCACGCCGCCTCCGACCGGGACGCGTACTCCCTCCACGCCAACGGCGTCTGCTGCGCCCCCTGGGGCGACGACGGAGGAGCCGCCGCCACGGGGAGCGGGACGAAGCCGGCGGAGGCCATGATGGGCTCCAGCTCGTCGTGGGTGATGATGGGCCGGAACGTTGTGGTGTGCCACAGCGCCAGCTTCTTCGCCACCATCTCCTCTATCTTGAGCGGCTTCATATATCGTATCTTCCTCCGCCGTGAAGCGGTCTCGGCAGGTGGAAGGGAGAGGGGAGAGTGGGTACGGAAATAAAGAACCAAGGGGGATAGAATAGGAAGAAACACGCGGAGAGAACGAGAGAGAGAGAGAGAGAGGGCGCGTTCTCATCACGTTACGCAGGCGGAATGGGACATGCCGTTTTGACGATCGCCTTGCGATTTGCGTTCCCATCGTTTCACAAATGGGCCGGGCCTAATCTACTGTACCAATATTATTATTGTATGCATCTCCATCTCTCCACCAATTGACTCCTTTCCCTCACTGGGTGATAGAAAGAAATGTCACCTAATAGATTAGGTGAGTTACGGCAGTCAATCTCACATAGAAAAAAAAAAGATTGGGCAAATTTTCAAACCAAATTTACATTTTGATTTTTTTCCTTTTTGTATTTACTTTCGGAGCAACTTTTTTTTTTTAAATAACAAATGTACCATCGTTCATTGCTGACAAGTTATGAAATCCAGTTGGGTTGACCGGTTCTTCGGTCAAACCAATCCAATGCTGGCCTGAATTGGCCATATTATATTTTTTACTGAATCAAAATGATGTATTCCTATTCAAAAATACTATGTATACTATTTATGAGCGTTAGAAATACAATCGAAATTAAAATTAGAACCCAACTAGTTTTGAAGGTTGTCAATAATTTCAGTCAGAGGATACTCTAAATCAAATTAAACTTGTTTTAATATAAAAAATTATAAGTCCGACGGAGTTCAGTATCTTATGCCCTTAACCGATTCAAACTTTGATATCATTAATTTCATAAATATTATGTCGATTCAATTATAATTTTAAATTACTTAAATTATGAATTGACTAACCAAATCAATTAATTGTCTTTGAACTAGTTTAGTTAGGTAAGTCTGAATTAATTCCGATTGAAGCCTATCTTATTTTAATCAAATTGAAGCCGCCTTTCGTGGTTGGATTCCTATCTATTCGAACGCCGCACTATTCTTAACACGGGTAATTTGGTTGAGGAACCAACTCGATCTAGTTGGGTTTACCATTGGAACCAACATTATCAATTAAAATAATATTGTTATTTGAAAAATATGAGCTCTTTGTAAGTAATGTGAAAAAAGAGATTTGATAAAAAGACCTAAAAATGTGAGATTTTTTTAAGAAAAATCGTCCCAAAGAACTCTTTTTTATGTATTCGAATAAAGAAGAAGCTAACTTGGTGAAGGGTGATCTCAGCACGCATATATTTGACCATGCTTTTGAGCATATCTTTGTTTAGTCCACTGTAAGCCATGTCTCCCACTGGAACGGCGACCAACTGTAAGCGATGGATTTGGATCGCAATCTAATCGTAGGTTTAGCCTCCAACTTTTACTGCAAGAAGCTTTGTCAACGCAAAGCAAGCATGCTTTTTCCAACCTTTTCAACACAAATCCAAGCGAGACTTCAATCCATCATTTGTCAGTCAAACAAGAAGAATTGGCAAAACCAAAATAATGAGAAGGAAGATGAGCGCCATTTGAAAGACCTTAAAAGAAATTGTTTTTAAGCGAATCCCAAGTCAATACATATATATATATAAATCCCTCGTCACTCCCTAGAAAGACATGGCCCAATGTGTGTTTGTATGGATCTTTGTGCTGTCAACTGACAGCAACCAATGAGCAGTCAATTCTGGGAGGGAAAGGGTGGGTGGTAACCTTCACTTACTGCTTAAAACCATAGTTTAGTATGTGCACACTTTGAGGATGTCAGAACACCAGCTGTTGGTGCAGCCAAAGGCCAAGTTCTTGTGGTTGGATAGAACAGATCGTCGTCGACGCCAAGTATATTTATTATGAAGGGAAAAGGTTTGGTTCTCCCAAACGACGCCAAATCCTACTGAAGACGACGCCGGTGTTTGGCAGGCTCTAAGAATCAATGAGAAAGTACAAATATTGGACGCAGCTTCTTCTATTTGCGATCGAGATAATGGTAGTCAAAGACACATCATTTCTCTGCCGGTTCTCTCACGCATTGTTACGAACACCCGATGAATTTGGTGTATTTGGTCTTCGAGAACATCGGAGACGAACAGCTTCTTCGGATGGTGGCTGTCCGATAAGAGGTGGCGGTGGACGAGATTTGACCTTTGGCTTTTGGTATCAACCATCAAAATGTTATGGAAGTAAAAGAAGAATAACATCAACTGTAACACCACCAATTAGTCTCATATCGAAAGTGTCTGATGAGTGTATTACTATCAACTTCAGCTTAAACATTTTAGAAATGATTTAAACCAAACGAAATTGATAGATCAATTAGTCCATCAGACTCGAGTCATGACAATTACACCCATGTGGATATGTATTATCGGAAGCAAAAAAGATAATTCTAGTGTGAAAATGTATATAGTGTGAAGATTAATATTGACTTATAAGAGTCTGATGAGTGTATTACTATCAACTTCAGCTTAAACATTTTACAAATGGTTTAAACCAAACGAAATTGATAGATCAATTAGTCCATCAGACTCGAATCATGACAATTACACCCATGTGGATATGTATTATCAGAAGCAAAAAAGATAATTCTAGTGTGAAAATATATATAGATGAGCTTTTTTTCTTTAGCTTGTACCTTGTAAATTCTTTGTTAACCAAGTTCCCTTAGTTAACTAAACCCAAACCAAATCTCCTTCCACACTCTCTCAAATAAACCAAGAATATTATTTTCATCTTTTAACTCACCTTCTAAAAAAACCCTATAAGTATCGAAGTATTTTTTTTCTTTATAACTCTTACCTTTTTATTACATTATTTTTATTCTTGAATTTCTTAAAATATCCCCTTTTCGACTATGGGAACTATTCTTTATATATATATATATATATATATATATATATATATATATATATATATATATATATATATATATATATATATGATCATATGATCATATGATCTTAGTGCATGCTTATATTGATGCAAATCTAAAAAACTACTTAGATGATAAATAGAAAAGAAGCATGAGCTGGACATTAATATGAACCAGAATATACTACAATGACTACAAATTTGTTCTTTTTTCTGAGGTACCCTAATTAGCTCAAGGATCACTGTGCCCCTCATCACCTTCCTCTTCTTCACCTCTAAGTGAACTCATTAGTGGGTCGGTGATGGTGTCCTCAAACGAGTCATCTTGATGGTGGACCACCTGAGGAAGTTGCAAAGATGGTTGCTCCGAAGCCATAGAATTCCCTACCCCCATAAAGTTGATGATAGGAGGAAGCTGGCCGGCCTTCCGATATGGCTCCCAAAAGGCGTGGTTAGGGGTGAGCGGTATCATGTCGATGCCATGGTCGCCATGATGATCTCGGGGAGTCTGCTTGCTCGAGTCGTGGCTCCTCTGCTCTCTCGCAATGAGTGCTTCATGTTGTAACCGCAACAACTCCATGTTTCGACGATGGATGGTAGTGTGAACTCTTAGAGACTCGGGCGTTGCAAAAGTCCTCCTGCAGAGCGTGCAGGTGTTTGGCATAAATGTGGGTTCTTGGCGAAAGCCTCGCGTCATACCATTAGAACAACCAACGGACGAGCCTCCAGCTCCATTCATGGCGAAAGAAAGAGATCAATGTTGAGGGTAGGATACATAAAAAGGATTATATAGAGCAGCTTGGAACAAAGTTCTCTTCTCGATTTGGCAATGCTGCTACTACTACACTGTATTCCTAGCAGGTTATATAATTTCCATATAATGACCTAAAACATAAATGGTGCATTAAATAATAAATTTAAATTTAATTTCTCTTGTATGTAAAGAAATATATAATAATCAAGTGTTGCATTGGATAAGGATTTCATGACATTGAATATGACCTTTCATGAACTTATGATTAGGTGTTTGACATTGAATATGCCCTTTCATGAGGTATCTATTGGTTTCTATAAATAATGGGGATTCATGGTATATAGTGTATGGGGGAGAAATTGTATCGAGTGAGAACTTCATCTTTGCCAAAAAAAAAAATAATAATAATAATAAAGAAAATTATAGATCTTTATTTATCTCCTACAATAAAAGTCTTATTTATAGGTCATATTCTGACACCACCCCCGCGGTAACATTCGATAGCCATGTCAACGCCAACGTGGAGCCTCAGGGCTGACACGGTGTATTATGCCGACAAGATATCTCGAACTCGGACGAGACAATTGTTTGCTCCTGTGCTGTCCGAGGTCATACAAGACGATGCCACATAGTACAGAGCCGCTCTCTCTGTCGAGGCGTTCCTCAACCTCACCCACCAAGTCCAAACGCTAACGGGGATTATGCAAACTACCATCCCCATCATTCCCTAGTTTGCCCAACCGACGACATTGCCCTAACCGTCGTCGCCATGGGACCAACCGACCCTTGTCACCTTGCCACAGGAGCCTTCTTCGATCGACTAGCAACCCAGAGTTATGGATGCCAATCCATCGACTAAAGAGTAGTCGGGAGGCCTGAGGCAGATGCCAGAGCATAGTGCCCTTGGTCCCCGACATATTACCTTGAGTAGCCTCGAGCTTGATACCTTATCATCCGACTTGGTGGATTCTCTCCGGGCTCAGTTACGCTCGGTCAATCGACACTTGGACTAGGTCCAAAGAGAGTTATACAAATTAAAGAAGGAGCTCGGGGAGGCCTCCTTCATAGGGTCTCACTTCGTGCAGGAGATCCATGACAAATAAATACCCCTCAACTTCCACCTCCCCACACTCGAGGCTTATGATGATAACTCTAACTCGACAAAGCATGTCGTTGTCTTCCGAGCTCAAATGACCCAATATGGCACCTTCGATGCCCTAATGTGTTGGGCATTCCCTACCACTCTTCAAGGCCCAGCTCGGATGTGGTACAGTCGGCCTCGGTTTCATCTTTTGACCAACTCGCAAAGGAGTTCGAGCTTAATTTCTTGGCTAGTGCATAACCCAAATCGTCTGTAGCCATGCTCCTCGATCTAAGCTAGAAGGACGACGAACCCCTCTCTCACTTCATCGTTCGCTTCATTACCGAGATTTAAGGAATCCCCAACACCCACCCTTCGCTAATCATGCAGGTATTCCCGATGGGCCTATGACCATCTAGGTTCTTCTGGTCGTTAGTTGAAAGACCAGTGACGACTGTCCCCGAGATGCTTCAATGCACAAATCAATATGTTATTGTCGAGGCACTAGTGGCAGGAAAGCACGAAGACCACAAAAGGCCTCACGCAGAGCAGTCCTGAGGGTAGCCCTCGAGCCCACCAAGAAGGAAGCTCAATTGGGTCCATGCTCCCGAAAAAGGAACAAGTCCAACTCGTCAGCTTCCTGATGAAGAATGTTGATGTTTTTACTTGGTCGCCAAGGGACATGTCGGGGATTGATCCTAAGGTGGCACAACACCACCTAAACATCTTCCCCGAGGCATGATCGGTGAAGCAGAGGATCGTCTTATGGTGGCATGATTCATTGTTAAGGTGAACTATCCTCAATGGCTGTCCAATGTAGTTCTTGTAAAAAAATCCAATAGAAGCTGAAGGATGTGTATTGATTATACCGACCTTAATCGAGCATGCCCGAAGGATTGCTACCCTCTTCTGAGGATTGATCAATTGGTCGACACCACTTCAAGGCATGAACTCCACATATTTATGGATGCTTTCTCGGGTTACAATGAAATCCTAATGACCCGAGGATTGAGAACATATCGCCTTCATCACGAACTGAGTATACTATTATAAAGTTATGCCCTTCGGCTTAAAGAACACTGGAGTAACGTGCTAGTCATAGGTGTCGTACAAGCTAATCACGTGAGTGATGACACATATGACACACTATGCACACTTTTTACTTATTACTATTTAATAATATTTTTCTCACTTTATGTTACCTATTACATATTTTGTGATGTCCGTAGATCCTGTGTAATGAGAATCAGATCGTGATGAGATTATGATAATGAAACTGATTCACCTTTAAACACAAATGTTAAATAATCTCGATCATATGTTCTTTGAGAGGGATATCGAGATAACCGAATAAACTAATATGTTGTATACTCGTCGATAGAAGCGACTAGTGTAAATGAAGTATGTTAATGATGTATGCTTGCGGAACAAAACAATTAAGAAGAAGCTTTTATAATTTTAAAAGAAATTAGCTATTTTAGTGACTTCACTAATATATATATATACATTAGAATCACTATTTCTTTAAGAAAAACTCTTTTAACATATTTTAGAATTTCATAGCCATAGTTGAGAATGAAAGTAGCTACACTGAAACAAGCATAAGGTGGTGAATTTACTTCTAAATTATTTTAATTTCTTTTAATGAACATGACATATGGTATCATCTCACTACACCTTATTCACCCCCAACAAAATGACAAAAGGAAAAACAGAAGCGAACAATCTTGAACATGATGAGGAAGTTATTTAAAACAACGAATTTGACAAAAAAAAATAAATACACTTGAGTTAGCAGCTTGTGTTGTCCACGTCCTAAATCGATATCCCAAATCAATTTTGAATAATAAGACCTTACTAGAAAACATGGACTATATATCATGTTTTTACCTTAATTTTGATGCTAAAATCAATTATAAGAACTAATATTATGCTAAGTTACGTAAAAATACTTTAGTCATAAACTAAAGAGCCTTTATCGAGCTAGAAAGTTAGATGTTCTTCTAAAAAATTATTATACTAAAAAAATATTATATCAAAAATTAGTCATCAAACTGAAGGATTAATTGATATGTTAGATATTAGAGTTCATGTTAGAGACTTGGACATGAGGATCAAAAATCAATATTAGATGTCATGACAAAAATAATATATTGGAGGATTGGATAATGTGTCGATGGTTTGTCCAAAGTGTTATAAGATTAGATAAGAAGACAACGTACTACAAAATTATTTATTATTTTAAAGCCTTGTTTGAATTTAAATTGAGCTATAGTTAGACTATAATTGGGCTTCAACTAAGTTAAATTTGTACTATATCAAGTTAAGGTTGAAGTGGATTAAATTTAACTAGAACATAAGCTAGAATTGAGCCCTTACTAGGCTAATATATGATCTAGGTAATGGCACCATCTAGAGCAGATGGTGATATCACCCTAGACAGTGAACAACGCATTAGGGGTGTCGAAGATATTACTACTTGGAATGGTGGTGGTACCCAGTACTATTGATTTCAGGTATTTTTTCCTAATTTGCTTCATATTTTTTGATCCTTTGGGGAAATAAATATCCCACTTCAAGCTTAGTTGAGAGGCATCTATCTTAAACTTTTATAGTGTTAAAATTCTCTTTAAGAGTTTTACTTGAGTTTTTTTCTATCTTCATGGGTGTCTAGTTGAGTTACTTAGTATACTGAGTGTGAGATTCTTGTAAAAATTTGAGTATCAAATGTAATATTCTTTTCCTAGGCCTTAAGAATGAGAAAGATGATAGTCTCAAATTTTAAGCAATCAAGAGTGTTACTCTATCATGCATCCTTTTATGTTTAATAACATATATTACACTTATAGGAAAACACGAATCTAATTCTTTATCTTTTATAGATTGTGATTTATATTATATTATTGAATTTGGTTTTAAAAAATCCATAAAACCTATGGATGAATGAGATGATCCTAAAAAATAAATATTTTATTTAATTGTTAAAACTAAAAATATTTTATATTATGCTTTTGGTTGAAATGAATTTGATTAGGTTTCTAAATGTACAACTACTTTTGATATTTCACATACTTTAAAAATCATTTATGAAAGCGCAAGTTTACTTGAGTATCATTTTAAATATTTTATAATAATACCAAAAGAATTCATTGGTGATATGTTTATCTTTTATATATATATATATATATATATATATATATATATATATATATATATATATATATATATATATATATATATATATATATATATATATATATATATATATATATATATATATATATATATATATATATATATATATAAGAGACCTCTGATCACATGTGCCATTAAAGAATATGTAATACAGAAGGAAAGTTGAAGAGAGAACAATAGTTAAAGAGGTAAAGAACACTTTTTGAGTTTTTCCTCCCTCACATTCCATCATTAAGTCTCAAAACTAGAGCATGAATTCTATCACAAAGCCATCTAGACCACCTTATAGACACGACATCTTTTGTGAAGTCCACGAAGGAGCGATATAATCTACAAGGGATCCTAAATAGTCCACCAAGATGTGAGGAAGATACACACAACAAAAATTAAGCATGCAATTTTATCTACTACAAATCAAATGTTTGGTCCTTCATCCAACAAACAAATATAAAAATAACTTAATAATACCACCATGATATCTGAGTTCTAATTGATACTGATTAGTCAACTGGCGAACTTGAACGACCCATCAAACCTACAATTCTCTCTCAAGATATCACACAAACTAGTCTCTTCTCGAGACAGCACATGGCCTTATAGTAGAAAAGCATTTCAAGTTATTACCTCCACGAGCTTGATGGTTGGCTTGTCAACTTGGGCAAAGAAATTTCGGCTCTCGATATGTTTCATTCAAGCAAGCAAACCTTAATTTGAACACATCAAAATTCTAGTCATGGTTAACCATTGAATGAATCTTTTTGTATACATCGACGACACCTTTATATGTATCTTTCAAACTTTAGTCATCTTTCTTGGAGACTGACATCATTTAGTTTCTCATAATCTTGGGAGCACGAGGGTTGACTCAGCATCTTCTGTTCCATCTCAAACATTGTTGTTATGGTTGATATTAGGAAGAGATCGAAAACAATATCTTATTATCCTTTTCCACGTCAGACATATAATACTCAAAGAGATTAAAGGCCTTTTGCATGATCACAGTATAGAATAAGATAGCATTTTGAAGTTGAAAAAGCATAGGTGTATAGTTATAATTTTCACAAACGTTATATATTTTTACATTTAAATTTGTATGCAAGTACATGTTAGAAGAATATTAGATAGTATACAAGTAGTTACTGCTCGTGTATCTCTCTAATTAACCATGGTTATTGAAGATATTAAAAGAAAAGGAGAGAAGAAGAAAGAGAAGAATGCCTGTGTCATGCACTCTCTTTAAATTCTCACCGATGAATGAAATATGTCAAATTTTAATTAGATGAATAAAAAGTTGGATAGTGGATGATTAAAACATAACACTAATGGATCATATTCTACGTATTAATGTAATCGATTTACGAGATTTTTTCTTCATAATTCTGATGAACAATATATGACATTTGATAGTAGCCTATAATTTACGATTAATGAGGTACTCAAAGCTTCTGTGCACCCGATATAAAAGTGCAAAATGTGTATAGAGAAAAAAAAAACATGATAGCGAATTATATAGGAATATTTATATCCACATGTTGGTGGGCACTTTTATGATTGACTTGCTTAAATAATTATATTTTTTTTACTAAAAAAAAGAAATGCCCATTGTTGATGGTGATGCACATCCACAGTGCTGCTTGTGACTAACTTAAATGACTGATAAACTACTAGTTAGCTTAGCTTGTAAGATACTGTCAGATCATCACAAGTTTCTAAGATCAAATCTTACCTTCACAATTTACCTTTGTAGAACAAAAAAACAAAAGGAAAATTCTTGAACATCGATATCTGTGCACTGTACATCGGGACACCAAACGGCCCAACTGGTCTTTGATCGATAGGAAGAAATCAATTTCGAATTTTCTTAACCACAAGAAATCATGAAATGATTGTAATGCCAACGTGTGGGTCATCCATCTGCTGACAAGAATTTGATGGAGAAATGGCGGCGAGAACAGAAATATTATATTATTGAATGTGATGGTGATTTCTAACCTCATACTGTCAAGTACATAATACATTATAAAAGACAAAGGAAAGAAGTCTAACGGCGATTGGATGTTTCCCATGCAAAGCGAACAGTTCTGAGACATCCGAGTATAACTATCCATAAAGGACTCCAAAGAGCCCACATCCCGCCGATGGAAGCTCATGCGTCTCCATTTTATTTTATTTTTTGTTTGTTTTTAACTATTTATTTATTTATTTTTGCTTGTTCTATTCATTTGTTTATTGTTTTCATCCTTGATCAATTTATTTATTTCTTGTTCAATACCATGAGAAATAGTCTTAATTAGACTAAGTAAATGTCTTTATGGTGTCATATGATTTAGACAAATCTTGGTTTTATCAGTAGACAAAGTGACTCTTTGTTTATTTGTGTGATCTCGGTTTATTCATACTATAGTTTGTCTCACATTTGTTTAGCATTGTTTTTTTTTTGAGTATGTCCTTATTGGACTGTACAAAATTACGAAACGATTAAATTTTATGAACCATAATATGGCACAGATATCATATAACGTAGACAAAAAAGTTTAAATCTATGATAAAAAAACCTTATAGATTCCAAGATGTTTAGTTTCTTCCCATATGTTTGAGGGATTGTTCGTGGAAATGTCTTGAAAGCTATTTAAAAATGAAACAAAGGGAAGAAGCTTTCCTCCATCTCTTCTACTAAGGTTGTCAAGTAATTTTGGCTTCCGTAATATGAACCAAATCAATCAAAACTCAAGATATTAGGAAGATAAGGTGGATTTAGACTCTGCTATCTCAAAGTCTTTATGTGAGGGAGGTATAGAAAAAATACACTTACTTTGAATACTTATATGTGTTTCTATGGTAAATTAAAATTTTCCTTCATCATTTATATATTCTCTATGTGAGAGAATTTATGTATTAAAAATATCCTTCATCATTTATGTGAGAGAATATATAAGAGAATGAAGGGTTGAATTAACTCAAAAAGAG
Source organism: Musa acuminata AAA Group (assembly GCF_036884655.1). Taxonomy (NCBI): domain Eukaryota; kingdom Viridiplantae; phylum Streptophyta; class Magnoliopsida; order Zingiberales; family Musaceae; genus Musa; species Musa acuminata. The sequence continues at coordinate 27,301 of NW_027020660.1, forward strand.
TTTTTTTTTATACTTTATCATTTTTATATAATAAAAGAGTTGGATTATTTTTCATGGACATAATCCACGTAAATTTGATAGACATTAATTTCTTGATTTGTACTCTACTGTTGATCATTTGAATTAATTTTTTTGGTATCACATCATCCAAATCATTGTTTGGGCATTATGGAGATGAAGAGAGTCTAACCTTACTGTGATCACTGTGGACTTTCCGTTGTGACTTCCTTTCTGCTTCTTGTTCTTCTTCTCAGCCCCAGCCATCCACCCAACCCTTTTGATTTCTTCTCTTCCCTCTCCTTCCTATACTCCTTCCTTCTTCCTTGATGTAAACACCCATTCGGTATCTTATATAATAAGCCCCTCCATTCCCCACCATCCTCAACTCATCATCATCATTATCATCTCTCTCTCTCTCTCTCTCTCTCTCTCTCTCTATATCCATCTATCTATCTACCTATCTGTCCATCTCCCTCTCTCTCAGACTTCATCAGTCCTAGGGAATACATGGCTCTACCACCGCGACAGTCACCAAGACTCGGCATGAAGGACAGTTCACATGCGATAACAAAGCCGAAGCCAGAGATCAGAATAATTCACGTATTCGAACCGGAGATCATGAAGACGGATGCTGCAAACTTCCGCGAGCTCGTACAGCGGCTCACCGGAAAGCCTGTCGCGGCAGTTGGTGGTAAGAAGAAGAAGGATAAGAAGTTAATCGACTCGAAGCATGACCGTGAGAAACTCACATGCAAGGAAGAAGTCAAGCAGGAGGACTTAGAAGAGGAGGAGAGGATGATAGAGAACACTTGTTGTACACGAAGAGATGGATGATTTTCTTCAAGTGCTCAGTGGATTCCCTTTGTCTTCTCCAAGCTCTTCTCGCATGGATGTGTTTGGAAATTAGACATGATTTATTTTGTGTTTTATTAATGGATTTTATATGCTTTTGATGGTTTAGAGGTGAGGTTTGAAGAACACATAATGTAGTCCACTTTCTCTCAATATTATTTCTTTTCCATCTTATTTGGTGCTGTAAATATTGGCATGCTGATGATTGTTGGTTTTCCTTTCTTGGAGATGAGAATAGTGGGTGTTGCAAATAAGGATGAAGATATAGAAGGTGTTGCAAATAAAGTTTGAAAAGGCTGTGATTTGTTGTTTGGCTTCCTTTTATTTTTTTTGCCTACCATTCTATGATAAGGATGCATGACCAGACTTTCAAATATATATATGTTAAGATTAATTTGATGATCTTATAAGATTTGATGAGGATTACAAAACATATTTTATGTTTATCACATTGAAGGTCTTCAAAAATAAACTTGATGGCCTTTACTACTCAAAATAGATTAAGGCTGGTTTGCTGCTTTATCCTAATTGAATGTGAGAAAAAAATATAAAATAAATGGTCCAAAATTTGGTGGGAGATGAGTGATCCTTAAATCTTATAAATTTGGCTTAGAATCCTCAAAAACTCAATAACTATCTTATCTTATTCCTTTCGGGTGTGCATCATAGATCCGTTTTTACGACAAATATTTGCAAGTTACTATAAACCCATCTTAAAATGGTGAAAGTGATTTAATGATTTTTTTTTCCTTTCTTCATAAATTTTTTTTACTTTCAAAATTTTTTAATATTTTCTTCATATTCATTTGAAATTTGTATTGGTGGTATTAATCTCGTCTTCATCATTATCCATGATCGAGAACAATATTTTCATCATATCTTAGAGTGGTTTTTTCATCAAACTCTAATGAATATGTCTTGAGACTACTAAGAAACCTTGAGTTTGTCTTTGAACTAATTTAAGAAAGAAAGTTCTATTAAGTGCGCCTTATTATTCTTATACATCAGAGAATTTGAATGTTCACATCGGATGTTGGCGAGGAATGTCAAATCATATATTCATTATTCTAGATTTATATTTTATTATTAATATTCTTGATTATTCTCTTACTATCAGTATTCTCTTAAATTAGTTCTTTATGAAGTGAAGTACATGCCTTAGTATTCTAGATCAGTATTCTCTATGACTCGTGCTCTAAGAAGTACAAGCTCTTCAGTTTCAACTTTGGTTTCACAAAGTTTGGACCAGCAAAATTTTCTTAGCTCCATTTCAAAATGGAGATGTTATAGATGCCACGGATGGAAATGGGGTTGTCCATTTTCCACAACCATTTGCTCTGATTCATCTAAAAACATAGAGCGATCAAATGGGGTTGTCCTGCTATTTATATGGGCCATGAATGACCCTTGGGCTACCTCGAGAATCATTCGGATGCCTAATGGTTTGATTGATTGATGCGATAGCAGCATGTGAATGACCAAGGATTATATGAGATCATCATTGCAAACTTTCATAACCCCTAATAGTTTAGCATATTAACACGTGGAAGTCATTGAGGAGATCACGTGTGAAAAGTGTTCTATCGATATGATGTAACTACCAAAATGATATACCTACGAGGAACAAAGGTGGTAATGAATTACTACCATATGACTAATTTATTTTTTCGATAAATTACTACTTTAAGTAATACATTTATGTCGAACGAATCGACATCCTGAATTCCAACAACATGGTTAAAACAGTCTGAAGTGCTCCTTTCGATGATAATAAGATTGAAATGACTGAAAGTGTTCCTTTCAATAACGGTATGATCGAGATGATCCGAAATGCTCCTTTCAATAACAATATGGTTAAAAAGACTCGAAATACTCTTTTTTTCATAGTAACATGATAAAAAAATAGTACAGGATACTCTTCTTAACGATCATACTACTAAATCGACTTGATATGTTCCCTTTGATGATAGGATATTTCTCTCAATAGACAAGAGTCTCATCATACCTCGACTTAGCTATACATGTTAAGGCACAATGGTGGGCAAATGATATGGGAAGAATAACCTAGCCAACACTTACCACATGGCTGACATCCTACCACCACATGATCAACAAATTGATCAAAAACTCGGCATCATATAATAAACACCCATTGCTCTATAGTAGATAACTATAGAGCATCACGTGACTAGCCATAACTCCACATCACATGACTAACCAAGGTGTTGTTCCTCTAAGAGTTATAGCCACAACCATTACATTAATGCACAATGTTGAGCAATCATTCCAAACATTAATATAAAATTTCAAGCATAATGTTTCTACAATCTCACTATATTATTCATTTTTTGTTGTGTTCCTCCTTTGATTAAGATTCTCAAGTTCTAGAATGTTTCGTGTTGAGGGATTCGACACTCAACCAACACTTCATAATCAAAACTTTTAAGTATTAAATGAGTTTTGTCGGGTTTGCCCCATATCTGATTTAATACTTTTTTATTCAAGAAAATTTGACACTTCCTAATACTAGTCAAATGAATGTAAAGTGGGATAACTAGAATCTACATTAACAAAATTAAATTCTTAATCAACATATGTTTCTAATTTAATTTTTTTCTTAGAACTCCAAGTCAACTTCTTGTGTATACTTGCAAATTTAAGGTGTTTGTGAAGATATCTATCGCTTATATAGTACTTCATTTTGATCATTTTATGTTTACCACTTGACATCTGAAATAGTGATTATATATATATATATATATATATAATTGATGTATTCTTCAACTTTACTATATTCTTAATATTATCTTTTATCTAAAATCTCTCCGAATTAATTTATTTTATTTATTTAACGAGCTTGTTTCTCTGTTTTCCTCTTTGATTTCACAATTGAGTGGTACGCTGGCCGAATGATGACAACGAAGACGGAAAGATTTAGTACTACGGTTGCTTGTAGTTCTTACCTTTCTCTTAGATCTTTTCAACGTGGCAAGGACAAATCCAACACGAAAAAGAACGATGCACACGACGACACACAAGCGACGGTGCCGCCATCATCTACAGCTTGTTTCGATACCAAAAGACCCCCTTCTTCCTGCTCCCCTCGTCTGGCTCCACGTAGATGCACTCCTGCGCCTCCCTCCACATGGCCTTCAGCAGCGGCGTGCCGTCGAACTGGTAGTACTCCCCCAGCACCGGCTTGATGGCCTGCGTCGCCTCCATGGCGTGGTAGTGCGGCATCGTCGAGAAGAGGTGGTGGGCGACGTGGGTGTCGGTGATATTGTGGAACACCTTGTTCAGCAGCCCGTAGTCCCTGTCCACCGTCGCCAGCGCCCCCCGCAGCCAGTCCCACTCGCCGGAGTCGTAGTGGGGCAGCGACGGGTGCGTGTGCTGCAGGTAGGTAATGAGGACTAACCACCCGTTCACGATCAGAAGCGGCACGCCGTACACCCGGACCAGCCACCAGAAGCCGTAGCCGGCGGCGATGCGGTAGAGGACGTACGATACCGCCATCAGACCGGCGTCGGAGATTACGACCTGGGATCGCTCCCGGTCCGAGAAGATAGGCCCGTAGGGGTCGAAGTGGCAGGCGAAGCGGGGGTAAGGACGGCCAGAGACGTTGAAGGCGAGGTACAGAGGCCAGCCGAGGGTGAGGGTGATGGCTAGGGTGAGGACGCGGCCGGGCGGGTTGTTGAGGTACTTGGTGAACCATGCGACGGCGGACTTGGGCTTGGGGACGAAGACCTCGTCGCGGTCGATGGAGCCGGTGTTGGAGTGGTGCCGGCGGTGGCTGTACTTCCAGGAGAAGTAGGGAACGAGAAGGACGGAGTGGAGGACGAGGCCGACCACGTCGTCGAGGAGGGAGTTGTCGGAGAAGGCGTGGTGGCCGCACTCGTGGGCAATGACCCACACGCCGGTGAGGACGCAGCCCTGCAGGATCCAGAAGAGTGGCCAGGCAGCGAGGACGAGTCCGGGCGGAAGCTTTGGGATGATTACCACTGCGAAGTAGAGAAAGAGTGCTGCGAAGAGCAGGTCGAGGACGACGTAGGAAAAGGAGCGGAGCAGGGAACGTTCGAAGCAGTGAGGGGGAATGGCCTTCTTGATCTGTCTCAGGGTGAAGGGGGGCTTCTCGGTGGGTGAGCGCCGGAGGGGGCGCTTCTTCTCTGTCCGTTTCATTTCCGTCATGCGGCCGCCCAAATCCCCTCCTCCTCCTCCTCTTGCAGCGTAGCGATGCAACTTGGTATAAAGAAGAAGGGAGAAGCGCGTGTGTTGACCGGTAAGACACGTGGTTCGTGCGTTATCGCTGGAGGTTTGACCAACGAGGTTCTCACGGAGCACATGTCGAAGACTGCTACCCGAGTTACGTTGTCAATATGAAAATTAACTTCGTATGTTGAAATGGAAAACTGCATAATTTATTTATGAGTATAATGTCATAAAATTTATTGGATCATCCTTTGAAAAAAAAACCCCAAATAACACACTTGCATTTTAAATAGAAAATATTAATCTTAAAAAATTACTTGGGTTTACATAGAATTAAATCAGGTAAAAAAATTAGTTTAGCTTGAATTAATATTTTTATCTGTACATGCTTATTTTATATTTATCAATTAACGCAAACTGTATTGTATGACCTTCTATCGTCGTTGTCATAATGTATTCTACAGACTCCAAGTATCGTTGACTTGGTGAGTTGTGTTTAGCACAATTTCCGCCACCCGTGAGCATCAAGTTTTGTGGCTAGTGAAACCAACTTCTTTGAACTTCTATTTCGTCGCTATCATAAGAAGGGTAATAATATGGTTGATCTCAAATTTTTAATAAATCTTTGAATATGACACTTATTGATGTATGTTACTAGTTTTCCATTTAATAGAATTTTTTGGTATTTTTTTATAAATGTTTTAGCATTTGAATAGTGTGTCATTTTTCTATTCTCTTTTTTTATATTTCTAATAAATTATAATGCATCAATGCAATATTTTTTTCACATTTTAGCTCCTAAATAGGACAAATTATAATTTGGTCTAAAGAAATATCCTAATAGGTGTTGTACTATTTTTGAGGAAAAATAAAAAATAGTGCATCGCACAGATGCACTATTTAAAATAATCTTAAATTTTTAAGAAAACTTTGAATATGACACTTATGTACATATATCATTAGTTTTTTTTTTTATTTTAGAGAATTATTTTGATATTTTAATAGATTTTTTAGCATCTAAATAGTGTATCATTTTTTATTTTCTCCTTGCTTTTTCTACTTAGATAATTTTTCTTTAAATTATTAATTCTAACCCCTTTTGGCTTTAAACAGAAAATAATCCTATCATCAAATGCTTGTTATACGCGTAGAATAACTTAAGTGAGTTGCAAGAATGTTGATTTAAGCATAGGTTTGTTTTTATTTATATAATTTTTTTATTTAATGTCTACTTAATTATCATTGATAATTTTTAAATATCATCTTTGTAGTTCCATTTGTTGGTACTAATGAATCTTGTTTGATTGAATAGTTTTAGGACAGCTTGGTAGATCATTTTTATCACTTCCTAATTGACACTTATATGAAGACATTTGGATCCACCGAGTATCTTGCACATAGGTATTTTTTTATTTGAAGAATAACCCTAAGGATTTGGAAAGGTTGATGATAAATTTACATTAAGTGATGATGAGAAATTAGTGATGGACTTTTATCAAATATATATGTTATATGTTTTTGCATGTATTTTATTTTATCAAAACAAGTGGTCCTTAGTATTGATCGTTGATAATTAAAAATTTGGGCTATGGAAAATATTTCCTAATATGCGATGCATTATTTTTTCAAAATTAAAAATTAATGCATCGTATTGAAGGGTTACTTTAAATGACCTAAAAGTTTTAGAAAATATTTGCATTGGACTCAGATAGACATATGCCATTGGTTTTTTTATATTTTTTGTGAATTTTTTATGATTTTTTTATAATTTATTTAACTTGTGAACTATGTGCCATTTTCTTTTTTTTGGCCATCTTTTTCCAATTTTCATAGCAATATTATGGATTCATATAATATTTTTTAACATTTGAGCTTTTAAATTAGTTCAAAACACTTGGTAAAAATTTGAGCTAGAGAAAATATTTTATAATATGTGATGTATTATTTTTGCCTAAAATCCAAAAAAACAGTGCATTGCATCAAAGGACTTGTCTAAATGACTTGAAAAAAATCTTAATAAAAATTATAAATAATTATTTAAATATTTTAAACTTAACCAAATATATATTTTTTTTTGTAAATTCTAATGATGATAAAAGATACATATAAACGATCTCATATAATTGTGACTTATAATTATATTATTATTATTATTATTATTATTATTATTATTATTATTATTATTATTGTAGTATGGGTGCTTCAACGTAAAAAGGGATCATGGATGATTTTTTTTTTTTACAATGCTCAATAATTAAAAAAAATAAATATTAATAATAAAAAAATTATCTATAACTTTTGTATTATTTAAAATGCTCAATAAATTTAATCGCATCATTTTCTAGTAATGTAATGGGAAAGAAGGAGAGAGAGAGAGAGAGAGAGAGAAAAAGAAACATGAAAAATGGAAATAGAGATCAAATGGGGAAAGACGTAGTGATGGATGGGACGGGAAAGAAAGTCTCTTTACTCTGCCGACGAAGGAGAAAGGCCACCAAACTAAGTCAAGAAAAAGAGCCATGAAAGGGATCGCTCTCTACTTGACATGGATGTCAAACCACCCATCACCATATACGATAGCAAAATCCAATGTATCACATGGATCTATGACAAGTTAGCAAGTCGTCCAATATATCACAATTAAATCAAGAAAAAGTTATTATTAAACTATTTCCCCTTTAAAAGATCTCCTCTTTCATTAAATCAGATTTATTTTCTTATGCTAAAAAATCTTTATTACCTTTAATTCTCTATGTTTATTCTATACTTTTGTCTTTCTTTTTTCTTTTTTTTTGGCTAAATAGCTTCTTTCTAACTTCTGTCCTTATCTGAGAGTTATTGATTTGAGCAGCAGTTCATGGAATGCAAAACAAAACACAAAACACAAAAAAACACTATGACAGGCCACATATCACTTGGACAAAATATAAAGCAGTTTGACTCTCATATCATTTCACAAGATGATATGATCCTATCACTGATTAGAAAATACAATTGGAGTCTTTTCTTTCGCCACGGCAAGCTAAAGATGTTGTCCCCATCGACTTCACGAATGAATATCCAGCTTTAATTGTGTGTGCGTGTGTGATATATATATATATATATATATATATATATATTACACCTGGTTGGATTTCATTAAGTTATTGGACAATTTTATTTGAATCTAATAGATGTGAGGTTGGATGAGATGAGAAATGATGAGAACATTTAGTTGGAGATGGTGGGTGTGGGTGCTGATGAAAAGTTGAAGCGGAGGAAATTATGTTGGGGATCAGAAGACCTTATTATCAAAGGAAAAAAGCCAGGTAATTAATAATAAAATATAAACTCAGAAAATAGTTGAGGTAAAGTTTAGGTAGTTCAATACTTTTTACACATAGTTACAAGGAAAACAAAATATTTTTTCACGTGTAAAAATAAATTATATCTAGTTATAATTTCTTTTGAGTAAATTCAGGCTCAAGTCGAATGTTTATATCCTCTCAAATATATATTAAAAAAAACTTTCTTTTATGTATTTAAAAAATAATTATATCAAACACTAAACTCTAACTTTTTAAGGTTTTTTTCTCTTATTCAATACCTAGTTTAATCTCATATAGTAAATGTTGGGGAGGGAGAAGAAAAAAAACTCATAAATTAAAATAAATTCAAAGATCAACAAATAATGAATATACCATAAAAATCAATGCAAAATATGACATAGTTTTCCTATCTATGTAGAGTCTATAGAAAACATTAATTTTTTTATTATATTAAAAATTATAAAACCTTTAGTTATCCTTTTTCAAGAATAATCCTATATAAAGCTTGAAACCCTCACGAGTACTTAATTGTCTTTCTCTTATCAAAATCTATTAAGATTCAATATATATTTTATAAAAACAAATATTTTACTTTTTTTTTAAATTATATTTAAATTCTAATCAATTTTTAGGGACATACTCCTGAGTCATCACGTTTTGAGAATCAAGTCTAAGATGATCCCTCAAGGTGAGTCGCTTCACGTTGCAAGATCTTATGCGATGATTAAAAATAAGACTTTAAATTACCAATCATATCTGAAAAAGTTCATATTTATAAAATGGTAAGAATAAATATTTTTGGAATAAGAAATAATCCAAAGTATATTCTTCTCTTAAGCCCCTATCAATGTGACGGATTGGACTTTACATTTTGAATTCTAATCGATCTGAAATAACATTGGTTCGTAAACGCATAAAAATGTTAGGTAGCACTATGTGACAACACCTACTCCAAACTTAACGTGTTAGATTAAGAACAATAACCCGTGTTTAGCCCCTCTCTTCGTGTTTTGGTTCTTCTAAGGCCGACTTCTGTTCTATGTTATTCTTTTCCTGATAAGAAAAACGTGTCTGCGCCTCATGCAACTCGTGGGGGAATGGTGGAAACACCATGATGAGATACCCATGTGGATCTCCTCCATCAATCTTTGGAAAGGAAGAGGATATTGCAAGGCATCCCTGTCGAGAGATATTGCAAAATATTACTTGGTATTCTTTTAGGTTCACATATTGTTTACTAAATGATCACTCTTTATCCTTTTTCAATTGATGTTTTTGTTCATGTATAATATACAGTAGATTAGCGTTAAATGGGGAGAAACATATGGGAACTCTTGCAAGACCTGTGAACAGTTTTGATGGTAGCTGCTTTAATTTTGATTTCGTACTTGAATGTGAGGACGATAAAGATGAGGAACTTAGCACGACCTTCCAATAGTCAGTCTCGATGTTAGCTTAGCTGGCTGGCTGTTTTAATTTTGATGTCGTACTTGAATGCGATGGCTCATTTAAGTCGGCTGATAGTATGACAAGCACTGGCAATGTGATCGAGAATATGAAGGGAGAGGTGCTCTTCTGCTGGTTGTGCACCATGTCAAGCCTCTGATGCTGCCATGGCATGGCTGAGAGTTAAGCGCTTTTGGAAGGGTTAAAGAAGGCCTCACCGTAAAACTTTAGACCTCTTTGGGTCCGCTTTGATGCACAGATTGTAATTAATTATACCATTGTTCCATGGTTTTGAACGACTCCAGTCATAGAGACTGTAGAGATCTTTTCCTATATAGAGGTTCTCTTTTATCCATCCCTTTGGATGCAAAACAAGTTGGCACATAAGCTTTACAATTTCGAGAGAAATCAAATATTTTCTTCTTTTTTTTTTTTTTTGAGGACTTTGGTCATTCTTTATGCCGACTGTCAAATGATAGCTTTTCTTCTTTTCCTTTTTCAAAAAAGGTATACCGTACATTAATATAATCGTGTTCATTATATATTTCTTTTTGCATCACTGCATTGATTAATATAGAACAATTATTGACGACAGGATCATTCTTTATTCAAATTATGGATTAATTTATTATGTAGTGATTGAGGAAAACGTACGAATAAAAAAATTTGCAATTTTATGTAATGGATTTTGAGCCGAGATTCACGTCTGGTATTATCTTATGCAATTGTAGTTATGTTTTGAAAGGATTTGGATAAAAATAAAATAAAAGGGTGATTTTTCTAGTAAATACTCGTTTTGGGTATTTTTCAATCGGTGCCTCTTATTTTTTTTTCAAATAATACCCTAATTTAAAAAATATTTAATTTTCTCTCAAAATTCTTTTCATATGTTATAGTGTGGTGTCATAATAAAAATAATATAAAACCTACTTTAAAACACTATAAATGAATCAAATAAAATCAAAATACACAAAATTATTTGATATATCATATAAAATTCAAACAGGTATTTACAATAGTTTAGGAATAATATCATCATAATAGAAATGAAAAATTAACTTTTTATGATGTTTTAGTGACCATAATAAAAACACTATGAAGCCGATTCGAAAGCATTATAAAGGATCACAATGGACTCATAACCTCAATGAAACCAACTACAATCCAAAAAATATTACGTTTATAAGCAATGATAATTAAAGCGGAACAATATGATGTCACTTATAATATTTTCAATAGCATTTATAGCATTTTCAATACTAAAAACACGTAAATGAATCAAATGAAAATACTGTAACAACTTAAAACAGATAAAATAGTAATATTTAGAGGGGTATTTTGATTTTTTAAATTAGAAATACTGTTTGAAAAAAATTATCGATTGAAGAATACCTAAAATATTTTTTTCTTAAAATAACCCAAAAAAAATATATATTGATCTAAATCTGATCCACTTATAAGATATTAAGAATTTAAAACATTATCCAATAATTTAATCTAAAATATTGATCTAATGAGATCGAATTTTATTTTCACCATTTACTATTTGTACAAAAGAATAATAATTTAAATAAAATGGTGCTAGGATTAAGAAATCACCAGAGAGAAATCAAACCAAGGCCTCGACATGGAAATAAATAACATAATTTCTTAGACAGAATAATATTGATAAAAGAACACAATCTTGCCTTTAAAGCTTGTCCGAATTATACTTATAAAAAATATCTATCTCTGATTAATTTAAATTTCACGGATTGCAGTCATTTACCAATGTGAAAAAATGGTAAGAATATAAATATATAGATTATATAAAAAAATATAAGAGAGAACAATTCAGATTCAAGCAATGAACAGATTGATACTCAATGCCATGGGAAAGTAATTTCTCAGAATTCTTCCAACTGATTAGCCAATGCAGAAAATTAAACTTGCCGAACACTGTAGAAAAATACGGGATTATGAGTTCCAATAAAAGAATCTTGAATCATCGCAGCCATTACATTCTTTACTCTCACTGTTTGCTTCAATTGGCTGATGCATCCACTCAAAAACGGTGGAGATGGTTAGAAACAAAGTTCCCGTAAAAGAATAAGCCGGTGATGCACTTCTTTATTCCCTTCGGATCAAATGGGAGATCACACAAGACTGCGTCTCCATAAATTTTCTTGGCATGGCTTTTGCCGTGCACATTGTCACATGCTACTGGCTATGTTTGGTTTCCTCCGGGTAGAATGATCATTGCAGTTGTCATCGTCTCCTCCTCAATAGCCGGTTGTGGTGCCATCGCCGTCACCAGCTATATGATCACCATCTTGAACCTTCAGGGTCCTGAAAAAGAAGTGCTTGCTGCTTCCTACCATGCTGCCCCTCACCCCATGCCCTGCCTCGCTCTTTGCATAGTCTCTGCGACAACGGCTCCTCTCCCTCTGCTTCATGCAAAAAATTTGGGTTACAATCAAGTATCATAATGAAAATTCCTTTTATCCAAAACATACTGGCGAGTTAAAATGAATAAGCTGTCATGAGAAGTTGGATAAGCATCAAGTTTTAATTAGCAGCAGTAACTGGTGCGGCGCATGCTATGCTAAATGAAGCATCTCAATGAGAAATAAACACCTTAACAATCCGTGTAATAGAAAGATATATGCAACAACAACAACAAAAAAGTCAAAGTCTCAGTTATTTGGGGCTGACTAATCTTTTGCAGCCATTGAGATCATTAAAGATTTATATCTTAGTTAAGAATTTAAATCTTTATTTATAGTCTCTCATTAAAGTTTTTTTAGGTCTTCCTTTATCTTCTTAACAAGGTCAACAAAGTCGTAAGCCCAACCTATTTGGAGTTGACTACATGAATCTTTTGTCCCGATTGAATATTATAAAAAGTCATAAATTAGTTAAGAGTATTGAAATCTTTACTTATAGTTCCTATTAACGTCTTTTTAAGTATTCATCTACCTCTTCTCATACCTTGTACCATTTAACAGTAATCATTTCACCTCTTCTAACTATTGATCTATAACTTATCTAATTATCACATCTTATAAATTTTTTCTTTCGATCTTAAAGATACCCAATTATCACACAATAGTCCTAATGTCTCTTATTATTTTAATTATCCTATTTTTACTCTATGAATAACATCTATTTTATTAAATAATTAATTCAAGATATCTAAAACTTTTACTTAATGAAACTTCTAATCCATCCATCATATATATTCCTTGTATTATTGAGATTACATCTTATATATTTAGTCTTGCCCTTATTTAATTTAAAAACTTTTGTTTTTAAGGATTGTCTACACAACTCTAGTGCCGAATTAATTTCATTTAAACTCTCATCAACTAAGTCAATATTATTAACTAGTAACGTAGTAAATGATTAGTAAATTCATCCATTATAATCAATATTATAATGTAAAAAGTTAGAGACTTAACACGGATCGTTGATAATAGTTCTCTACTAATAAGATATTCACTAGACAAACTCCCTATAGTTCTATACTATTAAGATATTCACGAGGCAAACTCCCTATAGTTCTATACAAAAAAGAAATTCACTAAACTTCCTATAGTTCTAATATTAGTGGCTACATTATCAAACATATCATCTATAATATAAATATAATTAGTGGATATATCTTTGTTTCCAAAACTCATCGAAATAAATCTTTACAAAGTCTATCACAAGTCTTTTCTGATCAATAAAAACTATATATAAATATTTCTTTTTCTCTCTATATTTTTATATTAATTTTCTTAATAAATAACTTATATTGTTGATTTTTCAAGCATAAAACTAAATTGATCTTCAGAGATATTTATTCCAAATCTTATACCACTTTCAATAATTTGTTCTCACAGTTTCATAGTATGGCTCCACATTTTTATAGTATGCCTCATAATTTCTCTATATATAGAATAATTTTGTATGTAACTCACAATTATAAATTGACACTAAAATGCTCTTCCTCTATTCATTAAGCATCTTCTTAAAACCTAGAATTTTCAAACCTTACATAGATCCACACTCTTATCTATTTTCATCTTTTTTTTAACTTCGTTTACCTCACTAGTTTGAATTTTGCGAACAAATATGATTACTCACTATTATTTAAGTCATAAGTGGAACATTCATTAAATAATTTATAAAAATAATTTTTCATCTTTCCTTAATTTCGTTATCAATTTTGTTATCATTAATAATAATTTTTTGTTTTCATCTTTAAAACATATAGCATTACTTAAATCCTTGCACTTGCTTTTCCTATCTCTACTAATTCGATATATATTATTTTCTAATCCTTAGTATCTAACTTGTCATTCTAACAACTTTTTTAACACCTTTTAAGATTCTATGTTTCTTTTGAATTTCTCCTCATTTTTTATAAATTTATCAATCTTTAAGCATGATTAATTAATTTATGATTTCCTTGCACCATTAAGAAAATATCCTTCGTTAAACTTCTAATCTTATTAGCCAACATAGTCCAAATAATATTAATATTATCCTGTTTAAGTTTCAAGCGATCTTCATTTCCATCCAATTCTTAAAAATCCTTGCATTATTATTTTTAAAATTCTACCATTTAATCCTAGTAATTTTTTTTAATATCTTTTTCTTCTTCCATTTTTTACAACAAATACATAATACCATCAACCTATATATAACTTCACAATTCTTATATACAATTGTAACTAACATTCTAATGAGAAAAATGTCAAATGTTCATCTCACTTCTTAAAGTTAGTATTAATAATTATGAGATCATATGAAATGTAAAATCTAAAATCATACCATCATCTTCATTCAAACCATCCTAATCATTCCTTGAATGATATCGTCTAAGTTTTTCTAAAATTTTCTTTTTGTTTGATCATCTAATACAACTTTATGAGAATAAGCACTTATAACATTCAAAGCCTGTTTTCCTAAGATAAATTCTAAAACTATATCTCTATTTCCAATTTTTTTTACATCTATAAGATTGTTCTTAAGATCCTTATGTACAAGGATTTCTATATCATTTCTATATTTACCAAATTATAAACCAAGTACCATCAATTTCTCTAGATATTTCTTCTACCCACTTATCTCTCGTAAGCAAATAATGTTTATCCTCATAGTGTCTACTAATTTTAGCAGCTTTCTTGAAAGTGTTCTTAACCTAATACTATGTTCTTGGACTAGCTTCTTTACTCGCATTAGTCCAAATAATGATAAAACCCTCACCTACTTCGATGTGATAGGCTACTTCTAAGAGACGTCTTAGCCCACCGTTAGCATTGTGGGATACCTAATTGGTGAAGGTGCCTCGTGTTACTTCAGAGTGACGACCTAACCCTATGTGTTTATGAGATCTATGTAGTTTTATATTGGTTCTTAGTGACCCAAAGCAATCCTCTACCATTTCATCCGAGCTTGGGACCGACATTGGCAGTGTTGCTAGAAAGATATATCTAAAGAGATAATATGTGTAACAAGCCAAAGCCAACATCAAAGATGCAGCTAGTGTTCACATTATCTCAAACCAACTGTGCATATAGGTGATCTTTCATTGATTTCCTATGAATAGGAAAACATGCATTTTTCTTCATATACATATATTCCCAAGACAAGTAATATTTTTTTCACATAACACAATACAGCAAGGGCATTGTCTGTTTAAAAGTAAGATGTGCTTAGATGTATTACCACTTTCACTATCAGACACATCACCAATCCTTGCAATTGCATCGATCAGTGATTGTTCCTGCTCCTGTAGAAATCACATGAACCTAAAAGTTGAGAAGAATTTAAAAATAGCAGCAACCAACTAAATTTCTGAGTGTGTCATTACTTTGAGCATTTTCTTTGCCATTTCAATCTCTACAGGATCTGGAGGACTTGCATCAAGAACCCTCTCCACCTGCCCATCAAAGAATACAGTGAATCAAACAATCTCTGTAGCTCAGAAGATGGAATAATTTCTTCACATACATCCTTAACCAGAATCTTTGTATCAAATATTGTAATATCTTGAGATCCCTTCTTTCCAGTCCAATTCTGTGATGACATGTAATTTTTGCTGGATTGGTTCTTAGAGGACCCTCCACCTTTACCAGTACATGGAACGATGCCACCGAGACCTGAGAGCTGCTTTTTACCAGGTCCAGTTCCATGACGACCACTTGGATTGGACATAACAGGCTCCACATCTACCCACCGTATATCTTCAGGAGCAATCTGCCAAAAACAAATATTTCAACTAGGACATAGTGCTAAGAAACCTGTAATTAAGCTGCCAAATCTGCCAAAAAAATCTAGCAGGAGCTTGCAACACATATAAGTATTGTTAAATCATCAAAAATTGAATGCTAAAAGATGCATAGATGAGAGAACATAATTTATTAGCTCTTCAGATCTCTTTTAACTACATGAGCCATAAAGTCTCTAAACAAAGCTAGGAGAAACAGTCCTGGAAAATCTGCAACTGGACCTTTGCTAGTTTATAGTTATAAAACACCTACAAGATGGGAAAATCTGCAACTGGACCTTTGCTACAAGTGAGAGACTCGTAGTAAGATAGAGATAAAGGTTGACCCTGTTTGGGGGTTCCCCTGAAGAGAGGAGGATGAGGCCCTTAGGCACTCTTTACTAGGCTTCATGGTCTTTTTGATTCGGAGGAGGGAATTCTCCATGGGTGAAGACAAGGTCAAGATCCCTTGTCTAAGAAGGAAAAGAGAAGAATTCCTTCTTTTGGAGGCGAAGGTAAGTTTCTTATATGGAGTTTATAGTAATCGGTGTGTCATAGGAATCATGGTGTGAGGTTAGGGAGGACCTCTAGAAAGTCATGTGGAGTCAAGAGATGTATCCTCATAACATGCACTCATCTAAATCTGGAGTTGTTAGTGATTTAAATAGGCGCTCGGGCACTCGCCTAGGCACTCGGGCGAGGTGAGGCGAGGCGAGGCCCGAGCTCCTCGTGTGTGGACCAGGCGGCGAGCTTCAATGATGTGCCGCCCGAACCCAAGCGTTGGGCACTCCAAGCAAGTGCCCGATTCAAATAAGGCAACTGAACCAGACTTTTAAGTCTAGTTCGAATCAACAGTAGTTAGTTGGTTCGATTGAACCAACTAACACAGTTACTTACCCTCAAAATCGACACTTCACGCCTGCGTGACCCCGAACCAACCCTAGCGTTGCTTCTGTCTCCACCGCTAACGCTTTCTATCGTTGCCTCTGCCACAGACGTAGTGGACCGAGCCTTCCTCTGTCGTCGACGAACGGGTCCAACAGCCTCACAAGAGCCTATAGTTTCCTTTCACCGTCGCTCCGTGTGCAGTTCCTTAACCTATCGAGGGAGAGGACCGTAGGTTCCTCTGCCACCGATGGACTCCCTCTGGAACTTTCGCCCCTACCGCTACTACAATCCGCAGCTTCCGTCGTTGCCACTACTGTTGTCTGCAACTTCTGCCGCTGTCGCAGCTGTCTTAAACTAATCCTTCGCTGCTGCTGCCAGCTTCTCACTGCTGCTGCTGTTGCCAGCTTCTCATCGCTGCCTCTCCTTCCCACTTTCCACATTGTCGGTGACAATTTTATCCCCTTACTAACAATAAATAGTTCTTTTCTCCCCGTCTAACTACTGTTAACAGTAAATAATATACCGTTAATAGTATATTGTTAACTACTGTACAAAGTTATCTTTTTTACTAGATTGATAATATAGATTTTAATAGTCAAGGCTTGTTGCCACCGAGGGTTAGTCGTGTACAAAATGATACTTGTGTTGTCACATCATCGATCATTGCATAAGCTTGTCAAAGTAGACGTTGAACTGCATTGGCCAATTGGATCGAGGTCCCTTGTCGCTAGGATTAGTCGTGCATGAGGTGATACTATCATGTTCTCAATTGATATAGAAGTCAAACACCCTTGCCATGCTGAGGCCCTGAGCTAAGCTTTTAAGCTTACAACTATAAACTAGTATAATCAGATGCATTCCGGCATGAGCTTAATGAGCTTGACTCCGTTTGGGGATAGAGATAAAGGTCCAGTTGCAGATTTAGTATTCTTGGATGCCCCTATTGATGAGAAGGTCAGGGAGGGCCCACATACCATGCCAGCAGGTCTGAGATCACCTGGAGGCTCAGGTTAGTATCTTATCCATCACAGCACCAAGTTTGACCATATTTAGATAAGGTGTAGTGGTCCTAATCAGACTAGGATTTTAACAATCCAGAATAATCTTTATCTACTCAGACAAAGCCCAACACAACATACACTCATATTGATAGAAACACAGCAGCAGTAACAAAATCAGGAAACGAAAACTGACACCTCTCCTTTCCCTACTCCAATTAGTACTCAAGAAGAAATTGGTCAGGTATTGTAAAATCCTATCTGAAGCAGATTTGTGTTATTAGGTGAGAAAAGTACATAAATAGGCAATTTCATGTAGCTTTTAAGGCATAGAATTGAAACACTATTCTTAATGAAATCTCTTCATCCAGAATCCCTCTCTACTTATCTTATCCTACCTCTTCTCTCTACTTGATTTATTTTCTCCCTCTTTTCTCTCTATTCCCTGCCTTGGAGAAAAAAAACATAAATATTTCTTCCCAATCAGCTTCTAAATACTGCATAATCATCATGGCTAATATTCTCTCTCTCTCTCTCTCTCTCTCTCTCTCTCTCTCTCTCTCTCTCTCTCTGTGATGTCTTTTCTCCCTCTTTTCCCTCTATTTCCTGCCTTGGATGATATTTTGTTCTCTGCAAGAAAGAGAATGCCTATTTTCTTTTCTCCCTCTTTTCTCTCTATTTCCTGCCTTGGACAATATTTTGTTCTCTGCTAGCAAGAGAACACCTGATTGGAGTCAAATGCTGTCAGTTTTGGCCAATATTTAATTTTAACCTCATTGTGACTATGATTATATCCTTATATCTTATTTGGTGAGATATATAATTTCAACCTCATTGTGACTATCAGTTTGATCTAGTGTGGTCAAGCTAGTGTCAGATCCTAGCATCGCTTATATCTAATTGATTGTTGATAAACAATTGCCACCAATTTGAACACAGAAGTCCTAAATTGAAAATTCTGTTGTGATACTGGTTCACATGTTCGACATTAAGAACATGAAATCATAGACCACATATTGAACTGTCAGATGATGCTGCAAAAGGACTAGTCCATAACTAGTTCAAACTGCACAATTATATATTTCACAACAATAGGAACAAGAAGTCATATGGTCCCAAATATTGGGAGAGGGCTACAAATATATATATGTATGTATATGTATATATGTATGTATGTATATGTATATATGTACATACATATATACATATACATACATACATATATACATATACATATATATATATACATATATATATATATATATATATATATATATATACACATGTTAACTTGTATATAAAGCAAAAGAAATCTGACTTTTTTTATCAATGGCATGCAATATAAATCAAGATATGAGGTTATCAGATGAGTCAAAATATGTAAAATATTATACAATTTGTGCAATCGAGCTGTTCAAAAATGGACCCCATGCCAAGATATCCTGCTATGGGCCCACCTTCAAAACCATAAAAATTCTGCAATCAAGCTGCTCAAACATGGAATATATACCGAGGATATCTGCCGTTTAGGTAGGCATTGACCCACATATCGGGTGTGTGAAAAATGGCCACTCCTGAAAATTTTCAGGGGCAACTTGGTCCACCTAAATAGCTTTAGCCTGTGCCAAGGTATCTAAAAGTCATACTGAAGTTTGTTCTGCAGACTACTTGGATTTTCCAAAAGCATAGTTCAATCAATTGGATATTTAGATACCTCATCTAGAATAATTAAAATATTCATACTTCAGCATCAGCTTGTTTCTCTGTTTTCTAAATGACTTTTACCTCAGTCAGAGAGAATAAGCAAGAATTAGGAATGAATTAGTCTATCAAATATGGTTTCATGAGCATTAAACGGAAACAATTTTTCATAAGAAAACAGATTGTCACTATTAACATAAATGAACCAGCATTAAAATATTTAAGAGCCTTCATATGAACAAAATAACAGAGCTGTATTATTTCTTCTAGATGAAAGTTACAGTGGTAAGCAAAACATGAAATCAATAACTATAGAGAAACAGAAACAATAAGATATATGAACCAAAGCTATATAGCAGATTGAACTTGAGGTAATAGTGTAACATGTCTTTCACTACTAATGTTTGACAAAAAAGATCTTAAAAGCTCAAGGTGCACTGAGGCTCCAAGGTTTCATGGAGCCTAGGCACGATGTGTTGCACAGACACATTATTAAGGTTAAGAAAAAAGAAGTCCATAAAAAATAATTTTAAAGAGGACATTAAATATAAAACAAAGTTGTGATTATCAATCATTATTATCTAAATAAACACTTGTTAGCTCAAAGAATAATAGTTTTCAAAGTTTAAATCCAATTATGTTAATTATTATTCCTCTTTGGTGTAGGAATATTTTCTCTATTGGTAGCAGCTCCATTTTCTCAAATAATGAAATATAAGAAATATTTTAAAAATAAAAATTATATTTGATCTCTTGTATTACATATTACAATTAACAATGAAGACAAAGATAAAAAGAATATCTAGTTGCTAAAGGGGAGCTGCTTCTAGGTGTTTGACCTTTCAAAAAGCTCATTAAGCACATATCTGAAAGTAGTCTTAGATGAAGCCTATCAGATCAGGCTCACCTAGAGCAAATCTTAGGATCTAAGCCTTATGAAACAATGCATTTTAGCATCCATAAGATGTCTTTATTTTCAGTAATTCATAGACTAAATATAGCTACTCAAAACAATGATCAAAATACACATAATTTATCCACACTCCACTGCGGTGAAAAGATCAAGTTCATAAATTACGCAGAGAGAGAAGAATGAAGCAGACCTTAAGTCCAAAATCTGTACAAGACAATATTTTACTACGAACAAAGGACAATACGGATAGCAAGAAAAAGGAAGCCATGAAATCAGCATCCTCAATAATAAATAGTTGCAAAGCTCCAAAGAAGCAAAAGATATAGCAATCCAGGAAAAGAAATAATGTTATACTAAACAAATGGTGAATTAGTTTACCTCATTGAGATTGACCCATTCCCATGTCTCATTGTCTGTGTGGATGTCATACACAAGAGCATGTAAACCCTGACAACAATTTGAAATTAGTAAGACAAACGCTAGCAACTGGCACATAAATAATGAAGTCCTAATACTCCAGACTGAAGCAACCTCACGAGGTTTATAGTCAATTATAACAGCTTCATAGAAGTTATTATCATCAGGCCACCTTGTCATGATTTTCCGTCCAATCAGTGAAGCATTTGCTGCAGCTTCACCAGGTTTGGTTGCTATGTTTTTAATTTGATCCCTGACACTTGAACCAGAAGAAGGATTCTGCAAGGACCAAAAATGCACTTAGATCAAATAAGCTGAATAACAAGAAAATGTCTACAACTAACAAACAAGGACAATGTTTAAATTATTTAATTTACTGGTTTAGTCTTCTTGGTTTTGGCCCCAGCTACATTTCCTTTTCTTACAGTTGATGCTGATGGATGCATGGAAGCAGCACCTGGTTGCGAGTGCAGCTTGGGGAGATAGCCACCCGGTAAGGAAGCTGCTGAGTTAGATGTCTTTTGCCTTTTTTTAGAAGCTGAACCAGATGGGCTGGGAACCAGATCATGTATACTTTGAACATTATTAATTAAATTAGATTGTCCTCCACCTTCCTGCCTCCACTCCCTGAATTTTATAAAAAAAGTTTAACAGATATTTTATATGTTAACAAATATATGAATAATGAAGATGGTATCTCAATCACAAGCAGACCTTATTCGGTGAATGATATCATCAGTATTAACCCTGCGTAACAATTCTCTATGTTCCTCATTGGATAGTCTCAGTTCTTTCCTCAGTTCAGTAATTAAACCTTCCTTCTCCTGAAGAAATTTATCAATTCAGACTAAAGTACCAAAGATAGAAAAAAACAGAAGTAATTATTTCTGTTTTGATGAATACCCAAGAAATAGCATCTGATTGGGCCTTAAATGCCCGAAGAACAGAACAGTATGCTTCTTGCTCAAGCTGATGTATTACGCTCTCCATATCATTCTGCATCCTAGAGCATGGAGGTGCAGCAGCAGTAGTTTTTCCACTACCAGTAACAGGCCCTCCGCGATTGTGAAGAAACGGTGGAAGATCATCATCAGTTCCTGCAGTGAAGACAAATAAGCTAAATTAGATCAAAATACAGATGATAGCACATAGGAAACTATCACCACAAGCTACCAAATGCAACAAAATTCAACACTTTAACATATCTGTGTAATCATTGTTTGGATTTTGGAAAGATGTTTGAAGAAAATGAATTATTTTTACACTTGATTTGTTAGCATTGAAAGTGGTTGTGCAGCCCTCCCCTACTGCTTCTTTTTTTTTTTTTTTTTTTTGACTCACTAAAATAATGAACCAAAAAATATAAAATGAAAGATGAAAAAAAGCTACAGGAGGAGTACAGATACAAGTACAACCCAGTTGATAGATTGAGTTCAGTCCCTACGATGTACTCATCTCAGATATATAAATGGTGCTTAAGGGAAGCTTCCTACTTTACATATAAGAAGTTCCAGCAGAATAAAGCCAGCATCCATATATATTCAGATGATATCACCAAAATAATTATTTTTCCTGCACGCCAAATATTTTGGAGACCACCCCAACTCAATATACCATAAGTCTGAAGCCCCTAATTTTCAGAGGAAAGAAAATTGAGAAACCTTTATATCAGAAAAAGAAGGGAACACAAAGCACTAAAATGTTACTTCTCAGTTGTCTTTAGGAACAAAAGATTCCTCTTTTACTTCTTAAGTAACTCCAATATCATGAGGCACTAAAATGTCACTTCGTAGTTGTCTTTAGGAACAATAAATTCCTCTTTGCTTGTCAAGTAGCTTATGCAATTCATGGTTTTCATGCTTCTGCATTATGGAATTTATCTTCAAAATGAACTATGACAAGATTCATTCGTTCTTCTAGTCAAGTTTGACTCCCAATAGGCGCATTTGCATAGCAAGCTAGTCATGAAAGAAGAACGTTTAAGTAGCACGTAGTTTCTTCTTTCCTACTTATCGATACTAGAAACGGACAGGAGTCCAAACCCTAGATCTGATTCAGAAGTCAAAACAAGATTTTTGACCCGAGACGCCGACCGCAAAACTATTCATAATCTACTTGAGCTGATCAACTGCCACTCGCACATATTCACCAGAAGAATAGAAAACATCAAGCCTCAAGAATCGTCGGCCAATTCACGCCTAACACCCAAGCACACGATCACGGCGCAAGCATGCTCAATGAAACTCACCGCTGCTATCCGTAGGGCCATAATCCATCGCCAGACTCCCACGCCAAGGTAGATCAGAAGAATCGGACCTTTCAAACCACCGAAACAGTTGCCGGCAAAGACGAGCAGAAAGAGGGAGAATAAACCAGGGGAAGAGCCGTTCTAGCCAGGCAATGTCCCACCGGATCGCCGCAGCAAGGGAATCAATCCGGCCCTGGGAATGCCGATTGGAGCGAGGACTCAGAGGAGAATTCGAGCAATCTCCGCAACGATCGGAGAGGGAGAGGAGAACGCAGGGGTAGAAGACAAGAGAGCGAGGAGGAAACGATATAATAAAGAGGGAGCCGGAAAAGGAAACCCGAGAAGGCGGACTTCAAAACCCTTCCGCTGCGGTTTAAATACCCTTGTGAGTTCCGGAATGGATCGGTGAGGAAAAGACGCGCTGGAAGAGGGTGACGGGGGTTATGAGATCTACTTGTGGCCGCCGCCCAGGGCGAGAGGAACGGCCAGGACTGGATCAGGTATACATAGAAAGACTTGATGATGACGTTGGCAAGATCATGTCCTTTCGTTTGCGGAATCTGCCACTTCGTCACTGCCTCGTCCGTTTCGGTGGGACAATGTTGCAGCTTACCGTAAGCTATCTATCTTCGTCAAATTGTAGTGAATATTTATATTAAAATATTCTCTGTTGATTACATAATAAGTGCCATATACTTTTTATTCCAGCTTCCTATTTTTTTTTAATCCATCATAAATAGATACCAATTAAAAAAGATACAGATTTAATGGTCAGAGAGGTCATATTGGATGTTTGGCAGATGCAATTTTTGTAAGGAACCAATAGGATATGAAATCTAATCATCGAAGAGGTTTTACAGGTGAAGTATGTTCAGGAATATTGGCATTGTTAGGTAATACAATCATTATTTTTCTATCAAACAAATTTGATATATAATAAATAACACGTCGATATAAATATGATATTTAAGATAAATACGCTACATAAGGAGTGCTACATTTCTTTAAAAGATGGTAGTAAAACAGGATATGATCTTTTTAGACTTCAAGATGAATTTTTCTTTTTTTTTTAACCAGAGACTAGAGTAAAATTTGAACAAAATAGAATTAGGCAATGCGTCTCGAGAAAACTATCCTCGAAAATAGATAATTTTTCTACTACCACGCAAATGGCTTTACGAAAATTCTATCTTCAAAATACAATACCTATTACCTAAAATAATCGAGACTACAGTTCTTGATTACTCGAAGAATAATAATTTAATTAAAAATAAAAAGAAAGAAAGAAAGAATTTAATACTTTGTTTGCGTTAGAATTTTCTCATACTTTACTATTTCACTATAGAGGAGTTTATGTAGACATCAAAAAGATGCCAAAATACCCTTTTCAATTATTCTGAAGAGTTATGACCTTTTTTGAATCTTCCTCCTCATTCCTTTTCCCATTTTTTTATAGTAAATTTCTTATATATAACAATCCCCCACTAATTTATATATAATAAAATTATAAATCAAAATGTAAAGTATGAGATATATATTTATTTATTTGGATGTAATTTGTGCTTTCTCCATGTTGGGCTACTTCAGCTGTTTTGTTAGCTTATCGATTTCTACTTGTAGATCTCCTTTCCTTGATCCGTCGTCAGTAACAGGACTCCCCAAGTCCAACTTGTTGGTGTCAAATCCACCATAGAAGTATTAAATGTCTTTATTCTTAGAAGCTGGTTTCTCCCAAGCTTTTTTTCTTTTTTTCTTGGAGAACCATGTTTCATCTATATGGGAAATGTTTTTGTCATGGATGAAAATTTTAATCAATCAACACTTAAGTGTTGTATATTTTAAGATTTATAAAATAATTTTTATAAGCTAAGTGGCCATGGATGAAAATTACGTATGTTTTGATACATTTCAAAAATAACAGATGATAAATTATAATTTTTGTTCACTTATTTTTGCATTTAGGTCTATATGTGTTAAAAAATGAGTGAATTCTTAGAAAAAAGAAATTTTTAGTTTTTTTTGTATGAGATACATTCTGCTTCAGTATTTCCTTAGTAATGTCTCTATTTGACTTTATAGGACCTGCTCTCTGTTTTTCCCTTTATCTATTATTTCTCATGACCTATTATAATATGTTATGTCAAAAAATAATTCTAAATCAATCAATTGTCTCTTTAGACCGGTTATAATGTGTTATGTCAAAAATATGATTATTTGAATTGGAGGTAGGCTCGAAGTTAATTGATATTTTATTTTGTATCGATCTTTTATCAGTGTTGATAACAATTGAATCTCAAATGTATCAAGCCATATAAAACTATATCAGGAGCATGCCCGACAAAGTCTTTCGATACTTAAGTTAGTTTAAGAGTTTATATATCAATGAAGTGTGGAGAGTGATAAAGCTAGAAGCATAGGTATAACCAGAGTTTTTTTCTTTTTAGGATCATACCGGGAGACTTTTATAGTATGACTTAGGACCATTACATTTATTTACAGATGTGCATTAATATCGAAATAGTTTCACATATCTCCTAGCTCGGTGGAGTAACATACAATAGGTGCAACATGATCAAAATGATGCCATATAAGCCATATGTAATAAAAATATTAGGATGGTGTTACCCACACGACATATGTTTTGCACTTTGAGCTACTATCTCCCCTAGAGGCAACACCACCTATAATCACATATGCCTAACTCTTAATAAGGCCTTATGGTCTAGATGATGTCTCTTAAATTTGAGCCAAATAACAATCGAAGTATCCTCTTCGAATAAGCTCTTCATTTATTACTTTACGTCGTAATAATCATTAATGAGTAAATCATGATTTTATGAAATCTATAATAGTTTGATCTCTCCTTATTAGTAGTACCCTAAGTGATTAAGGGGAGCACAACAGTCTGTTTTCCCTTATATATATAAATACCTTTGTACAGGATACATTTTGTGGTATGAATTCTCTATAGGAAGGGCTTTGATCTCTTTTTGACTTTTCGTTTCTTAGGCATTTAGCATATGGATTCTTGTTTCGCTGACTTCTTTCCTTCAACTTTTCTCTTCCCAACAATTAAGAATTCAATTATAACATATTAGTTGGCCTCTTAGAAGAGCTTTGAGTATGTGGTTGGTAGTTTGGTAACCACAAACAAGAAAAATCTTGATGTTGGTAAGTTGCTAATATGGGTATTTATTAAAATGAATGGGTTGGGATCGAGACCAAACACACCTTGTCACCAAACTTTTAACATAATTGGCTAACGCCTCACCCTCCTCTTGTTGTATCATAAGCAAGGAGGTTGTCAGTTTCTTCTAAAGTTTGTAACTGATAAAATTTAACTTAAACTACATGATCAATTGGTCAAATCAAATATTTGAGTCTAGAGATAGCCTAGCAATCCATTCTCATGTTGCCCACATCAATGATTGAGAAAGTTTGACACATGAGGGAGTTGGTAGTTCTGATGGATTCAAATGTTATAATATACTCCGATGGATCCCAAATCCCATTTTATGTCTCCAACGTGGGGAGACATTTTTTTAGTGGGATAGACTCCTCCCAAATATTTATAATGAAAAGAGATCAAATATATGGGTCAAGCTAGAGTTGCTTTTCTTTCCTTGTTTGTTCTTTTTCTTTCTATCCTCTATCCTCAAGATGTTGGTCTATCTCGGAGAGGTGATTATGGACTTTGGGTGAAAGTTTGATTGCTTGAACAACTGACATCTTACGCCCCTCGATGTCCTTCTCTAGGGCATATCGTGGGGATTGTAACTTTCGAGGAGCTTTTTCTAGAGATGGCCATAGCTCTACCATAGCACATAGGGTAGGTGTAGTAGGTTATAGAAGAACAATTAATGTCACTAAGAGAGTTGAGCCTTGATA
This sequence comes from Musa acuminata AAA Group, assembly GCF_036884655.1. Classification (NCBI taxonomy): domain Eukaryota; kingdom Viridiplantae; phylum Streptophyta; class Magnoliopsida; order Zingiberales; family Musaceae; genus Musa; species Musa acuminata. The sequence goes on from NW_027020660.1 coordinate 54,404, forward strand.
AGTCATATAAGAAAGTTTTTGAATGAAAAAGAGTATGATTTGGACAACTCCCACTAAAGCTTGAACTTACTTGGTTAGGCTATGAAATAATTCAGCACACCAAGAGGCAATGAGATGGATTGTTGATTAATCGGATTTGTTCGATATGGACTAGCATGATTTTCCTAAGACATATTGGGAAAGTCTCCTTCTAGCATCAAGTTATTATTTCAAAATTTAATTATTCAAATTGAATATTGACTCTAAGCTAACCAAGATCTTGTTCTATGTTTGTCTTTTATAGATGTTGAAAATAATCAAATCCTAAAGGTATAAAACCGTATAAAACTATAGCGAAGGTTTGCCCGATGAAATCCCTTCGTATTTAGGTCAATTTAAGATAATTAGATTTTAAATAGGTATTCTTATATATATATATATATATATATATATATATATATATATATATATATATATATAGTTTTTATATCAATTATAATATTTTTGAATAAATGATTATTATTTTTTACTAATTCAACAAATTTACTAAAAGTCTTATCATTTTTTAAGTATAGATTGGTGTATTTTTTTTAACAAAGAGAAAAGAGAAACCAAGAGGCAAACCATGTCAAAGATAAAAGCAAAAAAAGATGAGAGGTGGGTGGTTACTTCCGAGAATTCACGCCAATTAAAAAGTATCTGAGACATTCTTTTCGCGACGGTCAAACATTTGACCGCCGTCGTCCAAGTTCCTCGTGGAGTGGCATTCACCGTAATTACCCAGTCTCACCATCAAAGCCATAAAACCCAGGTTTTGATCCTCCCAGTCTCACCATCAAAGCCATAAAACCCAGGTTTTGATCCTCTCTTATCCCATCGCTGCCTCTTTAACTCCTCGTTCTTCTGCGTTCTCTCCGTAATCTTGGGGCAACGCGCGGGGGGAGATCTATGATGGCGGAGAGGGCGCGTGAGCTCCGGCAGCCATGGAGGAGATTGGACGACAAGGTCGTGATGGTCACTGGTGCATCCTCCGGTATCGGGCGCGACCTCTGCCTCGACCTCGCGAGGGCCGGTTGCTGCGTCGTCGCGGCCGCGCGGCGGACCGACCTGCTGAGGTCTCTCTGCGACGAGATCAACGGAGTGGGAGCGTGCTCTGTCGTCCGGTCGGTGGCGGTGGAGCTCGATGTGAGCGCCCAGGAGGCGGTCATCGCCGCCGCCGTGCAGACGGCGTGGGATGCGTTTGGTCGGATCGATGCGTTGGTGAACAACGCCGGAATTCGAGGTAAATCTTATTTTTCTTTATTGGAAAAAGTACATCTGTGATCATCTTTGGTGAAGATTTTGGCATTCAACAAACTAATTGACTGTGACCATGTAAAAGAATGACGTCAAAGTACACTGAGAGGATTTAAGATTGGGGGATTTGTGTTGATAACGATAGAATGAATTTTTCTAGGGAAATACTGTGTGCTGGCAATCGAAAAGGATAGAGCTTGATAAACCCACTTTTCTCTGTTCCAAACAAATCAGTCCCGTTTATAGAAGAGCTGTTTATTGGCTCTGGAACCGAAGGGCATTCATTATGGTTTAGATCCAATAGTGACCATATCTTTTTTTGCTAATAAAAACGTTGTTGTAACAACCCCATGTTCTATCAGAGAAAAAGAAAAAAGTAAGAAGCCATGTGAAAAAGAATATAGCAGAAGAAAGAAGAGATAAGATGGCACTGCATAATATAGAGCAAGAAAGAAGAAGTAAGCTGACAGTGAATTACTGCTAAACCTAGTATATTTTCGTTTAGTGTTCCTACTTAATTTAGTTAATTTTCATGATTATAAGATCTGACACAATTTTGCGTGTAATATGACTCTTAACTTAACTATAAATATTCAAAACTTACTATATTTATTATAAATAAGGATTTAAATGCACTTAACTTATCATATTCACTTTAAATAAATATTTAAATACTCTTTAACTTAATTAAAGATATGACTCTTTACAGATCTCAATGATGACAAAAAATCTATGTAATCGATCCCAAATAGTTGGGACTTTACGACTTTATTATTGTTGTTCTTTCTTAATTTAATACATTTTAGTTGAATGTTCCTACTTATAGTTCATAGTGTTTTGAGAAGCTACATGTAGAATTCATGTTAAATTCAGGTTGGTATTCTGATAGCATAAAGAGTGAACAGAGTGATGACTTCAAAAGAATGTAAAGTGATCCTGTGACAGAATATTTTCTTTATTCTATGACATAATATTTTGTTAATTATCGAGCATGCTTTACAAGGATGTTATTGCTGGAATTTCAAGTTTTGAAGAGCTTTGCTACTATGGATTAGCTCTCTCTTTATTCACCCTCTCCAATAACTAGATTAATTTTCTTAGGCATTTTTGACTTGCCATGTTTTCACTTTAGCTATAGATCATCATTCTATGGTTGCAATCTCACATGATACTATAATGAAGACATTAACCTTTTGCTTCCAGTGAAGGAGAATTTACAATAAAATGATCTTGGATTTTTCTTGTTCTGCTTCAGGCTTTCACTGTTTATTTGTTTTAATGCAAATTTGAGACATAGGTTACAGAATTGTTAAGTACTCCAACCAACCAGAAGATATAAGCATGTCAATTGTGATCAGCATTATTCATTTCGTACATGAACCGTATTTTCACACATATTTTTAGTCTAATCTTTCACTTTAATCAGCCTCCAGTTGGTGTTAAATTTGCTTGCTTCCTACATCTCTAAATTGCTGTCTGTCCCAGGTGCTGTAAATTCACCATTGGATTGGTCTGAGGAGGAATGGAGTAACAACATCAGAACAAATTTAACTGGAACATGGCTAGTATCCAAACATGTCTGCAAACGCATGTGTGATGCAAAACAGAAAGGGTGTGTGATAAATATTTCATCTATTGGTGGCATTGATCGTGGCCATTTACCTGGAGGAATTGCATATTCCGCATCAAAGACGGGTGCAAATGCAATTACTAAGGTAATCTGTCTGGTCGAATCATGGATTGCCCATGTCTGTGTATGCATGTAACACAGTGTTTCATAGCATGGACCTTGCCATGGTCATGGTGCATATAAGGCACTGGCTACACAAAAAAAAAACCAATTGATGGTATAATCTCTCATAATTGTTATTTTGGGTAAATTTGTTTGTTACTATGTTAAAATTCTTTGCTATTATGTGAAAATGCAAGGATATGACCACTTTTAGCACGTATAGCTATGCCACATTATATAGATTTATGTGTGAAACTATAGTGAATGTTAAGAAGTTCTACAACTGTGGGTGTATGATATATGTGCTAAATGTACTGCAGCTAGTCTGAAACGTACCTTTATAATCATTTTTGCTTCCATTCATTGATTTGCAAGTGATCAATCAAGTTGTATTTGACATCAACAGTGGTTCTCACTCATGATTTTTGCATGAGAGGAGTTGGACAATTGCTTATTAATGTACATAAAAATCTGGTATTCATTGGCCTCAGGTAGTAGATCTGATGCTTTTGATAGTAGGCTCCACTTGGTCTTTTGCTGTCTTTACGTGGGAACTGTAAGGCAGACCTTTAACTGAGTTTAGTGTTCGTATCTTCTCAAAGTTCATTTTTCCTCTTCAAATCGATTTTGTTATTTTCTTAGAATTTCATGTGCATTGAAGGCAGTGTTCATGTCAAATTAACATGACTTTTTTTTTATGGGAAAGCTTTATTCTATTTTTATTGTTGATATTAACAATATTATCTTGCTTGAACAGGTAATGGCTTTGGAACTGGGAGCATTTAATATTCGTGTGAACTCTATAGCACCTGGATTGTTCAGGTCAGAGATCACTGCTGGTCTGATGGAGAGGGAATGGCTGAATAGAGTGGCTGAAAGAACAGTCCCATTAAGAACCTATGGAAAGTCAGATCCTGCATTGACATCACTTATCCGTTACCTTATTCATGACTCATCAGCTTATGTTTCAGGCAACATCTTCATTGTTGATGCCGGCGTCACTTTACCAGGGATCCCCCTTTTCTCTTCCCTCTGATATCAGCTTTTATTGATGGTTTCTTGGAGAGATGTCGGTCCACAGATGAAACCGATGTGATAAGCATCCTACGTGTGCCTGAAAATTTGGATATGCGGAAGGTACAACTTCACTGTATGTGGATCACATGCAAAGAACATATTGCAGATGACGAAGCATAGTTACCTCCCATAATTCCTTCATCTGATGCTCCGTCATAGTTGCAGCTCATTCGACTTTGTTATATCATTCCAGAGACATATTCCAGTGCATAATTGGGCCACGTTCTAAGAATTGAACTTTATTGTGAAGTATTTTTTCTTTTTATCCCTTATGAATTTGGCCAATTTGAGGTAACTCGAAAACTGTTAGATGGCAATGCTTCTGTTTAAAGTTGAAATATCAAATTAAGGGGATTACAAGTTAAGCTACATTACTTGAAAGTTGGAGTCTTTTCTGTTTAAGCTCGTCTCTGGAAGAAAAGCATGTTCATCTTTTTCATCTATGGTTTTTTAGATCTTTCTTACTGTCATGAATACTTTTTGTCATAAATTTCGTTTCAAAGAGACCATATGTGAATTGCTATTGATCGATGTCATCCAATCTATAAGTTTAAATATGTAGATGAGACATGATCTATATGTCAAACCCAACATGCAAAATTAATTAGAGATTTGTTTTCAAGCGTGTTGCGAAAGAAGATCCGAACATATGATCCTTGCTTCGATACCGACCACCTAAAGTTCTTAATCGACATCATTCAATCTAAGAGTTTTTAAGTCCAAAGATAAGACAAGAATGCTGGAGTATTTCACAAACATTTTTTGATGGCAAAGAAAGTTACTAAGACACAAGATGTGAGCTCATGATCAATTACCACAATGCAATGCCAACTCATGCCATGTCCAGTTTCGGAGCAGAGGAATTAAAATGGAAAAGCAAAAAATATAAAGATAAGAAAAAGAGAAGGAATTCTAGAAAACGAACTCACATGAAGAAACCATTGGTGAATCTGACCAGTGATCACATAAAGAAAACAGGAATGCAATTGACCTGATCTATTTTCTTAGAATATTGATATCATACCATTTGAAAACACTACATATTTCCATAGAATTATCAACCATTGCGGAGAGCCAACCTCCTTGGATGCTCGAGCCAAATTATGATCGAAGTTAGCGAGAATTTATATCCTTGGAGAGTTAAGAGTAAAGCTTAACTATAACAAGACAATTAGCCTCTTTTGATTACAAATGGCTGACCAAGTCAACCATCAGTCACTGTCTGAGATATAGAAGTGATGGCTTGATTGGTTCGGATTATTAGAAATATAGCATCTAACTCTTTTAATTTTTATCAATGTGAAATTATTCTTTTATTTTTTTATATGAATATTTATTTAGATTTAGATTGAATTAATCCTCGATCAACGTGATTTTTTTTATTTTTATTATGATTTTTTATATCATAATAAAAAAAAATATTTTTAAAAATATTAATTAAATTAATTGATAAAAATTTTAAGAATTTATTATAAGACGAATCTATCTTCCGATCTTTCAGCCAGTGAATTTTGGAGGAAGGAGGACGACTGCAGAAAGCCGAGGATGCGAGAGAGAGAGAGAGAGAGAGAGAGAGAGAGAGAGAGAGAGAGAGATTTCGTGACCCTACCGCCATACATGCGAAATGGATACAGCTGCTCTCATCTCCTCTCTCTCTCTCTCTCTCTCTCTCTCTCTCTCTCTCATCCCATCTACTTTCGACAGAGAAAGAAATCATGTTGTACTTTGATTCAGCCCGAAGGTACGTCCACAACTTCCACAGCTAAAAAGGCAATAAAAAGGAAACACAAGACCAGTCAACCAAAATAAGAAGCTCCTCCTTCTGTATCCATCCTCTTGTCGATGATTCCCACACCATTTTCGGCAAGAACATTGTGGATCTCCCCTCCAACTGAATCCGCCATTGCCAAGAACATTGTTGAGCTCTGATTGAATGAACCACCACTAACTATGCGACTGCTGTTTCCCGGATGAACAGGCACAGCTTTCCCGGCTGTCCGCCAGTGTCTTCCACAACAACAAACAATCCAATTAACATTCACAAGAACTACAATACCAGCAAACCTTTGCAGACGCAGTACCTTCACTTGCTTCTGCAGATCTTTGATGTATCCGATGGCCAAATCTAACATGTCGGCTGTGTTCGTTTGCTGCAAGTGGAAATGAACATTAGAGTGCTGCAACAACGTGAATTGCTGTTGCAGCAGGTGATACCTTGTCCATGTTCGGCACGAGTTCCTGCAGCTTCCTCATCCTCTCGCTGATTCTGGTCCTCCTCACCTGAGAGAGAAGAAGAATTCCATCAGTGAGTAGTTATGGAGGTGAGAAGAGGAAGAAGAAGAAGAGCAGATTACCCTCTCGGCTATACTTCGAGGATGAGTTGCACAGCCGCGCTTGGCTCGGATCTTGCAGGGGACAGCATCCTGGAACGCCAAGTATCCTGCGGCATGATTCCTCGCCTCTCCAATCTGTTCCGAGGTGGAGAACGACGATGATGCATCTCATGGACAGGAGGGACAGAGGGAGGTCAAGAGGAGTTACCTGAAGCTCCGCAGGATTAAGCGCATCAGTCGTCGTCTTCCCTCCGTCGTCTCTGCCCGAGAACAAGGACGAGGTGTCCCAAGTGTTTGTTGGAAATCCCGGCATGTAGCACCTGCCTCCGCTGCTCTCTTCGGGGCTGCTGCCACCGACCTCTGAGATCTGCGACATCATGGAGTTTTGCCTCGACGAGAAGCTTATCTGGTTCCTTAGCATGTCTGCTTCATCCTCGTTGCGGAAACCAGACACCCCTCTCAGCATAGGATAGCCTACAGAAGAGCAGAATGAAGAGCGAAAGAAGACGGAGTCTTTAGATGTTGAAGAAGATAGGGAAGAGATTGCGTACCATCCTCCACGCTCAGGTGAGAAAAGAGACCACCAGGAGAGCTGCTGTGCCGTGCGAGGGTGGAGGAGCTGTCCTCGTCTCCGTTCTTAATCTGCTCCGTCTCCATCGCCATCGCGCTCACATGTTGCTGCTTCTGCTGCTGGTGAAACATGATCTGCGAGGAGAAAGCTGCCGGTGGCGGATGGGGCGCCGTGAACTGAGGGCTCCTCTGGCTTATGGCTGCACCACCGCCACTACCGGGAGGCTTGTCGCGGATCTGGAGATCCGGGGCTAGTAATCTGACGAACAAGAGCTCGGTCTCAGGGCACGAGGTTCTCTCAGGAAGGAAGTCGTCGCAGAGTTCTCCGAGCATCGAGCTCGGGGCCGATCGATAGCGGAGGAGGCCGGAGCTCATCTGCTGCTGCTGTTGTTCCTCCTCCTCGTGGTGGTGGTGGCCACCGTAAGGATTGATGTTGGAGCTGGATTCCTGCTTCCGGTGGCCGTCGAAAGGAGCTGCGCTTGGATATGGGAGATTGAGATCCTTCGACACCGGCAACGACGGTGATCTGTACATCACTTCCTCCTCTTCTCTCCACTAAATCTACAGCAAAAGGCACGGCCTTTTCTCCTCCGTTCCTAACTGTACTATTCTGACAAGATCTCGACCTATTATTCTCTCTCTCTCTCTCTCTTCAAAGAACAGATCTTTCAACCGGAATCCCTCAGAACAGGGACGAAGACACAACCAACTCTCACACGATTCCACGAGCTATTCAAATCTCTCCAACCCCGACACTTTGTCTACCAAAAAAATCTCTTTTTTATAGGAAACATAAGGAGGAGGAAAGAAATAGAAAGAAATGAATCATAATAATAAAACCGATAAAAATCGTTTCTTTCACGGCTCGTCTCCTCCTCCACCTCTAAGCCTCCAGATTACTCCAATACTCGACGTCGAGGACCACCAAAAAGAACCCTTTCCCTCTCCCTCTCTCCCTCTCTCCCTTCCTCCATCTCAAGCTCTTATCGTCTCTCATATTGTTTATTCTATTTGCCTTTATAGTTGTTTATTCGGCTCGACGTCGTCTCCGCAGCTTTCTTTAAAGCGCAAGCGAGTGGCAGCCGTTGCAGCGACGTCCCACACACGCACACGCTCGTTTCCTTGCCGTCAATCCTAATTGACGGAGATACGCTTTCACCCAAGAGCCCCTCCGATTGCATCCCCGCCGCGGGTCCCAATTGTTCATGTAGGGCCCATCGGTATCGACGAATGGAAACTGATCCTTGTTTGTTTCATCGCTTGCCAAGGATTCGGTAGCAAGCATCCTCCCGACCACGTCACCCACGCCATCGGGCAATCCCACGGACGACGTAACCAAAATGCCCTCGCGGCGACACAGGTTTAAATGGTCCGACTACGTGGGTGGAGTCTTCTCCGTGTTGATCTTGTCCACTCTTACAGGAATAGTTTTAGCTACGACAGGCGTGTGGCCCGCCTACAGCGCCTTTCTTTTAGCTATTTTAGGCCGGTTTTGGTGGGCGTCCTTTAAACTGTTTATGTCATCGAGCTAGATACCCCTATCTACAAGAGGCTCCTCCTATTGCTTCCTGGCCGCGGGGCCCACATTCCTCTGTAGGGCCTCAAGATGTGAGCCAATGGAAAATGGCCCTTCTTTGTTTGGTCGCTTGGCAGAGAATACAGTAGCAACCACCCCCGTGCGGCCACGTCACCTGCCCCATCGGGCTTTCTCACGGACGCGGGCTCAAACGGTTCCCGCCACATGGGTGGAGTCTTCTTCGTGTTGATCTTGTCGACTACGAGAGGAACAGGTTGTCTATGACGTGCGCGTGGCCCGTCTGTGGCGCCTTCCTCTATCAAAAGCGAAGGCTCAGATTCTTCCCCCTCATTTACCTGCCTTGCAATTGGGACCGTAGCGGGGCCTCTCGTTCATCTCCTCTCCGTCATCATCAATTGTTCTGCTGCCTCATCCTGACCGTCGGATTCCAAGCGGACACATCCAACGTCTGAGAGAATCGGGGACTAAGGTAGCTCTCTCCCGTCAGAAAAAAGACTTCATCAACTAAGATCACAAGGAAATAGAAGATGGGCCAACCCCTCTCCCTGTCTTTCTTCGAATCACACCTTGAGTGGTCCATTTATTAGTCATTCGAGCCAATGAGATTGTTTGTAACGTTGTTATTACACATAAAAATAATAATAATCTTGTTTTAAGGAATAGCTTTGTGGAGGTAGCCAATCGTAGCTTGTCTTGGTTCAGTGTTAGATGCATAGGGGGATGTTGACACGTGATCAAGTCAAAGCTTAATCCTCATCTTTTCTTGCTTGTCTTCACCCAGCAGCACACAAAGTCATAGTTAATAGGACATGGTAGAAGGATTATTTATAAGCATTAATAATCTTTAAAGCACCAAACAATAATACGTTAATAATCTTTCCTTGATACAGTTAAAGAGAGATTTAGATTCCAAACCTCACATTTGGGTTAGGGTTAGTTACAATATCTAGAAACTGCCCACCTTTATATCTTAGCTATGGATATCGATTTGATTCCGTTGAATTGCATGTTTAATTTTTTGTTGAAAAATAAATATACTCGATTTTATAATATAAATTGTGTTAATAATATAAAATATAGTGAGAGAAAATGATAGTAACGGAGCAAACACAAACGGTCTAATAAAAGTATTTAAAAAATATTATAAAATTAAAAAAACTACTAAGGATATTTTTAATCTTTTTTAGAACTCAAACGGTCTAATTAGTAAGTCAAATGGGTCGAGAGTTTAATTCTTGATTTTTTTTTAGTCTCACTGGTCACTTCGAGGTTAGTTTTTAGATAATACTTTAGATTATTAACTATATATTGTTGTTGTTAATGTGATCTAATCTAAACTATTAGACCAAAATATTATATATCTAAATTAACAGTAGTACTAAAATATTTTAATTTTTTAAATACTCAAACGATCTAATTAGTAAATTGAACTGGTCAAGACTATATTTTATAATATAATTCTAATGAAAATTTATGCCATAATTCTTACACTGATAACTAATTATTATGTTTTACTACTATTTTTTTATATTAGTAGCTATATTGCTATCCAGTAGTGGCTGGCATGCAGCAGTGGAGCATGAGGCATATTAGGTCAATGCAATGAGATACTTCACCAGCTTAGGGAAGACATGAAGTTAGTAGCCACGCATGGTATGGTATCTGCTACCTTTTATCTGTTCATGGATGCATTGCAATGTCACACATAGGATCTTAGAAACCATGAACTAGATGGGATAAGGTCAACCTAAATCAAAGTTGGTGTTAGAATCTCCGAGCAGCCGCAGCGGTCTCGAACTCATCAGAATATTAATTGCATGCAGCTCATCGCTCTCAGAAGCTGCCGCATCCGTTGGGGTGCAGTCGTGAACCATGTTAGTCCACGCAGCCCTGCAAGCCTCGAGGCATTTAAAAGGGTCTTATAATATGATAACGTGCTCATCTTGCAGCCATCATGGCCTTTGACTTTGACCATATGTGGATCAGCAATGGGTTGACCTCAGAGTTAGGGTTCCATAGTGAAGATGATGATTTCATTAGCATGGGGAGTTCAGTTGGTGGGGTGTTTACTTCGTGGCTCGCCTTGCACACACACATATCGTGATGATTTCGGATAGATTATGTTTTGGAGAATAATAAGTAGATGTTTTGGTGCTTTATGGATCCAACAATTCAGTCTTAACAGTGTTTGTTTGAAAAATAAGCTTTTGTCATCTTTTAAATTTTCCAGCATCCATCAAAAAGTATTTTAAAGATTCTTTATCACGAACAGATCCCATCAGCTGAAATAATCGACTTGTTAATTTATTAGATTATTATTTCAAAAATATTTGTTTTCAAATGTTTATATATACTGATTTAGCTATTATAAATGTATTCAAAATTTTTTTCACTTACTTAAATATTATATTAATTTAAAAATATTATAATTTTTTCTATTCAAAAACTCCCGAATCAACATAATCTAGGCTCCGACAATTAATTCATGATCATCTATGGATATCCTATAATACTAGAATCTCTTATCAATTTCTTGATATATATATATATATATGAGACTAAATTAAGTGGTGATAGTCAATATTGATAGTTTCATAGTCCCATCCATGGATAATTTTTTATCATGTTTAATGCTAAATAATCGAATATTATATTATTTATTACGATTTGTCTCGATAAGTGTCTCATCACTATCGATGAAAATACTTATATTAAAAAAATCATCATCTAGTATATTAATTTTAGGTAGTAGTATTTAACTTTAGATTTCATGAATTTTAAATACTAGTATGCAGCATTAATTCCTATCCTTATTGTCTCGCCGTCTAGTGTCATGGATTTAGTGGGCCTGTCATCGAAACATTGGCCCAATAGGCTTTTGGGTCGGCCTATTAATAGCAGCCTAAATTGGGCCTAAACCTTGGCGTCGAACACCGTAGGGTGTCTCTGCCGGCGTCTCTTCCCATCGCTTGCTCATCAGCGACGAGTATGGCTCCGATTTCCTCGAAGGCGATCGCCGCGGCGGCCAGCAGCGGAAGGCTGAGGGGGGCGGCGGGTGGGAGAGGCTTCGAAAACTGTCTTGGCTACTCTAGTAAAGGCTTCCCCCCTTCCTTGTGCTGGTAAAGGCTTCGTCTTGGATCTTTCTCGTCTTGTTTCTTTTGTGTTAGGGTTGAATAAGATTCTTGCAATTGCTGCAAACAGCGAAATCTGTACAAATAATCCGTGGATATGAACTTTGGAATTCAGGAAGTTGAATTTAGAGACATAGACTGACCTAATTTGCTAGCAATAAGTTAGTGGATCTACAACTTTCTCAGATTAAGCCAGCATGTCTCATGATTCTGGTGTCAATTCTGCTGATTCTTCTTGTGTTTGTGTCTGTGTTGGTGTGCATTTCGCAACATGCACATTGAAGTGTGGATTGGATTATAGGGCTTCCATTTGTGTGTTCACAGTTGGGTACAGCTTCTTTGTGACTTGAGAGATCAGGGTTTGAGTCTCGAAAACAATCTCTTTAAAACGAAGGCAAGCGAGCATACATTAACCCTCCACGGACCTTGCATTGCCGGAGCCTCATTCAACCTTTTTATTTGTACGTTCACGGCTTATTGTTTGCACTTAGATCTTCATCGATTGCTTCTCATATTATCTTTCTCATATGCCATAAGTAAATACATAACTTGTTAAAGATCTCTCTATCTTTTATGTCTATGCATTTTTTTTTTGTCTGGTAATTTAGCACTCAAATAAGCACCAGAATGTAATTCACATGTTGTTGGCCTTGTACCAATGCTGTTTACACATGCATGAATTCTTACTCTTTTGTCAATAGAAGATATGTGACATTATTTTTGTTCACCGGTGGGAACGGAAAAAAAAAAAAAAAAAAACTAGAACAGGGATGAGGAAAGGAATTTGGAGGTTTCCTAGCATTATTGTTAAAAAACTCTCTATCCGTGAACTTAGGAATGGAGATGTTGTGGTGTCTTAGTAGGTAGGAGCATATCAACTAAAAAGTTGCTCGGTTTAAAATTGGGGAAATGCTGAGGAAGCTGGCACTGAAACAATGGAATTTGATGGTCCCAAGGGGATATGCCACATGCTGGGGATACCATTTTTTCTTTTCTTAATGGTCTTGTAAATCTTCTTGTAAACCATTATGATTTTTAGGTTTATAGCTGCCATGTATCTTTTAAGGGAAGCACTCAAAAGATTATTATTATTATTATATTTTGGTGGTCGATGCAGATTTCTCTTGGGCGGAACAAAAGTTCAGGGGATTGATTTTAGAAGTGGTCAATCGTACAATGATGATTTTGGTAGTAGGTTTGATGATCGATGAGAGTGAAACATCCAAAAGACATAAATTTAGTCAATAGTGGAAAATCGGTAAGATGTGTCTTCTTTCTATTTGGACTAAAGGATTTGATAATGTTACTGATGTAAGGTTGTTTCATGAATAACAAAGCCATACAATTGGCATCAGATAGCCACATTTTTAAGTAATCTATGTGCATTTTTTGCATCCCACATTATGTCATTATATACAGGAACTGATGAGTCACCAAAATAAATCTACCAATAGTTTTGCTTTATTGCATAGAATCTCTACTAGAAAATAAAGGCTATTTATTTGATGTCACAAGTGTATTAGAATTTTTATTAGTGAGTATGTGTTGTCTTATCTAAGAAACATGAAACATTAGACATGGGTTAATCACCATCCCCTGGATGGAACACTATCTAAGCATAAAGAGGATTCAAGAACTGTCTTGGTTACTCTAGTGAAGTGTGTTAGCTGATCTTAAAGAGTGACTTCCTACCTATGTGGCTTTGTCTTTTCATAGTTGTTGCTCATGCCATGTTGATGAGCTGATTAGTGAGAATCTCGTGTCTTCCTTTTCTGACAAACAAGTGTAACTGTGTCAAGTTATATTGTTATCAGTTTTCAATTGCAACATGAATAATGCCTAGTGAAGAGTAAATATTGGGTCTAATAGATACCCTCAACGAAATCTAGTCCCCATCTCTTAGATGGAACACTCCAACTAAATGTCAAAGAGAGGCTTCGGAAACTGTCTTGGCTACTCTAGCAAAGTCTGTTAGTTGATCTTAAAAAACAACTTTAAACCTATACGGTTTTATCTTTTCATCCATCTTGTTAATGTCATGTTAATTAACTGATTAGTAACTCTGTCAAGTCAGCTGAATGGTTTTGGTTTACTTTTTGATTGTTGATAGTAAGATGAATTCCGTCTTCATTACTCATCCTTTGTTAATGTCATGTTAATTAACCATCAACTTGTTCTACTAATAAGGGCACGCTCAAACTACTAACATATTCCATATCAGCTTCTATTTTAATTATTAGGTAAACTTTCAAAGTTGTATAACGTCGTCCATCTAAACTTGTGCTCATTCTGGCTTCCAATCTCCCTCCCTCTCAATAAATGTAACTACTCTTTGCAATTGTCTGTTCATCTATACTCAATTGATCATCACCATAAGTATGACCGGACATTTAGGATAAAGATTACCATCCATACATTTCTCTATACCTATCTTTCCATCGTGGCATGCATGCTTAAGATCAAAAGTTAGGATTGGAAGCCAAAAAAAGTGTGGAGAGTGATGAAAGGGCGATTGCTTATGATATCCGTTGCGGGCATTGATGACAAAGGCCTGATTCCGAGAGTGTGATGGATGACATGCTGGAGATAAAGATTTTAATTGGAAGCTAAAAGACAGTGTGGAGAGTGACGAAAGGGCTTCATCTCACGATATCGGTTGCGATATTGGTTGCGTGCTTTGAAAGATTATATGATTATTTCATCGTTACACTTTAATGACATTTCTGTGGCCATATACATCTAATAGAAGAAGAAAAAAGGTACTATTTAAGCTTTAAATAAAAGATTATAATAACCGCATTTGAATTACTTTGAAATAATAGAGGAATCTCCAAATTTACTAATAAACAATTAGAAAACTTGCCATATAGCTCTCTCATTTTCTTTTTCTTGCTTTGACTCAAACTTATCTACTTGGTTTAATAATGTGTGACTATTTTGTTATTATGTTGCTCGAGATAATGATTACTCATTCATAGAGAAAAAAAGAAAAAAACTAATACTAATTTGCTTGACATAATATAATTTGAAACTATGAGACAAATACTATGCCTCTCTCGATGGCATAAACTTTTGTTAACTCCAATCTTAATGCTTAGATCAAAAGTAGAAGATGTTTAATGATTATTAGAAGGAGAGTCGAATCATATCCTCGTTTGATTCAGACTCCATCCATGCATTAAAATAGTATTAATTAAAAAAATTTGACGGCCAATATCAACTACCGATTATGAGTTTGGTACAATTTATTGATAGATTAGACATTTAGAATTTAATCAAATCCGTGATCGTTATATTTTCTATAATCTGGCAATCATTTTGATTGTTGCATCATTTCGGACAAAGGTGAAAATAAGAATTGAGTGTTAGTTGGAAAAGTTTCAAGTATGCGTACTCTAAAATAATATAGAACGTATAAACAAATAAAAGAAAAAGGAAGAGAGAGTAAGAGAGGCATGATCTTGAAGATTGGAATATCAGAGTCCCAAGGAACGGCAAGGAACAATAAAAACTTCTCTAACAAGGAAGGATTATTCTATGAAATGTTGACATGGATTGTGTTTGGCACTTTGTCGGTTAAAGTAACGTCCAATCATCTCTTTTATAGTTGCTAGCATTTCATGCTTGGGGACAAAGGTTAAGATCGGAAATGAAAAAGAATTATAATGTGAGGAAAGTGCTTTATTTAGAGGAGATTTACCATTGATTCCAAGAGTGTGTTGGTGTGGGTGGCAAACACTTTAATGAGTAGCCACAACATTAATAATAATAATAATAATAATAATAATAATAATAAAAGTAGAAGAATCATCGTGATCCAATAAACAAACCAAGTATCGATGCTCATCAATCACAATATACATCTCTAGCGCTCTCACCCCCACCTCACGCAACCAAAACATCAAAGGCCGGAGCGAAAGACGAGGTGGAGCGAAAGCATGGAGGGAGTGGATTTGCGGCACATACTCTTGGATTTGCTGCCGTCGTCTGATATGACGGAGCGATGTCGAGAGCTATGTATCCACCATCATCTGCAGAAGATTATTCCTGACCTTTGGGCCTTCAATGCAGTCATTCGGGATGCGATGATACGTGCGGGGACGCAGCCGGACGTGGAGATGTGGATGGTGGATGCGGGTGCAGCCATTGCGGACGTCCTAAACCTGCTCGACCGGATCTTGGAGTGGACGGGGGAGGGCAGCGGCACCGTCGAATCCCTTGTTGCGCTCCTTCCGAGTGGCTTTTCGTCTTTCTATTCTGCACGAGCTCAAGGAGATGGGGCTCAGGTTGAAGGACCTCGTCCGTCGGGGGTCTGCCTTGGACCTCCGGAAGGAGATGATGGATGCCATGGATCCATGCGATGAAGAGTACTCCTATGTCCTAGGAGATGAAGTGGTGGGAAGAGACGAGGACAGAGATAATATTTATAGAGATCCTTCGGCAGAATCAATCATCCAGCAACAACGGTGAGCCCTTCGTCATTCAGATCCGTGATGAAGGGTGGTCGTCGATGGGGAATACAACCCTGGCTCGGATGATTTACCACCACCCCTGGGTGCGCCAACATTTCCATCATCGAATCTGGGTGGACGTTTCCACCGACTTATCTTGGGATCAACTAAGCATCGGGAGAGAATTTGCAAGATGCATCACGGGAGACTCGTGCGACCATCTGCAATCACACCAAGCTATCTGGCTACTTGTGAATGAATGGCTCGGCCAAAGAAGATACTTTCTCATCTTGAATGACATATACTGTGATGGGGCGAAAGAAAATTGGGATCAACTAAAGCACAACCTTTTGCATGTGGGTGGAATCGGAAGTACAGTGATCATCACCACCAAACACACTACCGAATATACTAGTTGGCGTATAGATATTGCTTCTTATCAAAATATATTTGGGTCCAAAGACTAATTGTTGTATGGCCTATCAGAGGATGCTTGGATAAAACTGTTCATGAGAGACACATTCATTGGGTCAGCGCAGGACAAAGCGAACACTTGTACCATAAATTTTCTACTTCAATTTGCGGAGCAACAATACCAAACACTTTAAGGGTGAAACAATTAGTGGCAAAAAACTTGATGGCTCTCCCTTGCTGGCAAAGACGTTGGGCTCAATATTCAGGTACGCTGAGGTAAGTCGATGGCAAGAAGTAGCAGATGCTTTGTCTTCTTACTCACATGTTAGACGCCATCAGCATTTTGAATTAATGAGCCTCCAAAATCTTTCAACTAAACCCGCACGATTACGAATCTATAGATCATTGTACCACTTAAGTCGGTTTGGTTATTTAATGGAAGACTACATGCATATGATGATCGCTGAAGACCTTATGCCACAACAATCATTTGATACTGAGAAAATGTATCGATTGATCGGTGATCTTGAGTTAGAATTCGCAATGTTGGGCTCAGATTACTATCTGACGACATGGATTGGTCAAGATTCAATAAGAATCCCGAAACAATGTTGTCATCTATGCTTGCTTGTCGGTGATGCATCTACGTTGGAGTTTCCAACCGCCTTATCAGCAGGGGCCACAAAGAGATTAAGAACTTTGATTGTGCAAACGAAGGAAGAGTTTCTTAAAGAAGGTGAAAAGTGTCAAATCACAGAGATCCCATCAGCCATGTTTATCAATCTGGTACATTTACGAATATTACATTTATCACATTGTAGGATCCAACAGTTACCTAATACAGTTGGCAAGTTAGTTAGCTTGAGATACCTCAACCTTTCCTACACCGAGATCCAATCACTTCCTAAATATTTCTCTAACCTTCAAAATTTGAAGATCCTAAAGTTGGCTCATTGCGAAGAATTCCAAAAACTACCCGAATGGATCTACAAACTCAAGAAATTATTGATTTTAAAACTAGCTTATTGTCAGAAGCTTCAAATGCTTCCTGAGTCGATAATCGCCCTTACAAATTTACAAGAGTTAGATGTCGAAGGTTGTCAATCATTCAAGAAATTACCTGAAGGTTTGGATAACATGAAAAAATTGACAATGCTAAATGTGGACAAATGTGTGTCCTTGACTCGATTGCCCCATGGAATAGGACAATTGACTAACCTTCAAAAGTTATCAGTGCATGCTACAACTGATAGACTTGCAAGTATAATCCTAGAGTTACAGAGTTTAACAAATCTTAAAGAACTTCGTCTGAAAAAAATTGAACTATCAAGCACAAAGGATGCTCGAGCCTTAAAGTTAAATGATAAACAATTTCTCATGTGTTTGGCACTATGTTGGGAGTGGTGTGATATAGAAGTTGCATTAGCTTTTGATGCAACATTATTACATGAGCAGGTACTAGAAGACCT
The DNA here is from genome assembly GCF_036884655.1 of Musa acuminata AAA Group. Lineage (NCBI taxonomy): Eukaryota > Viridiplantae > Streptophyta > Magnoliopsida > Zingiberales > Musaceae > Musa > Musa acuminata. Next base: position 72,393 of record NW_027020660.1, read on the forward strand.
GAAACCTAACATAGCTTTGAAGAATCTAGAAATTGTTTCTTATATGGGGAAGAAACTCCCGAGCTGGATGGCATGCAAAGAAGGAAATCTGTGGTATTTGAGAGAGATTAAACTCGTCAATCTCAGGAAATGTGAAAGGCTACCACCGCTTGGACAACTATATTACCTTGAGACTGTTGAGATAAGTGGCATGGATTCAATTAGTGCAGTGGATGATGCATTCTATGGTGATGGTAATGGTGATGGTGACACATTTCCTAGATTGAAAACCCTCATATTCTCAGAAATGCCTATGCTGGAGAGATGGCTGGAGGCAAAAGGTGAAGGTGACATTTTCCCGAAGCTCAAGAGGTTGATACTAATCCAGTGTCCAAAATTCAAGGAATTGCATGTGCGACCATCATCAAGAAGACTCACATTCCTTAGACTTGAACTATGGTTGAATAATGACAAGTTGCTGAGCTCTGAATTTGTAGGTTGGCAGAACCTTATACATGTCAGAATCTTGAAGATAACCGGGTGTGAAGAGCTGATGAGGTGCTTACCACAGGGAATCAAGCATCTCAAGTCCCTTTATCGTTTGGAGATTATCCGATGCAACAATTTGATCTCTTTGCCGGATTGGTTGGCAGAACTCACAATTTTTTATCCGTCGAAAGAACACAGAGTTCCTATTAACTTGGTTGTACGAGATTGCATCATGCTGTCATTCATTCCCGAGAGGCTCAAACAATCGCCCTATATTCGCATGACGATTGAACGCTGTCCAAAGTTGGGGCTCTAACCGGCAAAGCATATGTCCATCCGTCTTCTTCATCGATTTGCAAGTGTGTGTGTTGACCCAAGTGAAGTCATCCATCCATGGGAGGCAATCCTTCTTAATCTAATAATGTATGTATGCCCTCCAACTCTCTCTCTCTCTCTCTCTCTCTCTCTCTCTCTCTCTCTCTCTCTCTCTGGTATAATAAACTTGTTAATGTTTGCATCTCACTTCCACATTTGCTCTGCTCTGATAGTATTGGTTTGCATCTCACTGCCACATTTGCTCTGCTCTGATAGTATTGGTTTACATCTCACTTCAATCATTTTTTGACGTTAGCAAGTACGTAATTTGCCGTTTCTAAGATTGCTTGCAAGACTAATATGAACTTACTAACCTAACACAATAAAATTGTAGCATAAAAATTAATCTTCATACTTCCCTTTCGATCTGAATGCTGCGCCTACATAACTACTTGCTTAAAAACTAAAGAAAGATCTTAAAATAATTTGAAACTGATTGGGTTTTGGCCCAAATAAATAGCAAAGAACAATGAAAAATAAGATAATTTTTTTAAATAATTCGGGGTGACCAAATCAACTTACAAGATGTTAGATGAGGTGTAGTGGATGGGAACATTTTAGACATACTCCTAGCAAAATATGTAAAAGTAAATTGGTTATGCACTACAGAAATTATATTGCGTAAGTCCGTCGATCTTAATAAAAAGGATGAGAGGATGAGATTATTATCTAACGAAATTGATTGTCTTGTAGAATTATTTTTTGTGTTTTTTCCTTCTTTTTTATGTTGGATGAGATCTTTCCTAAACACTTGATTCTCTTGAAGTTAGGGACTGATTTGCTGAATAAGATTTTTTTCTTACTAAGTCACATTGCCAAGTCTGATTTGATGAGGATAATACATCGTGAATAGTAAATGGCTATTTTGCAATTTTCAATTTTCATTATTCATCGGAATGTATTATAATATATAAAGGTGGCAAAGAGAGAGATGGGTGGTAGTTTTAGGTTTAATTAGATAAAACCTATATATATATATATATATATATATATATATATATATATATATATATATATATATATATATATATATATATATATATATATATATATATGAAAAATGTTGCTCCTTCGTGACTAAGAAGACCAAAAACACAATATAAACACAAACGATGTGTACAGATACAACCATCAAAACGATGTGGACACAATACGGTTGGATTTGGTTGATGATATCCATAAATTTTGCTTACTTCAAAGTCCAACAATGAGTAATTTGGAGCAGAATAAGCATAGATGAAAAACTAGAATATATTCACTTCGAGAGAAAGATTCATTATGCATTGGCCTTACAACCAACAACAATGGTGGTATGTACAGTATGACTATAAAGGTTGGCTTCTATCACTTATTGATACATCTACATGAGGAACTGATGATTGCTAATCTCATGAAGCAGACCCCTTCAGCTTCTGGACCTCAAGCTCATGTTCTGCTACCATGATACATGAATCTGACTCCAGAGTTGATGTAGTGTTCTTGTCTCTCGATAAAGATGCTATGGACGAAGTCAGCTTATCCGCGGTGCATTGCACGTCAGGAGCGATACCAACCTGATCGATATCATGCAGAGCTGGTGACAAATACTTGGCGACAGTGATGAATAGAGCCGATCCATCATGCAGTTCAGTCACGCTCTGCACCATAGAAAAAGGTAAATACCTATACATTCCATGTATTCAAGTTCACGAGACAATCTAGATGATGAAACACATGTGCCTATTGAAATGGGTTTTATGGGGCATCTCTTTGGGAGTTGGATTTCCACTAATAGTCATCAAAATTACTTATTTTACTGACTTCATAGAATGTGCCAATTGCAGGAAATTAGATACTATTTACTTTCGTGCAACAGTTTAAAGAAATTACCTGAATTTTTCCTTTTCCAAATGTTGTATGACCAACAAGAATTGCACGCCCATTATCATGTAATGCCCCTGCAAGGATTTCACTCGCACTGGCACTCCCTTCATTAACCTGCATTGACAAATCCGAAGCACATATCGTTTAGCTGATGTACTACTATGTTTTCCCAGCACTGCAAGTTTAGTGCATATGAAGATGCAGTAAAACATCACAACTAGAACAAAAGGAATAACAAGTTCAAGTTAACAATTATAACCTGCAGCCAATGATGAAGGATAAGAGCATGGAGCACATCGAGAAATCAAAGATATGTTTCTTTCTAGAATTTAATATTGGTAGAATAGAAAACAGGGAGGGAGAAGACCACTCTGATTCCCCAGGCATATTTGCTATCAACTTAGGGATAAGCTGACAAGAACAACTGGGATCAGGACACAGCTGAAAGGACTTGAAGATGTTAGGAACTTAGATTCAATTAGTTCCATAGGATACACAAATGTGCAGAGAGAAATAGTTGTCGAATAATTTAAGATGTGTGAAAATCACTTTAAGAGTATTTTCAAGATAAATAGTGGTTAAAATAATAATAATAATTAAGTTGCCATGACGTGGAATCGGGACAGTGGGTAAGAACAATGTTTAAGGATGAAGTTCCAGGTCAACTAGTTTGGAAGTGATACATGAGTGAAACTTACAAGCACCACAAGTGGATCATGTGTTAAAGCATGCCCATCGACCATATTGATGGGTAACATATTTCCTTCGCGATCAATAGTGTTTACAAGAGTCTCATCACCGTCTAGCCACATCTGGGCAACATCCAATCCAGCTTTGACCAGACCTCCCTGTAAAAATCATTTAATATAGGATTTTAACAAGTTAAAATTTTAACTTAACTGTGTAAATATGGCGAATGAGTGATGACATTATGACCTACCGGATTATTGCGCAAATCTAGGATGTATGACTGGACACCTTGATCTTCCATTTCTAAAATAACATTCTCCATTTCAGCAGCAGCATTCTGATCAACAATATTCCATGCATATATCAATACCAAGGTGAAATAAACTAGATATGTACCAGCTCTAGGATTAAACTTTCATCTGATTCCAAAATAAAATAATAATTATGCATGAATGAAAGGAAACTATGAAATAGTTATTTTGATATCAAAAACTTGCATCAAATACGAATTATGGCAATAGATTAGCTTCAAAAGTCGCACCTGAGAGAATGCAGAAAGCCTAACATATCCAGTCTTCAGCTCATGGCCATCGATTGATATGTGGGAGATGATTGTACTAGATATAGGTGAAAGATTAATAACCTCACGAGGTAGTTGTACCTTTAATCCAAACAACAAAGCTGAAATCAGGACTCTAGCCACAGAATCAGAAATAGATAGGAAAGGTAACATGGAATTGGTTGAGTATAAAATTTTGGCAAGAGCTTGGTCACAGGTATGACTGCATTGAGTAAAGGATTTGTAAACAGATATGATGCAAGGAGGCAATACCTCTCTTAGCCCATTGCCAATTCCACTTTCTGCTCCCTGGCAAGTTAGATAAATGAAATTAGGTAAAGCGCTGATATCATATTCAAGAGTATACAACTCTATTCCTTCCGGTGTGCACAACTTAACAAAGAAAATCTAAGAGGTTTATCCCTTTATCCTATCCGTACTCCATTCGTATGTCATTGAACCAAAAATGAATAGCTTTCCAGAAAGTTTAACATCAGTTGTGATGTCATAAGATATTCACGATCATATTCTTCAATAACAAGAATATTTTTTTGTGTTAATTAATGGCACTGGATATAGGAACTATATATCATTTAGTGGCAGAAATAAGTATGACTTTTATTCTCAAAGGATAGGCTATCCCTAAAGCACCCTGTGACAGCTAATAGCAATGTTACATTAACATAAATTCTACCACCATATATCCGCTTCATGTACTTCTGGGCCATTAACTTCATTGTCTTGAAAACAAAATTTTTTGATGAAGAAATAGAGGGACAGAGAGACATACTCCACTATGAAGCTTCACTCTGACAGTAGTGCCAACACGTCCTCGAAGCTTGCGGGCTGCTGCCTCACTACCTAACCCAGCAAGGTTCTCTCCTAAAATAAGGACAAATCGACGTTTGATCAGATCAACCAAGCTGCAATGAACTCATGCAATTTAAAGTCAATAATTAGCCACACTCAAGGTAGGTTCACTTAGCATCTTGATGCTTTGACATACATGTTTGTTCTACAGGCAGAATAGAGATGTAGTGTCAAACTATAGTATATTGACTGTGTTGTTATGATGCTTGAGCTGCCAAAAGAAATGTTGGAGCTTCTCAGAAAGAATGATTTTGGGTTACACAAACAATAAAAGAACATAGATTTACCTATATAAATGTAATTAGCAAGAAGCAAGATGTAATTTGAGGTAAAGTTCATGGGTGGAAGCTTATGTTCTGAAATGACATCAAAAGAACAGAAAACTTCTGTAATCACACTTACCATCAATCTCAATTAGCTCATCTCCTTCATGTATACCAGCTCGGTCAGCAGGGCTTCCCTCAATACAAGACAAAACAACCTGAGACATCATTGGCATTTATTAGCAAATACGTATATCAGCAATGTTCAAGTTCCTGCATCAATTTCACATCAGCTATTTATTTTTTAACTAAAATTGTTACATATAAATTTGCATAATGGCCTTCTCCCATCAACTTGCTACACCTATCATAATTGTAATATTTTCGTTTATGAATAACATACAATACAAATATGGTAAAATGCCATTAATACCCATTACAATATAAAAAATATAGAATGCCACAGGATACATATCAGATAGAACATGTACCAACATGACAAAGGTTCACTAACCAAGTTGCCTGATTTTGGTTCAACATTTATAAATAGCCCAACCCCTTGCAAATTTCCATCACTGCCAATTCTGAAACTTTGATATTCCTGCATGATTGGAAGTTGAAACAGTAATCAGTAAGGCATTTTATAACCTATATGCATAAGTCAAATTTCTCCAATGAATGCGAAAGTCTCACAGTATTGAGTAGAATACACTATGACAAAAGGAATCAAATACTATGTATACCAAAACTACTTTCTTAGACCATGTCATGGTAGACTGATCATGAACAAAAAATATACATCTTTAGCAGATACCAGACATGATATGTAATTACAGTATAATTTCAGCTTCAGGATACTCCGAACTAAAGACCACATGCATGAGAAGGATCATATCCATGATAGTTACAAAAGGGGAAGAAAGTGTTTCTGTGGAAACATAGTACCTTTGGGCTGATAATTCTCGTAAAAGGATCACCAAGAGTTGCAAGCATTCCACTGATTTTATTGTATGCTGCATCTGCGGACTTAAGTGGAAACATTTCGACCATGGTCTGCTGCAACTTTAAGTCCCAATCTGTATCAGAACAACTTCTTGTCAAGTAAGTCTCAAAGCCATCTAAATATTAGTATGATACTAGACAGAGTGGATTGGTCTCATATAATATACACTGCCCTGAGTGAACCAGGAAATAGAAACAACCAAAAAGGACCAATACTGGTAGAAATTTGAAAACACCAATTGGTGAGATCAGCTTGAAAATGTAAATTCATTGGTACAAATATCTACATTATCTCCAAGCTGCTAGTAAAAACTAGCCCAGATTGTGTGCGCTGAAGTAGCAGCAGCAGCATATCCATTCACTAGCAAACAAAAACATCAACAGAATTGAGGCTTTTCTGAATTTACAGGCCAGAAAGAGGAGGGTGGAAGGAAGAGAGAGATCAAACAAGTATGAGAAAACAGCATGATAAAGGAATTTCTGACAAGGCCAGAAAGAGGAGACCGGGAGGAGGCAGATCAAGCAGGTAGGAGAAAGGTTAAAGTCTCATCACACTGGAATAATTGGTTCATAAAGATCATAAAGCAAAATCCAAATGGAATAGATTAATTATATTGTTACTGGCTTACTGCACAAGATAAATCTTAACGTGTTGTGATATCATAAGCAGTCAGCATATAATACCTAAAGAGTACCTGAAAGTTACTTCTCGTAGAGCTAATCAAAAATAAATTGCAATCACAGAAGTGTCAAAAGAATCATATACTAGTACTTCTCATGGTAAGTGCCTTATAGGTGCTATATCCGTAAGTATTTCCACACCTATGAAGATTGAAAAAGAAAAGTCAAATGAATCTATGGAATGAAAAAGATTCTTACTTCTCATCTTTTCTCTGGATAAAGCATGTCAAGAAACTTGAAGGCTCGTAAAGGCTTTGATGTTTTTTCTTTTCCTCCTTTTTTTAACATGTGATATCTACCCCTAGAAGTTGTCCCAACAAGAACAATTATTTAATCAAGTAGTTAGATGAAACTCTTGTACGAGTACCAGACTATGACTGGACTTTGTGGTGGCTTATTTGAATTAATTGTCATTTGAAACTCACGTTTATAGTCAACCAGACAAAAAATCCCAACACGGAACAACTAAATTGACATGAAAGAGATTCCAACATGAAAGTCACCTTGGTGGTTAAAAGTAGGATCGATGAAGGTCTCCCGAATCAATCCCCAAGCCTCAACAAGAGTTCTCTGAACCGTGTTCACCTGAAGGAGAAGACACAGACCCACTAAGCGGAAAACAGAGCAAATGCATGCTGGCAAGAGAAATGCTGAGATCATTTTGCACGTAAATGAAGCGCAAAAACATGTCAATTCTTCCTCGAAACTGGCGATTCACCCACCAAAACTGCTACCAATAATTCAGGGATCCAAAAAATACCATCTTGCATGCAATTATGTGAAAGAAAACTGTTTTGCATGTAATTACTCGTGCTACAACATATCATGATGGTTCCTCTAAACTTGTGTCCAGTTGAAGCATTAGATAGGCATTCAGTTGGATATAAACACTAGCCTCGCGTGCTCGAGAAACAGGGAAGGCAACGGTAAGAGACTCGGCGAGGGCGGGTGCGTCGCAGCCACAGACGGCCATCACGGCCGCTGCCGCCGCCGCGGCAGCGAAACCGGAGGCGGCCTTCTCGAGTACTCCGTTGGAGGTCCTGTCGGATCCATCGGCTTCGCATCGGAGCTCCGATTTCTTCCTCGGGAGGGCCCATAGATTCGTGCCGTTGCGGAATCTCTGGCGAACCGGGAACCTCCTGGGTGAGGGACCGGGGAGTTTCGAGAGTGGAGCGGACGCCAGGCGCCGGAGGCCGAGCTCTGGCTTCGGTGTTGTGAGGAAATTCATGGGAGGCAATCGCACTCTCTCTTTCTCTCTCCCTCTTCCTCTCCCTATTAGGGTTGGGTTGGAGGAAGAGGAGGACGGACGAGTTGGGTACGCCGGAGGGCGACGGAAGGGTTGTGGCGGACAAATAGGGAGGAGGAGGATTCTGGTGGGGCCCACTGGGAATCCGTTACATTGTGGTCGTGGTGGTCTCCCGTCGGGGTTTCTCACTATAGCAGCTCTTTTATGAGCCCTTGTTATAATTACACTAATTTTTACCCGCTCCAGGATTCCAGATCTTCGATGGGTCCCACATATATACTTCAATTAACGGAGGTACCTGAGAGGCTGAAGATCGAGAAGTACGTTTACACCAACGAAGGCGAGTCAGCAACGGAACACTACCATTGCGTTTGGCGAAGACGTGTACGCATATTAGACCTAAGAAAACGGACAAAAAAATCAAGAGAATATGTATTAAATTATTATTTTCATGATAAAAATTTTGAGGAGGTGATCGATAATTCTAAAATTTAAAGCTCCGTAAACCAATTGAAAAGGATGATATTACATAAATATTAACTAGATATCGGGCAACCAAAGATAGACACTTAAAATGACTTACATTAATATTAATTAAATATAAAAAGGGCGAAGATGCCTAGGCATTTTATAATTGAGAAAACAAACAAAAACAAAAATCAAGAGAATATATATAAAATAATATATTATATAATATGTATAATTTGGTTGGAGATGAGTAAGGCTTTCTATCTTTGTTGGGAAAACGTGGAGAAATCCATTTTGACAAAGTTTAATGGATAGCATGCATTTGTCCCTGTAAGGCTCTTCTTATGGTAGCAAAAACCCTGCAGCTTCATAAAATATATGGTATTGAGTTATTTCTCTTTTCACAATGCAGTCTTGTGATGTTGTCCTAAGTCGCGGACTGCAGAAGAATACAAGAAGAACCTCAAGAAGCTCAATGCAAAGAGATCCAAGGAAGAGCTTCGAAGAAAGAATCAGTAATCTCTACAAATCCACACAGCAACTCAAGTCTTCTCTCACTAGAGTATTGTAATTTCCCTCTTGAATGATATAATTGACTCATTAATTTGATTACTAAGACTACATTCATCTGACTTTTATAGTCTAGTTCAAGTTTTCGTCCACTTCCAGAGTCGATTGGGAAACGTTACACTCATTAGGAATAATATAAATTAATTATATTAACACTTGAAGTTACTTTAACTCCCAAGGGAAGAAGAACATTATGATAGAATGCTAATAATCTCTTTGGCATTGGAGATCACATTATTTAGTTGCTCCCTGTGTGCTCTCCTTGGACCTCCAAGGATTGCTATGCACTCAATATATCTTGGAAGTTTGATTGCCGTGAAGGGCCTCTAATTTTTTTTTTTAATTTCAGTCTTTGGTAAATAGATCTCATACATCATTATCAAATTACTAATTTTGATGTTAATTTATCGGATGAGGATTTGAATAAAATATTATGTTACTATCATAATCACTGTGAACTGTAGTTCTTTTTCTTCATCGGTTGTAGATAAAGGTCTTGCTGTTTTGTTGATGACTTATGTGGTGTCTTTTAGTATTGATTGCAATGATTTATATTATATATAATTTATGAAATGACACATATGTAGATTATATTGCAATCCTGAAACTAGTGGGTTCTAATATATTAAGTGTGTAAGCATTAAAAAAAATATTATTATTTTATTATTATGTAAAAAAAATTAATATTAAAAATTAAAATAAAATAGTAATAGATCAAATATATAATACATATATTTCGATATCATTCAGAAAGCCTTTGTTTGATATATAAGTGCATAATCATCTTATCTAAAAATCATAGTTATACTGATTTATAAAGAGAATTAGACTCATTTTCTTCTCTCTTTTTATTGTATATAATAGAATAGAGAAAAAAATATATATATAATATCTCACTAATTAATTTATTTTATTTCTACGAGGTCCTATCATTTTATGGGTGAAAACATATGATCTATAAAGATGATTTAAAGAGTCTCTCTCATCAAGATATCTCTTAAAGAATTATACTATAATTAAACTTTCTTTCTGTTGACCAATAGTCTAACAAAGTACGGAAAAGAATCATAACTAGATTATTTTCATAATTCTTGAACACTTCCTTACATACAGTTAGTATTCCAAGTTTACTTCATTTTGCACCCCATGTGATAATATTTATTGCATTCATTTATCTAATGATGTTATATAATTCTTGTGTTGTTGTTCTATCTATTGAAAATCATACTGTCCAGTTATTTGATGGCCATACTGAAATCTACACATGTGTTCATCTTCCTTTTGTACATGAGATGATGGCTAGATATTTTGTTTTGAAGGTTGTATGCTAGATAACTGCTTTGTTCACTGTAAGCATGAGAACTACTTCGAGCATGTAGAGAGATAGCTAGGCAAGTTTTTGCTGAATCTTGTGTTGTACTTGCTGGCTAAATATTTACTATATCCAATTTACTATTTTAAAAATGAAATACTATAATAGATGTAAGATGAATTTTTGATTTTTTTTTTACTTTTTAAAAAACTTCATAAAAACGTTCTTACTTTCAAAAAAAATTAAAACAACACTTACCCCTTCTCCCAGCTGACGAGAAGGGTGTATGGGTTGCTCTCTCTCCTTCCTTCCTCAACTGTAATTGATAGTGCAAGAGTGACTTACAGGTGATGACAAAGTGTTATCTCTTGCTCCCTACTTCTTCGCTCATGATCGACGACGGTGTGAGGGCGACCTGTAGGCGATGGTGAAGAGTCTCCTCCTTTTCCTTTCCTATGATCGATGATAAGGGTGCACGATCCACCTCTCTTCTTTTTTGCTCACAGTTAATGATGCAGCTCCTTTATTCCTCATTTGTAATTGATAATAAGAGCTACGAGTAAAGGAAAAGGTTGAGTCTGTAAGTGACAATGACGAGGACTATGGGAGATGGGACCTCGTGTAAAGGCTGCAAGCGATCATTCGTGAGAAAGGGAGATTGTTGATGGGGTGAAGGTACAACCAGAGGAGCGGGTGAAGGAGAACGGTTGGCTTCATAAAAAAAAAAAAAGGAGTGTCATTTCAGAATTTTTTAAAGTTAAGATATTCTGTAATTTTTTTAAAACGTATGATCTGTTTCTAGATATTCTGTAATTTTTTCTCCGATCTTAGGATATTTATTTTAGAAAAATGGTAATTGGGTTATTATAGGTCAAAAGCTTAACTTATTAGAAAATGATAATATACTTTATAAATTATAACATCTCTTTCCGTGTGAAGAGTGGTTAGGATTGACGTATAAACGTGTTGAGAGGGATTAGGTCTTGATTTCCAACAAATAATTAGAGATTTACGATAAGACAAATTAAAAAAAGAAAAGAAATTATCTATATGCACGAAGAAGCCGCGTGAGACTTGCCCTTTCCTTCTCCTGTTCATCAATCGCCTTCTATATATATATATATATGAAGGCGAAAGGGGGACAGCTTGGTCATGGCCGGCCTCCTCGTTCTTCGCGGGTCCGTAGAAACAACGACAAGCCCCTCCCCTTATTTCGTTGGGCGTTTGTTCCGTCTTCCTCTCTCTGGCTTCGGATTTCTGATCCTTTTCTTAAGCATTCGGCAGGCGCGAAGGGATCGAATCGGATAGGCGCCCCCCACCCCCCGCCCCCGACTTCATCGTCCTCCATACACCGGCGTAACCTGGACTTGACGGAGAATCGTGAAGAAACATAAGACAATAAAAAAAAAAGATATTGTGAGCAGGGATTGGGAAGAAAGTAGGAAGAATAGCTCGAAAGTCTTGTTCTTTCTTGGGTTGGTCTCCTAGCTTCGACCATAACAGAGCCAATTCTTCGTCATTCTTGTTCGCCTTCTATTTAGATCCTTTTAGGGTGGTTGTAAGTTGATTTCTAGTTCACTCTTCCTGGTTTGGTTGTGTTTTTTGGGTTTGGGCGAGGAAAGGTGCGATTTTTCAGGTTTGGAATTTGGTGATTATTGTCTTCGTGATTTGGGTCCGAGTCGGTTCTAAGATCGGAGATTCCGTTCGCGTTTTGGTTGGATTTTGTAGAAAGAGGGATATAGGATCAGAAAGTAGATAACTTGATCGGTAAAGGATGTCTGGATTTGTTGGTGTTCTCGTCTCGGATCAATGGCTTCAAAGCCAATTTACTCAGGTGGAGCTTCGAGGCCTCAAGTCTAAAGTAAGTGATCCTCTATAGCTTTAATTCATATTTCCAAGTGTTTCTTGGTTTCGTAATCCTGTTTCTGATGCTATGTTTGTATTGACTTAGTTTCTGTCAACCAAAAGGGAGACGGGTCATGTGATGGTGGGAGACTTACCACCATTGATGGGAAAGCTGAAGGGTCTGAATCAGGTGGTCACGGAACAAGAGATTGCTGACATCTTGGCCGAATCCTATCCTGATACCACCCATGAATTAGACTTTGAAGCATTCCTTCGGGTAACTCTGAGCTGTTAATGCTGCATTAGTCTATTGAGGATTAGAAGCTGATCTCAATGTGGTGGAATTGATGTATTGTGCAGGTGTATTTGGACCTTCAAGAAAAGGCAGCAACCAAATTAGGCGGTGCTAAGAACTCATCGTCATTCTTGAAGGCCACTACAACCACACTCTTGCACACTATCAATGAATCAGAGAAGGAGTCCTATGTAGTACACATCAACAACTATCTTGGAGAAGACCCATTTTTGAAGAAATATCTGCCATTGGATCCAACAACCAATGAACTGTTCAATCTTATTACAGACGGAGTTCTTCTATGGTAAGTTGTCAGAGAAATAATGGACAGTGACTATTGGCAGTCAAAGATGTTTGTTTTTTTATTTTTATAATTTCATTATCTAAATTCTTGAATTTATCTTAACAGAAGAAGAAACATAAGGAAGGGTGATGTTGTTTTGTTAAGTAAATGTTCCCTAGTTTTTATCGAGTTTAGTTAGAAATCTTCCTGTGCTTTCTGCTTTTTCTAACAACAGCTTTCTTTTCTGATGGGCTTTCATTTTGTTTCCAAAATTTATATCAGTAAATTGATCAATGTTGCGGTTCCGGGGACTATAGATGAGAGAGCAATAAATACCAAAGAAGTGCTCAATCCATGGGAGAGGAATGAGAATCACACTCTTTGCCTGAACTCTGCAAAGGCTATTGGGTGCACTGTAGTCAATATTGGAACACAAGACTTAGTTGAAGCGAGGGTAAGTAGATTATTTTGACACTCGATATAAAGATTTCTTTTGTTGTATTTGTGTAGTATTGTTAATGTTTAACAAAAAAATTGTTGCTTGTATTTTCATAGTTATTTATTGGCAAGGCTTATGATGTCTCTTCTTGTGTGTCTTGCTAGTATGTGGAATGAAAATCATATTGAATGTTACCTTTGAGTTTATCCATGTACTGTGCCATAATTAATATGAATTGATTCATCACTTCTTCCACTAGTTGTGAATACCTTATTGCATGTGGTGCTCAGTGTAACTAGCACATTTTAACTGTTTATGTCTTAAAGAATGTCTTAGCATGTGAGCTCATGAATATTGTATCTTGAATATCTTGAAAAAATTAACTGAATAATCATAGGATCCTATTTTTCTTCTGTCGCTACCTTTGCAGAATGATCATTTGAATTCTTGTTTATGTCAATTGTTTCTTAATATACATGTGTAACCTGTTGTGCAGTTATAACAGTGAGAACTGAAGAAATTTTGTTTTCATGCAGCCTCATTTGGTGCTTGGGTTGATATCTCAGATCATAAAGGTACCCACTTATAGTCTGTGTTGCCCAAGTAGTTCACTGTGGTACTATAAGAATATATGACTCTTTTCATCATTAGTATTTTATGGCTAAGGCCTTGGGTTTGTTGAGTTAGGATAACTGTTTTATTCTGAAGAGAGAAAAAACGAAAATGAAATTTGCTTGCATTCATGACCATACATTGAGACTCCAGAAGAATCAGGACTTACCTGGTTATCATGTATCAGATACAACTTTTAGCAGATCTTAACCTCAAGAAGACACCTCAACTCATGGAGTTGGTAGATGACAGCAAGGTCAAGTAACAGATTGCCTTTAGTTATATTGTTTTATTGTTTTTTAACAGAAACAAATTATATAAACTGATTAATGTTTGCTGGTTCTACTTTTACAGGATGTAGAGGAACTAATGAGCCTAGCACCAGAAAAAATGTTACTGAAGTGGATGAATTTTCATCTCAAAAAAGCTGGCTACAAAAAACCTATAACAAATTTTTCTTCGGATCTCAAGGTACGTGTCGACATGTATTAAAGAATGTTCTAACTTCCCAATCGTTCTTTTGCACCTATCAGAGTTACTAGCAATGACTTAAAGCTGCACAACACATTATATGCACAATTATTTATTATTAAATTTTTTCTTTTGAGTTGGGAGATGATTTTGATGTAGCAAGGTGATTCGTGGAGGCCTTTGAACAAACAATTTACAGATATGTGCAACGTACCATGTGCAATATACTTGAAGCATTCTTCTTAGTTATAGATATGTGCAACGTATTATGTGCAATATTCTAAAAGCATTCTTCTTAGTTATGGATTTCATCTATCAGACATTTGAATTCCTTTGAGGTCTCCAATAAATGATCATCACATATTACTGTAGTGCACAAAACATCTCACATTGTTTGACCCAAAAGTACCTAGTAGCCATCAAATTCTTATCAATAGTTGATATATAATGTGATGTTGAAAGATACTAGCTAAATATTATTTCAGTAAACTGATTGAAGTGGTAGTTATTTTGCATGAGGAAAAATGGAGAGTGACAGGTGGCTCATCAATCATTTTGTTTAGCTGAGGTGTTCAACCATTGACCCCCAGTTCGGGTGCTGGTTTCTATCTTCTTGTTAATAAGCATGGGGGTGGGATGAGGTGTGGCATAAGAGAATCTTGCTGGTGCCATTCCTATATTCCAGAAGGGCTTGAAAATGGTCAGAACAGTTTGATGGGGGAGATTCAGAGAAGACAACTGATGGAATGTGGCAGTCTATGTAAGGACAAGGTGGAAGTTTGTGGTGATTAAATTCTGATTTAGGAAGTGATCTAGAAACAAGATGGGAATTGGATAAGAGTCAGCTTCTCAGGTCAATCCTTGTAGAAAGCAATGATTAAAATTTCAATCTGGACTGCCCCAACCAAAATGGTAGGTTTTTTTGAAAAACATTGATAGAAAGGTTATGTAATTGAGAAGTTGGTTTGTGAGTACTCTCCCAATTTAACCTCTGAAAAGAATATATGGACCATTAAACTATTTCTAATCCATTGGCTAGACAGTAGCATACCTGTAAATTGTAGTGCGGCTATGCTGTTGATGTCTCAAATAACCACCAAACGAAACAGAATACTTCTGGATTTCTTTTATAGAGATATATTTTTCTTGCAGAAAAGATGCTCATGTTGCTATTTAAATTAGTTGTCTTATAAATTTAAACAGGACAAGTGAAAGGATGACTGCTGCTTTTTTAATCTGATAATTTTGATGATCGAACTGCACCTTTATGTGAAATGTAATATTAGAATGTTCTCCATGATTCCTTACTCCTATTTTGTGAGCTGCATCCTATCTAAGAATGATTAATTGGAGTTTCTACTATATTTTTTTGGTCAAAACAGAACCTTCAGTTGTCTGATAATATGATTGATGAGTTAGGTTTTAGGGGTCTTGGTGAAGTGTATAACAGAGAAATTGAACCTATTGCTTCAGTGGCCTTTCACTGATAGAATTCATTTCTTTGTCTGCAAGTAACTATTTCGTTTGGTTAAAAAGGATTTCTGTTGCCTCAATTAATTGGACACCCTGGAAATTATTTGGTTGGTCCTTTTATTTCATAAATAATAGGTTTTCTCTTGATCATCATAATTCACTTTGTTACATTTACATGTGATTTCTTTCTTCAAATTATTGTTCTTCAATGGTTTTTGCAATTATCATAGATATTATTTTCCCTAATTCTTGTTAAACTCCTAATTGACAGGATGGTGAGGCCTATGCTTACCTTCTTAATGCCCTTGCTCCTGAGCATTCCAGCTCAGCAACTTTGGAAATTAAAGATCCTGGTGAAAGAGCAAAAAGAGTAATTGAACAAGCTGAGAAGCTGGACTGCAAAAGATTCTTGAATCCAAAAGACATTGTTGAAGGCTCTCCAAATTTGAACCTTGCATTTGTCGCACAGATATTTCAGCACAGGTTAGATTTTGCACCTGCTTTTCAATTAAACTATGCTGCTTTTTGGGATACAGGTAGAGCTATATGCAAACTATGTATTTTATGCAGGAACGGTCTATCTGCTGACAATGAAAATTTAACCTTATCACAAATGATGCCTGATGACATCCAAGATTCTAGGGAAGAAAGAGCTTTTCGATTATGGATCAATAGTCTTGGAATTGTTACATATGTTAATAATTTGTTTGAGGATGTCAGGAATGGGTAAGAACTTCTCTGAACTAACTTATGGCTCGTTCACCAAGCTCCCAAAATAATATAAAGACATTTGCAGATGGGTTCTTTTGGAAGTACTCGACAAAGTGTCTCCTGGATCAGTTAACTGGAAGCAGGCTACAAAACCTCCTATTAAGATGCCTTTCAGGAAAGTTGAAAACTGCAACCAAGTCATAGAGGTCGGGAAGCAGTTGAATTTTTCACTAGTGAATGTTGCTGGCAATGACATTGTGCAGGGAAACAAAAAGCTAATTGTTGGTGAGATACTTTTACCTTAAGTCTTCAACACTGTTTCTTTCATTTTGTGAACTTACAGAATTTTCAATATCTTTGTTTATATTGTCAATATCTTTTGCAACCTCTACAGAGAGTGTTATAGAGCGCAACCGAAAATTGAGAAGGTCCATTGGTTATTTGACCAAGTTTTTTTGTAACATGATTTCAGACAATCTTCTAAGAACCCTATTCCTAACCGTGGTAATTTTGGCATGAGGAGTGGTACCAAACCTTAACTACTGTGAATTTAAGCTCATGCAACCTTCAATGCAACGATTTGAGATTTTCTCTGAATCAAAAGTTGTCTAGAAGCATAGGAAATGCTGAACTTTCTATAGATATCTTAAAGCACAATTACATGTTGCACACTAGTAACAAACTCTTAATCTAGTTGAATACATCACAAATAAGTAAATCTATCACTCGTTGGAGATAACCTTCCTAGTGTTCCATTTGACATGCATGTGTAGGGTGCATAGTCAAACTCAGAATAGAATTGTAATGTAAGGCAATTGATCAATGAATAAATACTATATGATACATGCTATGCCGTTTTGTAAGATTCAATTAATTTATGGTCCTTTATATTTGAAGGAGACAAAAGGGCCACAACAGTTCTCCACTGTGTATTGTATTTTAAACTTTTGAGTCCGGTACTATTTTCCCATCCAAGTTTGTAAATAGCTGCCTTGCAAGTTAATCAAGTGAGCTTGCCATCCACTCACATGAGAGAACAAAAGGTAAAACTTTTCCATCTTTCATATAGCGGTATTTTTTATCAATAATAATTATATTTAGGATTTCAGTCATATTATTCTTTTCATCATTAATATATTTGGATATGTTATCCTTGATTAGTTAATTCAGTAGGGCTTTGCTTTTACATTCATTTCAACTTACACAAATTATTTTATCACAATCAAGAATCAAATTCAGAGCAAATTGGTGACCAGCAATGTATCACAATCAATAACTTGCTTCAATTTCTATCATCAAGCAATGGTAGATATCCTCTTTTTTGCTTGTCTTTTTGCTGCAGTTTGTTTTGTTGCCTACTGCTTGGTTAATGTTTGAGAAGTAGAAAGTCTCATTTTGAAACCTGTTGTTAATGCGCTTGAAGTCAAGTTCAAGAATCGTATGGAGAGGGTGCTGATATGAAATGGTTAGGGAAAGCATAGAGTTACATGTTTTGTTACTTTATTATATCATATATGCACTCAATTTGCTTCTTTATTATATCATGTTTATGTTTCTTTATTATATCATATGTTTATGTCGTTTACATATTAGACAACTGCAAGTTATCGGTGACTAGCTATTTAAGGATATCTTTCCCAGGGTGTTTATATAGTAAATATTTAAAAATGAATCTTCTCCATTTGCCATGATATCATGTCTAATATGCATAATAGTCAGTTAAAAAAATCCTGATCTTCTTGGCTGTAAAATGGGATGCCTTTCTTACATGTGAGTTTCTCGATTTGTTGTCAATCGTTTTTTTTAATTTGGTCAGGTGCGCTTGTATTTTCTTTTTCCTACAATCAAAACAACAAACACAAATATGCAATAAAACCCTTTCATTGTGCTTCATTTCAGCTTATCTGTGGCAATTAATGAGATTCAATATTCTTCAACTCCTAAAGAACTTGAGATTTCATTCGCAAGGAAAAGAGATATCAGATTCTGATATCCTCAACTGGGCCAACAATAAAGTCAAGGACTCAGGCAGAAGTTCTCAAATTGAGAGTTTCAAAGTATTTTTGATCTATCTCCGGTAAATTTTGTGCTTCTTATGTATACAAATTCTTATTTTTATTCATTTCATTTTTTTTCAGGATAAAAACTTGTCAAGCGGAATATTTTTTCTTCAACTTCTTAGTGCTGTGCAGCCAAGGGTGGTAAGCTGGAAGCTCGTTACAAAGGGTGAAACTGGTATGCTGATCAGCCTGTAAAGAAATTTAACATTTTTTCAGCATTAAGCGTCAACAAATTTATCATTGAGGCTCATATGATTTTTGCAAAATTAAATTGATATGCTTGTCTTTGGATTATGAGGGTAAAAAGGACAGCTTATGCATGTCTAGGGAGAGTGGAATTCAGAAATTTTATTTTATTATCACATATATTATTCCACACAAAATTGGCCCTTCATTATCACATCCTTCAAATGCAGATGAGGAAAAAAAGATGAATGCTACATATATTATCAGTGTAGCAAGAAAGCTCGGATGTTCTGTCTTTTTGTTGCCTGAGGACATCATGGAGGTAAGAGTAGCATATTTAAGATCTTTTTCTTTTGCTTCCACAAACCTAGAAGACTAAACAAATTGTTGATTAATCTGCAAGTCCTGCCTCTCTGATTTGGAATAATGGACATGCATATTCTAAATAACATAATTTTTGTGCCGAACATTATCTTTTCGATGTAACCTTCTTGACTTGAGTACCTGTTTTGGCTTTCTTGATTAAATACGTGATATCAGACATGGAGATGAACATAATACTGCTGGCAATTCATTGGCAAGTGCATGGCGTATGAATGACTCTGGCAACAAACCAAGATGTATAAATTATTTCTTAATTAGATTCTTAGTAATGCATGGTTCGCTTTATGACAGGTAAACCAGAAGATGATCCTGACTCTCACTGCCAGCATCATGTACTGGAGTCTGCAGCAACCCGCAGGAAGCTCTGAGCAGGCCGAGTCTGTAGCTGAAGCTTCAGAGGTATCAGCTGATGATGCTGCATCACAGAATGGAGAAGACAGAAGTAGTGTTGCGGAGAGCATGTCAAATCTGGCCGTCGATGATGCTGCCTCAGACATCACCATCGGAGAGTGATATAACTTGAACACGGTGTCGAAGAAAAGGGCGCATCTGGAGAATTGGTTGACAGCATGTCGCGGTCTCACCCTACCAAATAGCAGGTTGCTAAATGGGAGGAGTATCGTCACTCTGATATGGCTTTGCTTTCTTTCTCCTAGCAGCCTTTGATGGGGTGGCAAAGAGAACAAAGTTTCAGTTTTGAAATGCTTTTGTAGGCATCTGCTTTTGATGTAGTTATTCTTTGACAATTTGTTCATCTTTTTCATGAATAATGAATAATAATAATAAGTGGATTTTTTTATATATGCAAGGAAAATATCTTGCCACGTAAGATTCTTTATTAGGTTATTTCATTTATGGTTTTTCCTTATCATCGCATTGCCAATATTAACTCTATTCTCATTAGCTTGATAGGTCCGAGTTACTGATCCAATTTACATAACCATTCTATAAAACAGGGTGTCACACAATCACATAAATAGTACTGACAATGCACTAATAATCGAGATTGCATCGTTCGAGCCACATTTTACAAAATATATGTCATCATCTGTCTGTACAAATGAGATAACTAATTTTTTAATTTTATTCGATTTAAATCATTCCTCCGAAATACTTGATCCAAAATACTTAAGTTTAAATCAATAATAATAATAATAATAATAATAATATAATTATTAAATCATTTTAAGTCAATATAATGATTAAATCGAGTGAGAATACGGAGTTTTAAAATCTTTGGTTTAATGGACTCAACATGCTCTAATACTAATACTATATTGATTTTGATACTAATTAATATTAATTGATATATTAATTTTTTCAAAATACCTAAATTTAAGTTACATACAATATTTTAAAGAAACCAAGAAAATTGATTCAGTGGTAATTAAGATATTTTTGTTCCCCTAGTCACTTGCTACTCTTTTCATATTTTTCACATCTTTATTTTTCCCTTAAAAAAGAGTTGTTCATGAACTCATGTTTCGTCGAATTAATATAGTAGAATAAAAAAAAGTGTGAGAAGTCCTGATATCCGAATTGATTAGTATATTATTACGTAAAGTAATAGGCCTCAGAGTTTACTTATGAGCATCATTTATATTATTTAATATAATAGAAATATATTCTTATTAAAAAAAGTCATGTGAAAAACTATTTTATCACGCAAGGCACACTAAAATGAAATAAAGACTAAGAGTCTACTATATTGATGAGTTAATTATATATTTGATTAAGTCAGAACAAATGATAATAGAACTAAAGACACATGTTGACATGGAATGATTAACATATTTGAACATTGATACAAATGTCATAACTTAGGGGATTGTTTGCCCGTAGGGATGAGATATGTGTATGTTTAGATTTGAATTAGTTTAAAAGAGCTAATGATTCCAACATATTGGATAAAAATAAGCTCATGAAGTCTCAAATATTTAGGCTTAACTGCATGCATCTTTTGTCATTTGTCAAAAATAAGCTCATGAAGTCTCTATCTCTCTCATATCATTATTATTAATTATTTTATCTCTTCTAATTACAGTATTTATATATATAATTAAATATATTTTTTATTATCCATCAAACTTATACTTAATTATTCAGAAAGAAAAAAATAACTCTAAAATGTAATCTAGGGGAAAAAGTTCCAATATTTGAACTGTCCGGTTCAGCGGTCGAACCGGTTCGATACGCGGTCGAATCAGCTCCGCCGATTAATTTCCGTGCCGGTTCAATATAAGAGGGCCATAAAATAAACCCTTTTCCGAATCCCTTTTCCGCATCGCTTCTCTCTCCTTCCCAAATCTCCCCCAATTCCCACCGCCATCTCGTCTAACACTCGATCGAACGCCCTCGCGCTCTCCCTCTCCCGCCCAATTCAGTATTTAAACTCGACTCGATCACCTCGTCCCTCCCTCCCTTTTGTTCTCCCCATCGCGCTCTCTCCCCCTCCTCTCCCCTCCCGTTAGGGTTTCTTCGCTCTCCCTTCTCTCATGGCTCCTGATCTCTTTCCCCCTTGCAGATGGGAGACGAGGGCCACGCGAAGGCCTCCGCCGCAGAGCCTCCGGCGATCAAGAAGAGGGCGAGGGACGGCGGGGATCTGAAGCGGGTGGCGGAGATCGTGATGGTCCTTTCGGCCATGGGCCAGATGCGGGGCGGCAGGCAGCCCACGGCGGCGGAGAAGGCCCTGGTCGCGGAGGCGAGGGAGCGGCTCGTGGCGATGTGTGAGGGTGTCAAGCCCAAGGAGCTCTTCTCCGGGGAGGCGGTCAGGGTCGTGGTGGAGGATCTCGGACTGAATAGGTCCAAGGATCCCGTCATGGGGTTCCGGCCGCCCAAGATGTCGATTGCCGACAAGTTGCTGCTCACCAAGAAAAAGGTCCGTCCGCGTGCCCCATAAGATCCTTTGTTGTTGCAACAGTAGGTGTCTTACTTGATGGTGAACAAAACATGGTCGATTGTTGCGATTCTTCTCCTCTTGAGGGACTTTGCATTTCGACGAGGTAATTGCTCCAGATACGTGATACATACGTAGTATTTAAGAGAGTTGATTTATGTATGGGCTGCTTCCCACTCAGCTAAGAAGTGGTTTTTATGGTGCTGTAAGTTACGCCTTCGGGAAGGATTAGAAGTCCAGAAAGTGTCTGATACTTATTTCAAGTTTCTTGCTTGACTCCTCAACGCAGTCAATATTAAATTGCAGAATCAAAGACCGGTACTTCCAATGGTTTTAATTCTTTTGGGAGTGAAGCTGAAAAAAATGATTTGCTAGTTGCTGGAACATCAGAGTTGATAATTGAAGGACATCATGAAATCATTAAATTCTTGTCTGTATGTGTCACTGATTGTCCAAATGTGGCTGCACCTTGTTTTAACATTTTCTGCCTAATAGAGCAGGTTAAAATATTGGAATATGTTTTCCCTTGATTTTTTGTTAAATTGGACTATCTGCTCTTACCATGTTTTACAAACTGCTTCCCTTCATTCAATTACTTCAGGTTTCTTCTATGACAAATCGGTGGTGTTAGTTTGACTATAATACTCTAGTAGTTAATTTGATTTGAAAAAGCTGATGTTTTGTTCCTCTTTTGAAATTTTTAATCTCTCTTTAGGTGCTTCCTAGGGTGTTAAGTTTCTCAATAATAGTAAATAATACTACAGTTTTTCAAAACTTATTGAAAAACATATAGCTTTCCTTTCTGTGGAATCAGTGAAAGCTTGTGGTGCAAGACATATTTTATGATGATTGTTCTGAAACTGCAAAATGATGATGTAAACCATTGGAATCTAGTTAATGATTTCATAGGATAGCTACTGTGAGACTTCTTAAGTAACTGGTTTCGTTTGATGTTGAACTTGGTCAGTTAGTTGTTACTATAGGCAACTTGTTGTTGTATGGCATTTGTTCCTCTTTTCTTTAAAAGCAAAAACATCTTTTGTTAAATTTCTTT
The DNA here is from genome assembly GCF_036884655.1 of Musa acuminata AAA Group. Lineage (NCBI taxonomy): Eukaryota > Viridiplantae > Streptophyta > Magnoliopsida > Zingiberales > Musaceae > Musa > Musa acuminata. The sequence continues at coordinate 95,469 of NW_027020660.1, forward strand.
TCAGGTTTCTTGGCAGGTGTTTGTTTGCATGTGAATTGTGACATTGACTTTTATGTGCTTCAACATTCTTGTCATTTTTTGGTGCTTAGTATGCTTACATACTTACAAAGCTTTGGTGATCAATAATATATCTGATGAACTATTCTTCTGGCGCAAGTTACAGATTGAAGAGTCCAAGGCTCACATGCAGTCATCAGTTTGTTCACCTCAACATCTTCCTGTAAGCTTTGGTGCAAAATCTGATATCCATAGAGCCTTGGCTCAAGATGCTTCTAGGTTTATGCATGACAGAAGTCCAATGGGAACCTCTGCTGGAGGTTCACAAAGTGCTTCACTGATAACGCGTGCTCCGTTGCTAACTTCTGCTGCCCCTTCTTTGAAGCAGCCACATTTAAATGATGTTCAGGCTGGTGTGAGTTCTGTAAACAAATTATCCGGCTCACTTGAGAGGGGTACGCCTTCAGCACATATTGGATTAAATGCAAGAATGAATGGTTCATCTTATCTGACACAAGATCAAGGTTAATCGTAAACTCTGATCACCCTCATTTTATGTCTGTTGGTCTGATTGCTGGTTGTTAATTTGCTTATGACTGAGATATAACAACTTTAAGAGTGCAATTATTGTTTTCTATTTGGTCTTTTTAAATGTTAAAACTAGATACTTAGTAACAAAAGAAACACTTTTGAATTCCATTTGTGTTTTTCTGACTGAAAATTTGAATTTGAAGGAAAAATTCTACTTCTGGAGTTTAGAAACAGAAACTACCTCTGATTAAATCACCATTTACTTGACGAGTCATGGAGGTGGAGGGTTCACTTACTTAATCACTCATATCAGGCGAAGACTAATTGAATTCTAGAGATTGGGAAACTGTGTTTTGATGCATATCTTGGGCTCCATGACTAAAGATTGGGTGTTTGGTTGCCATTCCTTTTTTTTCCTCTTTTCTAGTTGTGCTGAAGATAGTGTTTTAATCTACATCTCTTAGTATGCATAACAAATTGGGTATCCCTTTGCCCTTCCTTTTTTTTTCTTGCCTAATTGTGCTGAAGATGTTTTTCTTAACGTATGTATTCACTTCATATATGCTTAACGATGGATTGTCCTCTTTGTAGCTGAAAATGTGTCTCAGAAAATCCCAACAATCTCCTCTGTGCAATCAACGTCTGCTGCTGTGGCAAAGTTTGGCCAAGCAAACAAATTGTCAGATCATATTTCTGTTAAGACTGAGGGTGTTCTTGGTGTGAATACTGTCAAAACTTCCCATCAGACGATGATAAATCATGAAACAAAACCTTCTATGATGCAAGCTGGACAAGGAACCCTACAAATAGTACATCAACCTTCTCAAGGCTCGACAGTTGTTCATACACCCGGTCTTTTTACCAATCATAACGACATTGCTAAAAACATTCAGAGGATACTACAAGCAAATATTTCTGATCATCCAAGTTGGACTCCCCCATCAACTGAGTACATGAATTCTACTCTCAATTGCCAAGTATGCAAGAATGCTATCACCGATATTGAAAGTTTGCTTGTCTGTGATGCTTGTGAGAAAGGAAACCACTTGAAATGTCTTCAATCTTATGGTAATAAAGGCATTCCTAAAGCAGAATGGCATTGCCCCAGATGCTTAGCATCAAGTAATGGAAAGCCCTTGCCACCTAAATATGGTCGGGTTACGAGAGCTCCTATTGGTGCACCAAAGGCTACTTCAAATGCAAGCATTCATGCTTCTTCTAAGAAAACAGAAAATTTGGACAAGGTTAATCAACAAAAAGCAATTCCCAGTGGCATTTCTGGTGTCTCTCAACATGCCTATTCTTTGAATGAGGAGGGAAAACATCATGATCCAGTTCCAGATTCAAGGACAACCAGTCCAGAAGTACAAGTTACTTTGACCACTGTTGGTGATAAAAGAGCAAATGAAACATGCAATCTGATTGGATGTAATAATTTAAAGGAAATAAGTGGGCCCATATGTACTCCTCCTGGTACTCACTGTGAGGATACTAACAACATAGGGAATAATAGATTATCCTTGGCTGGCACTAAACCAACTGCTGAGTCTGTTTTGCAGCCTAGGACAGCATCAGAAAATTTCTGTGAGCATTCACATGATATGGATGTTGAAAATAATCATTTGTCTAAAGTGCCATTTGCACATAATTTTGACCAAATGAAATTGCCAAGTGATGGCAAGTCTCCTGCAAATGAACTGGACAAAGATGCCAAACTTGCCATGACCAAGCCTGAAGAAGCCCTTGGTGAAAAGAATCTACCTAAGAACATAGATGGTTGTAATGCTAGATTAGCCAATGAAGGCAGCACCCAATCAACTGCAGATAGAGATGGATACACGATGAATCAAAAAGCTAATTTAGGTTGACCACCAGCTAGTATCACTTGCAATCTTTTTGATGATACTGTCTCATTTTCATTTGCAACTGTTTTGCATCCACGAGATTCTGAGATTAGGTGAGTCCTTTTAGTGTGTTTTCTTTTTCTTATATGAGTTATGACAACTTGCAATATCAGTTGAAACACAAGGCTCTTGCTTGTTTTCTAGTTATGCACTGCAGATTTTTTTTTGGTAATTACTGATTAGCAACCAGACTAGGGGACCAGTTAAAGTTTGAATATCATTTTATTTGTGTGGTATTGTTAAATTTTACCATTGAAGAGATGTTGCATCATGACTAAGCATGAAATATGTGGCTATGAGTTTCATTAATTTGGCGCCAACTCAAGCATTTCAAAGCTATGTAGTTTTGCAGTTGTATTTTTTTGACTTTGGTCCATGTACTTGACCTTTTTTATAATAATTTTGAGGAGGAAAGAAAAAGATCTAGGATGAAGATGTCATGAGGAAGGCTATACAGGGATCTTAGCCGTAATTATTGATGAAGTAAGGTGTAGTCTTGTACTGCCACAAAAGTAAAAACATAAACGGCTGTATTTGAGGACCTCAAAACTGCAAAATTAAGATATTTGTTTCTCTTCCTGCAAGGGATAAAAGAAGCAAAACTTGTTTTCAACTAAGAACCATTTTAGTTTGAGGATTTTGTTTGGAGTCAAACATTTGTTTGGTTACAGAATTCTAGTGGAGAAGCAGCATTACGAGGGAAAGTCGAATATCTGCCTATCACATGAAGTAATATCGTTTAATCCTTTTGTTATGTATCTTTATGTTGATCTACCATAAGTTGGTAATGGAGCATGTAGGCAAGGTGGAATCTGTTGTTTATTTATTTAAATGTCATAGAGAGCTACGATAGCAAGTGAAAACTTGATTATGGTCCAAGCAACTACTATCCATTGTAGTGGAAAACTTTATTGGAATCCTTTTGTAGTGGTGTATTGTAAGCCCAAGCACTATTGTCCATTGGATATATGAAAGAGTTAAGATTCATTTTAACTCCTATGATTTTGGTCATTAACCTCTTAAGCCTTTATGATTTACTTGTGTTTAAAATAATCCATATATTTTTAAAAACGTAACATATAAGCATTTCCCGTCAAGTCTGAGTTAACAGAAATTAAGAGTTTGCTTACGTGACATGCTGACTCATAATAAATCATTAATATAATGACACGTGTAATGTTTATAGTCCCATACATTTTTAAAAACATAGTATATAAGCTCCTCATGTCAAGTCTGAGTTAATAAACGTTAGAGTCTGCTTATGTAACATGTTGACTCATAATAAATTATTAATATAATGACACGTGTAATTTAAGTTTAAAGAAAAAAAAACTAAGACCTCCATCAATGGTTAGAGGAGGCGTCGTCGTGGAAGCGACCACTAGCAGCAGCATCGAGCCGCTTTTGCCTAGTAGGGCGTCGTATGCACGGAGCCTCTCCCGCATTGACGATAAGCTTAGGAGCTTCCGGTCCTGTCTCAGGTGGATGTGCATCGACCAGTCCGTTACTAGGCACGTAGTGAGTGGTCTCCTGGTCCCTCTTTCTCCTCTTGGGCGTCTTCGTCCCCATTGCCTCTCACTTCGTCATCTCTTACGCCCCCACTCGTTACGCCTACGACGTGGTGGTCCAGCTCTCCCTCACCTCCACTTCTGATAGATTCAGCTCGCCAGCTCTAGGGCGTATGCCACCACGTCGCCTACCACGGTGCTGCCCACCACTGTGAACGACACCTGCTTCGATCCCGATGAGTAACACCATACCTTGTAAGTCACCTCCCCCACAAAGCATGACATCACAAAGACGGAGAGTAGGCGAAAGGAGCGGTTTAATTGGTTCATGTAGCCCTCCTGTACCTTCTCGCTCTCCCCGACTAGCTTGTCGAGGAAGAGGAAGCGACGGAGGCTATAGCGGCAGATGAAGGCAAAAAAACAAAGGTAGGAGAGGCCGGAGGCGGAGGTGAAGGAAAGTTGGACCACCACATAATAGGCGCAGTGGATGGGAGCGCAGAAGAGGATGAAGTGGGAGGCGGAGGTGAGGGAGAGTTGGACCATCACATAATAGGCGCAGTGGGTGGGAGCGCAGAAGAGGATGAAGTGGGAGGTGGAGGTGAGGGAGAGTTGGACCACCACATAATAGGCGCAGTGGGTGGGAGCGCATAAGAGGATGAAGTGGGAGGCGACGGGGATGAAGATGCTTAGGAGGAAGAAGAGAGACCAGGAGATCACTGCGTGCCTAGCGTCGGATTGGTCGACGCACATCTACCTGAGGTAGGATCAAAAGCTCTTTAGCTTGTTGTCAGCACGGGAGAGGTTGTGTGTGTATGACGCTCTGCCAGGCAACAACGGCTTGGTGCTGTTGCTAGTAGTCGCTTCTATGACGACACTTCTCGTCATTGACGGACGTCTCAATATTTTTTCTTTAAACTTAAATTACGTGTCATTATATTAATGGTTTATTATGAGTCAGCATGTCACATAAGTAGACTCTAATGTTTGTTAACTCAGATTTGACAGGAGGGACTTATATGCTATGTTTTTGAAAATGTAATGGTTATTTAGATATGAGTAAATTATAAGGGCTTAAGAGGTTCATGACTAGAATCTCATGGGCTAAAATGAATCTTAACCTTATATGAAATTTGTATCAATTGATCTATTTGTGTCTTGTGTTCCAAGTAGTGTCCCACATTCTCTTATTAGGCTGTTTTGTACCGGTCAGAGTTTGTATCTGAGGTCTTCTGATGTGAATTCCAGTCCACATGCACACTGCTTATAAGATTGATCATGTTCCAAGTGCAAATTTCACTAAATGTCCATTCATGTGCAGATCTCATGATTTATAACATTTTGTAATGGCGAGGATCCAAGTTCTGTTTACTGGGATCTTTTTAAATTATTTAGCCCATGAATATTCATGTTATTTCATAGCAGCTGGGCCTATGCATCCAGGTGCCAGGATAGTTGATATTTTTAGCAGGTTCTCTCTTTGCGGTAGCATTATATAATACGACGTACAAGTATTCCTTTGATTTCATGTCCTCAACTAATTTCTGTTCTTTTATTCTGTTGAACAGGCACTAATGCAAATTGCTGTTCATGAAGCTGACAAAACTTGGCATACTACGCTACTGTTGTATGCTCTACAACTCGCTTAGCAATTTAGTCTCCTTGTTGATTCCTCTGTGCTTAAATGCCTGCTAACCAGATGTTAGAGATTTGATTACTTCATCCAATATTATACATATCTCTCTCTCTCTCTCTCTCTCTCTCTCTCTCTCTATGAATTAAATACTTTGATGGAGTGGCTGCAGTTATTTCCTTGGTCTAATTCCTTCTTTGTGTTTCTGTTAAATTGCAAAAACATCTGGTGGCAAGGTTTTCACACGGGTTTTAGCATATATTTAATCTCACAGCAAGGTTCATTGTATTCGATTGGGGTTCATATCTCTGTGCATGATTGTCCAGTATGTGTTGGTGCTGCTGGGAATTGGTAAAATTAGTAACTCATTTATGCTTCCTTATGGATTAAAGATGAGATTATGTTTGAGACAACCCTGATAATTTGGCCCTCAATTCCTCTTTTGTTTATTGGAGGCATATGATTCCGTATCACCACATATGTGCGCTGCATTGATCAACTCTATGACTGCTTCTTGTGTTCAGTTGCGAGGATATCGTTGGGATAGTATACATCGGAATTTCCTTCAACGTGAAGAAGCCAGAGGTAAAATGTAATTGTTTGATCAGCATTTTGTTCCCAGATTCGTCAATTCTGCATATGAAAAATGCTTTGGTTAATAATTCTTATTAGTTATAGAAAGTCTCGAATCCTCAAGCTGTCTATGGGATTGTTTATAACAAAACGAGTCTTGTTTATGCATTAAAGATTTTCCTTTAGGATTGTCATAGTTAGAGAATTCTGTCGAAAGATCTGATTCTTGTTTATGCATTAAAACTTTTCCTTCACGATTGTCATAGTTAGAGAATTCTGTCGAAAGATCTAATATGTACAGAAGAAGACCAGAGTATTATTTTTTATTTTACTTTCACATAACATTCCTTAATTATTTTTTATCGTTTTACCTTTAACTTTTGTCTTATCGTGATTGGTCTTTTTCTTCGTTATATTTATACCGGGATGGTTATAAGACAGAAGACAACTACTATGGGGTTAAGGATAATTTTATCCTTTAGAAAATAAGGAAGATATATGGGAATAAAATAAAAAGATATGTTTTATGAGAAAAAATTATTTTTTTAAAAAATATTATATATATAATATGCTTGATTTGAGAGTATATTATACATCTAATCGACGGTCGGAAGTAAGGCGGGACAAAATTCAATTCTTTAGGATTTGCGGTGTGATTGACGTCAGCTTAATGACGCGTCAACGAACCTGAATCTTGACGAGTCTCGAGCCGCCATCGGAGCCGGTTGTCAGGATCCTTGGAAGGATCAAGAAACTCGCTTTAGGATTTGCGCTATGATAGACGTCCGATTAATGTCGAAAATGTTGAAGCGGAACCTTGATGAGGTCGCCAACCGTTGTCGGAGCCGGTTCTCGGATCCACGGTAGGATCCAGAAACTGGCTTTATTTCCGAATCTTGACGAGGTGGCGTCCTATTATCGGAGCCAGTTCCCCGGATCCGTGGAAGGATCTAGAACCTGGCTTTAAGATTGGCGTTATTGTAGACGTTGACGATATCATCAAACCCGCCTCTTGAGGAGTTCGCGCACCGTCACGCGAACCGGTTCTCCGGATCAATGGAAGGATCTAGAAACTGGGTTCCCTTTTCTTTATAAGGTGTCCCCGCTCGTCGCAATCTCATTGTCGTGCCCCCAATTTTTCTCGGATCTCGGCTTCCTCTCGATCGAGTTCGAGCTCTCTTCACAGCCCAGCCATGGCGGCCGAGTCGGAGACCTTCGCTTTCCAGGCCGAGATCAACCAGCTCCTCAGCCTCATCATCAATACTTTCTACTCCAACAAAGAAATCTTCCTCCGCGAGCTCATCAGCAACTCCTCCGATGTGAGTCCCTCCCTTTGATGTCGATTTTAAGGGGGAAAATATCCATTTTTTTGGTTCCCTTCTCCGTTTTTATTACCGATCTGGTGCCCCATAACAGGCGTTGGACAAGATCCGGTTCGAGAGCCTCACGGACAAGAGCAAGCTCGACGCCCAGCCGGAGCTATTCATCCACATCGTCCCGGACAAGGCCACCAACACCTTGTCGATCATCGACAGCGGCATCGGGATGACAAAGTCCGATCTCGTCAACAACCTCGGCACCATCGCTCGTTCCGGCACCAAGGAGTTCATGGAGGCCCTCGCCGCGGGGGCCGATGTCAGCATGATCGGCCAGTTTGGTGTGGGGTTCTACTCTGCGTATCTTGTGGCCGACAGGGTCGTAGTGACCACCAAACACAACGATGACGAGCAATACGTCTGGGAGTCACAGGCCGGGGGTTCGTTTACGGTCACCAGGGATACCTCAGGGGAGAGCCTTGGGAGGGGAACAAAGATTACTCTCTTTCTCAAGGAGGATCAGGTACACGCTACCGCACTAGCTCGCTATATTTGTTATAATAATTAGGTTATTTTACTGTACTGTTACTATAATCTTTTTCGTACTATCAATATAATGTTAATATGGTATTCATTTAACTCCCATCTTTGGTATCTGCTCTAACTTCTGAGGCTGTAGTAACTCACAACATTAAACATTATGTAGAAACTGTTATTAGATGGAGCTATTTATCAAGGCAAGAAAATAGAAAAAAACTATCAAGAACACTACTTTGCACTAATTCTATATCCAACCGGTAGATGGTATTCATATGATGATAATATCGAGGCAAGAAAAGAACAAAACTATTAAGGACAATCCCTGTGCACTAATTCTGTATACATAATTTATATCACTGTTTTTAGATGGAGCAATTTATCAGGGCAAGAAAATAGAAAAAATATTAAAAATTTTACTTTGCACTAATTCTATATCCATAACCAGTAGATGGTATTCATGTGATGATAATATCAAGGCAAGAAAAGAAAAAAAACTATCAAGGACATCCCTATGCAATAATTCTATATACATAAGTTGTATGACTGTTATTAGATGGAGCTATTTATTAGGCAAGACAATATAAAAAAAATTAAGAATATTACTTTGCACTAATTCTATATCCATAACCAGTAGATGGTATTCATATGATGATCATATCAAGGCAAGAAAAGAAAATAACTATTTATTTTGTATACATAATTTGTATGATGGTATATGCATGATTGTATCTCATGCTCAAGTCTTAAGAGCAAAATTTTGAAACCCTAAGAGGTATTGCAAATACTTCTCCCACTGTTGTTAATTTAAATTGCCATAGACTAAAGGTGCTGAAAGTGTCATAGTCTATATGGTGTTGTGAGACTACTGTTTATTTTCAGATTTGCTTTTAGTAACTGGAACGGTGACTGTTTAAATAAGATCTGAAGGTTGCCTTGATTTAATTTTTACATTACTACATTCTTGTACTTGTTTCTTGTTATGTACAAATTGAAGTTCTATGATCTACAATGCATTTCTGGTGATATGTACATGTTTGGTGCACTAATTCTGTATGCATAATTCATATGGTGGTATATGCATGTCTATATCTCTTGCTCAAGCTTGAAGAGCCAATCTTTGAAACTCCTAGAGGTATTGCAAATACTTCTACTGATGTTAATTTAAATTTCCATAGATTAAAGGTTCTGAAAGTGTCATAGTCTATATGGTGTCATGAGATTACTGTTTAGTTTCAGATTTGCCTGCAGTAACTGGATCAGTGACTGTTTAAATAAGATCTGAAGGTTGCCTTGATTTAATTTGTATGCTACTACATTCTTGTATTTGTTTCTTTGTTATGTACAAATAGAAGTTCTATGATCTACATTGCATTTCTAGTAATACGTACATGCTACCTTTGTATTTCTTCAATCTTATAATTGCATGACCTGTCACGTGTTGACATTGATCAGTGTCATCTATGTTCTTTATTGTCTTGACTTCTAAATCTGTTCCCAATGGACATGTCCCTGTCCGACAAAGTTATTATTCTTGTCTATTTATTCTAGCTTATGAATATGATCATCCATTGTGCTTCATACACTTGCAGTTGGAATATCTTGAGGAACGCCGTCTCAAAGACTTGATAAAAAAGCACTCTGAATTCATCAGCTATCCCATCTCCCTCTGGTCGGAGAAGACAACGGAGAAAGAAATTTCTGATGATGAGGGTGAGGAGGACAAAAAGGACGCTGAGGAAGGTAAGGTGGAAGATGTTGATGAGGAGAAGGAAGAGAAAGAGAAGAAAAAGAAGAAGATTAAGGAGGTTTCTCATGAATGGTCTTTGGTCAACAAGCAGAAGCCTATCTGGATGAGGAAGCCTGAAGATATCACAAAGGAAGAGTATGCTGCATTCTATAAGAGTCTCACTAATGATTGGGAGGAGCACTTGGCTGTGAAACACTTCTCTGTGGAAGGCCAGCTTGAGTTTAAGGCCATTCTTTTCGTGCCAAAGAGGGCTCCTTTTGACCTCTTTGACACAAAGAAAAAGCTTAACAACATCAAGCTTTACGTCCGTCGTGTCTTCATTATGGACAACTGTGAAGAACTGATTCCTGAGTACTTGAGCTTTATCAAAGGAATAGTCGACTCTGAGGACCTTCCACTCAACATCTCAAGAGAGACGCTCCAGCAGAACAAAATCCTCAAGGTCATCCGGAAGAACCTGGTCAAGAAATGCATCGAGCTCTTTTTTGAGATTGCTGAAAACAAAGAGGACTACAACAAGTTCTATGAGGCGTTCTCAAAGAATCTCAAGCTTGGAATCCATGAGGATTCTCAGAACAGGTCAAAGGTCGCAGAGTTGCTGAGATTCCACTCTACAAAGAGTGGAGATGAGATGACTAGCCTGAAGGACTATGTTACGAGGATGAAGGAGGGCCAGAATGACATTTACTACATCACTGGTGAGAGCAAAAAGGCTGTGGAGAATTCTCCATTCCTTGAGAAGCTCAAGAAGAAGGGCTATGAGGTGCTTTTCATGGTTGATGCAATCGATGAGTATGCTGTTGGTCAGTTGAAGGAATTTGAGGGGAAGAAGCTAGTGTCTGCGACAAAGGAGGGACTGAAGCTTGATGATGAGAGCGAGGATGAGAAGAAGAGGAAGGAAGCCCTGAAGGAGAAGTTTGAAGGACTCTGCAAGGTCATCAAAGAAGTGCTGGGTGACAAGGTGGAGAAAGTTGTCGTGTCTGATCGTGTCGTCGACTCTCCCTGCTGCTTGGTCACTGGTGAGTATGGATGGACTGCCAACATGGAGAGGATTATGAAGGCACAAGCTCTCAGGGACTCCAGCATGGCTGGCCACATGTCAAGCAAGAAAACCATGGAGATCAACCCGGAGAATCAGATCATGGAGGAGCTGAGGAAGCGAGCCGATGCTGACAAGAATGACAAGTCAGTCAAGGACCTGACACTGTTGCTGTTTGAGACTTCTCTCCTCACTTCTGGTTTCAGCCTCGATGATCCCAACACTTTCGGGAACAGGATCCATCGCATGCTGAAACTAGGTCTCAGCATTGATGAAGATGAAAAGGTGGAGGACACTGAGATGCCATCACTAGAGGAGGCCGACGCAGAAGAGAGCAAGATGGAGGAAGTAGACTAATTTTTATCAAGGTTTGCCGATTTATCTTTTGGCACTTGTGTTGCTTTGTTTATGTAGATGGCCTTTTTTAGCCTTAAGCTTGGATGGTCTTTTTTTATCTTATTTATACATGAACGACTTGTGATGTTATTTTGATACTAGTCTATGGATCTGATGAGTCCTTTCTCGTGTTTTGTGATTCTCGAATGGTTAAATAGTAGTCATTTTTCTCATTGCACAATCAAAAATAAGTTGCAAAAAGCCTATAGGTTGAGGTGATATTGACACACCTGCATTCTTCAATAAACACTACTAGATAGTGAGTTGGGCATCATCTTGAGACGACGATATGCTCTATCATTCAAAACAGGATATTTTAACTAGGTGAAGGAAAACACAAAGACTCGGGTGTCGAGTCGTATGGATGTTAGTCGGGACGAGGAGCTTGTAGCTCAAAGTCATCCGAGATGGAGTATTTGACTCGCAAATGCTCCAGGAGTGGAGCGCTCACCACCAAGTTGCGGTTATATGAACTTTTCATAAACTCTAGATCCTGAAGAACTCTTGGGTTGATGAGAGTTATCTCCCCCGATGATGGAGAGACTTGCACCCCTTTCCACCCTTGAACTGTCCGAGGATAGGGATTGGATCTCGATCGACTGGTGGCTAGTAGATGGAGAGGAACTTATGCAAGAGGGGAGATATATCTTGACTTGAGGTGAGGAAGCCAAACGATGGACAACCTAGAGATTGACTCACCTTTGAGAGCTGGAATTGAGGAGAAAGCTTTCGAAATGTTAGATACTCAAATAGTGAAATGAGCCTCACACTATAGGCTAAGGGAGATTTATAGATAGGGGATGATCTCTCTCCTTTCACAATTGATGAAAATGTCCCTTTGGGACCATGTCGGATATCGATCTCTCTGGTGTCAATCAAGAAAGATATAAAAAAGATATGATTTATCTCATCCACTACTAAGGCACCAATCGAGGAAGATATGAAAAAGATACGATCTCTCTCCTCCCACTATTAATGTTGATCGAGGAAAGCATATTATCCCATCTTACGATAGAGCCACTCTCTATGATTGGGTCAAGTGTCTAAGTGTCTCTTTGGGATCGTTCTAAAAGGACATGTGAGTCGAGAAAACTTGACTCGTGCTAGAAGACCCGCTATGGTGGAGGGTTAGGGCTAATGGTGTCTGAGACGTGTGAGTCGGAAAAACTCAACCGAAGACTTGTAACGACGGAGGCATAAGTCGAATTATGCCCGAGGCGCGTGATTTGAAAAAAGTCAACTTGCGTTAAAAGATCTGCTACGAGAGAGGGTCTGGACGAATGGTGCTCGAGTCACGTAAGTCAAAAAACCTTAATCTGAAGACCTACTACGATAGAGGGTCTGGATGAATGGTGCTCGAGTCACGTAAATAAAAAAATCTTAATCTGAAGACCTGCTACGATAGAGGGTCTGGATGAATGGTGCTCGAGTCATGTAAGTTAAAAAACCTTAATCTGAAGACCTGCTACGATAGAGGGTCGACCTACTACTACGAAGGCTCGACCGAATTGCATCCAAAGATTTGATTAATAAAATGAGAGATACAGGAGAACTTAAACAAATCTTAATATAATTTGTAAATAAAACTTTAAATATTTTAAACTAACATATAGTTTTTTATTTATCTCGAGAAGGAAAGATTTATAGGTAAATCCCAGATAATTGAGAGTTCGTGCGGTTTCATTATCATTATCGTGGTAGCTCATTTCTTTCTTCCACGTTCATATCCTATTATTACATTTGGAAGTCACATCAAGCTTGAGATTCGACGTCGACATCCCCCTCAAGTCGGTTGCATTAATTTAGATGCACGGATTCTGCAGCGGTATTCTGTTTGTTGTGTAAAGGTTAATATGCTCGTCCGACTGCCAATGTCAAAGAGGCTTCAACCCATCTCTTGCAAGCTTTACTAATCCAAGCGCACACAACTCCCGACTCTGCTTCGGCTTCCATCGACATGTACAGATATCGAAGACAAGCAAACAGTGCGCACATAATCTTACGATCAAGTCCGTCCACGGTGGATGACTGAAACCCATCTAATCTATTCCATTCTTTATGTGAAAGGAACACATCCTGAACCAATTTTTTTTTTTTTTGGAACAGACGAGACTGCCTTGTCCACATAAACCATCTTCCTCCCTCCGATGCTTATATCATCATGTGATCGAGACGAAGTAAAGAAATAGAGCATAAAAAGAAAAGGTTATGATCCCTTTTATCATTATCATGTGAAGACATCGTATCGGAAGATATTTCTGATTTGAACGATTATAAAAATATTTTATTTTGATTTGATAGAAACATGGCAATGAATTTTGCCATGTTGACATCCAATATGACTTTTTAACTCCACGGTAGGTTTATTCTCGCACATAAATTAAGAAAACTCAAAATAAATTGCTCATCATTTAGACATATCTTTTTCAGATATCATTTGGATACATTAGATCTATTTGGAAGAAGTTAAGAATGAGAGGCTTGAAACCCTCAACTCATGAAGTAACTACCCGAGTACACCCTTTTCTTTTTACAAAATATAAGTAACAAATCACACCATCTCTAAATTTGGTTTTGATCCCAAGGCTTTGTCATGATTTGATAAACTCTCTATCAATCAAGTTTGTTGAAACCTTTCAAAAAAATATATGTTTAATGAGGTTTCAAACTCTCAATCTTTAATAAATAGATCTAATATTTCAAGTATTATATATATATATATATATATATATATCAATTAAATAAATAATTTAAGAGTAAAATAAGTGAAGGAGATTTCAAACTATATCATATGAGTTTTAAAATGGATCTAGTACATAACTATCATATCAATATTTAAGGTACTCATCATGAAAAACATAATATTTAGAGAAACGGAGATGACGGTGTGATTTGTTTATGATAAATTCTTCTCACTTGAGATATAAATTGAGACTTTAATATGAGCTTAAACATTTGAGATCAATGATCATTCGATCACAATATTTATCATGACATACATATGAAAGGTTAAGAATTCAAATCTTATAGCATCGGATGTTCAATTAATGTTTGTATAATATCTTCTTAATTTGACTACTATTCATCCATTTAGACTTAGCTTCACATAACAAGTCTACATTGAATAGAGGCATTAGAGTTAAATATATATATATATTGATCTTTTGCTTAAAATCTTAACATTTTGGGATCAACATCATCCAATCAAAATCTCTGCCGAAGACTTACAGATGTGGTGCCCAAATATTTGATTTACATAATTCTCTCAATTACCCCCATGTTATTCTTATTAATGATAATTCTTTTAACACTGTGATTGAAACAGTGTGTACTTCATTCTTTGCAGTGATTAAAAGCAACTCCTGCTAACATAGGCATAGACTTTCAAATAAAATATTGACTAGGAAATTGTGTTGGCCCTTTTGTTTCCTAGGCACAAAAAAAAAGAGTGTCTTAGGTGGTCAGATTTCAAGCTTAAAGCAACATTCCAAGGGGACGGAGTGATGATGTTGACGACCATTCGCTTTCAGCTATGAATAAGACATATAAAGAGAATTTAATATAATATATATATATATATATATTATATTTCAGAGAAAGTCAAAAGACACTTTAAATAAATCAATATATTATTCTGCAAATGATTTGTTATGCCAAAACCCAAGAAATGCAACAGCTTTTTATTGACAAACAATTTCAAGCTAAACTAAACAACAACAAATTAAGGTGGTTAAGACAATGACGTAAGAAAGTCTTGGGAACAGAAAGGTGGCAAATGGTTTCATGCGAAGAAGACTGAAATGTGAATCATACAACTACAATGTGAAGAAGAGAGAAATCTCTTCTTCTTTTTCAAACAAGCCTTAATAACCTCTTTGGCATTCGCATAGTTTTGGCTTTGTGGAACCATAGCATACGAGTAATAGTCCTTCCACCTATTCAAATCAAGTATGAAATGATCAAGACAAGTTAGAAAGAAAGAAAGAATCATAGTCTTGTCTAATTCTACTTTGAAAAAATTGATATGCTTTCTTTGTTTCCCCCAAACATTTCCCATTCAGTGGTTGCAATAATTAATCACTTGCTTTGTCACAACCCAACCTCACCAAATAATGGTAACATTAATTTATTAGTTTAATCGTAAACTAAGTTAATGATAGTATATTTATTCATCAAGTTCTTATAATCTAATTCATTTCTTCTTCATTTACAATGGAGATTAAACAGGATGTGTGATGATCTCAACCACTTAGGAACTTGATTTCGTCAACGATGACCAATATAACCAATATAACGATGGTTGTGTGATGATCTCAACCACGTGTGATGATTTCGTCAAGGATGTGCATATCTCATCCACATTGCTTATCTTTTTTTTTTTTTTTTTTTATATAGGTTAGTTTTGATACTATTTATCATAATTTAATCTAACAGAATAACTAACATATTAATTTACTTATCCCTGAATCATAAATCTAAAATACCTAAGTTCATATCAGTAGTAGTACATTCGTTCTTATAACTTAATTTCATTCGTCTCTATTTTCAATGTTGTTGGTTGTTACATTCAAATGTTCTTTCAAATCCATGAAATAAAAAAGAATTATATACGGTAATAAAGCAAATAAATACTGATTACCTATGTAGAGTTGGGACAAATATCTACATCAATTTTAAGAGGATTAAGAAAAGGTTTATAGGCTTTTTTTTTTCTAAATTTGAGGAACTAAAAGTGTCTAAAAAAAGGATAAATCATTTAAAAATATATAACCCATTTAAATTAAAGGATTAATTTCAAGTAGTGTATGTCAATGTAAAATTGTGAGGAAATTAACATCGTAAATGGACAAATATTACGTGGAGCAAATGGCTCAATGATATACCCAAGAAAAGGAGAGAGAGAGAGAGAGAGAGAGAGAGAGAGGAAGAAGGAACAAACAGATGAAAGAGCTCTTTCTGCATCAAATGCGCTCCTCTCTCTCTCTCTCTCTTCAGGCCAACGAATCCTTCCTATTTCGTGGTTCTCTCGCGCGCTCTTCTCCTCCCTTTACCGGTCAAACCGCCCTCCCCTTCTCTTTCTCTCGTTTTTTGGAGAGAGCAGAGAGATCTGTTGGGGGAATTGTGGGTTTCCCCAAAGGCAGAGAAAGAAGATTGATAGAGCTCTGTCTCTTGTACGTTTGCCTCCCCTGCTGTATCCGTGTCGAAGAGGACCAATCATTAGATAGTCTGCTAAAGCCTCTCCCTCCTCTCCTTTTCCTTTTGCCGGTCATTCTTCTCTTCTGATTTGCTTTCTTGCTTCAAAGACGTGATTTTGTGTGCTTTTGGTAGTTCATTTGGACTTGCTGGGTCTCAATTCGTCGTAAAGTTCGTAGCTTTTTGCCGTCTTCTCTTCGATTTCGGGGTTCTTTTTGTTTTAAGCTGAGCTTCGTGTACCTATAATCTCCTAAATTTCGAATCTTTTGTTTAATTCCGATCTTTTTTCGTTGATTGCGCAGCTGGAAATCCTTCAAAATCTTATCTTTTACCTGCATTTCTATGGTGGGATTGTAGGTAGCTAAATTCTACTGCAACTTATTCATAAGCGTGATCCGGTTATAATGTACTTTTGTTGTTCTATCTACTCAGATCTTACAGGATTTCAAGCTGAATCAAGCAAAAGACTCATGGCTGGGACAGAGGACAATAGCTGCACAATCGAATACTGGCCACCTCCAAACTCCGGCTCAAGAACCCTATCGAACTCTTCGAATGACGAATTTGGTTCGAAGTCACTCTCAATTTTCTTGGCAGAGAATGGAAATGTGGGGCCTTCATGGAAATCTGAAACCCAAAGTATGGGCCCAAGCACAAAAGCAGAAGAGGGTGAGGCTGGCGTCAATGACTCGAATGAATTCTCACTGCAATCCAAATTGTTCGGTGCTCCCATATCAAGCTCTTCTGGAGGACTTGCTGAGAGGATGGCCACAAGAAAAGGGTTTAATGTGCCCAAGCTTGACACAGCTGGTATTCCACCGGCCAGCATGGCTTCACACTCAGATATCCATTCCCCTTATTTGACGATTCCGCCGGGTCTTAGTCCTACCATGTTGTTGGAGTCTCCAGTTTTTCTTGCTGATCCTATGGTAAGATATCACGCCTTGAATTTATTATGCATTGTAATGAGTTTTAGAAGACATTCTAAGAAAGTTGGATATATGAGTATTAAATTAAGATCAGCAATTGAAGAGTGACAAGAAGAACAATCTACAGGTTTACTACGTTCATATGGTTTCGGGCTAGGATACATGCATTTGTCAATGTCATTCAGATCCACATTCTTATAGAAAATTCTTATGGGTTGTTATGTGGAATCAGTTTTTGTCCAGTGAATTAAGGAAGAGCCTAAATTAGATTCTGGCATTTATCTTTCTTCATTTGATAATGTTTCATCACCACCGAGTAACCGAGCAATTCATACATAGCCAGACTGACAAATCATCTGTTTGAATAAACATTATGCGAAGAAAAAGAAAAAGAAAAGGGCAATCATCATATTCTACTCAAGAATCATGTGATGTCGCACACAGCCTTTAAGTCCAAGTCTTCTGCTAGTTCAAACTGTGTTTACTATTGCATACATAAACAAAAACTTTTACCATATTGGTGCTGTACATCTTATGTTGTGTTGAACTGATGAAATGACACAAGTAACAAGGGCACAAGAGATCTGTTATTAGTTTATTGGTGAATTGAAATGACATATTGGGTTGAACCCATTGTACCTTACTTTTGATTGTTATTTTTCTAGGCTCAACTATCTCCGACTACAGGCAAGTTCCAGTTTGGAGAAAATGTTGCTTCAAACCCAATCCTGGTCTCAGATTCATCAGACCCTACTAAAAGTGAAGATGACCTATTTGAAGACATTCCAGAAGCATTTGCCTTTAAGCCTCCTCCAGAATCACACTTAAATCTTTCAAGCTCTGAAACAAAGGTAATGTGGTGAATAAGAATTCTGTTGCTGCTATAGTTTTCCCCTGATTCATCACATACTTTAAGCCTCCACAAATAGTTTTTTTTTTCTCCATCACTATAGATATGTACAAAAAAGATCTAGAATCATATTGTTAGGGTTGCAGCCTCAATCCTACTGAATGAACCATCATGGGGTCTTCATAACTAAAATATGCTCTATTGGACATAATATATGATGCTTAAAACATTAAAAACCAAAATTCATGTGATTTGGGATTATTGTGCTTTCTGTTAGACTAAAAAAATTAAAAAGTATAACGGATACTTGTGCTTGAATTTATGATGTAGATCATAACAATCACTGATATGAATATGTTGACCTAAATATTTCCTAGATGCATTCATACTAAGAGTTGTTTTCTTTTAATGCTTCAATTTTCTCTTCTATTCCGTCAAAACTTGTTCTTAACCTACTTGATGCACTTGTTAAAAAGCTTCAAAAGTTATATGATCTTTTATTGGTAGGCTTTGAGAATTGTTGATCATTTTCAATAGAATTGAATTTGACTTGAAACCCACAATTAACTTTTGAGTTGATAGGATCCAGGTCATAGGCTCTTAGCTCTACTCACACTCCAAGTAAGTTTATGATGGCACATGTTTCAGCAAGGAGGCTGTATCTATTTTATTTATCAGTCTCTTTGTTCTGCTATAATCATGGACAATATAAATGCCTCAAATTGGAGATATGCTGCTTAAAATGTGTGTCTGAATTTTCAGTTAGACAACAGGTGTTTGGCTCTAGTCTATAGATATTTTTTCTTCATTTCTCTGTGTTTGTTGACTGCTGCCAGATAGTGTTGGTCAAGGTCAACTCATATATGTATTTCATTGTAGAAAACTGTGTTCCTGCTTTTTGATTAATTTATGGAAAGCTCTGTATAGAAGTATCTCTTTATATATTTTATTGATTATTGCTGCTGTTCAAACCAAACTATTGTGTTTCTTCCATACATAGCCTACTGTGTTTGTGATTTGTTAACTTAAGAAGTTCTCCTACTGATAGGAAATGGAATAACTTGGTTGATATGACCAAATAACTTACAGACTGAAATTCGGTATTCGAAAGAAGCACTTTTCTGCCTGGTTAGCTATGAACATATGGTTTCTTTCTTTTAGTTTATGCCTGTGCTGGCATTCAAAAACAAGGCAGATTAGAAGTTATTGAAGATGATTATGGAAAATAATCAAGGGGCATACTGTTTTTCTTGAGGCAAGCCAACATTTTAAGTTTGTGAAATTTGTTCTCCTGCTGGGAGATATCTTGGGACGTGTTTGTTAGACATTCTTTCGATTGTCTATTCTAATTTGCTGGAGGAATAATCATGCTTGTTGTTACTATTGAACTTCATTTAATGTAAAGCTACACTATGGTTTTCCAAACAAAAGTGGATCTTTTGACTTTGGCTGGTCATGGTGCATATCATGGTTTGTAGAGTTTTAACTAAAATACATATTGATTTCCCCTTTTGTGGCACACTCTTGCAAGCTTCGTGAATGGTGTTCTTTGCTCTTGTTATGTATTATAACGTCTTGTGATGGCATGTTGATGGTAACAGAATTTTCATTTAGTTTTTGTTATTTGTGCTTCTGGTCCTTATTCTATGTAGAAGCCCAATTGTCCCCATTTCATGTGCAAGTGTTTTATTATTTTTCACAAAAGTAAGTGGTAAAGACGGGATTGGATCCCAGGATCTTGTTATACTAGTCAAGCCAGTTGATATCTTAAAAGATTATCATATGCGGTTTTGAACCTCCAACCTTTGATAAGTGTGGTTGCCACACCATGAAACCAATATTTCAGTTGTAAAAAGAAATTATTGGATAAGGCTTTGAACCTTCAGTCTTTGGTATGTGAGTCTGATACACCACCATTAGATTACTATTTTAGGTGTGTCCTTGCATTGTGTTTAGGCCTCCGAGGAGATAGCTAAATACAAATAAGACATATTCAGCTCTATCTTATCAAGTATATAATCTAGTCAATATACAACAGGGTTGATGCAACATTTGTGACAGCCAGTTCTCGATTATACTTCTGATATTTTTGTATATATTGATGATGGACATCTTCCTACTAACCCTGAAAATGTATTGGAATAGCTTCTAGTCTTAGCTTTCATAGTTTCTTTGAGTATCACTCATGATTCTTGTACAAATCTGAGTACATTGACAAAATAAGATCCATCCAAGCTTACAAATATCTATATCAGTATTTTAACTCTTTTTATGCCATTTCATTGATTGTTTTCAGTAGCAATTTTTGTAAGGCTGTTTCTATATTGACCAGCAGCAGGAGTTACCAAGCATGGAAGTGTCAACCGGACCAGAAAAGCCTACACAATCAAGAAGTATAGAAGCTGGCAGTGTGAACTTCCAGAATCAACATGATATCCATCTTCAGGCTGGTTTTTCTTTCCCACCTGACAGAAAAGATATCAACAATAATATTCTGTTAAACCAGAGAATGAGTGACTCATTAGTGGCAAGTCACCATTCTCCGGCCGTCGATGACCAGGAGGACGGGGATGCTGATCTAAGAGGAGAACTTTCTACAACTGTTGGCACTCCAGCTGAGGATGGTTACAATTGGAGAAAATATGGGCAGAAACAGGTAAAGGGTAGTGAATATCCGAGAAGCTATTACAAATGCACTCACCCAAATTGTCAGGTGAAGAAGAAGGTGGAGCGCTCTCACGAAGGCCATATCACTGAGATAGTCTACAAGAGTGCCCACAATCACCCAAAACCCCATGTAAATCGCCGGTCTGGAGTTCCTTCATCTCACCCATTCAATGACCCTCAGATTAATGAATCGGAACAACCTGGTTCACAAACAAGTTTAGATGGCAAGCCTGTAAAAGGAAGCTCACAAAATGGTAATGGAGGCCAAGAATGGTTGGGGGATGGTCTGGAGGCAACTTCATCTGCACCTGTTGCTGCTGAATGCTGTGACCCTTCTAACGCCTTGCAACGGATTCAAGATGGTACTCATTTATCCCCTGATGTTGTTGGTGTTTCATCCACATTGTCCAATGATGAAGAAGAGGACGATCGAGCAACCCATGGCAGTGTCTCACTTGGTTGTGACGGCGAGGGAGATGAGACTGAGTCAAAAAGAAGGTTAATTTTTTGTTACAACAATGTCGACTTTCTGCAGTTTTGTCATTTCTTATGTGTCTGAGGACTATGATGTATAGTTGTTTGGTTTCCTCTCTTCTGATTCAGGAAGCTGGATGCTTGTGCTATTGAAATGAGTGCAGCTTCAAGAGCAGTTCGTGAACCAAGAGTGGTCGTTCAGACAACCAGTGAGATTGACATACTGGATGATGGGTATCGTTGGCGCAAGTATGGACAAAAGGTTGTCAAAGGAAATCCAAACCCAAGGTACCTTCTATTATCATAATTTTGTTATACTTCAAGTTACGGTCACATAGAAACTCTAGTTCATATAGAAGTTTTTAAGTTTTTCTTCTTGGTTCGGAAACAGTCTCTCCAAATATAGAGGTAAGGTTGCATGTATTACTCTCCCCAGACTCCACATTGGTGAGAGACTGGTTCATTGGGTTTTGCCCTTCTTATGTTTTTCTTCTTGGTTGGTGTTGGAGAAAAAAGTATGAAAGAAGCAATTCTTTTGATATAGGAGTTATTATAAGTGCACCAATCCAGGGTGCATGGTTCGGAAGCACATAGAGAGAGCCTCACACGATCTCAAGTCAGTGATTACGACATATGAAGGAAAGCATAATCATGATGTCCCAGCAGCAAGAAGCAACAGTCACATAAACTCTGCTCCCTCCAACACAGCACCCATCTCAGCTCCTCAACCGCATATCCTTCAACAAAGACCTGAGCCAACCCAAGACTGCTTTGTGAGGTTTGATGGCCACACGGCTCTGAATGCATTTAACTTCCCGGGAAGAGAACAATTAGGATCAACAACCAGCTTCCCTTTTGCATTGGGACAACCAGGCTTGACAAACCTTGCTATGGCTGGACTGGGTCCGATGGCCGCAATGAAGATGTCTGTTATGCCTCCAGTTCACCCTTATCTGGCTCATCTCCAGCCTACTGAAGCAGGATATATGATACCTAAACTTGAGCCCAAGGAGGAAACTGTGCCAGATTCAGTGCTGTCCATGTCAAATGCGGCTTCGGTTTATCATCAGATGATGAGCAGGCTGCCACTACGACCGCAGCTGTAAATAACAGAAGGAAAGATGATTTCTTCTCTGGATACTCGAGAAGAAAAGATCATTCTTTCTCTTTGTTCTTTCAATATAGTTTCTTTAGTTCTTTCGATTATAGCATTCAGTTAACTTTGTTTCCGTCATGGCAAGATATCGAAAAGTTGAGGTTTGATATTTTGATTCATTTGGACTTGTTTTCACATTGTGTTTCTCAAAGAAAAAACATGGGAATTATGATATTCATTTTGTTGTTGTTGACATGACCTGATAATAGGTATATTGAAACATACTTTTTTTTTTTTATTTTTTTATTGTCTATACAAATTTGTTCTCCATTTTTCTTTTAGATTTTGGTTAATTGTGTTAAAAAAAGCCTAATTGAATGACAGTAGCTCTTAAAGACTGCAATTTCTTGCCAATGATTTATCTTCGAATATGATTGAAACCATCTGCTACTTCTGCATGTCAAGTTCTGATGAGACCTTGTTTTGACATGTAGTAAGTAAATCCCCAGTTTGTTTAAGAACAAGTTGTCTATTCAGTAAGTCCTGTTCTCTTCTATAGCAAGAAACTTTTGTTCCAAAGAAATCTATTGAAGCAACCCCATTGGCTCTAATGCCCCATCTATTGGTTCTGTCCTTGTTTTGGAAAGAGATTTATATGGTCCAAAGATCAAAACTGGACGGATAGAGAGTTGCCTGACATGAATGTCTCAGTGCCTGCCCCGAGGAAGAAGATTGTGAATTCTATGGCCTCGACTTCACGTTAGGAACATTTGGAAGTGGATGTCATCGCTATTGTGCTAGACCCTGTTTCTGCACACGTAGCTGCTATTGGCCTCGAGGCTTCAATCGCAATGAAAACTATGGCTGATATCACGAGTGAGCAAGGTGGATGCCCAAATTTACAACCTGTGGTCAATACTAAGAAAGAATGATTGGTCAATGGGTGTCGAGTGTGAGATCTTCCCCGTGGGTGATTTGTGTGGATCCTACCGATGTGGTAACTGAGATATCAAATCTCACAAGGGAACTTATCCGATCATTGGGCCGTTGGTGGTTGAGTTTTACATAGCCCTTGGTGGGAGCTTTGGGTGACATCTTGCTATTTATCCAACAGAAGGATTTTGAACCATGATTGATTTAGGTTGTTAATGCTAGTATCGTTTAGATTTCTTATAATACATTTTTCTTGGATATTCATTGATCTTGCAGATATTACCTAGTGTTTAATAGAGGATTTCAATTATCTTTTGGATGCCCATGATAAATAGGGTGATTCGATTTTCTCATGCAATATTGATGTTCTCTCCTTCCAAAATCTCGTTTTTTCGGTTGGGGTGTTAGATTTTAGTTTTTTTGGGTCTAAGTTTTACATGAACAAATAATCATTAGGTCTTAGCTAGGATTTGTGTCTGTTTGGATCATGTCTTCACTAACTTAAGATGGTTTCAGTTTTTTGATAGATGTATAGTTACTCACCTTTCTTGCACATGTTCCGATAATTGTTCCCTTTTTATTAATGTTAATAGTTCTTCGACTCGTAGAAAAGGCTTTTTTGGTTTTAAATTTTTTGGATCAAAAATAAATATTTTCATAATGTGGTTAAGGCTAGCTTAATCCCAGTATATCATGCTTCCTTCACTTTCAAATTTAAACGTCTTACAAGAGACCTTTCTCATTGGAACTCAACCTGTTTTGGTGATCTAAATGATCAAGCTAGTTGTAATGTGGACATCTCTTTTGAATATTATGATCATTATTAGCTTATGGAAGGATTTCATTTGGCTTGACCCTTGGGTCTATTAATTATAGTTTATGCCTTTTAGTTGATTTAAAAGGTCCATAATGAAGCCTTGTCACCACCAATCGAAAGACCACTCCTATCTTTCTCTATCTTGTATGTAGTAGTAGCCTTTGCTGTTTGGTATTTTACATTCAGATTCCACCAAAGGGGTCCGTCCCTCTCTCCCTCTCCTAGCCTTAATGAGATCCATGTGGCGTGGCCTAAGAGAAGGTGGTTTAAGCTGAATTATGATGGATCTTATTTCATAGATTATAGCTTAGGCCGAGTATTGTGTTGCTGCTGCTATACATGGCAATTATTTTGTGGACAAAGATAAACCTATACTACAAATTAATGGCAATTCAGCAGGGTTTGTTGCTTGCTGCATAAGTGGGAATCAATTCCGTCTGCTTTGCATTGCTCGAGGGGAGGGGAGGGCCCAATCCGACGTTATTTGTAGCACCGCCAGGGACGGATGCTGTCGTGTAACGCAGCAGAAACGTCCTCTTGTAGCCAGAGATATCTCATCCCGGCCCTTCATATGGATTACATGATTCTCGATGGTACAGTGAAAAAAAGAGTCCAAGAGAGCATGAAGTTTAGACTAATTACATATTACCCCACCCTATGTAGTTAATTGCTTTGTAGCTTCTTGATCTATATACTTTAACAAGTTATATTGGCATTTCTATAATCATGAAAGTGAAATATCTAGGTTTATTTATCCTAATAACATCGGCTTGAAAATATGAAAATAAATGATAAATAGGTAATTTAAATGTTTGATGGATGACGGTGTCAATGGTGGCGGATGACGGTGCCAATGACGTCGACGTTGATGTAGTTACCTGGCTACCTCTGATGATGATAAGGGTCGCTCTCATCGCGACATCACCTGCCTCCACGAGGAGCACATCATCGACCTCATTGTCACCCACCTCACGTTGCTCTACATCTGCATCGATACAGATGGTGGTGGTCACCACGACGTCTACGACAAAGATGGCAATCGCCTTACTATTGACCCGACGGGTGGATCCCAGCCTCGACCTCTCCCCTTTGCATCTGCGTCGATGCTAACGCATATGCTGAGCAACCGTCACCCTCCGATCCATTCTCCCTCGGCAAGCTCTACACCGTGTCCGACCACCTCCTTGACGAGTGATCGCTGCTATTGGACGAGACCATCACCACCACCCATGCTTCCCTAATCATCCGCAGCACCTCTCGCATCGGCGATCGCTTCTTTGCCTCGACCGCCTCGCACGCCACCATGATGTTTAGCGGCATCGTTAGCTTCTCCTTGGATGCCTCATTCCCATATGACCCGAGGTCCTTGCTGGAGTCATTTTGCTCCTCTTGCATGGAGCAAACCCACTAGGGGATGTTGTTATCGTGCTCCTCTAGCAAGTCCTGGAAGGGGGTCATCCTGGTGAGGAGCTCTTGGAGGAGGACACCGAAGCTGTAGACATCGGAGAGAGGGGTGAAGGAGGGCTTAGGAAGGTGGGACTTGGGCATGCAGTAAAAGAGGGAGGATGAGGTAGTGGAGGAGGGGGCGATGAGGTTATGGGGTGAGGCCAAGGGAAGGAGGAGGAGAGACGAGATAAGAGCATAATCGACAAGGCAAGACTCAAAGTCTGGGCCAAGCAAGACGTTGGAGGGCTTGAGGTTGGCATGCACGGTAGGTGGGTTGCTCTAGTAGAGGTAGACGAGGTCGATGGCCACGTCCTCTGATATCTTCAAGCATGATGTCCAATGCAACAACTACTCGGCATCCGTGTCAATGCTAACGTAGATGCAAAAGGGGATGGGTCAAGGCTGGAATCCTCCTAATGGATCAACGATGAGGTGGCCACCATCTTTATTATAGACGCCGTAACAGCTTTCACCACCATATGCAACAACGTCGACACAATTGCCTCTTGACAACTACGTTAGGGTCGATGCAAATACAAAGCGACAATGAGATCAATAGCACGCTCCTCTCGGAGGTGAGTAGTGTTGCGATGAGAGCAGATTTTATCATCGCCAAATGCGATTAGACAACTGCATCAACATTGATGCCAATGATGTCATCATCCACCACCACCAATGCCAATGACTCCATCATCCACCACTAAATGTTAAAATTATATTTTACCATTTATTTTTATATTTTCATCGATAAAACAGACATCGTTAGAATAAATGAACCTAAATGTTTCACTTTCATAATTACAAGAATATCAATACAACTTTTAAAAATATGAGAACCGAGACAACTAACCACGTGAATCAATTTATAGTTAGACCACAAATTCTCACTCGCCCATAATTAACCCACCTCACCTATCCATCTTTTATAGGAAAATAATCACAACATAAGTCCAACAATAATATTCCAACTATTTGAAATAAATTAAATATATATTTCATAACCATAGCCCTATAAAAATAATGAGATATTATTATTTAAAAATATTAAAATTTTGGGGTCCACATCATCGTAAATCCGACAATAACCACAACAACAATAAACGATAATATTCCAACTATTTGAAATAAATTAACATATATTTCATAATCATTCAAATAAATTAAAAATATTTAAATCATCTATTAACAATTTCTTATAGAATCTTTCCACCACCTACTTATCCACCACTTCTTCAAGCTAACAATATCAATAAAGCATTAACATCAATTTAACAATCATTGACATCTATTTACTAAAAGGACATATGAAAGCTTTTGATGTTACTGCCAACAATATATGATGTTATTAGCTTGAATAGAGTTTAAATATACTCATCTACCGGTTTTATAAATACCAATCAATTGAATTGATCACTAGCTACGCGGATATTTGTCTGTAAGACGTCAAAAGAACAGAAACTCCAATCTTTAATGATATTACACACAATAAACATAAATATTTTCTTTCTTTTTCCAACCATTTGCAGCTTGATTCGCCCACTGACATGTTAGGCAAAGTATGAAGAAGATGACGATGTATCTGCAAGAACCTGCAAGCCATCATCCGCAAGTAATCAAATCAAGAAAAGAATTTGCAAGCGTGCAAATGAAAGGAGGGGTGCTAGAAAACAGATCTAGAGAGCTGGTGACTTACCTCCAGTTGTTCTTCGGTGAACGCATCCTTGTGGATGTTCCAAGTATCTGCATGCGTACGCCGAAACTCAGCAACGGCTTTGGTGACAGTGGATTTAATGGGTGAAGGTTCACCGATGAATTGAGCGAGCAACGTTACATGATCAGGTAGCCAGCTGAGGGTAGAAACATGGAGTTAGATATGTATGTTTAACCCAAAATCTATATTTAGCTTCACATTACTTCAAAAGGAGGAATAACTCAGTAACATGAATTTTGTATTAAAAGAATAATACTAGTTACAATTTCATTCAGCCAAGAAAGTTAACTGATGTGACCTCTTGATCTCACCCAATGCAATTTCATTACAAGGACCATGAAAGACTGTTGAGCATTTGTAACATGAAGTCCCACAAAAGAAAAGAACAAATGAAGACAGTATGCAGTGAAGGATAGAAGAAGACACTGGGAAGGGAATTAAAGAGAAGACCTGAAGCAAGCAACTTGTTCAAACTTTAGGATTATTTAGCTGTCTAAGGATTACCCAGGATAGGCGTTCAAAAATTTAGAATATCATGTGCAACAATATAACCTCTATATGGTCATCATGGATGTAAATTCTTGCTTCTTAAGTTTCTTGTGCTATTAATTACATTGGCATAACTCAAAGTTTGGTTTGAGGAAGATGGAAAACATGAAATCATTTATGAACTTTTTTTCAACAATACTAGCTGGAGTAGTTCCCTAAAGAGTTAACTGCCATCTCCTTATAACAAATACCAAGCAGATCAAACCAAATAAAATTTGACCGCAAAGACTGGATATACGAAGAACTTGCTATTTTTAAGATTCTGATTTTTCCATCAATTCAGAAAGAGTCAACCATAAGGCTGTGGCAAGTAGAGAAATACCTGGGCATATCATATGGAACTGACAATACTGATGCAGTCAATGCGAGGACAGCACCATGTATAGAAGCTATAGATTGATTAGAACGAGAATTCCTGCAATATAACCATGAGCCATTTAAATCTGTGTTCAATAGCCAAAGGAGTATTCCTACACAAATGTGTGACAAGCTGGACCTTTGCTTTCGTTTCTTGAGCATCAATTTTGCTTCCGTGGAGGATCTATCACGAAAAGCCCTTGATAGATCTTCATCTCCGCCCTTCATTAAACCAGCAAGGACACCTGCCGCGTGCTCCCTAACCTGCTTGAATGGAAAAGGGATGAAGGTTAACTGAAGAATATATATATATATATATATATATATATAGAGAGAGAGAGAGAGAGAGAGAGAGAGAGAGAGAGAGACTGGTTAACAAAAATATAAAAGAATTAAACTTTTCTTTAAATCTAGCCTGATGAACCCCATGATATTGCATTGTCAACATGGAAATTGGTTATGATCATGTAACCTTCAATTAAATTATTAGTCCTTTACACAAAATTTGTCATTGCCTGACACCATGTTGCATAGTATTTTGTTTTATTAAGAATATGCAGCATAATTCTCGTAAGATGATGTGCCCAAACAGAGCCCATCCATGAACAACTACAGAAGCTTTAGGTTAGTTATCCACTCATGATGAATTCTCTACTTTCTTCAGTCCTCTCAGATATCATGGGCACAAATCCCTAAAGCTTGACACCACCAGCTGAACTACTTGTAAACAGTGATGGATGAAACCAAGCACTACATGGATAGAAGTGATGCCACAAGGCAAGGTTGGCATATCCATATGATAAATAGATAAACCCTTAGCATCAGATTCATAATCCAAAATCCATCCAACCATAACAAGAAACAGAACCACAGTCTGTTCCTCCCTATGATTCATAAATTTATGCCACACAAAAAGGGGATAAGAACCTAAATCCTGGGTGAAAAAACCAATTTGAACACCTTTTAGCAAGACAAATTTTCTAGGGAGAAATTAGATAACACCGTGGATAACCTACAAAGATAAAGCCAACAAGAAGAACATGAGCAGCCAGGAATTCATCATTCTAACCAAAGAGACGAAGAGATCAACAACAGGAAAGTGCTGGTTCATAACTATGAATGAAAAAGAACAAAGATGCATGACAAACAAAGGGATGAATTAGGAGGAGACAGCA
Organism: Musa acuminata AAA Group; assembly: GCF_036884655.1. Classification (NCBI taxonomy): domain Eukaryota; kingdom Viridiplantae; phylum Streptophyta; class Magnoliopsida; order Zingiberales; family Musaceae; genus Musa; species Musa acuminata. The sequence goes on from NW_027020660.1 coordinate 124,847, forward strand.
TGATATGCTAATGAGTTCAGTGATTAAGATCTCTCGAAATATATTGGCTGATCAGAGAAATGATTTAAAACCATAAGAACTCAAAGAGAACTTTGGTGCCTTTTGCTTTGTACTATATTTGTTATGTGATATCAAGTGTAGACAACATAATGGTCAAATCACCTGACAGATTTTTTATTATTAAAAAAAAATTCAGTCAAATACCGAAACAGAGCTAGACTTGCCTCAACTTGATTGTCCACGAGTAGCTTCTCAATGCACTTCCATATTTCTTGTTTCTCCACTCCTGAAAGGGTGAATGTGTGCCTGTCCAGAAGAGTTTAAAAAATGTCAGAACCTTCAAATTGATTTGATTTCATTTATATATCCTTCCTTCTATTCCTCATGATAATGTTTTGGAGGACCAAAACACGATTGAAATTATTGGTTCAATAAAAGTAAAACATACAATTAGCCAACTATCAAATAATCTTTGCTGCAAATGCTGGCAAGCCAACCATGCCTTTTTTACCAACAGCAACAACAAGTCGCAATGTCCCAAGTCCCAACCATTCAGCGCAATAATTTTCTTAGGTCTCGTATCTTCTCACACCAGTGATCCTATCAATTAACATCATCTAGCCTCCTTTTAGACATGTTCATGCAATATTAAGTAGTTCTCCCTCGATTTTTTCTTCTATTGGAACTATAACTAATTCATGACACAAGTAAACATTTGTTATTCTATTAACTTTTTGTATGTGTAATGTCTAAATAACCCAACTACTCAAATTTCACAAATCATGCATCACCTTATAACTGCCTCATAAAACCACGCATTTCTAATTGTAACAATAACTTTCACCTTGGAAGATATATTTCTTTCTTAACTAAAATATGTATCTTGTTGTTTATTAATTGCAACCAACTGCCCCTGGTCCTGCAAACTTATGCATAAAAAACAACCAGCTGAGCAGTTACCTAGGACACCTAGGTACAACTCTGACAGAAGGAAGCTACACAACTTAGAGAACTAGAAAGGCAGAGAAGTTTAGCAAAGTGAGACTACATGTACTAAGTAGCAGAAGCATATCTGAAAAAAAAAGTCATAGAGCAATCTACAGTTGAAGACAGTTTGAAATAGACCCAATAAAATAAATAAATATAACTACTGAAACCTACACATCAAATTGGATGTAGAATAAGGCAGTTAGGAACACCAAGACAAAGCAATATCAGACCTGTACATAAAGACACGAAGATAAGCAAGGCATGCAGATCTTGTTCGCCAGTTGGGATCATTTACTGAAGAAAGAATCACTGAAACGGCACTTTCCATGAAAGGCCGTGGTAATGCCCTCCATTTTAGTAATTCAAAAGCTGTCTTGGCCAGTGTTGACAAATCTTTGTTTGATGTTTCCTGCAAATATAAAATAGACTCAACATTATGTGTCAAGTGTGTTTGGTATCAGGAAGTAAAACATCACAAAACAGTAACTTGGATGTTACGGATCCTTTATGGCACCAGAATCTTGCCATTTAAAGCTTATTTCATACCTGTAATGAAATGACAGGATGGAGGAGCCTAACAATTATATCTAACAAATAAGAGGATCTTCCAGATCTCAAAGATGAGATAAGAAAATGGAACATCTGCAAAGACCACAAGAAAAATATGTTGGATTAATAAGACTGACCTTGACATATAGTGTCAATTTTAGAAAAAAAAAAAAAGAATTTAGGTACCGTCTCCATCCTTCTGATATCTGCCTTCACTTCTTTGTTAACTGAGACATTTTCATGAGTTAACTCTCCAGTGATCTCCATGCTGTCAGAGTGATTTCTACTCAGAATATTCATTGCCAACTCAGAAACTCCCTCTGTTAGAAGCTTTGCCCAATCTTTCTTTTGCAGAAGTCCAACCATAAGACCCCCTTCTTCCTCAACCTTTTCTGGTGAAGAATGCACAGAAGCTGCACTGAGCCGCAAATTTGAACATAGCACAGAGAGAGTGACTCCTATAGCTTCCCGCACCTGCCTCACATTGATATATTAATAAAAGTTGTGCAATACTAATAACAGGCTAAAAGTCAATTAGTGTCTGGTGAAACTTGAAAGTTCAAGCACAAAAAATAATTAAGGCCTCATCATGTTAAAGTACTAAGTACACTAATAACAGATAAAATGTATTGTCATGCATTTACTGTGGCAAGATTACTAAATAGCCATTTTCTTATTGGTAAACTTGTATTGCAAATACCATTCCCATGAGAAACCATATTGCTCATTGAAGTACTCTCTCAAAAATGCACTCCGTTGGAAGTGATTTAATCCATATTCTAAATTTATCTTAAAAATTATATCCAGCTAAGTCTCATTAACAACCCATCAACATGATAGGTCCAAGATCACAATAAGATGTTCGGATAACGACCAGGCACACAAATGAGCGCGCTATGGAGTGAACATCTAGTACTCTTCAAGTTACTGAGCCTAGATGATACTGGAGTGCTCATCCTTCCAAAAACCACTAGGAAAACATGAGGCTTTCCAGATTATGGAAGCTGTTACTGCAATGCTGAGATGACAGAGATAAAAAAAGTGTGAACAATTTAAACTTTGATTTTAAACTTTTCTAAGAGGAAAGAGCTTTAGTTAATAGTTACTTTTCGATTCATTAGAGGATAGTTTGTACCCGCCAAACCAAGGTACCCCGAAAGCACACAATAGTGTGTCCATGGGATGGTGTGCTTCCAACAAAAAGTGACAGTGCCAAGTGTGTACCAAGACACTAGGCTTATACTGATCAGCAAGGAGCTCATGTGCGACTCTGTCGGTCGCCAACAAAATGCAAATGTTAGCAACATGACATCTAATGTTGCTAGAAAGAGAAAAAATAAATTGCCATACAATGCTGCTAAAATATTTTATTCAATCAAAGGTGCATACAAGTCTTTTAACTTGATTAAAGGTGCCAAAATCATACCTGGGCAGACGAATGGCTCATGTTATCCAATAACTCTTCCAGAAGTTGATGATGATAATGAACCTCAGCAATGGGCATCCTAGGTGGAGATATTTCAGCCAGTGCAACTGAGAGGAATGCATACCTCTTTGACACAATGTTAGTGGCCATTGTTTGAGGTAAGGGTACTATCAAGCAGTCTAATATTCGCTGTCTCAGAAGAGGGATTCTTGTGCCATACTTCCCTTTCCCTGTAACTGCATACCGAATACAAGCTGCCCAATCAGGTATTGTTTCTACAGATGATGCCACCATAATTTTCTGAAGTTGATTCATCATCCACTCATCCCAGGCCTCTGAAAGGACACCAACATCAGAATGAAGGATACCAGCCATCACTTCAGCAGCTACACACTGTTTCGATCTCTCTTTTGCACTAGAAAATTCATCCAAGGTGTTCTGAAGAGCCTTTAGAACTGGTGATCCACATTCCTGTATCAGCCGCTTAAAAATTCTTGCGAAGTTGGAATAGAAGGTATCACCTCCATAAAAGGATATCCAACTGGGAGTTCGTGGCCATGAAGCTAAGAAATCAAAATAGAAAAAGGTGATGGCTTTATCTGCCAGGCTCTGAAAGGATGATTCTCCTTGGTTTCCTCTGGTAACAGAAGTCTCATCAGCAATTATATGGACATGAGAAAGGCTATTAAGCGTTTCACTGAAAAATCCATCCTCCATTAGTATTTCATTCAAGATTCCTTCAGTAGAGGGGTTGTTATTTTCTTTTGGATACTCAGACTGTTGCTGCTCTTGACTTGAGATTTTGTGAGGTGTCCCTTGTAATAAAGTGTTTAAAGCAGAAATTGCGAGTATCCTTGACTGAGGAAGTTGACTTTTCAAATTTCTTAAAAAATGTCCTGTCATCAGATAAGATTTATTTTAAAGCAGAACATAGATCTAAGATATATCAGGCATACATTTGACTAACAAACGGATATATTTTAGGGGACCATATGCTACATATTCCCCAGTATCCAAACAAAACTTCCAATCAACTAACCTGCAGTTTGTCCCAAAATTTTGGAAGATAAATGTGAGTCACTTCTAGAAGACAAAGTTAACAAAAGAAGTACTCTGTTAGCCATCAAATTATACCTGAAAACAAAAATAATTGCATGCAAATTAGTAATAAAAATAAAATATAAAAGCAAACATTCATGTAAAATGGAAGATGACCAAAAAATATATGCAAGTTATTCAAATCAACCAGTCGGCACCTACTGGCATTTACCAGTCCAATGGCCAACCAGTAGACGGACCACACAATTTTTACCTATTTGGGACTGAAACCAAGCTTACCATCCAGTAAGTTCACTACATCGAACTTCCCAGAGCTAAGCCATCAGTGAATTAACAGGAATCAAGTTGTACCGGTAAGTCCCTTTTTTTATTATATTCTTGCCACGCAATACCAATACTAAGGTTTCTCTCTCTTTTCTGCTTTTTAGATCTTGAGAACCAAGGAATGTCATCTCGGGTATTGGATCTGTATAGGGCCCTGACCAGACCAGTACGTTCTGATTGAAAGCAGTGACTCAAAGAGGGAGATGAAGAAGGAAAAACAAGGAAGGAATAGATGATGGTGGAAGGAGGATTGAAAAGGAAGAGGAAGGAAGTAGTGGCAGCAGGGAGGAAGTGGAGGAAGGAGGAAGCGGAGAAGAAGAAGTGCCCGGTAGGTGACGACGGTGCACTGCAATGGTGCATGGTGGAGGATCTCACAATAGGTCCTGCGTGAGTGTGAGGAGACGTGATTAGGGTATAGAGGTGTTTTCTTTTTACGTGGCTGGACCAAACCATGCAAATTGAGGACAGGTTGCGTACCAATTCATGCCCACCTGTTTTGTATGGCCCGGTCGAAATGAATCGACTTTTCTTGCTGAGAACCATAATCAATTGTCCTCTCTCCTATCTGGCTCTCTCTTCTCTTCCTTCTCCACTCCACTAGATGAGCAGCAAGAACTACAAAAACTAATCCCATCATGCCACCACCTCCATCAACTCCCTCGTCTATTCCCCCAACTTCCACACTCTATTTTGTCAAGCCCTAAAGCATACATCTTTTAATCTTCTCCTTCCCTCATCTACTCTGCTAGTAGCAGCCTAGCCAGTATCAACACCTACCAACATGTATTATGTTGGGCAGTTCTATACCAGTCCGCTGAGCACCGGACAGAGATTTTAATCATTTATACCACATATGAGTACGAAAGACAAACATGGCATACAACATAAGTGTACAGAAACAATAACACACGCAACAACTGAGCACATTTAAACAGTCTCATGCAGTAAATATATTCTATCATTACCTCCAATGCAGGCTTGTATTGTCAAAGCCTAAGGAACTGATCTGTGAAATCAACTCAGTAAATTCTGGCCCCTCTGGGTTCGTACCTGAAGACTTGAAAAAGCTCCTTGATATTCCAGAGAAGTGGATGTTGTATTTAACAAACAGCTGCAAGAAGGCAAAAATGCAATACCATATTATGGGTTTAAAGGCAAAACAATATATGAGATTGCTGATCATTGACCAAAGAACTATACCTCAGTTATAGCTTTCTGAACTTTCAGTGATTCATGATGGGAACTTCATAAGAACATGTGGCAGAAATGAGATTGCAGATTTGGACAGCAGCAAATGTAATAGCAAACTGACAGGGTATGAAACAAAAAATAGAAGTTTCTTTGGAGATAGAAGTAGAAGATTACCTAGCTAGAAGACCAATGATAAATGCTGAGAATGAGACTGCATCCTACATATAGAATGGCACAGAAAAGGTACATATGTTGTTACAACAATGTATTTAGGATAAAATTGAAATAACATATTATCCAGAATTGGCTACCATTGACAGATGTCGGAGGATCGTTTGTGTTGCAAGAACTGCACAAGAACCTAGTACTACATGTTCTGGTGCTTTTGGATCCTGCAAGTTTGAACTCATGGTGAGAACACACTTGGAAATCAATGATGGCCATCGCTTCAGCATCTTTGAAAGAGATCTTCCAGCAAGTCTAAAGGTTAGAAGGACAAAGAAAGCGTCAGTGACACTGCTCATTTGCATCAGTAGAACTGTCAGTCAAATAAGAAAGATACAAAGGACATATGCCAGTGATCACTTTTAGCAACTCTAGTGAATATAAAACGGAATATGAAAGGTTGACCAGGAAACAGCTGAGGTCATCAATGTAACAAAGTTGCCTTATCTTACCAAAGGGGTGGCAAGTTTAAAGGTGAACAAATTGAGGTCCCCAACTTGCTAAACAAGAGTAAGTTGTTATTAATGGAAGTCTGTCAATCTCAAACTGTCAAACTCACTGACACAAGCTCGAACAAACAAGAGCACCAAAACCATACCCTACTCCAACATAAAAGTACCCAGAACACTACTTCTTACCTATTCTTTCCAAATGTCCCTCTCCACAGGTTTCATTATTGTACGTGAACAGAGATTGACAGATACCAAAGTCAGTGGGGAGATCAACCAAATAAAGGAAACCCATGAACATTATTAGTTAACATTAAATTTTTAAATACTTCACCCAGATATGAAAAGTTATCCTGCAAAATGCTTACCATAAACATATTAAAGTAAACAGATTCACACAAAACATGTACTTTTCTATATTTTCTGGAGAAAAAATAATATCCAATAAGAAAAGGATCTGGAGAAAGAATAATATCCAATAAGAAAACGATTAGAAAAGTCAGGTTCACATAAAAGAGAAGAGAAACTATATGCTAGAAACTTACAAGCAAACTGTTTCATAGTCGTCCATAGAGGATAAGAAGATTGGATCAAATTATAGGAGCAAAGAAAGTTACGAGTAAACTGTTTCATAGTTGTGCATAGAGGATAAGAAGATTGGATCAAATTACAACAGCAAAGAAACTATATGCTGAAAACTTACGAGCGAACTGTTTCATAGTTGTGCAAAGAGAGATCCAGAAGATCCTCCATTAGAAGAACCAAGTGCTCAGGTGGAGATATATTGCTATCTGTGCGAAACCTATGATATGATGATTGTGAGGATCTCCATGTGTTATGCATGTATGCCTTGTCAACAAGTGCCCATCTTGGCCTACAAAAAAATATAGTAGGCCAGTAGCATCTCAGCAATTTTTAGTTTGATATTCCATAACAATCAAAAGCACCAATACAGCTACAAAAGGCTCACCTTCTTTTTCCCTTAGCATGAGAAGAAATAATAAAATTACATGGAGGCTCAATTATCGCAGCAGACTCCAATTTCCAAGCCTGTATGTGACTCGACCATTCTTCATATTCCAAGCTTCCTATGTTAGTATGAAAAAGGGGGGGAAGGTTATAGACCACTGGTTTTAGAGGCCAACAGATCATTACTTCTAGAGAAATTACCAGATTGAATTTTAGCATAAAGCACATACCAAAATTCCCTAAAGCATCCATGACACGAATAATAAGTATAAGAAGTATGCTATCATCTGATCTTTCTTTCAGTAAATATCTGTCAATTTACGGTGGTAAATGAGATTCAGCTCGACAAAATAACCTTTGTAAGATATCAATATTTAATAATCAAAAACATACTTGCAAGCTACATGTATCTGCTGAGCAGCCCTCTCCCTCATTTCTGCACTACCAATACATGACCCAACAGCTCCCGCAATAACAGAATAATTAAAATCAGTGTCCTTAGTTCCTTTATTTTTGTAGGAAGGTCGCATATCAGGCAAGCATGACATTACCCCTTGTAGTGATGAGTATATGCGCAATAAAGTCACTTTCAAGTGTTCCTTCTCATCGCCTGTGCAAAATACTTCTCTTAATTAGTATCATAATATGCAATTAGTTGGTCTAAGAGATAAGTTTCAGATTTAGGTTCAATATATGAGAAAGTAAAACCTTAGATATTTTAGTAAAATCACAAAATATGAAACTATTGTAGCAGGCAGCATTAAAACAAAATTCTAACCCTCAAAAGCATAGGATATAATGAAAATCTCTGTTTGGAGACAGAATTTAGTTAGATATTGTAACGCAGGATCAAAGAATGGACCTTAAGTACTAAGGGCTTAAATTTCAGTACACAGATTATGGTATACAATGCAATGTTTAAATTAAGTTTGCATGTGTCTACCACCTATTGATATGTATAGATTGCTCTTTCAAATATACCTCTTCATTTAGTGGTTAAAAAAGATCATACGTTATCTTACCTGCCTCAGTGTGCATTTCAGTCTGACAAATACTGAGAAGGACGTCCAGAGCTGATTGGAAATGAACAACTAAGAGCTCACTTGCAAAAGAAAGTTCATTCTGAGTAGGAACATGCCATCGAGGAAACAAACTGGCTTTTTCATTCATTTCATTCTCATTAATTTTGCTGCAAAGCCATTCTTCCATTAAAGAAGAACCAGGCTCACTACAAAAAGACCTATACAGCCAGAAACAGTCAACAGTTAGAAAATGTCAATGCCAATAGTATAAATACATACTACACAAAGATGAAATTTGAAGCAGATAACTATCTGCCTACTTAAACTGGTCAATGGGGTAATAGAGAATGAGGCTTCCAAGAAGAGAGCGAAGCACATGATTGCCAGCTCCATTGACCTGTCATTTCATGACCAAACTAGTGTTACCCTTGCTCAAGAAAAGACACATAACTAACCTAAAGTTGAACCTACATGAAGTTAATTGATAATGATTATTAGGAAAAATTGTAAACACCTTCCAAGAAGGGGCCTGAAATGCAGATCCGATTGCTTCCTTTAGTTTATCCCTGAACTGCAACAGCTCTGATCCCCCATAACTTATGGCTATTGCAAGAACTTTCAGATGGTATTCTAATGCTGTTTCAAGAGCTGGTGAAAGTGTAGCCTGCATCTACACAAAATTCAAGACATAATATATGACACCACAAACATTTACATAGTTATATGGTGTAAACAAACCTTCGTAGAAACTGATGCATCAAAACGTCTTCCACCACCAAAACCTGAAATTGGGGTTCCTTCAAAAGAGGATAATATGGTCGTTAAGATTGGCTTAATAAGGTGGACTGCTGCCTCTTCTGGGTTTGACAAAACACAAGCACAACAAAGAAGGCCAACTTCGGTGGTAGCTCCAGGAAGAATATTTGAGTTGACAAACTTGGATATTTTTCTCAAAGACTGAAAATATTAAAGAAAGTACATATAAAATGAACAGAAGAAAACAGGCAAACTAGTCATATGAAAGTGGTTTCTGGACCAAAAATTAAAAACCTGATCAAACAAAGGTTTGGACAATTTCCCAAGCAAGATTTCGAGCATACAAAAATAGTATGGACTGTCCTCTACAAGAAACGTTCCTGATGAAATTGAAGCTTGAGGAACCTCATTTCTGCATGAATCAGCTATGGATGAGTGAACCAACAGCAGATGACAACAAACACCAAGAATGCATAAAAACTAATATAACTCCTCACGTGATACTAGTTTGTTCCAAATGTTGAAGTAGAGAAAATAAGCGACAAAAGAACTCATCTAGCCATTCTGAAAAGTTGATGCTTTGCAGGAACAAAGACCCATCATCATTGTCGCCAACCACAGCTAACTAAAATTACATGAAACTTTATGAGTAAACAATTATTAATACATGAGCATGTACAGGAATAAACAAAAGTACCTACATTGGAAAATATGGAACCAATCAACTGCATAGTTGCCAAGGTCTTCGGAGGATCATTAGCATCCATACCAAGTAATGCATTGGAGAGAGAGATTATTATTAGATCCACCAAAGCATCAGAATTGTTGTGATCATCAGCTTGAGGAGCAGAAGTTGAGGCAAGAAAAATTGCACGACCAGCAAATGCCACTGATGTGACAGCAGATTTCAACTGGTGGGTGGCTGTCAACTACCCAGCAAAAAGGAAAGAACTTTTTATCCCAGTGAATTACCGACTTTTAGTGGAAGAGAACACACAAAATCTTAAGTCCTATTGTGTTTAAAACCAACAGAAATATCAGAGAAGACACAAGAGAATATGGTTAAAATATGGGTGACATGTCCCACAACCAGGGTTCTCTATTTCACCCAGACAGGTACGAAAGTGGGGTACTTAGCGGTCTGGGTGTTGACTGGTATGCAAACCGCTCCCATTTCGGACTGTCCAGTCATCTTTTGGCAAGGAGCATGGAATCACACCCTCGCACTGCCCTCCGACGCTGCTGCTTTTCATCACTGCCTACCTCCCAAGTAGGCTTCCTCCTCTTCTTCTCCGTCTCCTCTTCTTCATCCTCCTCTACTTCCTCTTCTTTCTTCTTCTTCCTTCTCCTCCACTGTTTCTTCTTCTTCCTTCTCTTTCTCCACCATCTCATCTTCTTCCTTCCTCTTCCTCCTCCTTGCACCTCTTCCACCACCACCTCCTCTTCTTCCTTCCTTTTCCTTCCTCCACTCCGCCTTCCTCTTCTCCTTTTTAATCTTTGAAACACCAGTGCATACCAGTGTACCATGTGTCAATACACTGGTACTGACTAGTATGTACCAGTCTGACCAAAGACCAATATAGATCCGGTACGCAATACGACATTACTTGCCCACAACCACTTAGTCTTTCTTAATCTCTATGAACCAACAAAGAAGTGTGTCCTACATGTTCTTATTTTCCATAAAGGAATAAAGCAAGAACAACCAACTATCATAAATAGTATAATAAAATAAGTTGTATAAAAACTTATATTGACTGTGGCCCTACTCATATGCACAGATTAGATAATCCAACTAATAAAATGTTCTACATTATCAAATACTCACAGTCTCCAATGCCAGCTGAAACCTAGATGCGACAAATGGAAGGACCAAGGATGGTTCCACATATGACAGAACAGAAGTTGCAACAGCAACTGTTTCGGCAAGAGATTCATTTTTGCTGTACTGACCACGATCTATTAATTTCAACAGCACTTTAACAAATAAGGCCCTTTCTGTCTTTCCCAAGACGATATCAGCTTCTTTGTTTTGGTCCGGGTTGCTGCACAGAAATAATTTGAGAAAAATATTTCAGCAAAGCAATAGGGATTGGAATTTGCATCATCTTAATGGACATCTTACAGCTGCTCATGCTGAAGTCGCTTCTGGAAGTTAATTACTAAGTACCGAAGAAAACGTTCCAGAGAGTAAGTCCAGCGACCACCATTTGAGGGATGATAATATCTAGAAAACCAAATGTTTCATCAGCAACAGAATGCTAAATGGTAATTACATGATAAGAAATGCAACTAAACCACAGAGTGAGATAAGAGGTCAGAAAAGAATACTGTTCCAGTAGATTTGCCAGCCTCTCAAAGTACTCTTGCGCTGAGCTACCTGGCTTCAAGAGATAAACCTGCAACAATAATACCATAGGATTTAAATCAACATAATATAAAAAGACTCCTGAAAAGCATAACAATATGCCCAGAATGCTCTTGATATATAAAAACAGAACAAAATTGCTTACGATTGACTTTGCAATAGCCTTAGCAGGAGTGCCACTCTTACTGGAAAACAAGAACTTCATATTTCTAGGAACTTCCAGGGCGAAAGGATATGATCCACTTCCACTTGATACAGGAACCTAAATAAACCATGTATATAACAGACCACAACTATCATTTCAGAATTTATAACCATTAAGTAACAAATGTTTTTTGGTCAGCATATAAATAGATAAATCAGCATATGCTTTAGATTACTTATATGAAAAAGAATATTTATTACAAATTAGTGAAAAGCATATGAAACTCCAACAGCACCATAAAATTAAAAAAAAAGGGAATCAAAAGAAAAAAAAACAGATTGCAAATAAAACAAATAATGAGGAATGAAGGCTTATCATAAGTTTCATATAATCACAAAACATTACTCTTTATGACTAACATCTGAAATGCATAAACTAAAATATATAATTATCGAGGGAATATTCAAGATGTAACTAATATGAAGACTACATAACTAATTATAACGCAGATAAAGATGCCATAAACACCAGACACAGATAGATGTAGCTTCTAGATAATAAGAATATATCTCGATTTATCCTAAGTGCTAATAATAAAAAAAGGCTGTCATTGTGGCCGCTCCTCCCTCCATGCCTCGCTGCAAACCCAAGAAGGAGCTGAATCACATCTGCCATGGGGAAGGTGCACAGATCTCTCGCTCATGCTCGGAAGGTGATGGAACAGACCCCCAAAGTGGCAGAGCAGGACAAGAAGAAGAAGCCAAGGAGCAGGGCCCACAAGCAGATGCAGTATAACCGCCGGTTCATCACCGCAGTTGTTGGATTCAGGAAGAAGAGAGGACCCAACTCTTCCAAGTAGGAAGATGAGGGTTTCAGGAGTGAAGCACTTGGAGCACTTCTTGATGATGTCGTATTAAGCATGTAGGGTTTAGCTTTCAGTATCCCGTACTACTTATTTATGCATGGTGATGATCAACGAATTCAACTACTTTGGATTGGAGTTGCTTTCTTGATGTTGTTGCACCAATGATGCAGGGTTTAGCTTTCAGTATGTTGGACTAATATATGCATGGTGATGATCTATTAAATGTCTTTGATGATATGCAAAAATAATAATAATTAAAAAAGGCAACAAATTTGTCATCTCATTTATACTTAAAACAAAAGGTTAATACAGGAGACAAAGCTAAACCACTACATTGCTCTTTTTATCTCAGAAACTTTCTTTTAGATAAAAGATTAAAAAAAAGGACATTATAAACTTTTTTATCAGTTTAACATAAACTATTGCATTTTACTCAGAAGAGTATCATATACCTCAAACATGTTCAAGTATCGAGAAAAGAGTGCAGGCAAGAACTGTTCCCAGTCAATAGCCTTGCAACTCTTTATACAGCGTGCAAGAAAAGAAGTCCACTGAATATCCCAAAATTGGCAATTCGGTAGTGTCTCCCAAAGATCAAGGCACTCCTTGATCCAACAACTGCAAGATCATCAAATGGTATGAACATGTAAAAGAGAAGAAGTTTCAGTTTAGGTAATACCCATCTTCCATTATACCTTGTAAAGTAATTCTGATTCTCGGAGTTAACAGGAAGAAAGAGTTGCACAAATCCTGAACCCTCAAAGGCTGAGTTATGCCATGGGTTTTCCATTAAAGCCCTGCATAATAATTAACTAAGTCAGTCTGCAATATGAGAAAAGTGGAATGACAATATCCATTTATTTAGGATATTCTAATAGAAATAGCATTAGTGAAACTAATTATTTGTCTCTCTTTGCCTCTCAAAATGCCAAGTTTAACAAATATGTCGAGACACTCCAGTTAATTCATATTCGTTTAAACTAGGAAGCTTGATTTCACCCGGAATGTTTAGTACAGAATGGTATTTATTAATTCGAGTGTGAACCGGGATATAGACTACCCCTTTTGGGTTGGTCATGTTTATTTGCTTTTTTCTCCGCTTAAGAGGCAGCTGCTCGTTTGTTTTTTCCTATTAAAAGCAGCAGCATGGCTCTTAAGGTTCGTGAGTGGCCCCATCCCCACAGCCACCTACAGTGTCCTCTCCCTTCGCGTTCCGTCACCTAACCGCCACCATCCAACTACGGCCTACCTCCATCGGCTTGCCTAATTTCTGGTACTTCCCCACCACCTCATCCTCATCTTCTCCTCCACCGGCTCCTCCTTAGATTGGCACAGACCCGGTACCCAAAACTGCAATCCTTGATTTATACGCTTTTCCAAACTTCAACTATAACATCTACAAGAAGCACTAATGTCTTCTACATACAAAATCATGGTCCAAAAATTGCTTAAAACTACATAATCTTCCATTTCAAACTCATGATGGTAAGATTGGGTACAAAATTCGGAAAAAAGGGCTCAGTATAAAATCATGACAAGAGAAGGAAAAATGTAACCTCAAAAGAATCAACTCTACTGAATTATAAGAAGCAATACCAGTACATTTTCATTGTGATTGAAATATAATTGACTAAATCAAAAGAATTATTTGCCATGAACCTTCACTCAGTCCTCTAATTTAGACTTCAGATGTCATAACACGATCACAAGAATAACATTTCACTTGGGATCATAAATTCAAATCTTACACGGCTTGGAAGTTTTTTGCTGAAAATTTGCATTGGGATCTCCAGATTACAATAACAGACATATAGAATAATAAAAAAAGAAAAGAAAATTTGCCAAGAAAGAATAGTTAACAATATGTAATGCAAAATTATGATTTCTGTGCTTAAAGGAGTGGACAAAAAACCCAACTGTATATAATTTGGACAAACTGAGAAAATTTTACTTATTATGAAATGAAAGCATAACAAGGAAAACAGAACAATTTTGAATATAAAAACTCGGTTAGAAAAATATATTAGTAAGTACAGTTCCAACATGTAGTGGTAGATCTAAGGTATCGTCAATCTTAATGTTCTCTCGTGCAGAATGAGTTGTTTATTGGCGTGACTGGAAAAAGAAAAAGAAAAGTCTTAACAATCAGTAGGATATAAATTTGAAGGGCTAGTCAAGACCACAAAAGGATGGTGCTCCCACAATCAGTTTGAACAAGGCATGCTTCTGAAACATCAAATAACCGTTTAGAGGAATCACATAATTGAAGTGAATACTCTTGAAAACATCAACTGGCAAATCTAGATGCTAATATGGCAGCTATTTGTGATCAGTCAAGACTCAACACATGGAACCCATCCAACCAGGAAATGCTAATGTGCTAAACGGGTATGCCATGTCAGCATGATATCTAAAAAGAATATTTTCTTCGTTAATACACTTACTAACTCCATAACAGATGGTGGTTACAGAATGAACACTATAAAAGATGACCTCTACATGTGGCGGTTGCAATACTCATTCAGGTAGGGATCCAACACCCAAACCCTCTTGAACCCGGAAGGACTTGCCTCCAAGCAAGTCATCTAACAGCTCAGACTTCCTGGACAAATTCCCAACTCGAAACGCGACAAGATTCAAAAAATAGACCAGCTAGAGTCAACTTTGATATCTCCAGTTGATGACTAATCTATTACACTGGTTAACCAACCTTTTGTTTGCTTCTTCACTATCTACCAACAGTACCATAAATGACCTAAATTATCTGAATATACTATGGTAATGCCAACTTTAAAGCATCAATTGACTTTCATAATTTCCTAACTGTCAGGATGTGTATGAAATGAATTTCATGTTGGAAGTTGATGAAAGAAGTAGCTACCTGAATTCCAACCAAATTTCAGCAGCAGCACCTGCAGGAAAGAACTTCCGACAGGATCGAGTAAGCGATGTCACGGTCTCAAAATGTCGTTGTCTCAACCTCCATCCTTCAGGGCCAGTATTTCTGCTCAGCACAACAATTGAAAAAAAAAAAAAAATCCAACCTTCAAAGTTTCTCATGCAAACAATCAATATATGGTCTAGACAGTAAATACTGAGCAGCTGAAAAACTTTCAAAGGATGAATATGCATTAGCATGAGTCTGTCATACAAAGCTAAAGAATTTTAAGCTCATTGTCAGTTGAATTAATTTGCCACTGACAAAAACAAGAGAAACTTATATTCTCATTGAGCATTACAAAGTTGAAAATGGTTGCAAAACAGCTGTGTGACCGTGTAAAGCTACAAGCATGAATGAATCTAAAAAGGTTTTCACATGTATAAACTGTGCTATAGGCTAGTAATTTGTTATACTCTTCCTTTTGAATAAGATCTTCGATTCAAATTCATATGGAAGTATTGCTGCCAGGAAATAATTCATATAGGTGGTAGATCACACCTGGCACCGCCAATAATTTAAAGAAGATATTCTTGAACTGCCCAACATCAAATCTATCATTATAAACCATTGTTGTTGAAACTGCCAACAAAATACCTTTTAAAATGTGTCCGTGTCAGACAGTCATAGAAGGGTCTCCATTCAATAGTTAATCCTAGCTTCTTCCCATGTTTCATCAAAAGCTTGACTAACATGCTTCCCCATCTAACCTACTCAAGAGAAGCAAAGAATAAAAAAAAAATCAAGATCATGAAACAGTAACAATCACCACTGAAACTGAAGATACAAAACCATGGTTCACATACAAAGTCATACATTTCAATAGCATCATCAGCATCATCACCTGGACATGTAGTTTGTTCTGTGAGGAGTGAAACAAATCCAAACCAAACTCCACAAGCTCCCTCACGTCTGCCGGAGACACTTCACTCTTTGCTTTCACAAAACTAAGACAGTGAACCATGCCATCAAAGTTAACGACAATTCCGAGTTCTAAGAACGTAGATAACAAGAAGAAACAGAGCAACGCAACACAGCAGACCCAAACTAAACAATCATGTGGAGACAATCAACAAAACTCACCATTTTTCACCCCACCAAAACTCCTAGAAGAAACTACCAGAAACAAAAAGGCAAAAAGGAGAAGTGGGGAGACAATGAAATCTTTCAGTACCACAAGAACCAAGACAACTCAACAAAATCGATTCATCAAACTCCATGTCGAAGTTGCAAGTCGATCGAGCCATGCAAGGGACCAAACCCCTAACAATTCAAGCCCCAGGAGACTTGTAATAGTGGAAGAGAGGTAGAGAAGGTCTCACATGTTGATAACGGAGATCCATTTGAGGGTGGAGTAGACGGAGTCGGGATCATCCCGCCGCCACAAGTCCTTCACCGATCTAACCACGGCCGCGAAGGACTCCTCCTCCCGCCTCGTCTCTTCCGCCACCACCGGCGGCAGCCACGCGTTGTAGAGATGCATCGCCTCTCTCTCTCTCTCTCTCACCGGGGTCGGGGTTTCTGGGGATTAGGGGATTGGGGAGAGTCGTGGCCTCGTGGGGGTATTTATACCCGCTCCCGGGGACGACGAAGGCTTTCTTCTTCCCCAAGACGCACGGGCGACGACTTGCAGCGCGAGATCTGGTGCTCCGCGGGGTGGATTTAACTCCGCAGTCGAGTCGGTCGCCACGCTTCCCCTGCCCGTCCCTCCCCCCTTTATCGGTCACCTCTAAATGCTTGGTGGGAGAAGCCAAAACGTTTTCCGTCCCAGCAACAGATAAATAAGAAAACAGCTAACCGATGCGCTGTTTCTGTTTTTTTTTTCATTTCTTTTTGGTTTGTTTTCTTGTTTCCTCCTCGGTTTATTTGTAGTGGAATTGCTATTAGTGGTATCAATAAGCGGTGTAGTGGTGGTTGTAGCTTTCATTAGCTAAGAGGAGGAGATGCTGTGGAGGCTTTTTCTATGCCTGACAATGGCTTCTTCCTCCTCCTTTTTGCTCTCTAAAAGCAGAGAGATCAAATGGAAGATAATTATATCCGATGGCTATGAAATCCACCGACTCTCACTTTTTGCCACTTTCTCATGTATTAATATGGTTTACGATTTTAAAATATTTATTTTCATTTAATATGTGCTGTAGTAATTTATGTGACGTATTTGTTCGTAAACTTGAATCAAACCTTAAAACCAACTGAGATTATATTATTATCTTCTATAGGGCATCAACTAAGGTTGGTATTCACTTCCATCCTAAAAATTACTTTATATCTTTCTAAGTGTTTTATTTTCATGTACACATTGTGATACTTTATTTTTGTAACATATTTAATCTCAAAATTTTCTGGAATGATAGTCTTTTAAAACTTTTTAAAATTTAACGTTATCTCGAAACTCTTAACTAATGTAAAATATTACTTGAGTTACATAATATATATCAAATAAATATTAAAAAAAATAACTTGTATACCATTCAGATATCATACTTGACTAATAAAAAGATCATTGTGAGAATAATCATCATCTTCCACAAAAGAACATTGGCTTTTTTTTTATATTTCATGAATATTTGAAAAACTAAAATGGGTAAAATCACATTGGCTTTTTTTTTTTTTTTTTTAGTAAAATATCATGCACACATATAATGTTTTTTAGCATTTGACCTTCTACATACATATATGTAAAACACTTAATAAAAATTAGGCTATCAGAAAATATTTCCTAATATACGATGTGTTATTTTTTACCAAAATCCAAAAAAGTGCATTGTATAGCAAGACTTAAAAAAATATCTTGAAATTTATAATATACCTTTCAATTTGATCCAAATAGACATATGTCAGTATTTTTTATTTTAAAGGCTTTTTTTATATTTATCAGAAATTTTTAACTCCTACACATTGTGTCATTTTTTATTTTCTATTTTTTTTTTTATTTTTACAAAAATATCAGGCACTCATATAAGTTTTTTGACATTTGACCTTCTAATCAGGTCCTAAATACTTGGTAAAAATTTGACCACAAAAATATTTTACTAATATATGATACATTATTTGTGGTCAAAATCCAAAAATAGTGTGTTGCATAGTAGGACTTAACAAAATATCCTAAAAGTTTTAGGATATCTTTTAATGAGAATCGAGTGGACATATATTAGTGTTTTTCTATTTAAAAAATTCTATATTTTTTAATTTATGCATAATATGCAATTTTCTATTTTTCTCTAAATTTTATAAATTTTTAACAAAATATCATGCACTCATCCAATATTTTTCTTTGGCATTTGAGCTTCTAATTAGATCCAAATGTCCGGTAAAAATTTAGCCTTTAGAAAATATTTTTTATATGCAATATATTATTTGTGGTCAAAATCTAAAAAACAATGGATAGTAGAACTTATCAAAATATCATAAAATTTTAGAGATATCTTTTAAATTTGATCTAGATGGATATAGGTTAGTATTTTTCTATTTTAGATATATATTTTTTTTACATTTTTAGATTCTACAAAGTGTCATTTTCTAATTTTCTAAAATTTTTCAAATATTTATAAAAATATCATGCACTCATTCAATGATCTTTAACATTATATAATCTTGTCTAAATAACTCTTAAATAATTGCATAATAACAAAGATGTTTTAAATATCATATATATATATATTATATTGTCTAAATAACTATTAAATGATTGAACAATAATAACAGTATAGATGTTTTTTATATTATTGATTCAATTCAAGAAGGAAAAAAAAAAAAGGAGAAGTTTTATTTACTTTTTCATCGATATCAGCATTAGTACCGGCCACCGACACCATATACTGTAGCAGTTAGTTTGTTGGTTTCTTTAATAAAGAATATATATTTCAAACCAACAAAATATAAACCATTTCAATTCGAATCGTTCAACAATATAATATGGATGAATATTATTAACGAGGAAAGCAGCAGCTCTTAGACACCGGTCGTAGCCCAAAATACCCCCCTTCTCCTTTTCTTTTGTTCTTTTTTTCCCTTGGTCTCCAACCGTCTCCTTTGCTTTCGTTGCTCAAATCCGGTGGAGAGTTCAGGAAAGACCCACACTTTCTCTCTTCCCCTTGCTTTCCCCAGCTTTACCTGTGGTTTCGTTGCGGAAAGGCCGGATCTTTCGGTCCGGGCTGATGCTCTTTTGTCCTGAGTGGGAATGGGAGTGTGGGAATCCATACTGGGAAAGGCCGGGAGGAGGTTCGTCAAGCGCAAAGACAGCGATGCCGGAGAGAACGGTACCGTTCTTTTCTTCGATCGGTGGTGGTCGCCATAATGACGCGATATTTGAGTTATATCAGGGGGTAGTCCCTGGGGAAGAAACAGATCTTTTGCCCTTGTTTCCCCTAAGACGGGGGGAAGTGGTCGCTGAGTGCTTGCCCTTCTTTCTCGAATTGATTCCTTTTTCATTATTTTGTTTTAGCTTACGAATATGGATTTATCGAGCCTCAAAATTCTCATTCTAATTCTCTGTTTTCCACCATTTCTTTCTTATTATTTGGTGCCCTTAGTTGATTGTTCTAATCTCACCTCCTATAATTGTTTGTTGGTAAGTTTCTAATAATGTAGTACGCTTGGAGGAATTTCTAAGAATACAAATATAGACCATTGTGCCAGATTATTCCATCTTTCCCCAGTCCGAATCGCCTGCTATCTCTTTTTTTCTATCAGATTAATTTGTGAACTTTTTCCCATTATTATTTTTCTTCAATGCATTTGACTTGCAAAGTTAAGCCCTAATTAGTCGTTGACTGCCAAACCCAGTAGTCTGGGTGCCTTCTTTGTTAGATTCGGTAGTGACTGATATAAGGTCATGTTACACAAAACCATGACCGACTGAAACCCTGGAATCTTTATGCTTTTGATGCTGCTTGCCTTTTGTACTTATGTATACTCAGGTTCGTATAAGTAATATAAATGAGATTCCTTATGCGTCACTGTAAGCTTCATCGTTAGCTGCTTGCTTGTGAGCTGTCACAGCTATGCATAACTAGAAAGATCGAGGGAAAATTCCATTCTTTTTTCATATCACCATAATTTCGGTTGCTAACGTCCCCATCTTTGCAAGACTGTTCAGTTTTTCTCTATCCGTTTCCCTAAAAGCAAATAGCACACAGCACTTTTTAAAAGAAAATACAGTGTTTATTGATCATCTGATACTAGGGAAAGAAGAATAGGATAGACTACATTGGCTGATTCTTGTATTCTTATATCACAATATCATGCTGCCAGGTCGAGCACTGGAACAGCCGCAAAGTTCCTTTTACAGTGATTTTCATACTTCAGAAGGAGCAAAACATCAGCAACAAAGGTTATGCGGTCCATTTGTGGCAATGACCTTTAATTTCATTGTTGCTGTTGGAATAATCATGGCCAACAAAGTGGTGCGTTTTCTCATGTCACCTACACCACCCAAATCTGTCTATATAATAAATCACATCAATTCCTCTAGTTAACGGCAACTTCCTTTTCAATGTATCTGTTTTAATTCAGTAAGATAGAATAAGCCTTACTCCTTTTTCTACAGGTGATGGGCAAGGTTGGGTTTAATTTCCCAGTTGCACTTTCTTTGATCCACTATGTAACTTCTTGGCTTCTCATGGCCATCTTCAAGGCACTCTCTCTACTGCCTGCTTCGCCTCCTTCTAAAGCCACACCATTTTCTTCTTTATTTCTATTGGGTGCAGTGATGTCTCTTGCCACAGGGCTCGCTAATGTCAGCTTACAACATAACAGGTGAGATTGTCATGCAAGAACTGATATGATTTGGAAGCTATACCCCCCTTTTCCTTGCAAAGTGATGCCCTATTTGGTTCTGATGCTTGGATCTCTTTCTTCTGTTATTTTTTATCCTGTTCTTATTTGCAGTGTGGGTTTCTATCAGATGGCTAAGATAGCTGTCACTCCAACAATTGTTCTAGCTGAGTTTATAATTTTCAACAAGAAGGTTTCTGTTCACAAGGTGCACTTGCTTGTCCTATTAATCATCTCTTTCTTCAGTATTCTATAACTCTGATGGAGTTGGTCTGGCTCGAGCAAAATATTTTCTTAGGAAGTGCTGAAGATGTTATGGAAGTTCTAGCCGGTTCATTTTTCCATATATTGTTGTCTACACACCATTAAAATTAAACATTTTATACACCTGAATATGCAGCAAAATCTATATGGTAGCTTCTTTTCCTGTGAATATACACCTAATAGGCCAAAATACCACATCTTTGTCTGACACTTGCAATTGAGCATAAAGGTATATGTATCTGTTTTCCCAAAAGTAATTGAAAATAGTTTGACAATGTCTTAGAGACTGGGTTTTAAGTGAAATGTGCACATAATTTAAACTTGTTTAGGGTGTATGCTAATATACAACTAAAGAAAATCTAAGATATAGACGGAATATATTGGTTCCCAAATCTTACTTGATTTAGTTATCAGTGCTTATTTCACAGTAAATAACCTTCAAATTTGTTTTTCCTTTCTTTCTTGGGCAATGCAGGTTATCACATTGGCTATTGTTTCAATCAGTGTGGCTGTTGCAACTGTCACTGATCTAGAATTCAACTTTTTTGGTGCTTGTGTAGCTTTAGCATGGATCGTGCCTGGTGCTATAAATAAAATTCTATGGTCAAATATGCAACAAACTGGAAATTGGACTGCTCTTGCGTAAGCTAACTAGATCTACTAAGCTAGTCACTGCTTCTAAGAATTCTACTGAATCTGTGGTCATTTGATCAGGTTGATGTGGAAAACTAGCCCAATCACTATATTCTTCTTCGTAGCTTTGATGCCTTTGTTAGATCCACCAGGTGTTTTATCCTTCAACTGGAATTGGAACAATGTGGCTGCCATCATCATATCAGCTTTATTTGGATTTCTCCTTCAGTGGTCTGGAGCTTTGGCACTTGGGTAAGTCTTTTGTGACATTTAAGATAATCATTTTAGCAAGAAAACTTTAACACTTCCTGAGTAGGGATTTAAATTTTATCATGTCAATATATTTTTTAATGTCTTGGTTTAGAATATTTTTTTGTGTCATCTGTTGCAGTTTCATCAGTGGATATTTAGTAATAATGCTTCCTTCACAACACTGAGATGACAAACATATCATTCATGTGATGGGAAATTCTCCATTTTGGAACTCAATATATTGTTTGTTCAAACTTCACCTGCACAGATGTTATCCTTTCAAACCATTTTTTACATGGGACTTCACTTTTTCAGTCAAGCCTTATAAGAATACAGTTTCTGTTTTTGGAGGAAGGTTATCAACAACTTGAAAGAGGTAAATTTACACAACTAAAACTACAAACTAAACTGCACCTGTTACTTTCATGATATGCACGAGTTATTCCACCATTAATAAGATGGGTTTGTGGCTCCCAGAGCTTTTCTGTCATATTATTTCTTTCGGTTTTCTCATTTCATATCCATCATATAGCTGCCTTGCTGAAATGTATATTATCTTTGATTGTAACACTAAGTTAACATGTCATTACACTATTGTGATGGTAAAAAGCCTCCCTTCTTTACTCCTGTAACTCTCTTTTCATTCTGATTCATGCTATGCAGTGCGACATCTGCTACTTCTCATGTTGTTTTGGGGCAGTTCAAAACATGTGTCATTATGCTTGGTGGATATGTATTCTTTAATTCTGATCCGGGAATGATTAGTTTATGCGGTGCTGTTGTTGCTCTGAGTGGAATGTCATTCTATACTTACCTCAACATGTTGAAGGAGTCAGCAGCAGCAAGTAAGAAGCTACTTCCAAAGCAAAATTCATTCTCCTTAAAACCCAAATCAACCATGGACGACCAGAAGGTTGGTATGGATATTGTGGATTCTGTTTGAGGGAACAACTCCATGGAGCAAAGGAAGCATTTGCTTGACTGACCAAGCTAACTTCTTTGTTTTCTTTTTCTTTTTGATAAATTTGTCTTGTCTTCTCTTTCTTTTTGATATTTTGCTTTTGCAATTTTGATAATCAAGATGAGGTCTTTTTTTTTTTAAGACCAGGTCATGTTGTGGAAACATGTTCTTTGTATATAATTTTCCATATCAGAGAATGTAGAGGCTTATTGATTATCTTGTTCTTTCCTTGATGATGTCATGTTGAGTTAGTAATAAAACTATTAACCGTCTTTGGGTTCATTAAATGCTTCCAAAAATCTGTTAGGTTTGTGAGTTCTATGTCATTCAATGAAACTGTTAGCAAATGTTATACAATGTAGACAAGCAAATGTCTCATTATTTTTTCTTTGTTCTCCTCATTTGTAAACATTCTAATTGGATACATTATTTGGTTGGCAGTAGCTAAAATAAATGAAAGGCTAATTTTCAGATATCTGGTAAAAAAAAAAAATTTCTTTGATAAAATGACTTTCTTCCATTTAAGAATATCATAATTCATTTACTTATTCCTACAATCAAACAGGATTTATCTATGTATCAGGGGAAAAAGCTAAAAAATCCTTCTCTAGTTCTCTTCTTGCAGCTAAATGGTTCCTAAAACAGTTCAGGTCATAGTGACAACAGTTCTACAGAATGATCCTAAAACAATATTTTAAGGCATCAAAATTGTACAGAAAGAAAAAAAATAGAAAAAGGAAGTTGTACAGAAGCAGAAGACAAGCTGCAAAAATTGCAGCCTGTTGTGGAAAATAAAGTGCTTTCCTTGAGACTTATGTATTTGGCTCATTCTGGGTTTAGTATTTGGCTTAGCTCTCGCTTCTGTTGGAAAGAATATAGGACAAAGTTTTCGCATAAATCTCATGTTAGGGTACATTTAGGAGACTTATGTCTAATTCACATGTCTCAATCCAGGGTTAGATTATATTGAGTTGGAAACATCCACTAAATGTGTTTGTGCACTTGGCCAGATAACAGGGAAGCATTCGGCAACTGAAGCATAAACCAGTAGTATATTGGAAGCAGCAAAGTATCATCACCGGAGGACCAAGACTGCTGTACCACAAAATTTTTTATTGATGCCAACAGTTGTTTTAGATTTTATTCAATTCAAAATCCCTTCCACTTTACACCCGCTTATTGTTGTTCTGTCATAATGAAGAACATGGAGGTCTAACATAATTTTATGCTGATAAGATCATAATATATTGAACTCTCAACAGTGCCATATATTGGTAAACTTATTGTTAACATAACCTTTGCAGAACCTGCTACAGTGATTGAAATTTGTCACCTTCTTCTTGGTAAACTGCGGAGTAGTGCATTGAGCAGCAAAAGTTTTGACTGATGGTAACAATTGTGGTAAATTTTATTCAAATCAAAAGTCCTTTCACTCTATATCTGCTTAGTATTATTGTCTGTCATGATTTATGCACATAAGATCATAATATTTGAACTGCCATATGTTGGTGAACTTTTTGGATTGTTGATTCAGAATTTGTAGCACTTTCTACGATGTTTGAGGGAAATTTGTCACCTAGGCTGCTTCTTCTGAGTGTCTTCAGTGTACTGCATTTAGCAGTAAAAGTTTTGAATGATGCTAACAATTGTGGTATATTTTCTTCAAATTAAAGTCCTTTCTACATTAGCAGCAAAAGTTTTGACTGAGTCTAAAGTTGTGGTAGATTATTTAAGTCAAAGCTTTTTCCACTCTACACCTGCTTATTGTTCTCTGTCAAAATGAGGCACTTGGAAGCTTGTCATGACTTGTGCACATAAGATCGTAACATTTGAATTCCCAACAGTGCCATATGTTGGTGAACCTTTTGAACTGTTGACATTGACACAGCTTTTTGACTGCAGGTGTGCTTTTGAAAAAATTATGCAAGTCATGTATTGGGTTCTGCATTGGATTTGGCACTATGGATGAGAATAATTTTTGCAGTTCCTAGATTGGTATTCTATGGTTGCCTTTACTGGTTTTGGAACAAGCAGCATATTATTCCATACTAGTGGTTTGTCTACGGTAAGGATTCGTCCGAACCCATATGATTGGTTAACATATTTTGTGTTGATAAGATAGGAGAGGAAGAATGGAAAAACACTTGAGGACAAGAAGGATGTGTAGGCCAGAGGAAGAGGAATTGTGAGGAGAGGAGGAGGGATATATGTGGGGTGGAGGAGAAGAAGAAGATGCGATGGAGAAAGAGGAGGAGACTGTGATGAGCAGTGATGACGAATGGATGATGTAATCGAGCAATGGTGTGGGCTCACCAGCAGGCATGGAAGGCATTGTTTCTGAGCATTAAAATAATAATAATAATAATAATAATAATAATAATAATAATAATAATAATAATAATAATAATAATAATAAATAATGAATCGAGTTTAAATTCAAATTCTATAGATAATAAAATCTAATATGGATGGTTTTTTTCTATAATGATAGAGAAATGAAAGAGACTTGTGATTTGATGTTATAGGATGGTTTTTTCTATAATAATATGGATGGTTTTTTCTACTATACGTATGTAATTTCTATTACATACATACAGTAGTGAGAAATAACATTGCAGAATGGTTAATGATGTTATAGAGTGTAGAACTTGTGCAGTTGGCATGCATGTGGTGAGAAAAAGTCCTTACATTATATATAGTTGTAAACCCTTACCATTGTAATATGTTGCATTGTATGCAAGCAAGTCAAAGAAAAACAATTTTGAGTTGACAATATATATATCATTTGTTGTGTATAGATCAATGATTAAGCTGTTAAAACATGATATCCACTTATATACTCTTTAAGGCCCCATCACCCATGATTCATTTTTTTTTACTTTCAAGGATGATTCTGTTGTTTATGTGGAAATAACTCATCAGTGACATCATATATTAAGCATGTGAATCACTCATAAAACTTTTTTTTTTTTAGGGTGATTCAGTCCAGATATTTAGGTGGAAACACTTCAAGGTGGTATCATTTTAGGGGCCCATTCAGTCTTGTTGGAGCTGAAAACATGAGACCCCTGAAATTTGAGAGGGGTTTCTTGGGCATACCATACCCAATCTGTGAGAAGCCTCATCACCCCTGAAATCTTAGAGGCTGATTCAATCCAGCAAAATGGATTTGAAAACATGAGATCCATCAGGTTTGTGAGAAGCTTCATCGGCCCTGAAATTTTGATGTCCAGCAAAATGGTATCTTTGGCATATTGGAGTTGAAAACATGGGACCCAGGCACCAGCTTGGTGAGCAGCCTCATCACCCTTAAAATTTTAGATGATTCAGTCCATCAAAATGGCTTCTTTCACATGTTAGAGATGAAAACATAGGACCTGGTCATCAGGTCTGTGAGAAGCTTCATCAACCCTTGAAATTTTTGGGGCTGATTCAGTCTAACAAATGATTTCATGAGCCTATTGGGAAAAATATGGGAGCCAATTATCAAGTCTATAACAAGCCTCGTCACCCCTGAAGTTTTAGGGGCTGATTTAATCGAGCAAAATGTGCTTTTGGTACGAGAGAGAGCGAGAGAGAGAGAGAGAGAGAGAGAGAGAGAGAGAGAGAGAGAGAGAGAGGAGGGGACCAATCCTTGGGGAAGTGCATAGACAGAGGCAGGTGATTGGGTAGCACACTGTTGACAAGCTGAGAAAACAATGGAACAATTGGCTGATACAAAAAAAGCGAGCTTTTTTGAGCTTTGACCAGACTCTTCTTTTCACACACACAGACACACCGTCCGAAAGCTCCCGAACCGCTGCGGTGCGGCTCCCCTCCCTCGTAATTTTCCTTGGGATAAACCTCGCTTCCCCCGCTTCTTCACTTCGCTCTCTCGCTTGCTTTGCGGTGGCCTCGACGCACTCTCTCGCCGCCTGCCAATCCGAAGCCCTAAAGTTGTGTCCTTGGCACCAGGTATGGTTCTTTGTTTGATTTCTTGCATCTCCATCTTCTCCCCAGTTCTCCTCATTCTCTTTGGTTCCGTAGGGTTTTTGATATGTTATTTCTGCTTTGAGGCCGGTGATCTGTTGGTCTGCACTGTTAAGCCCTTTCTTGTGGGTTTTCCTGAGGTTCGGGACTCTTTTTTGCCGTACAAAGCTCGCATTTTTCTGGGGCTGTCTTGATCGGTGTTTTGTGATCCATGATTTCCTCGATTGGTTCGTTTTCCTGAGGCCTCTTCAGATAAGAAAACTTGTTTTGCTAAGGCGTCGATGCCCTAATCCAGGCTGCCTCTGGTCCTTTGCCCAATAAGTCCCCTTGTTTTGAGGTGGGTTTGGATGTTCATCCTCTCTGCTGTGGAAGTTCGTATCTTGATGCACTATTTTGTGCCATGCCGACCTCCTTTTGACTACCTCTTTTCTGCATGCTAATCCGCTGTCGGAGTTGAAATCTTGTTAATGTCGATTTTACTTGTCCGATGGGTCAGCACAAGTTGCGGACCCAGTCGGGCTTGGGACCGACTGTCACAAGATTGGTGTGGGGATGGTAGGATGATTTAGCGGCACTGACCTGCAAGAATATGTCGGGAAAAGAAAAAAGTCCCACGGGTATCCGGTGATGGTCAGCATTTACATTAAACCGTGTAGCATTCCGAGACATGAAAAGTTATCTGAATCAATTTCCGTTGCGGTTGACATCGTGAGCAGACGACGTGCTTCCTCAGACATCCGAATAGGTGTCAAGCTGGCCACATAGCCTTCGATGCTCCATATGTCTGAGTTCCTCATATCAAATCTGTTTCCTTATTTCGAAGCCTAAATTTACTCCGAGGTTAAAGATTTCTGATGTCAAAGCATTATATACTTATATACGTACATAGTAGAAACCATCACACGCACTGTTGATCTTGATAGAGTTGGTTGATGTCACTACTGCACTTAAAAAGTGTGTGATTGGAACTTTCAATCTGTTTCTTGATCTTGCTATATGATGGGTTTTCAAATGACAAAGCTGTGTAGTTACTTTCTCATCCCCCCCCCCCCCCCCCCCCCCAACCCCCCCCAAAAAAAAGAAAAACAGGGTCTCTAAAATCTCTCTCTAGTCTTTCATGGGAGTTCTTTGATTCATGTTTTGCATCTTTGTAGGCAGTGGGATTGGTTCATCGAATGCTAAGTTTGCCATCGTTGCAGTGAATTCATCTGTGTTGTACGTGATGGAAGATCCCGCATTGAGTAGATCCATCAGTGATGGGAAAAGAGACATTTGATTCTTTTGGTTGGGTGCTGCATATCTTATTTCAACTGATAAGCAACCTATTGGTCACATATCATGGTTCTATAAGCAAGATTTGCATATAAAATACATGGCTTCGAAGACTATATCAAAAAGCAGCTTCGAGCAACAACCTGAAGCATCTGGGAGTCACAAAATAGAACCAAATTCCTGTAAACCTTCACAGACTTTGCAACCAATCAAGGCCGATTCTAATGCAGCCAACATACAAGTAACTATAAACCAGACCATGTCAAAGCATGCTTTGAATGACATCAAAGAAGATAAAGGATCGATTCATCATCCTGGAAAGGCCATCTTTTCTTCTGAAACAAATGATACGGTTCCCTCAGATGGTCAGAAACAACCAATGCAACAAGGAGTTTCCACAGAACTAAATGGTGTGGTTGTTAGTGGAGATAAAGATAAGAACTCTGAACAGAGTGGAAATGATAGCTTCGTAAGCTTCGTGTCTGCTAAAGTTAGTGATGCAACCAGCAGTATGACAGCTGATTTCGTTGAGAGCACAAAAAGTAGTATGTGTAGGCCTAGTACTAACAGTGATGTCAGTGACGAGAGCTCATGTAGCAGTTTAAGTAGCAGCTTAAACAAGCCTCACAAAGCAAATGATTCAAGATGGGAAGCCATTCAAATGATCCGCTCGAGAGATCGAGCTCTCGGCTTGAGCCATTTTAGGCTGTTAAAAAAGTTAGGATGTGGTGATATTGGCAGTGTGTATCTATCAGAGTTGAGTGGGACGAAATGTTATTTTGCGATGAAGGTCATGGATAAGGGAGCACTGGCTAGTCGTAAGAAGCTTCTTAGATCTCAGACAGAGAGGGAGATACTACAATCTCTGGATCATCCATTTCTTCCAACACTTTATGCCCACTTTGAAACTGATAAATTCTCATGTTTGGTGATGGAGTTCTGCCCAGGTGGAGACTTGCATACCCTTCGTCAGAGGCAACCCAGGAAACATTTCTCAGAACAAGCAGTGAAGTACGCTCTACACTTTTACTCCTTGTTAGACTCAGGTGTTCACAACATATATTAGATATTTCCATAAGGTTCCATGTTCCTTTGTTTCGATATGTTTTGGTGAGTCCATGTTTCTGAATTAAATGTGTATGTTGATAATGCTGCATAATGCATCATTCTTTTGACATCTTTGTTACCTTTATTCTTTAATTGATTGCTTTGCTTTAACTCATTACTTCTCAAAGCATTGATTCAACACTTAAATATTTATTGTGGAAATAACAAATATTTATTTTGGGCTTTCAGTTGCTTTGAATAGAAATAAGGAAGTGGCACAACTAAACAAACATAAGCTGGAAAAAATGGGATAAACTTCAATGAGGAAATCCTTTTTCTATACATTAGGTTATTTTCTATTAGTAAATATTTTTCTTCTCTTGTTATTGAATATTACTCTCCATTTTTAAATTTTTTTTTTCTTGTCTTACATGAGTGTTTGGTTGATTGATCTCTGTAGATTGTTCTAGGACTTAAACAACATGCTAAATAGTAGTTTTTTAGCTAATTCCGGAGCTCCAATACATTCAATGATGTATATGTTGCTTAAATATTTGGTTTTTACAAACTGATTACATGCTGGTTAGATTATTGGTCGAATGAATGTTTGCTAGGTTTATCCACATTGCTTGACATAATTTTTTGACTAGTATTCATAGTTCCTACCACAAAGTAAATTCTATGAACAAAACAGTTTGGTTACAATAGTTCACATCCTTTCAAGTTCAAGAATTCTAATCACTTCATTAGAATGAATAAAAACATGAGGCAGGTTGAGAAAGGTACCATATTAAGCTCACAACACTTAAGAAACTCTGTTTCATTTTATTAGTTTCTAATACTTTAGACTAGATACTAACTTGAGTGGCATAATTAGCAAATCAATTTCTATTGAAATTTTCTTGATAAGTCCGGACACGAATCTCTGCTCTCAAAGCAAAACTTTTTTTGGATCTGCTATTAGATGATCTGTGTTTCTGAATATCGTAAAATGCAGGTTCTATGTAGCAGAGATCCTCCTGGCATTAGAGTACCTACACATGCTTGGAATCATATACCGTGACCTCAAGCCCGAAAATGTTCTTGTTCGGAATGATGGCCATATCATGCTTTCTGATTTCGATCTCTCGCTTCGCTGTGCAGTAAGCCCAACATTGATCAATTCAGATTCTGAATCATCCAGGAGGAACAATTCAGCATACTGTGTGCAGCCTGCTTGCGTCGAGCCATCCTGTATCCATCCTTCTTGTGTTGCCCCTACAACATGCTTTGGTCCACGACTTTTCTCCAAATCCAAGTCCAAGGACAGGAAGCTGAAATCAGAGACCGGGAACCAGGTTAGCCCATTGCCAGAGCTCATAGTAGAGCCCACAGATGCTCGGTCGATGTCTTTTGTTGGTACACATGAGTACTTGGCACCGGAGATCATCAAGGGTGAGGGACATGGGAGTGCCGTTGACTGGTGGACCTTTGGTATCTTCATGTATGAGCTTTTGTTTGGGAAGACCCCATTCAAGGGATCAGGTAACAGGGCCACACTGTTCAATGTCGTCGGGCAGCCATTGCACTTCCCAGAGTCCCCAACAGTGAGCTTCGCTGCCAGAGATCTGATAAGGGGACTGCTTGTGAAGGAGCCTCAGCAACGGCTTGCATACAAGCGTGGGGCTTCAGAGATAAAACAGCATCCATTTTTTGAGGGAGTTAACTGGGCACTGATACGTTGTGCAAGTCCACCGGAGATCCCAAAATCCATCGACATTGAACGGCTGCCAAAGCCTGCAGCATTGACAAATGAAAAAGTTGCAGCTACCAAAGATCAGAAAGGTTCCAACAACTATTTGGAATTTGATTTCTTCTAGTGATTTATCTTCACCAGAGTAGTCTGTCATAATGGTAGAATCTTTGGAGTTACCAGAAGTCTCAGAAATGGTCAAATTTCTGCTAAGCTGAATGCTGCATCGGTGCATCCATTGTTTCCAAATGTCCTATCAGTTCCACAATTTGTATTACTCAAATGGATTCTGGACTATCATATCTTTTATGTTTATCAAGGGAAGATCCTTTCTTAGTCATCTTAAATTCCAGGTAAGTCTTTCTTTCTTGGTTCATATATGTTTGCAAAAGTTATTGTCATTTTTGTGGAGACAAATCTTTTATAAGAGTGAACCTTTTCCAGGACAAGTAATGTGGCAAAAAATAGTGTAGTAAATGAAAGAACTTAGTGAAGGACTGTGAATCAAACTTAACTAGAAAACCATCATAACAACAAATAGTAGCCTGCTCCAATCTAAAATGATGAGATATAACAGGCCAAGAAGATCTATTTGACACTCCAAATCCAATCCCACATAGGGTGCGGGAAAGAAAGAAAGTTGGTTTATAGGGTTCGACGAGTCTACTGTAATTAACTGGGCTTTAGCATTTTTATCTAGTCGTGGGTGATCGAGTTAGTGAGTCAGTTACCATAGGAGGATCAACCCCTTAGGAAAGCTCTACCCATGGATAGAGCTGGAGGTCTAACATAATATGAAGCCATCATTGGAATGTGCCTCGTATCCCGAGATAGCCCCATGCTAAATGTAGGAGAAAAGAAGAATTGAGTTGGTTTACAGGGCTGGATAAGCTTACTTACTACCAAGCTCTATGACTTTCTTTCTTTTACTTCCTCAATATTTGTCATATGATAGATATTTGGTCGATGACCCAAACCTTTGACAAGCTTAGCTTTATTTGGAAAAAAATGGCACATTATGGATTGACTTGCCTTCAAAATATAGTTAATAACTACATATATGATGACATGTAGTTATCAGATTAAACTATGAAGACTTGAGATCACGGAAGCTGATTTATATGTTTGTGGAGATCTGGGAACCGTGTTCATTCTACCCGAACTGCTACTCATCTATGATCATAAATTCATAATGGCATGCCTTCAGGCTACAGCTCACCTCTTAATTCCGAGAGTACTATAATACATGTCAACTTCAATTTATCTAGATAAAGATTGCTGTAAAGATGGATTAATTTAGCAGATATAGATTATCAGCTGACTTGTGTTGATTGATGCTAAATACTGTATTGTTGTAACTTGATAAGCTCTCGGACTCGCGTTTTAGCTCTCTCCTAATATAGGATAAGTAACATTTCGAATGCTTAGCAAAGCCTGTGGGTTGTGACTGTGTTTGACTTTATATTCCAGGTGGATTGCATCTGACGTTGACCACATTCCATGCTTCTCTTCTTCCATTTGTTCCTCAAAACCATTGCTGATTCAGCTGTACTTATTATACTGGCAAAGATGATGAATGTGAAATAATAATAATAATAATGATAATGATGGTATTGATGTTAGGAGGATTTGAATTAGGTTTGAACAAAGTCATATATCGAAATCTTCTCTGAGATTAGTTTTTTTAGTTCATCTCTATTTGTTAGTTGGACGATTGTCTTCTCCACAAACTCATCTTCATCTTGTCAAACGACAACTTTGACCTATCTTCTCGACAAACTCATCTTCATCTTGTCAAACTGCAACTTGACATAGGTTATGACCTACTTCTCGTCGAACTCATCTTCATCTTGCCAAACTACAACTTGACCTAGGTTACGACCTACTTCTCGACAAACTCATCTTCATCTTGCCAAACTTGACCTAGGTTATGAGCTACTTCTCGACAAACTCATCTTCATCTTGCCAAACTTGACCTAGGTTACAACTTGGGTGCCAAACTTGACCTAGGTTACAACTTGGGTAACTTGACCTACTTCTCGACAAACTCATCTTCATCTTGCCAAACTTGACCTAGGTTATGACCTACTTCTCGACAAACTCATCTTCATCTTGTCAAACTTGACCTAGGTTACAACTTGGGTGCCAAACTTGACCTAGGTTACAACTTGGGTAACTTGATTCGGGGTTTCGATGATACATTCGACTCGGGTCTTTTTTTTATATAATTTTGACTCATTTAAATTACATGTTGTCCATTTGACTTTGATATTTTATTAATGTTTTTGAAAAGTGGAGACTTACTCAATTGTGCAATACACATATCGAGATTGAACACATACAAGTTAACAAGTTAGGCTGACTCGTGGATGAAATCTACAGTATGTCACATACAGTCTAGTTTTCCGATCCTTAACATTGTGAAACTATTTTTAGTCCATCTCTATTTTCATCTCGCACACACTTTTTTTTTTTTTAAGAATTCAAATGATTTTAAATAATGATAATGTCAAATTTGATCGATCACTCAACATTATATAGTTTGGTCAAAGTAAACTCCACATAGAACCTGTCTACTACATTCATATCAAATAGTAGTACTACGACTACCTCAAAATCTTTCATTCGTTAAAGATAGCCATTCTTTGAAGACCTAAAACCTAAAAAATTAGTAATAATAGCAGAACATAACAACAACAAGAGAAGAAATGGCTACGTGGGAAGCACGAATATACAACTACGTGGAGGTGTGCACATGACCACTCTTCCCCCTCATTGCTGCATCATTCATTAAAGCCATTTTTAAGAGGAAGAGGAAGAGGTTAAAGATTAAAGAAAGAGAAGAGAAGCTCTCCTTGTTTTGAGGTGTCGAAGAGGTTGACCACCAAAGGTCCAAATTGCAGTATGCCAAAGATAGAAGGATTAAACAACAGCAACAGCCTCTTGTTCCCATTTCATCAGAGATCCACATCTCTCCCTCTCCCGGATTCCTCTCCCTTTCATATTAATCCTTTTCTTCATCACAAGCACACATAACAGAGATTTCCTATATCAATTCATATATATTTATTTATAATGGGAGGATGTTTGACTTTGTGTGATGGATACGCAAAAGAAAATCAAAGAAAAAACATGTTTAATTTTTTTTATAATTGCTAAAGAAATATTTTGTGCCTCACAAATTCAAATATATATATATATATTTTTTTATTTTTTAATTAAAAGAAGGATGAATTTCCTAGAATAGACTATCTTTTCATCTTTTTTCCCACAGAGTGAAATATTAAAACAATGTATTGTTTGTCCTTATTTTTCCACTGAAGGAGACATGGTTGATAATTTGAGAGGAATTTTTGTGTTATTGAAAAAAAAGGGATACACTCTGTGAAAAAAATAAAAATAAATTATATTGATACTTTGAGAGGAATTTTGGTATTATTAAAAAAATTGAGATGCACTGTGGAAAATCTAGAAATAAATTATGTTGATAGTTTGAGAGGAAATTTGGTATTATAAAAATGTGAGAAATTTAGAAAGAAATTTTATTCATAGTTTGAGAGGTATTTTGTTATTATTGAAAAAAAGGATGCCCTGTGAGAAATTTAAAAAGATATATTGAGAGGAATTTTGGTATTATTTAAAAAATGAGAATCTCTACAGGAAATTTAGGAGAAAAAATTGTTGTTGACACTTTAAGAGCTATTTTGGTATTATAAAAAATAGGACTCCCTATAAAAAAATAGAAAAGAGGCAAAAAAAAGAAAAAGAAAAATGAAGGAATCTTTCCAAAGAATTTACCCTTAAAACAAAAAGAATTCCTCTTCTATTCTTCTTTCTCTCATTCCAAGCAATTCCACCACCCTCTTGGTTTATATTATTTTGCTGTGCTTCCTCCGTTGATGGCTTTCAGCTCCACCTCCTTAACCGTGCATGACAACCACGCAGAGACGTAACGCTATATATCGCCTCACCCTCCTCCTTTTAGATGTCTCGCCACCCTTCTCCCTCTCTATGCGAGCTGTTGTCATGCGCGAATGCCGGGCTGCCGACCCCACCTCGTCGTAGCCACCGGAGCCCTGCATCGGAGAAGATGGAGGTCGAGGACGAGCCGAGGATCTCCGGCTGCGGCCTCTTCCGCCGCCGGAGGTCCAGGTCCACCAGCTCCATCCCCCGAATCGTCCCCGACGCCGCGTCGAGGTTGCAGGACTCCTCGGCCGCTCCGCGCCGGCGCACCGGATCCGACGTCACCTCGATCGTCCCCGTCGTTCCCCCGGTTCCCGTCGTGAAGCCCCGGTCCCCGGCCCCAACCGCGCGTGCTGTGGCCAACCCCCGGATGCCACCGCCGCAGACGACGGCGAGGTCGAACAGTGGATTAATGGCGGAGCTCGACGGTATGCTTTACGACCGCCATAACGCCAGCGACGGCGGCCACCTCGTCCGGGCTTCGTCCGGCAACGTTATGGTCTTCGGGAACCTGGGCAACCTCCGTGGCAACGCCAACTTCAAAAATCCTCCGACCGTGGCCAAGAACACCAAAGGAAGCCTCGGCAATCCAATGAGACCGTCGCCGATTCCGGCATCGGCACCGGCACCGGCACCGGAGCTCTGCCGGGTTCTATCGAGGATGCTGGACCCGGAGGAGCTAAAGGAAATGGGGAACGGGGAGTATAAGATGGGGCGGTTCGCGGAGGCGTTGGCATTGTACGATCGGGCGATCGACATGGATCCCGGCAAGGCCTCCTACTACAGCAACAAGGCCGCCGCGCTCACTGCCATGGGCCGCCTCCTCGAGGCCGTCGTGGAATGCAAGGAAGCCATTCGACTCGATCCCGCTTACCACCGGGCTCATCACCGCTTGGCTACGCTCCATCTCAGGTAGCTCCCATCTCACCTCAATCCAACTGCTGCTTGCAGGATCACGACGGCTTAATCACATGGTAATCCATCAGATTGGGAGAAGCGGAGAAGGCGATCCATCACTTCAAGCAGTCAAGAAACGAGGCCAGCTCGGGCGACATGGCGAGAGCGCAGGCTCTGCAATCCCATCTTTCCCAGTCCAACGAAGCACGCAGGTTGAAGGACTACATCACCCTGTTGAAGGAATCACAGGCTGCTGCTTCCTCCGGAGCCGACTTCGCTCCACAGGTCTCGTCTTCCTCCTTCCATCTCTCGTCTCTGCTTCGATCCACCTGCACAATTCATGGCCATGGCTTTGTCTTGGCAGGTCTTTGCACGGCAAGCGGAAGCGCTTCTAAAGCTCAACCGACACGAGGAGGCCGACTCGATCATGAGCGCCGCGCCCAAGTTCGGCATGGATGAGCACACAAGGTTCTTCGGCGCCGTCGCGAAGGCGTACGTCCTCATGGTCCAAGCGCAGGTCGACATGGCTGCAGGAAGGTTCAACGACGCGGTGGCGGCGGCCAAGGTGGCTGCTCAGCTCGACCCCGGTAGCCGGGAGATCGGGGCGGTGGTGCGGCGGACCCGGGCGGTGGCCGCGGCTCGATCCAGAGGCAATGATCTCTTCCGGGCCGCGAAGTTCGCCGAGGCATGCGTCGCGTATGGCGACGGCCTGAGCCAGGACTCGCACAACGCTGTTCTCCTCTACAACCGAGCCACCTGTCGTTCCAAGCTTGGGAACTACGAGAAGGCGATCGAGGACTGCAGCACCGCCCTTGCCGTCCGTCCTTCCTACAGCAAGGCTCGCCTCCGGCGGGCGGACTGCAACGCCAAGGTCAGTAATTCCGCCATGCTCAAGTCTACATAGTCCGGGCCAAGGATTGATGTCATCTCCATTGATCGTCTGCTAGTTGGAGAGGTGGGAGGCATCGGTGAAGGATTATGGAGTGCTGATCCAAGAGATTCCAGGGGATGAGGAGGTGAGCAGGGCACTGTTGGAGGCTCAAGCCAAGCTGAAGAAGCAAGAAGAAGGCGAAGAAGAAGACATGGAGGACACAGATCGGTGCTGATGGTTTCGACTCTGTCACGTTGTTATCAGTCGGTATGCTTCTTTTTCTTCACAAAAGCTCAAATTAGAATTCGAAAGAAAGCATAGACGTAATTCCAACTCTGTTGTTGATGACATCAAATTATCTGAAAAATAGTAGTATGGATTTCTGAATGGTATATTTAATACGTTTTCTGAACTTTATTAGACAGTGATATCTTCTTTTGATATGATGCAATGATATATCTGAATAATAAATAATCCGAGATATTTATAAATCAATATAATTTTTCCCACTTAAAAAAGATTAGATTGTTGGTGGTGTGGTGTTACAATCTATTCCACTTCCACTTGAATGACTTTGTCAATAATATCAAGATTCAAATGTAAGTACTTGTAAGTTAAATCCTTATTTTGATGCCTACTCACATCCACTAGTAATCATTTCTCACTTTGGCATTTTACCATAGTTTATAATGTGTCTAACCATTCATAAGATTTAAATGGAATAATTGACTCATTAATTTAAAATATTTAATTTTAAATTAATGTTTTTTTTATAGAATTAAATAATTTTTTCAAGCTTAAATAAACAAACATTTGCTGTTCAAACAATACAGTAAACACATTTGATGTTCCTATCCACAAGTAACCCTTTTTCAATTATGTTTCACTATACTAATCGATATCATGAGGTATGTTTTAACATTTATGATGATTTGGTCCGATAAAATTATGGATTCATTAACAATAGATTTGAATCAGTGACATAAGATGCTCATGTAGTTCTGATGTATCAATTAAGATCTTTGGTACATTTAATATGAGACCAAGATCAAATATTTAAACCTAGCACTGGATAATTTTTTGTTCTAGCTTATTGAGATAAACATTTGATGCTCAGACAATAAAATGAAACATGCATACTGTCAGCAAATTATTGTAAAACCTAGCATGCTAAGCTTAGACTTCTTATGACAGGGATGACTTGTATGCTCCTTCCTCTTGGCAATCAAATAAAGTTTTGATGATGAATGATAATTCTTCATTGTTGGTGGAAAAAAGCTGGGGATATGTGCTTGTTTATGTAAATATTAGCAGCAAAATTATGTACTCATCATCTGAATTCAAATAAAGCAGCCATTTGATTTGATTTGCTGCAAGAAAGTCGAAGCTTGTTCTTGAAAATGGAGATGTCTTTGCAAGTGTGGCGTGGGGTTGTTTCTACGAGGGAGGGAGACACACAAGTAAACTGCTGTATTCAGAGATATCATGAACAGCTAATATTTTTAGTGCCAAATCTGTTCTCTCCAATTTCTGATTTGGATTTTACAGAAATGTCTTTTAATTCCTTCGCTTTGCGTGTAACATCCATGATTAATTTTGAACATTAATCTATATCTTGATTTATCTGTGTTATCTTATATTTTGTTGTGGTGTGATCAAAAGGATTGTCAGTGATGATTTCTCACAGATCAAAAGTACAAGGCAACATACTGAGACTAAAATGAATGAAAATAGTCATATAATCCTTTGTAGACGAAAAATCCAAGGGAAAATAAAAATAGACATATCAGATGGGTACCAATTAAAAGGTATTGATGGTAAACATGCACATGAATTTTCAAGGACTAAGTGTAGTCTAAATTAAAACTTCTATAAAGTTTTGCAAGAACATGTTCATCTCAATTTCCAAACCTAACAATCTTTTGTAGAATGACATCAAAGGGCTCTTCGGTGAATGTTGTATGGGAAGACCTCTCACGTAAACAAAAAAAAAGCTAGGAAAAAAAAAAAAATAAAGAGAAAGAAATATAGAAGAAAAATAATTACAAAAAGAAAGAATCAGAGAAAAAGAAGACAAATATGAAAGGAGAGAGTCCAAATGCATTCCCCCCCCCCCCCAAAGACATTACAAGACTGGTGGCAAATTATACGTAATAATAATAATAATAATTTGAATCCTGTGTTTTTCTCTTATTCAAATAAAAAAATCACTGTTTATCTCATATGCCTAAATTAGATTGATATTTAAATAATGATAAACTAGAAATGAAGTTCTTTTTCTCTCATTTGTTCTATATTGTATTGGTTGAAGAAAAAAATAATATTTAAGTTTGAAATAAAAAAATATATTAAAAATATATTTATTAAAAACAAAATTTTATATGTGGTAGAAAAGAAGATTGATATTTTCCTATAAAGTATCTTGTAAAAAAGAGATTGATTACATAGAAAATTTGATAAATTCTTAAACAACTTAATGATTTAGAGAAACGGTTGGAGCTACTTACAGCTTTGTTAAAAAGGGCTATAACTCAAGAAATAAATCTTATGATACTATAAAGGTAAGTGATATATTGAATTTACATAGGATTAAAGCTTTAAACATAAGCAAACTAGGGAAAATACCATAAGGATATATTTTCCAAGTGCATATTAGCAAGTCAAGTAAAATACTTAATTGTATAAAGGTATGATCACAGCTATTGGATGGTAGACTTTTCTAGAACTTATATTCACTCGTAGAAACTTGATGTAATCAATAGACAAGGTTAGACGGAGCAAATTTTACTACTAAGAATATAATAAAGTACAAAGTTGACATATGCCTTGCAACACGATGGTGGAAGTCATGAGTGAGAGGTACAATTTATATTTCGATTAGTCAGATAAGAACTTCTTAAGAACGTAGAGGTATTAAAGTAGATGGTTAAAATAGGCATAGAAGCAACAAAAATGCAGAGAGAGTTATTTACCCAAAATCATTTAGAGAGATATATATTTGTGATTTGTCATTCATATAGAAAGTATCAAGATGTATCAAATTTTGTATTAGGTGGTTAGGTATGAAGAGAAATATAGCAAAGTTTATCTTCAAATGATTGTTTTGCTAATAAATGAAAGTTATAGCAATAAGTACATAATGACAAATTATAGAATATATAACTTTCTAAATGAAACTGGGAGTACATCACTATATATTTTGTATCAGGGTTATTTAAAATATAGAAAGAAGATGATAATATGTAGGTGATTGTTAGTAATTTTAATAAGTTTACATATTTTGTTTTGTTAACAAGAATTATTCATCAAACAAACTAACATAATCATGTATAAGAGAGACTATAGAGTTCTTGTTAGTTTTATTTCTAATAAAAAATATTCGGTTCATATTGTGTACTCAATTAAAATTTAGTATAATTTCATTCTAAAACAAATAATAAATTTTAAAAATAATTAAAAATTTGAAGGATCTTTTAAGAGTTTATCACTTAAATTTAGTTGGTAGTTGAGATAAGCATATGTACATTATTGAATTTGCCTACAAAAGTAATTATCAGTGTAACATATGGATGACCTCTTCTGAAGTATCTTATATGTGAAAATGTATATTGTTTGTGTATTAGGATGTCGTTCGAGAGTGAAAGCTTTTTATATTATGATTATTACAAAGAGATATTGACATTATCTCTTTGTAATGGGAAGAAAAGCTGCACAAATTGAAGAAGGGACATGGAATTTGAACAAGTTTGAGATCACATCTTTTGTAAAATATCTTTGATAAGATGAGTGATGAGATTTGGACAGAAGAGTAAATTAACAATCAAATGAGCTTATAATATAGTTGAGAGATATTGTCAGCAACTAATCCAAATTTTGGAAAGAAGGGAGCATAGAAAATCTATACCCTTAGTTGCAAATACCATAAAGCGTATATCATAGGGCAATTTGATTTACGTAAATTTCATTTAGGTAAATCAAATTTAGATATAAAATTTTCTTAAGGAATGTCACCATGCAATGCAATGTACAACTTATTTGCATATAACTAAAGAGAGAATGTTGATTCCTAAGATAATTCAATCAAGGATAAAATTAAATTAATTAACTAATTAAAATTCCAAAGATGCCATGATTGGTTTCATCGCTTGAGTAGGAAACCCGCCTTGCTTCTCCTATTAATTGATGGTTATATCCTCATGTTGATCAACAACGACTTAAGGTTTTTGATCAACAAGAAGATCGTCAAAGAGATAGGTCCATCGCTCTCCTTTAATTATTTCTTTTAATTTTAAAATTTTGATTTACAAAAATGGTCCGATCATGATACAATTATTTTCCATTCTTTTTAGAATTTTAGCATTGGTGATTTTAGAACTAAAAAGATGATATTTGTACATAATTTAGATTTATGATTTGTAAGTAAATTTCCATGATGTTGTTTTAAAACTCAGATATTTGATATTTACATATTTGTATTTATAATTCATGTTCAAATAAATAAGTCGGTTAAGATCAAACTATTATTAGTAATATGATTTTTGATACTTAATCTTATTTTTCCATGTGATGTTACATGTTTCAAATTTTGCAATCAATTGGTTGTAAATTAATGATAAAAGAAAAGAGAGATTCAAATTAGGTCGAATTCAAAACCATTCAGCCTGTTGTCTAACTCGAGTTAGACCAGTTGGCTCGATCGAGTCAACCGACAAGCCCACCCAGGTGCTGCCTTGTGTGACGCAGGGCCCGTGGACCTTGCGACCCAGCGGTTCGTGGGCTGACGGCTTGGGCCCTGCTCACGGCTAGCTGGGCAGACGCCTTAAGCCCAACTGGAGTCGTTACAGTCGATTCGGTCAGCCCAACGCTCGGACCCTTTGTGGCTTCCAAATCAATCAGTTGCAATCGGTCCAGGACAGTTTCAGACCATTTCCGGCCAATTCAAGCTGGTTTAGCCCACCAATGTGAACTGATTCAGATCCGATTAGGCCAGCTCAAGTGATTCCAGATTTTGATGTTGACATGTGGCTTGATTAGATTGATATTTTATTTGTGATTTACTTTATTTGAGACCTTGTCATATGTTTTAAAGGGATGTTTTAGAAGATTCCTGCTAGAGGAATTTGTTGATATATTTTGTTTTGTATTTAGTATTTTATGTATTTTTAAGCAAAGATTAATAATATAGTTTTTTTTTTGTAAAAAAAAAAGATTGCTGTCATTTTATGAAAAATAATTGAAATTTTTTGTTTGAATAAAAATTAGTTTACTAAGATTTTTTTTTTTAGAATAATAATTGATTGTCGCGTACTACTCTAAATTTATGGTGGTAGAAAGACCGTTGGGTTGATCGAAGCTAATAAGATATATTCCCAGTGGCTTTTTTGGCTTAGTCATATAATAAAGCAAAGGGCCGAGGAGGAGGCCGAGGAGGAGGGTGTGCTTTGGAAAGCAAAAGAAGCGTCTTTTTCCCTTCTTTTGGACTCGCCTCTTCCACTCCTCGAGCAATTTCAGCAACGCTAAGAGGATCTAGATTGCCTCTTGGCTTGTTTGAATCCTCCGAGACCCAATTTTGATATGAAAACTGATCATGTAGGGCGGGAGTCAGCCGTGATTCTTCGTATTGGATCCGGAATTTGCAAGATTCTCTACGGCCGGCAGAGAGGGGTTTTTACCTGCTAATCCTGGGAATTCTGGTTGCTGGAGGAATTGAGGCCCCCGTGATTTCTCGGCTGATTCGCTCTTGCTTGGCAGTTTGGATTGATCGGTGCCGCAAAAGCTGAATTGGTCCTGATTCGTGGATTCTTTGGGCGACAGTAACTGTTTCTTGAAGGCCTGGCGATGGCAGGAGATGATTTGATTGAGCTCAAGTTTAGGCTGTTTGACGGCACCGACATCGGGCCGAACAAGTACGATCCTTCGACCACCGTCGCCTCTCTCAAAGAAGCTATACTTGCTCGATGGCCCCAGGGTGAGACCTCGATGGCCTTTTGGCCGCTCACATTGCTTGTCTTCTCCTCACGTTTTATTTCTTTGATTATCTAGATGAATTCTGCCAAGTCCTAATTATGCTTTTGTCAGTGGTGAATTTGATTAAAACCTTTAATTACACAGATCCTAATTGCATTTACCACTTGGGTGCATGTCTTGATTGACTATAATTTGTTGCAAGTTTTTTCTTTGTCAAAGCCTGTAATTTCTTGAAAAAGGCATAGAGGTAATTATGGTTGCTTAGGAGGTGTGACATAGAGGCTTTGACATTGCTATTGAAAAAAACGGGAGAAGAAATAATTTGCTTCGTGCTTGGAGTGGGAACAGCAATTGGAAATAACAATGTTGTAAACAACTAAAAATAAATCGAAGAGGATACCTTTTACATCTTTCTTACCTTATAAACAACTAAGTGAATGGATGGGAGATTCACTATACATAAATTTTTTCTCTTTCATCTATCTTACCTACACCCTCAATTTTTCTCTAACCGCTGTTAAAATAAAATTTCACATTTTCGGTCTTAGTACCACCACCTAGTTTCAAATCTTTGGTTTCTAATGCTTGTCTCCATTACTTAAGTTTAGAATTAATGCTGACTAAAAGTAAATTGTTTTTTAATCATATATGTTTATTTGGAAAGAAGAGCCTTCTCACCTTAATTATTTATGATAAATGCCACTATCTACAACATCATTATTTTTATTTTTTTTTAAATATTTAAATCATATAGCCCTTTGGATTTGAATTTTTTTTCCCTTCATTTATGTATTGTTTTGGGGGCTGAACTCATTTGTTTACTTTGGTACAGAAATTGCTCCAAAAACCATAAATGATGTCAAGCTCATAAATGCTGGAAAGATTTTGGAGAACACCTGGACAATTACTGAGTCTAGGGTACCAGTTTGTGAACTTCCTGGTGGTGTTATCACTATGCATGTTGTAGTGCGGCCTCCCATGCTTGACAAAAATAATGGTATTTTCTGTGATTCCTGCTTTTT
Organism: Musa acuminata AAA Group; assembly: GCF_036884655.1. Classification (NCBI taxonomy): domain Eukaryota; kingdom Viridiplantae; phylum Streptophyta; class Magnoliopsida; order Zingiberales; family Musaceae; genus Musa; species Musa acuminata. The sequence continues at coordinate 168,748 of NW_027020660.1, forward strand.
CTTTTATGTTTGTTCATATGTTCAAAGTTCAAACTACTTTTTGTTTATATAGTTTCTATTGCCAAATGAACTAATTCTTTTCCAATTATATTCTTAAGTGAATTTCTTTTTTGCATTTGTTATGCCCTAATGCTCCACATTGAAACATTTAAGAGCTACTTTTAGTCAAACTTTTCAAGCAGTTATGATCTTCCTAGTGTTTGAAATAGTGGAATAGATTTAGTATGTCTTATGTATTAACATAATACCGATGGGTGTCAAACAGCACATAGGATTCAGTTGCATGACATTATGAATTAATTTTCTTACAGGGTGCATTTTGGAGTTTAGATATCGTATTTCTTCTATATTTTACAGAATATTGATTCAAAATGATATCGTGTCAATTGAATCTGTGTTTCCTTAAGAGCAGGCAACTGCCTAAATACCTTTCTTGATCTGAGAGGTCTCTGTGTGCCTTTCAATGTCTGAAACACTATCTTGGGCTGTCTCAAGGACTTTGAGTCCTCGAATGGTTCATGCACCACTTAGCTCAGTTGGACTGCGTTGGTTCAGTTTTGAAGCTGGTCAGGCCCTCAGGCAAGTCGAAAATGGATATATTTAGTTGTAGCCCATGTCATTGTTTCATTTCTTGTTAGGAGACTTGGGGTGAAAATGATCCAGAATTGCATCGACCAAGTGGAGGAAATGAGTTGCTGCATGTTTTCTTTTTTACTTTTAAAATTTTCTTTACATGTTTTCGTTTCTTGCATTACTCCATCTTTTTGGTCCCTCTTTTATTTAGTATAAATTTCAGGCACTTTGATTTTTTGCACCTTGCATTACTCCATCTTCCTTGCAACATGCTTACAATTCTAACAGAACCATGACTACCTGCCAGTTGCCATCTATTTTCTGGAGATTGTTGATAATGATAAAATGAAACAAAGGAATTAAAAGAATATTTTTGAGATAATGTAACATTCTATTATGGATTTTAATGGACGTGATCATCTGATACATTCTTTTGTATGATTAGGTATACATCAAGAATATATTGTATATGTACTTGTTGTCAAGGTTTAAAATTTCAACTGTACCGGCTGGACCTGTATTTATCATTCCATAGCCATCCAGTATATGAACAATTTCTTCTGGTCTGGTGCAAAACGAAGCTGACCACCCAGTAAGGTCATCATACTAGCTTACCCAATGATAAACTAATTGGTATTGATACGTATGTGGGAGTAAGCCTACTGCCTAACACTGGTACTTTTTAAATTTTTTCTGTTTTTATAAGGATAAGACAGTTGTTTTTTCTCTTCTATCTCTCTCTCTCTCTCTCTCTCTCTCTCTCTCTCTCCTCTTTGCCTTCTCCATTCACTTTGCCTTCACCTCTGCTCCTCTTATTTTCTTTCTCCTCCTCTTCCTCCTCTGCAGTATCGTCATCCACTTCCTCTGCCGCCTCATCCTTTCTGTTTGTTGCTGCTGCCTTTTCCTTTGGGTCACTGTTATGTCCTCCTGCCAGTGTCTCCTCCTCCTCCTCCTCTCTCTCTCTCTCAATTCTACCCTCCCCTGCAGCCAGACTCATACTGGTTGGCATGAGAACATACCATGTGTCAATACATCCAACCATACTCCTAGTTTAACTTGAATTTGTATTTAACATATCTGGAAAGGAGATTCTAATTTAACCTGAAAGATGCCTTTGTGTACATTATGCAAGTTTGTAAGTGCAAACAGTCAATCCTGTGTGGCCCAAGTACAAATAATCTTACATACATGATGCAGTTATGCAAGTTCATTGCACTGTTTTTATTAATTTATATCATCACTTTAGAAATTTGATTTTGGGTTGATGTCACACATGGTTGATGTCCCATTGGCAGACTCTGATGTTATTGCTTTCACATTTGTTTTTTAGTTCTCGCTGCACATATTTTATGCCTTTTAGTGTTAATACAAGTTATGGAAGATAAGTTCATGCGTTTTGGTTTTATCATCCTGTAAAAACATTATAAATTGTGATTTATCTTGGAAAAGATCGAACCAAGAAAGATGGTTCTTTGAGTCATCGTTAATTAAACCATAGCACATGCTCAAACTTAGGGCCTAATTATCTGCATTTAAGTGATGGGAAATTAGGAATACAATTTGATGCTGGTAAAATTGCATTTGTGGTTCTAATATTAGGACAATAATCATGAGTTATTGGTCTATACCTTATAACATAGTGCAAATGAGTGACGGTTTCTTTTGTGATGCAAGTAGTAAATCTCCATTGAATTAGGGTTATTAATTTGTACATTTTCTGTATGACGCAATGAGATTCAAATGTGAACAGATGTGTGCATTTCTTGTTTACATAGTCATCCTACCATACAAACTTAATTTTATTTTGCTACCATACTAACCTTGTAATTTCTATACAGAAAGACCACTTGCTAAAGACCCAAAGACCAACAGATGTGCTTGCACCATCCTCTGACAATTGGCCATGATATGATGGAATTTTCCAGTTAGTAACTGTGAATTTACTGATTAGTAGCTTCAGTATTTCACCGTCATCTGGAGAAGTTTTTCTTCGCCACCGAATGTGTTCGAACTAATTGTGCAAGGATGTTGGTATTGCAACATGCAGTTACTCATGGTTCTGTATGAGAACTGAACAATAACATTTGTTGCTTCTTTGGTGTATTGTCTATAGGGTTGAATGATTCTTTTAATTGTTGATTCTGCTAGGAAAGTGTTCTGAGTGTTACGAGTTAATAATTATGGAACCACAAAGTAAAATGCAAGTATGATGTGCTTCATCACGGATGGAGAAAAAAAAAAAAACTTCTCCTACTGATAATGAATAATTGGTGATAGAAATGCTTGATTACTTTGGTTGTATAATAGATAGGTTTATTGTTTTTTTTTTATTTCTTTGTTAATGCAAATATGATGTGCTTCATCATGGATAGAGAAAGAAAACACTTTTCCTACTGATGATGAATACTTGGTAAAAGAAATGTTTGATAACTTAGGTTGTATAATTCTGATAATAATATTTATATTACTAAATTGGTTTAATGTCTTATATTTCTTTGTTAATTATACTTGGTTGTTTACTCATACTTATCTATGTCTTGGCCATTCATAAAAAAATATCTAAGAATGAATCAAGTTACAAACATGTGCATGATTTGGAGAGAGAGAAGCCTCTCTTCATACTCACCTTTAGGGTTAAGATTGATATAGCTATATATCTTATGTTTGTGGAAGAGAGGATTTGGTTCCATGTGGACATTAAAGATGTAGAACAGTTGGGAAAGGATGAAGTTGGATTTTTCTAATATGGCAGAATTTTTGGTGTCTCAGACTATAGAGATCCTGACATCATTAGGAATATGCTTTTTTAAAAATGTTATAGTTAGCTAAAAGATACTGCTTTATGAATTAATTGTCAATTTTATTTTCACTCTAAGAAATATGGTTTTGAATAACCAAAATTCTTAGAGAATCATTGCATGGATCATTACATGTCTTAATTCTTCATATCTTTTTGAAAAACTTCAATGTTTGTATAATTTTACTGATGGTAAGTAAACTCACTCTTACATTGTCTAACTGACATGGGCCTTTATTATTTTTTTTATTACAATCATTTCCTATTTAAATCACCTATCATGTTCAATATTAGGTTTAATTTAATAACATTATTGCAATTCGATGGATGATAAAAATTAATCAATTTAATTTAGATTGGCTCAAAACACTTGACATCAAGTTTATGAAAAATATGGAAGAATAGACCAAACATCACATGAAAAATGAAATAGGCACATAGTTATACTTAAGAGTTATAAAAAACGATCCAAGTAGAGGGGTTGGTGATGTGATAAACCCACTTAAAACTTGAGAGTTGGAAATCTCACCTCATAAATATTTATCGATTCTCAAGCTTGATTTAGTTAAATATATTTTTTATATTTAAAATGTTGATTTGATGATAGTAGTGTATTAGACCCTTACGGTTCTATTGTTGTTATTGTTATGTATCATATATATATATATATATATATATATATATATATATATATATATATATATATATATATAAAGGACAATAAAACAAGTGAGAGCTTCCTATATTATCAACTTAGGCTTAATCATCAACATGCATACCAATTCAATGGAAAGAATGATATCTAATTTCAGGAGGTTTTGAGACTGAATTCCAAAATAAAAGTACTATATAAACATATGAGAGAGAGAGAATTCAGAAAAGTTTCGTTATACGTGTAGTAAAACCCTAGTAAGTAAACACACAAAAAAGTTAACTTGAGATACAGGGCTTCCATCATAAACCTTCTATGAATCCAAAATTATGAACATATGCTCTTTGACTTCCATCATAACTTCTCTATGGTTTGTCTTTATCGAGATGTCCTCGTGTTATGTTAATTAAACCATGGCGTAAATATTAGGTGCTGGGCAATTGATACATCTCATATTCGAGTTTGTGTAGGAGTATCTTTATGTATAATTTACAATCATAGAGTTCAACAGCAACAAAAATATCCATGTCGCTGATTGGGACTATTAGTTTTGTTGTTATTATTGTATCTCGTGTGCAATTTGATATGATTGAAGAAAATTATTCCTTAAAAAAACTTCCATATGGCTATGAACCTGAACTATGTTAATAATGAAAGCAACATCTATTTCTGTCGTATGTAGGTAGAGAAAAAGAAAACAATTGGATGATTATTCCTCCCACATTTCCCTACTAAAGAGACTTTGGAACATTGGAAGGCAAAATATATATATATATATATATATATATGTGGACATAGCATTGTCTAGATGTAAAACAAGCCCCCCATCAACACTCAATAATTCATCATCTTTCTTTTTTGGGGATTTATTTGGTGAACGAGCTTCTCCAACGATTACCTTCACCTCGTTCTTCACGACACACTGGTGAAGGGGTGTCACTAGGATGAACTCTTCCCTTGGAGCTCTTCTCCTCTGTGGCCGCACCACCATCTGTCTTCTTCCTCTCCATTTCCTTGCAGCGTTTCCTCAGTTCATGGATGTAAGCATAGCTGGCTCCAAGATAAGACATGGCTGTTCTTGTGAGGACTTCAAGTGATGTTTAGGTGAAGCCATGAAGATGAGGAGCATTTATAGCAGGATAAAAGAATGTGATGCCGTATGTTTAGATCTACATCACATACAACAGCTCAATCGAATTGGTATATAGAGCTACATAAGTTTATCGTTATTAACTTTGGCCTAAGCACTTAGTTCAGATTCATAATGTTATTAAGATATCTCCTCAGATCAAGTTGTGACAAATCATATCTAGGGGGATTTATTTATGGACATGATGAGGTACCCAAACCAGAAAAGATGGCTGAGTGTACAGTTCAATATGTTCAACTTAAGTGGGGCAGATTGTTAAATAAGTATATTATCATTAATATGGATGTAAGTGCTTTGAATTAGTGTTTCATACTCATCAAATTAATAAGTTATCAGACTGGGTCGAGATGATGAATAAAAAAATACTTCAAGGCTCATAAAATAAATGAATAAACACTTTGGACCAGTGTTTCAGGTTCATGAACTTAATGAAAAAGCCATCTTTTTCTTCATTGGGCAACTAAGAGAACTTTTAATGTTCAACTCACCTCCTTTGTCATGAATCCTACATGATGAATTATATATCTAGCTAACATTCATATTCATGCTGATACTACTCTGTCTATCACTTAGTGTTTTATATACCAAATCTAAGCTTTCATACTCTATCATGATAATATATATGTTTCCTATGACACTGATCAAGTGCGTTGAGTAAGCTCGCATTTGGATGTAATGACTCCTCAAACTAAATCATTAAATTAGCATCAACTTGGATGTCACGATGTGAGTCTCATAAAAATTCAATCAAGCCTGATGAGTGTGTGGAGTTTCATGCAACATGTACCTGAATCCACTAGGTTTCTAACATTAGGGTTAAGAAGCATGCTAGAAATTTATCCTGTTGTGCCAAATTTAGTTCTAAAGACATCATGACATAGCTCTCAATTTGCCAAAACTCGAGATTAACAGCAAAATTTATCAACAAAGCAGTTATATGTCCTTGAAAAGAAAAAAAAAAGGTTGCTGAGGGTATATAATTCTGAAAACTGACATTAAATAAGATGAAATATTTATTTTCCGAGTCCAATCAGCTGAGTGCAAGAAACTGTAGGAAGCTTCAAGGAAGCTGTTCATCGGGTGGGGAAGACAGGTAAGGTTAACTGCTTTTACCTACTAAAATGAAGAAGGTGGCTTCCATGGATGCCTTTGCCCACAGACTGCAGCCACCTGTTTGTTTAGCATCAAAGATGGTGGCTTTGTAAAGTAGGAAGCTCAGATACAACTAAGGCTCCCTTTTATAGGGGTCAGGCATTGTTAGGCCTTCACTACCTTATCCTTAGCTTTTTCGTTAATTTGAGTGGTGCACGATATGGAAGGCCCCAATCAAACATAAAAGATCAAGTATCAGGGCAAAAATGTCAAATCATCAAAAATTAATATGACGTTGTTACTAAAGCAAATCGTATTTCAATTGTAGAACAAAGGTAAGTCGAGCTTGTAGTTGGAGTGGCTTGTGGTAGAAAAACGATAAAAAAAGCTTGATGATGTTGCCAAGATGCATCTCGAGCCCTCGATGCAATCGACTTCGACATGAAGCATCATTTCTCCAACGTGGTCGAATATGACCATAAAGTATCCTTTATCAACGATGTAATGGAATATGATAATGAATTATTCTCTATCTCGAATACGATCGAATCTAGCCACGAAACTCCCTGTATCTCTAATATGGTCAAATCCAGCCATGAAGCTGCCATATATCTCGTAACGGTTTGAGTGACTCCTCACATCCGAGTAACACCCAACAATCCAGCGAAACCACTTAATTTTGATGGTAATCAAAACCCTTATTAAAAAGCCCTAGGTAGTGCTCTTTGAAACCTCTGAATCCTACATTATATTTCTCTAGATTTACTAACTTAAGCATTAAAGACTTTTGTTTGGTATGTCCCCGACTAAATTTTGCATATGCCCCTATTGAACCCAATCATCTAGCGAGATTAAACTGACAATAGACCCAAGCTTGAATCAAGGTTGGCTCCATGGCCCAACACAATGGACAACTATAATATACCAAGTTCGCACGACTATGCCAATGGAAATGTCCCGATGGTTCGGTTAACTCTCCACGTTCGAGTAAAGCTTAATAATTCCACAAATTAACTTCCCAATTAATATTGATGATTACAAAAGCTTTATATAAAATGTCCTAGGTATGCTAAGTCACCTAACACCCCTTTGAACCCTTTAAAGCAACTGTTACGTTTCTCCAGCTCTACTTTGGAAAGACTTTTGTCGGGCATGCCTCTGATTTAGTTTTGTAGGATCTTCTACCTAACCTACTCATCTCCCAACATCAAATTGATGACAGACCGGAGCTTCAATCGAGGTTGGCTCTGCGCCCAACACCTTGAACAACCAAAATATGCTTTAATACAAACTGTTTCATGGGTACCTAAAATTAATTTCATGATACCAAACTACTAAAGAAACACATACTCATAAAAAATGGACAAAAAATTCATTTTATTGTCCTCCAAAAGACTACGATGAAAAATAATATGCCAAAGGCTAGTACACATATATTTAATAACCTGTTTTTTATGATGAAATTTGCCCAACGTAGTCAACCTCATGGAGTTAGGTTGGATCTTCAATTGAAGTGGTAAGACCAAGGAATCTAAACATAGCAATAGATCTTATCAACAAATACTAACTGACTAAGCCGATCAAAAGAGTAAAAGAAGTCAAAATTCTTGAACGAAAAGAAAATAAGGCACCATGCAGTGTTAGCTGACTGAATGGTATTTGGAATTCAATCTCAACTTTCCTTAACTAAGACCAATTATTTGAAAAAGATGTGTGCCACAAAATCCTTCTATCAAAACTTATTTATTCAATTTTATGAGAGATAAGCACATAAAAAGGTTCCAAAAAATCAAAACTATAAAAAGCAATCCACCAACATCTATTCATGTGGTTCTGAAAATGTTGGGCCTCCATGTCAGCCAATATCAGCATGTAAGGTATACTATCATGTCTGTTATCTTATACCATACCCATTTGTAAGATATGATTTGCCTCTTGCAAAATCAATCAGCCAAACTATAATGGTCTAAGTTTGTAAAATCAACTGGTCATCATAACACAGGCAATAAAAGGTCACTATCACTTTGGCAGTACTCTTCCACATTCAATACTGTATCACGATGTCATCAAGAGGAATGCATTCATTCAGTTGATTGCAAATTCTCACCATAAAGTCACCAAAAGTTTTATCATAAGCTAAACATTTTCAACAACACTGCAATATATTTAACCAAACAAAGAGTCAAAGACAATTACCAATCTACACCATTTATAGCAAACAAAGTAAATGTAAGACTAACAGCAGAATAAAAATCAGAGACAATGTTCAAATTCCAGATTTTTTAAGCTTAAGAAATGTCCTAACAAGATACTGAATAGTGAGAAATGTCCCAACAAGATACTGAATAGTGGGAGGAAAAATGTTATAATAAAAATGTCTTCAAAGGTTGGCCTTATCTCCATGATGAGTTTGCCTTTTTGTCCTAAACTTAGGTTTGTAAAGTCAATGGAAATGACCTCTTTATTTGTATAGGTAAGACTGAACATGTTAACCTTCTTCAAACTGCGGGGATGAGTTTTGTGGATTAGACCATTCATTTTGGATAACATTCATTGCTATACTAAAGGTGCCCCTGAACCTTATATTGTTTTAACTATAGTTTCTCAAAATATGAACTGTCTTGGTTCGGCTATGGGTTTGGAATTTGATTTGGGATATATCATTTATCTTGATTTGAAGTTTGCAAAAGGCAGGATTAGTTGGTTTACTACTTTATGTTGTGATACAAATTAGACCATTTACTCAATTTTTAAGAAAAAAGAATTAGGTGGGATATTTTCTAGAGTAGACACTTTTGCTTTTTTTGTTTTTGTTTTTGTTTTCTTACTTTACAACACTGGTGACAAGGTTTAGAGTCCTGGAAGAGGCCTCTCTAATTATAAGAGTAAGACTATGTATATTAACTCTCCCTAGACCACTCATTAATGGGAGTCTCAGCATTAGCCTCATTTTAGATGTGTTTAACTAGAATGAAAAGAAATAACAATGAAATATCTGAAAGCTCTGAAATCAGATAGGTTTTTCAGATTTTCCAACAACTTAGTTAATTTGAGCCTGTGCTGCGTGAATCCCTAGTAGCAAAATTTTATATGAATCCTATTCGTAAGTTGTAACCATAGCAATGAAACCAAACAACAAATTTCTGCATTCCGGACATGTACCACTGCAAATCCAGGAAGCAAAGTACTCTGAACCTGATTCTAAATCCAATCATAGATAGCTGCAAAGAGGAGGAATAGTGATATTGGGCAACATTAAATTAAACAAGCCTACAAGTAACAATTGCTCTAGTAAAATTAACAATCCATAGCATGTATTCCTTTCTCTTAAAAACTACCTCTGTTATTTTTTAAAGCCAATAACAACTATGGTAAAAATGGTCATATTCCTTTCGAACACATTCGTTTTTAAGTCTTACCTAAAATCAAAATGATGCTTCAGGGGCACAAACAAGTGTTTTATACAACAACTGAACAATCGAGGACCTCACATTTGCCCTTCTACCTGACACACTACAACTCAGTGAATGTGTTGAAAAAGAAACCTGAAGGTCGACAAAAAACATCATAACCTTAGAATACTATATTATACCCTTCTATTGATTATGAATACTAGCAAACATGACATAGACAGCAACTAAAGGAAGAAAGTGCAGAAAAATGATAGGAGATGTAAAGGCCACAAAATTAGCTGCGTGGGCTTTAGCATTAAGAACCTGTGTGTGACGTGCTTTCAATGCCATTGCACCGTTCTAAGGGCATCTTCCAGAACTAAGGGCATCAAGTACAGAACTGTAGAATTGCACCGTTCAATTTACTTTGAAGCCCACAACAATGTCATACTTTAAAACTCCAAGAAATACAAAAAATAAGAAGAACAAATCAAATTTTCCATTGTCACAAAAATGCTAATGTTTCAGTACGGAGGAACAATTCCAAAAGCCTATAATTGAATAGCATGTAAGGTCAAGAATATTGGTTCCTTGTGGAAAAACACATATAGAGAGAGGATATAAACAAAACTGAAAAGCAGGGAATTAACAGCACTGAATGAGCAGTCCAAGAAAAACACAACATGAAACATTATAGATATAGATAAACAATAAAGAAACCATGCTGATAATAGTGCTTTATACCACAAAACTAAATTTCACAGGAAATATTCATGTAAATATGTATATAACAAAGACCAAAATATTATAACAGCCATTCGTTGAGATAGAGTTCATCAGAGAATCTCTGTTGCCTTACAATTCTATCTGTTCAGTTTCAGTCACAAACATTATTTCAAATCCTCAGTTTCAATAACAAACGTTATTTGAAATCCTTGACCCCATCAGTAAGCAACAGCATATGTAACAAATAGTTAAAGATTAATTACAAAGCATGTTGAGACGTGGAATAAAAGTCAAAGCACTGAAATAATCAGCATTTTTCACATGTTCTTGAACAGAAAGGAGTAATACAACCTTGGACATAACAAGTTTACAAAAAGCATGAAAAAAGGAACAACAGCATGTTAGATCACATTGTACACATGATCTACTAGAGCTGAGTTTAGTGTGTCACGCAAGTACCAGAGAAACCAACAGCACTTTTTGTGCCATAGAACAAGTGTCACGAGTACTTCCTGCAGCACAGATACAAGAAGTCTGTGTATGCACCTTTGTAGCACCTTCTTGTGTTTTCTTTCTAAGTAGTGTTGAAGAACAATATTCAAAAAGAATAATTATAAAATGCAAAGGCATACAGGCTCGGAGTGCACTTGTATCTAAAAGTTAAAATTACCATGTAAATATTACATTTTTATCCACCACTTTTCTTTTCTTTCTATGTAGTTTTAAAAAATAATATTGAGAACAATAGATTAGAAAACTCATAAACATACAGATTTGAAATGCTCTTGTTGTAAGCAAAACAATGGATTTATATTGGACATGCAACGAAATAAACTTACCTTGAGTCACAGTTGTCCAAGAATAAGCCTTTGATTAGTTCACATATTGGACTCCTTAGATTAATTTATTAAGAAACAATTGGTGTCTTCTAATCTATGTCTTATGGAACTTAATGTCTATCCCTTAATGGTATTGATAGGCAGAAAAGGGACACCAATCCTTTATTTTTTTTAAAAAGTATACTTAATGCTTTCTTTCATCATCAAAACAATTTAAAATAATTTTAAATATCTGAAAAGTCTCTCATTTATGACTAGTCGATAAATGTGTTTGGTCATTATTATTATTGGACATGTGGATCAGATAAAGTATCTTGTCGATTCCAATAACTAATGAGATTCCCAACACTTGCATCTAAGTGTTAAAACTGCCATGTAAAAGTTAAATTTCAATTTCTGCCACTTCTAGATCATCGAAGGTGTAGTGCAACGGGAGAAATTATAGCCCCAATTTCACAATTTGGATACATTTTACACATCATCTAACTGTATGTTGCTCCTTATAAGCATTAAACAAATTAATGAAAGAATTACGCACGCTAAGTCCAATTTAACTTCAGCAGAACCTAATCATGGGTAGGGATTCATTTCATGGTTGGCAATTTTGTCAGACTTTCTTTGTCATTCCCCTTTATTATAAAAACAAGTAGATAACCCACAGGACTCATTTAAGTCAAACCACAATCCTCCTCGTGTAGACGAATCAAATGCATGATACCAAAGAGAATCGTCGTTTCAGACGACAAACGTCACATAAGAAGATTTAATTCGGAGCAAGAAAAGGGAGGAAGGAGGGGGAGCCAAACCAAATAGGGCTTCGAATTGGCCAGTGGTCGAATTCCAAATCTTTGTCTTCTCTCCGCATTTGTCGAAGGAAAGCGACGACGATGTATCGCGGACGGAGAATGGGGACAGAGAAAGGGGATTTGGATGAGGTTTGGTGTGTATATATATATATATATATGTGTGTGTGTGTGTGTGTGTGTGTGTGTGTGTGTGTGTGTGTGTGTGTGTGTGTGTGTGTGTGTATTTTTAGATTAATGTTATTTTTTAAAACCCTATTGTATGTAATTTGTTCGAACCTCATAAAATGTATTTAGAGGGTGAATCTTATTACAACTATACGATGGTTCTGTGACGAGACAAGAGTTTGTGCCACAAATTTATTCATGTATTCATTTATCAGCTAATTTTCTTCTTTTTTACTGATATTTTGACATCTCGATAGATTGAAATTAGCCTAAAATTAGTGTTATATAAATCATTAACAAGTATTTCTCACAGAAGGAAAGGGAGCTAAGATCGATGGGGTCCACTAGTGGGTCCGTCGCTTAATCCAATCACAAGGTCTAGAAAAAGGAAAAGGAGCTTAAGAATCGGATAGGGTCCACTTGTGGGGCCGTTCAGTGCTCCAATCACAAATGCAACAAAAAAAGAAATATTACAAATTTATGAAATTGAACCCGACGTGAATCGAACACGCAACCTTCTGATCTGGAGTCAGACGCGCTACCATTGCGCCACGGATCCAATTGATATAGTTTCAACATATATTATATTTATCTTTTGAATAATTATGGATAAATTTCAAATCATCTGTCGTAATCATCTCAAGATCCACATTGTTTAACTCATATCGTTCCATTAGGATTTGGGTTCATGTGTTGTATGATCCGATTTGATCTTGCTTTTGCCCCTTGAGGATTATCTTGTCAAGGAAGGATAAGGTTCATCGATTTCGTCCATTTGGATACATTTTTTAGATCATTTTAATCAACGAATTAATCCGGTTAATTGAAACTTTCATTTGGATCCAGTTATTAGGTAGAATTAGGATCCATTTTAGCATCTTATTGCTCACATCTATGCAATCATCAACTCATGCTGTCATTTTTTAACTGTTAATGCATTTTATAAGAGCCAAATTCAGCAAATTTTAAACTAAAATTTCCCCCAAAACGTCAATACAACATAATTCTGTGTAAAATGCACTTTTCAGTGGTATACAGGGTAGTGTTAACATACACAAACTTACATTCCACCGCTAACGATAGAAGAGCTTTGTAGCAGAAACTGAGCAGCAAGTGAAAACTCTTCAAGTTGTCGAGCACTTCGACAACTGAAGCTTGCAGTGCACCAGCGTTTATTGTCTCTTACCGATAAGTAACTTATCGATCTCTGCCCAGATCGATACATACCAATCCGTACATCGAGATATACCAATATACTGACACATTATGTACCAATATGTACCGAAGCCTCGAAAAGGAAGAAACAAATGAAAGTGGATGAAGAAAGAAGAAGGCGACGAAGAAGAAGAGAAAGCCATGTCTTAAGAGTAGGGAGGAGAAAGAGGAAGAAAGAAGATGAGACCATCGAGAAAGAAAAAAAGGAATAGGAAATCAATGACAAATCAATGACAGAGCAATGGACAGCGGACAACAACAATCGTTCATGCTTGCATGTATGGGGAAGAGGGCTCACGAACACAAGCCACAAACCTGTGAAATATTTTCTTTTATTGATCGGATTGGACCAACCAAACATGCTGCCTATTCTATACCGATGCCGACGAATCAACTAGAAGTGCTTCTGCCATGTATACATGATTATGGACACTATGCAATCACTAGTTCGCAATTTTCCAAAGTGTCAAAATCATTGGCTAAAACTTAATAAATATAAGGAGCAGGAACAGTTCATATTAGGTTATGGGTTACTTCTGTCCTCCTCTTCCTTCTGCCTGTAATCTTCCATTTATTCTACCCAATGGATGGAGTAGTAAACAACAAATGCAGTGGATGGATGCAGTGAATAGCAAGCAAAGCAAAAGCAATGTTCCCTCTGATTTAGAATCACAATCACAGTTTTCACTTTTTTCTATTATCTTTTCACCTTCTCAACTTTCCTCTTTTCTTTCTTCTTCTCCCTCCGTCTTTCTTTTTTCTTCCCTTTGAGTTTGAGGTCATCAAGTAGTGTAAAATTCACCCAAAAATCAATAAACTCAAGTATTTTCAACTGATTCTAGCTGATTCAGCTGAGAAATCGACCAAAATTAGATCAATCTTAGACAACATCCATGCAGATTCGACGTATCATGTCAAAATCGATCAAAAGCACCAATTTTTCATCAAAGGAGAAAAAAACGATGCAACCATAACTCCATAGTGTAATAGTAATGTGACCTTTGAAACCATCATCTCAAAATTCTTCATGATAACATAATGATATCAGCTACAACATAAGCAAAGCATCTACTTCAATGCACATCAAGGAGAGCCATAGATCAAACAAAGAATTTGTTTCAGTTTCATAGTCACTACTACACACACACACACACACACACAAGCACACACGTCTGCCAAATGTGTTCCCAGAAGTTGGTTAAAAAAAAGAATGGGACAACAGTATCAATTCCTACAGTATCTGATTTTTCCTATGCAGGTAATTATCAGGAAACAATTGACTGAATCAACATGCTACAAGAAGTCATTGTGTTCCACTTCATATTGCTTTCCTTTCTTTCTACATGTATGCAGCTACATTCCTCTTAATGCACCAGAAAAAAAGGAAGCAAATGACATAAATCATATTACTAATAAGTCTCAAACTGCAGATCAAGTTAAGCAGAGAGTAAAAGGCTGGAACCTGAAACCATGGATTGCAGGAGCCAAAACCTACAGCTAGCTAATCCAGAACTACTATTTTCTCGCACTGTACAATTCAATGAGCTCCGGAAACTGCTTCTTGTAGATGATGACATACCTTTCCAAGAACTTCTTCTCTGGATACAGCATATATGTGAGCAATTTGGGAAGATCAGCGCACAGCCCCCTGGACTTCAGGGCTGCCATGAGCTGATATCTTGGGATCAACCTTTTCTCTAAACTTAATGTCAAAAGCATAGGCCGGAGGGCGATATAAGACGGAGCATATCCAGCCTCATTCACCAAAAATTCCATTTTCATCTTCAGATTCTTCATGGAACATGTCAAGAAACCAGGAGTCTTTTTTAATGCGTCGAGGAAGTCCGCCTCTGACCACCCGAAGGCCCCGAATAGCTTCTTTTGCGCATTGAATCTCTCCACGCTAAGAGTGGAGAGCATCAACAGAGTCCAGTGGAACCTCCCCGAGGTGCGGGCTACTCCGAATCCCTCGACACGACTGATCAAGGTCCTCAAGGTTTCCGCCCTCTGGGTTACCAACGTGGGGTGGTACCCCAGGATCGTTCTAAGCTTTTGATCCGTGAATCCACAGCTCCGTAGCATATCGATGTTTGGCTGGATCCTCTTCTCGACGCTATACCCGAGAAGCCACTTGTGGAGCTTAAAGAGCTTTATGAGGATGTCGTTGGATCCAATGAGTCCCTGCCAAAACCGGATCCTGTGCACGACGGTGCGGATGTGGTAGTTGATTGCGGAGGGATTGGCCAGGAAGAGGTGGGTGATGTCGGACTGTGAGAAGCCTAACTCCTGGAGAGCTCGGAACTTGGCGGCCAGGGTCTTCTCCACGTCGAGGAGAAGCCACCGGGGGTTCCAAGACAGCAGCTTTTTCACATGGGTGTCGTCGAAACCGTGGCTTTTGAGAAAGCCAAGGACGGAGTCGGGCTGCCGGCGGGACGCGATGCCGCCGAGGAGATTCGAGGCCTTGGTCGCCTTCTCCGGGGAGAAGCCACATGACGTGACGAGGTATTCGGCCATGAAGCTGGGCTGAAGAGCTCCGCTTCCGGTAGCGGCGACGGAGTAAGAGGAGGAGGAGGAAAGTAGAGCATCGGCGGGACGCGGTCGATAGATGAAGGAGAGGGTTTTGGAGAAGAGAGAGGATGCCGGTGACCTCTTCATCGGTCTCCTCTTCTTGTCCGAAGACACAAACCGTCACCAACACCGTATTCCCTTCCTCTCCGACTGTGCCTAAAAAGCAAAAAACCTCGAAACCCTAAGAGCAAGTCACCTAACACCCCCTTTGAACCCTTTGAAGCAATTGTTACGTTTCTCCAACTCTACTTTGGAAAGGCTTTTGTCGGGCATGCCCCTTAATTTAGTTTTGTAGGATCTTCTACGTAACCTACTGGTCTCCCAACATCAAATTGATGATAGACCCGAGCTTCAATCGAGGTTGGCTCCGCGCCCAACACCTTGAACAACCAAAATATGCTTTAATACAAATAGTTTCAGGGTACCTAAAATTAATTTTATGATACCAAAGAAACACATACCCATAAAAAATGGACAAAAAATTCATTTTATTGTCCTCCAAAAGACTACGATGAAAAATAATACGCCAAAGGCTAGTAAACATATATTTAATAACCTATTTTTTATGATGAAATTTGGCCAACGTAGTCAACCTCATGGAGTTCGGTTGGATCTTCAATTGAAGTGGTAAGACCAAGGAATCTAAACATAGCAATAGATCTTATCAACAAATACTAACTGACTAAGCCGATCAAAAGAGTAAAAGAAGTCAAAATTCTTGAACGAAAAGAAAATAAGGCACCATGGGGTGTTAGCTGACTGAATGGTATTTTGAATTCAATCTCAACTTTCCTTAACTAAGACCAATTATTTGAAAAAGATGTGTGCCACAAAATCCTTCTATCAAAACTTATTTATTCCATTTTATGAGAGATAAGCACGTAAAAAGGTTCCAAAAAATCAAAACTATAAAAAGCAATCCACCAACATCTATTCATGTGGTTCTGAAAATGTTAGGCCTCCATGTCAGCCAATATCAGCATGTAAGGTATACTATCATGTCTGTTATCTTATACCATACCCATTTGTAAGATATGATTTGCCTCTTGCAAAATCAATCAGCCAAACTATAATGGTCTAGTTTGCAAAATCAACTGGTCATCATAATACAGAGGCAACAAAAGGTCACTATCACTTTGGCAGTACTCTTCCACATTCAATACTGTATCACGATGTCATCAAGAGGAATGCATTCATTCAGTTGATTGCAAATTTTCACCATAAAGTGACCAAAAGTTTTATCATAAGCTAAACATTTTCAACAACAATGCAATATATTTAACCAAACAAAGAGTCAAAGACAATTACCAATCTACACCATTTATAGCAAACAAAGTAAATGTAAGACTAACAGCAGAATAAAAATCAGAGACAATGTTCAAATTCCAGATTTTTTAAGCTTAAGAAATGTCCTAACAAGATACTGAATAGTGAGAAATGTCCCAACAAGATACTGAATAGTGGGAGGAAAAATGTTATAATAAAAATGACTTCAAAGGTTGGCCTTATCTCCATGATGAGTTTGCCTTTTTGTCCTCAACTTAGGTTTGTAAAGTCAATGGAAATGACCTCTTTATTTGTATAGGTAAGGCTGAACATGTTAACCTTCTTCAAACTGCGGGAGTGAGTTTTGTGGATTAGACCATTCATTTTGGATAACATGGTAACCATAGCAATGAAACCAAACAACAAATTTCTGTATTCGGGACATGTACCACTGCAAATCCAGGAAGCAAAGTACTCTGAACCTGATTCTAGATCCAATCATACATAGCTGCACAGAGGGGGTATAGTGATATTGGGCAACATTAAATTAAACAAGCCTACAAGTAACAATTACTCTAGTAAAATTAACAATCCATAACATGTAATCCTTTTTCTTAAAAAACTACCTCTGTTATTTTTTAAAGCCAATAAGAACTATGGTAAAAATGGTCATATTCCTTTCGAACACATTCGTTTTTAAGTCTTATCTAAAATGAAAATGATGCTTCAGGGGCACAAACACGTGTTTTATACAGAAACTAAACAATCGAGGACCTCATATTTGCCCTTCTACTTGATGCACTACAACTCAGTGAATGTGTTGAAAAAGAAACCCGAAGGTTGACAAAAAAACAGCATAACCTTAGAATACTATGTTATAGTCTTCTATTGATTATGAATATTAGCAAACATGACATAGACAGCAACTAAAGGAAGAAAGTGCAGAAAAATGATATGAGATGTAAAGGCTATGAAATTAGCAGCGTGGGCTTTAGCATTAAGAACAGTGATTTAAAAAGCGCTATGCGTCAAAAGGCGCTAAGGTCCAAAAACACCCGAGGCATTAGGCGCTCGCCTGAGCAAAGCGAGACGCTAAAATATAAAATTATATAATATAATTAATAAATATAATTATTTAAAATTTTAAATAAAAATATTCTATTAAATTAAAAAAAATTAATAGTATTAAAATCAAAATAATATATTATTAATTTAATAAATACAAATACTATTATTAATATACTATTAACAGTATACAGAAGGAGAAGAAGGAAGAGTGTAAGGGGGTGCTGATTGAAAAAAGAGGAAGCGACAGCAGCAACGACAGCGGGAGCGAGAGTGTAAGGAGGCAACGACAGCGGGAGCAGGAGTGTAAGGAGGCAGCGGCAGCGGGAGTGTAAGGAGGTAACAGCAGCGGGAGCGGGAGTGGCGAGCGACGGCAGCGGCGAGCAGCGACAGCAGCAACGGCAGCGGCGAGCAGCGGCAGCGGGAGGCGCGAGCGACGACAGCGGTAGCGTTTGCGAGCAGCGAAAGCGACGAGCAGCGGGATCGGGATCAGGAGCGGCCGCGGCAACGAGGGTTAGGGTTGGGTTGTCGCTGATATCGATTTTAGTTGGTTCGATTGAACCAACTAACTACCGGAGACCGAACCAGGACCGAACCAGACCTAAAATCCTGGTTCGGTCGCCTAGTTTAACCCAAGCGCTCGCCCGAAGAGCCCTGCGCTTGGGCTCGGGCGAGCGCCCAGGCGACACTCTTTGAAGCGCGTCGCCTGAAAGTTTAGCGAGGCACTCGGGCCTCGCCTCACCTCGCCCGAGCGCCTTTTTAAATCGCTGATTAAGAACTTATGTGTGATTTGCTATCAATGCCATTGCACCTACTTTAGTCCATCATTTTCCATTGTCACAAAAATGCTAATGTTTCAGTATGCAGGAACAATTCCAAAAGCCTATAATTGAATAGCATGTAAGGTCAAGAATATTGGTTCCTTGTGGAAAACACACATAGAGAGAGGATATAAAAAAACTGAAACGCAGGGAATTAACAGCACTGAATGAGCAGTCCAAGAAAAACACAACATGAAACATTAAAGATATAGATAAACAATAAAGAAACCATGCTGATAATAGTGCTTTATACCACAAAACTAAATTTCACAGGAAAAATTCATGTAAATATGTATATAACAAAGACCAAAATATTATAACAGCCATTCGTTGAGATAGAGTTCATCCGAGAATCTCTGTTGCCTTACAATTCTATCTATTCAGTTTCAGTCACAAGCATTATTTCAAATCCTCAGTTTCAATCACAAACGTTATTTGAAATCCTTGACCCCATCAGTAAGCAACAGCATATGTAACAAATAATTAAAGATTAATTACAAAGCATGTTGAGACATGAAATAAAAATCAAAACACTGAAATAATCAGCATTTTTCACATGTTCTTGAACAGAAAGGAGTAATACAACCTTGGACATAACAAGTTTACAAAAAGCATGAAAAAAGTAACAACAGCATGTTAGATCCCATTGTACACATGATCTACTAGAGCTGAGTTTAGTGTGCCACTCAAGTACCAGAGAAACCAACAGCACTTTTTGTGCCATAGAACAAGTGTCACGAGTACTTCTTGCAGCAAAAATTCAAGAAGTCTGTGTATGCACCTTTGTAGCACCTTCTTGTGTTTTCTTTCTAAGTAGTGTTGAAGAACAATATTCAAAAAGAAAAATTATAAAATGCAAAGGCATACAGGCTCGAAGTGCACTTGTATCTAAAAGTTAAAATTACCATGTAAATATTACATTTTTATCCACCACTTTTCTTTTCCTTCTATGTAGTTTTAAAAAATAATATTGAGAACAATAGATCAGAAAACTCATAAACATACAGATTTGAAATGCTCTTGTTGTAAGCAAAACAATGGATTTATATTGGACATGCAACGAAATAAACTTACCTTGAGTCACAGTTGTCCAAGAATAAGCCTTTGATTAGTTCACATATTGGACTCCTTAGATTAATTTATTAAGAAACAATTGGTGTCTTCTAATCTATGTCTTATGGAACTTAATGTCTATCCCTTAATGGTATTGATAGGCAGAAAAGGGACACCAATCCTTTATTTTTTTTAAAAAGTATACTTAATGCTTTCTTTCAACATCAAAAAATTTAAAATAATTTTAAATATCTGAAAAGTCTCTCATTTATGACTAGTTGATAAATGTGTTTGGTCATTATTATTATTGGACATGTGGATCATATAAAGTGTCTTGTCGATTCCAATAACTAATGAGATTCCCAACACTTGCATCTAAGTATTAAAACTGCCATGTAAAAGTTATATTTCATTTTCTGCCACTTCTAGGTCATCGAATGTGTAGTGCAACGGGATAAATTATAGCTCCAATTTCACAATTTGGATACATTTTACACGTCATCTAACTGTATGTTGCTCCTTATAAGCATTAAACAAATTAATGAAAGAATTACACTGGCTAAGTCCAATGAAACTTCAGCGGAACATAATAATGTGTTGGGATTCATGTCATGGTTGGCAATTTTGTCAGACTTTCTTTGTCATTCCCCTTTATTATAAAAACAAGTAGATAACGAACAGGACTCATTTAAGTCAAACCACAATCCTCCTCGTGTAGACGAATCAAATGCATGATACCAAAGAGAATCGTCGTTTCAGACGACAAACGTCACATAAGAAGATTTAATTCGGAGCAAGAAAAGGGAGGAAGGAGGGGGAGCCAAACCAAATGGGGCTTCGAATTGGCCAGTGGTCGAATTCCAAATCTTTGTCTTCTCTCCGCATTTGTCGAAGGAAAGCGACGACGATGTATCGCGGACGGAGAATAGGGACAGAGAAAGGGGATTTGGACGAGGTTTGTGCGTGTGTGTCTATATATATATATATATATATATATATATATATATTTGTGTATTGATTTTTTGATTAATGTTATTATCTTAGTACAACTATATATATAAATCATTAACAAGTATGAAAGGGGGCTAAGATCGATGGGGTCCAAAGTGGGAAAAAGGAAATCGAAAATTTTGGAAAGGAGCGTAAGCATAATATGGGGTCCCCACCTGTGAGGATCTTCAGTGCTCCAATCACAAGTGGAACAGAAAGCGAATGTTGCAACTTTGTGGAATTGAACCCGACGTGAATCGAACACGCACCCCTATGATCTGGAGTCAGACGAGCTACCATTGCGCCACGGATTCAATTGATAAAATTTCAGCATATAATATATTTATGTTGAGAATAAATATGGATAAATTTCCAACCATATAACGTAAACATCTCAAGGTCCAATTTCTTTAACCCATCTCGTTCCATGAGGATTAGGGTTCATGTGTTGTATGATCGGATTCGATCTTGCATTTGCCCCTTGAGGATTATCTTGCCAAGGAAGGATAAGGTTCATCGATTTCGTCCATTTGGATACAATTTTTTGATCATTTTAATCAACGAATTAATCCGGTTAATTGAAACTTTCATTTGGATCCAGTTATTAGGTAGAATTAGGATCCATTTTAGCATCTTATTGCTCACATCTATGCAATCATCAACTCATGCTGTCATTTTTTAACTGTTAATGCATTTTATATGAGCCAAATTCAGTAAATTTTAAACTAACATTTCCCCCAAAAAGTCAACATAACATAATACTGTGTAAAAT
This sequence comes from Musa acuminata AAA Group, assembly GCF_036884655.1. Classification (NCBI taxonomy): domain Eukaryota; kingdom Viridiplantae; phylum Streptophyta; class Magnoliopsida; order Zingiberales; family Musaceae; genus Musa; species Musa acuminata. The sequence continues at coordinate 190,690 of NW_027020660.1, forward strand.
GCGCTTTTCAGTGGTATACAGGGCATTGTTAACATACACAAACTTACCTTACACCGCTAACGATAGAAGAGCTTTGTAGCAGAAACTGAGCAGCAAGTGAAAACTCTTCGAGTTGTCGAGCACTTCGACATCTGAAGCTTGCAGATGTAACTTATCGGTCTCTGCCCAGACCGATACGTACCAATCCATACATCGAGATACCAATATATACCGACACATTATGTACGGGTATGTACCGAAGCCTCAAAAGGAAGAAACAAATGAAAGTGGATGAAGAAAGTAGAAGGCGGACGAAGAAGAAGAGAAAGGCATGTATTAAGAGTAGGGAGGAGAAAGAGGAAGAAAGAAGATGAGAAGAAAGAAAAAAGAAAAAGAAAAAGAAGGAAGAGGATGAAGCAGAATATGAGAAGAAAGAGGAGGCGGAAGCGTACCTGAAATCAATGACAGAGCAATGGACAGCGGACAACAACAATCGTTCATGCTTGCATGAAAGAGGAAGAGGGCGCACGAAAACAAGCCACAAACCTGTGAAATATTTCCAACCAAACATGCTGCCTATTCTATACGGATGCTGACGAAACTACAACATGTGCTTCTGCCATGTACATGATTATGGACACTATGCAATCACTAGTTCAAAATTTTCCAAAGTCTCAAAATCATTGGCTAAAACTTAATAAATATAAGGAGCAGGAACAGTTCATATTAGGTTATGGGTTACTTCTGTCCTCCTCTTCCTTTTGCCTGTAATCCTCCATCTATTCTACCCGATGGATGTAGTAGCAAACAACAAATGCAGTGGATGGATGCAGTGAATAGCAAGCAAAGCAAAAGCAAAAGCAATGTTCCCTCCACTGATTTAGAATCACAATCACAGTTTTCTCTTTTGTTCTTTTATCTTTTCACCATCTCAACTTTCCTCTTTTCTTTCTTCTTCTCCTTCCATCTTTCTTTTTTCTTCCCTTTGAGTTTGAGGTCATCAAGTAGTGTAAAATTCACCCATAAATCAATAAACTCAAGTATTTTCAACTGATTCTAGCTGATTCAGCTGAGAAATCGACCAAAATTAGATCAATCTTAGACAACATCCATGCAGATTCGACGTATCATGTCAAAATCGATCAAAAGCACCAATTTTTCATCAAAGGAGAAAAAAACGATGCAACCATAACTCCATAGTGTAATAGTAATGTGACCTTTGAAACCATCATCTCAAAATTCTTCATGATAACATAATGATATCAGCGACAACATAAGCAAAGCATCTACTTCAATGCACATCAAGGAGAGCCATAGATCAAACAAAGAATTTGTTTCAGTTTCATAGTCACTACGACACACACACACACAAGCACACACGTCTGCCAAATGTGTTCCCAGAAGTTGGTTAAAAAAAAGAATGGGACAACAGTATCAATTCCTACAGTATCTGATTTTTCCTATGCAGGTAATTATCAGGAAACAATTGACCGAATCAAGATGCTACAAGAAGTCATTGTGTTCCACTTCATATTGCTTTCCTTTCTTTCTACATGTATGCAGCTACATTCCTCTTAATGCACCAGAAAAAAAGGAAGCAAATGGCATAAATCCTAATACTAATAAGTCTCAAACTGCAGATCAAGTTAAACAGAGAGTAAAAGGCCGGAACCTGAAACCATGGATTGCAGGAACCAAAACCTACAGCTAGCTAATCCAGAACTACTATTTGCTCGCACTGTACGATTCAATGAGCTCCGGAAACTGCTTCTTGTAGATGATGACATACCTCTCCAAGAACTTCTTCTCTGGACACAGGATATATGTGAGCGATTTGGGATGACCAGCGCACAGCCCCCTGGACTTCAGGGCTGCCATGAGCTGATATCTTGGGATCAACCTTTTCTCTAAACTATATGTCAAAAGCACAGGCCTCTGACCTATATAAGACGGAGCATATCCAGCCTCATTCACCAAGAATTCCATTTTCATCTTCAGATTCTTCAGGGAACATGTCAAGAAACCAGGCTTCTTTCTGAATGCGTCGAGGAAGTCGGCCTCTGACCACCCGAAGACCCCGAATAGCATCTTTTGCGCATTGAATCTCTCCACGCTAACATTGGAGAGCATCCACAGAGCCCGGTGGAACCTCCCCGAGGTGCGGGCTACTCCGAATCCCTCGACACGACTGATCAAGGCCCTCAAGGTTTCCGCCCTCTGGGTTACCAACGTGGGCTGGGACCTCAGGATCGTTCTAAGCTTTTGATCCGTGAATCCACAGCTCCGTAGCATCTCGACGTTTGGCTGGATCCTCTTCTCGATGCTATACCCGAGAATCCACTGGCGGCGCTTAAAGACCTTTATGAGTAGGTCGTTGGATCCGATGAGTCCATGCCAAAACCGGATCTTGTGCACCACGGTGCGGACGCGATAGTTGATTACGGAGGGATTGGCCACGACGAGGTGGGTGATGTCGGACTGTGAGAAGCCTAACTCCTGGAGAGTTCGGAACTTGGTGGCCAGGGTCTTCTCCACGTCGAGGAGAAGCCATCGGGGGTTCCAAGACAGCAACTTTTTCACATGGGTGTCGTCAAAACCGTGGCTTTTGAAAAATCCAAGGACGGAGTCGGGCTGCCGGCGGGACGCGATGCCGCCGAGGAGATTCGAGGCCTTGGCCGCCTTCTCCGGGGAGACGCCACATGACTTGACGAGGTATTCGGCCATGAAGCTGGGCTGAAGAGCTCCGCTTCCGGTAGCGGCGACGGAGTAAGAGGAGGAGGAGGAAAGTAGAGCATCGGCGGGACGAGGGCGATAGATGAAGCAGAGGGTTTTGGAGAAGAGAGAGAATGCCGGTGACCTCTTCATCGGTCTCCTCTTCTTGTCCGAAGACACAAACCGTCACCAACACCGTATTCCCTTCCTCTCCGACTCCGCCTAAAAGGCAAAAAACCTCGAAACCCTAAGAGCAAGCGGTAGAGAGAGAATTCGCAGATCGAAGTTAATATTCTCAATAAATTGGATAGAATATTTTAGATTAAATTATTAGACCAATTTTTTTATTATTTTAGATGTATAAAATCATTAGATAAAATATTTATGCATACAAATTAATTAGATGGATTTCAGACCACAATCCATCATCATAATAAGATATATATATAAAATTGTCGCTAAATAAACCTTCAACTTTGTTTAAATCATAACAAGAAAAACCGATATGATTTGTACTCTATCTAAATAAAAATATTTTAATCATTTAAAAGCTCCAATGAAATTAAAATTTCGTCCCTTAGTAATATTTTCCTAAAATAAAAAAAAAAAAAATCATCACTTGATTTTCATTTCATTCCGATTCCCATTTTAGTGATTTTTTTTTAATTTGAAAAACTATTATAATTTATTTTTACAACCACGACACTTATGTTAATGATTAAAAAATATTTTTTAAAAAAATATTATATAATATTTTAAGAACAAAAATTATTTCTATGACTCAAAACCTAATCTTCCGAGCAATCTTATCATTGTAATAACCAACATCAGTACTATCAAAAATACATTCACCATCTACAATTACACAGCTTTCAATAGAATCATGAAGAGTAATACCGTAGGCATGATCAGTAGACCAAGACGTATCAATCGTCAGCTTAAACCAGTTATAATTGGGTGGTTTCCATTCAAAACATATTAGTATCTAATAAGTAAGAAGCAACATATGCTAATACTTTGAAGAGGAGGCTTTTAAGCTTAGAGCGAGTATGATTTCAGGCATGCCATAGTGATTAATGATTAATGCATTTGCCATAGACGAAAAGCTCTTCTTTAAGCCAATCATTCGATTAGATTAGGTGGAAAGTTCATTAAAATAGATCTGAAAGTAGTTCCAAAACTCTCAAGCAAATTGACAAGAAAAGAAGATACGATCTCTTATGGATGGATTCAGTCTCATATTCTGCAGCACCAAAATTGATGAAGTAGGGAAATATTTAAAGCAGCAAGTCTGTCCGAAACGAGAAAAAGTGTTCTATGAAGTTCTAAGCAGAAAGTTAAGGACTCTAGGAGTAGCTGGTAGCCTCTAAAAGCTACTCCAGTCCAGTCTATGTTAGAGTTACCAAGAGGAAGCTTGCACTTGGAAGCTTGTCCTTTGTAAGCAGGCCAAGTAACTTTTATCTCATGTTCATCGAGGAACACGATTGAGTAGGCCTGGTACTCAGATCAGAGGAATGCTTGTACTTGGAGGTCGTCAATCCATGCCAAAGGTGACATCCATAAAAGAACTTGCTTGCTCCAACTAGATTCTGAAAGCCAGATGAGCAAAAATATGGCTGATTATGAACGAAGAAGAGCAATAGCTTTTCACACTATAGGAAATCCAACTCAAAATTAGAGCACAAAGTCTACAACCCAAAGAATGGAAATAGAAGAAAAAAAATTGGAGTAAATTCAGTATCAAGATGCCGGAATTCTTGCACTTAGGCAGCAGGATCAATTGACACGAGCAAAAAAATATCTGAGCTACCAGTTTTCCTTGGCACAAGTATGATTGACGATGGAAAAGAATGGTTTTCCTTGAGTAACAACAGGTTCTGAAGCAAGACAGAAGCACAAGTTGATGCTGTTTGCTGATGACTTTACAAGCTGATTTGTTGACTTAAAAATCAACAAGCATTAAGAGTCATTTTCTTACAAGAAATCCCTACAACCTCTTCTTATCTACTACCTACCTCTTACAAATACATTTCAACAAAAGATTAACAAGCCATAAAAAGGTGCATGATCCTCTTTTATTAATATCATGTTCCAAAACCTCTCCACCTCCAGCTCTTGTTTTTCTCTTTCTGTCATGATACTTTTGTTTTGTTGAAACTGATAGGAAAAAACAGAGAGAAGTCGGCATCTGCTACAAAGAATTGCAGGAACCGGGAATTACCATTTCCTTTTGTTGTTCCTATTTGGGAAAAAGATGACACAGCTAATTCATCTATGTATTGGCATTGCAGATCCAAAATTACATAGCACCATTAAAATCCATCTATTTATGAAAAATATGTGACCAAATTTAAAGCATCACTGCTCCTGAAGCTTTCATTATACAACTCAATGAGCTCTGGAATTCCTCCTTGTAGTGAATGACAAACCTCTACAAGAATATATTTTCTGAGAGCGGAGACTTTGTTATGATATTTCTTAATATCATATGATGAGGATAAAAAATATCACAAAAAGAGAAATACATTTTGAAAAACTAAAATTAACCATTTATTTATCTATGTTTGATCAATTCTAACTTGTGAATCTCATCGAGTATGTCGGTACCTTGATACTTTAGGTTCAAATCTCTATGATGCATCAACTTTGATCAAGCAACATCGATACGAATCTCCTTTAGGGGTGAATGAAGAGTTTTATTTACTGGGGAGAGAAGACATCAAAATAATCCGATAAATAAAAACTCAAAAATATCAATATAAAATTATCACCACCTAGGGTATTTTTTTCATCATGTCTCATTCTTATTAAGGCGTTGAGATATATTAGCTATTTACAAGACAACTAAACTCCGATTCACAACAATTTCTTTTCATAAAATTTAAATTTTTTATTCTCCAAATAAATTTATTTTTAAAATACTAGTCAACCCTAACACTCCACTAGAAGCTCATTCTTACCAAAGATGAATTTAAGTAAAATAAAATTGGAACCTGCATACAACCTTGTTGTTGTTGTCTTCATTGGTGAGCTTGGATAATCTCTAGGATACATATTACCATCCTTAAAATATTATGATCCTTAGTTGGGCATAAATGTGACTATTCCATATCGATACCTGCATTTTGGAAATATTCAAATATGTCACTGAATGCATCCTGTTGAACTGTCAGTTTCTTTTTTTCTTTGATCTTTCCTTTATTTTCTATCATTCGGTAGAACTTGTTTTGAAGAATGCAGTGAATGCACTCACAAGGTAGTAAGCTGTGGCAGCGTCACTACCAGCCAAATGCAGAGCATCTGAAATAGGCAGCGTCACCTGAAGCGAGTGTCATTTTTCAGCATCACATCACTTGCCATTTCCAAAAACGAAGACTCCGGCAGAAAAGATAGCATGATCATGGTAAAAGCCCTGAAGTAGTGGAGTACATGCAACGGAACAGATCACATCTTCTTCTTCTTCTTCTTCTTCTTCCATGATATGGTGTCAATTCTTGTCTCGTATTAGAATCCATTCGTTGTACCTCCCTCCCCAAGGGAATGAGTTGGGATTACAGAAAGCCCAGTGCCGCCCAAAAGCTTTCCTTCTAACTAGAGATGATAAAATGCTAAGGGACTCTCCACAAGCAACAGAACACTTGGGAGAAATCAATGATGTGATCATCACACGAAAATAATTGTGTCTACAGATGGCCATCAACCCGAAGTGAACACAGGCGGATAAAGGGAGCAACTGGTTTGTGAAAGAGAGTAACCACAAAGAGGTGGTGTCGAGTTATCTAGAGAAGCATCGGACACTAACACATCTCTGTGGAGCTCGGTGGCCAACTCCTGTAACACTTGCTCGTTCCAGTATTTCCAACTGGTAGAATCCAAGTAATGCCTTCAGAGGAATGAATACCTAGTTCTGCTTTCCTAGATTCATCTCACAAACAGATTTGACATAGAATTCTAGCAGTTAGAATTGAGGTATTCTTCAGAAGGAAGATTCATACAACTAGTTTGCATGGGTGTCCGAGGATTAAGAGGATATTTGTTTCTCGAGGAATGGGAGCTTTTGAGAACATTAAAGTTTTGATGGAGGGATCAAACAAAAAATGGCACAATCCTCCATTTTGACTGAAAACATATAAATCCTGACAGTCGTAGATAATTTGGAAATGGGTAGCGGAGCTATTTATGTGAGCAGGCAAGAAGCAGGGCTGGCTATTGAAAATCTGAATTGCTTTGGAGATTACCTACAGAGAAAGGATTGACCACTTTCCCCTTGCAAAGGCTTTCTTGACAGGCTGTTCTGATCCATCTATTGGATGTTCTGATGCAGACAAATCAACCAAGTCCTAAAGAAAAGAAGAGAGAGAGAGAGAGAGAGAGGAGTCCTTCGTATTGAATTAGGTCAGCAATAAAACCTGAAACAGAGCCATGTGCCACCCCCTAACCTGTTCTGCGGACCACTAAAACCAGCCCACTCAGGTTGGTGTAACTCCATTCTGCAGCAGAATGATGAACATGGATTAATTAGGCTCCATTCACTCTTTCTGACTTGGATCTGTCCTCAGACCAAAAAGGATGATAGCATGTATCACTCTTCTCACATACCTACAAAACAAACCACTGCTTGCAAGCTCTCTTTTTTTTCCTTTCTCCCTTGAACAGAAACAAAATTGAGACACCCAAGAAAATTGAGGAAGCAAATATGGTAGTCGTCGAGCTATGTTTTAACTTGTTATATTGCAAAAGAGGAAAATGATGAAGTTTTGCACAAGAATGCTACATAAAAAGATACATAATCTCCTCTCTTATAATCTCTATAAATGCTTTATAAATCTGCTTTACCAATATCCCACCAAATGTATTTCCTTGGCTTTTTTATGTTGCCAAATCATACAGATTCCAACTATAATAATCTTATTCTTGATCACTCTTAGAATGATTAGTGTCATGGATGATATGATATATCCATGGAAGAGTTCCATCCCCACCACCACTATCTACGCTTTCCCCCAAACCCACATCGATGAGGACAGCTCTCTCAAAAGAACACGCACAAAACTCCCACCATCATGATGGGCACAAGGAAGGAAAGGCTCAAGATGATGCTAGGAGAAGGACGGCCATCTCGACTCGCACGTGTGGCGGATTTCCATCACTTGCTTTACAGCCGTCCGATCACCATCAGTGGCTTCTGATACATACGGAGGAAACAAAGCACACCCCCCGCGCACGAGGATGGCAAACATCGGATCCGTTGCTTGCCCTCGAACAGCACTTTCCGTGCTCTCTCGGTGCTCTACTGACACATGGCACAAGAAAACAAGTATGTATGTAAAGTGACCTTCAGCATCGGCGAGGCGGTGGCGGAGGTTAGACCGTCAAGGTGGAGGAGATTGCTCCGGAGGAGGAGGAAGGGCGGCGGCTCCTACTCGCCGCGGAGCGAGAGGAGATGGTGACCACAGGCTGAGAGATTCTAGTGGGAGGGTCGTCGGAAGAAGAAGCGGCGGAGGTGGCGAATGAGTTGGTGGTGGAATTGCTCCTCAGCGTCCTCCTCTCGTTCTCGACGCCGCCGCCTCGGGAGCCGCTCTTCCCCTCGTCCGTCGCTCGTTGCCTCACCGACGCCACCTGCACCGGCAGCACGCAGTTGCACAGGTATCCTGGCGCCCGTCGGGATACCACCGTAAAAGTCGAATCTTTGGGGAGGAGAAAGCGGGGATTTGGGGGTTGAGGGGAAGGGGAATACCGATTTTGGCGAGGCGGTTGACCCACTTGGGGATGGGCTTGCCGGTGAGGCGGAGGCAGGCCTCGTCGCAGAAGTGGTTGCAGTTCTTGGAGACGAGGTTGTAGGTGTCGCCGGTGTACTCCGCGGCCATCTCCTCCATGAGCGCCCGCACCTCCCGCGGCCCCAGATCGGTGCGCCCGATCAGGATCGACTTGCGGAATGTAAACCCTGGGCACTGCCGCGGCTCCCCCTCGAAGATCCCCGTCGTCGGGTGCTCGTGGGCCCCGTAAGCGTACTCCACCCCGTGCGCTGCCAGCACAAATAGCTTAGCCAACCCTAAAGAAGACCCATCCCGATCACCGCTATCACCCGAATCGGGGCCGTCGTGCGCGGATCGGAGCTCACCTTGGACGCCGGAGTGGTAGACGCCGAGACCGAGCCAGTAAGCGTAGCCGTTGATGGGGGTGAGGTCGTAGACATTGAGGTAGACGGGGACCGCCCCCGACCGCCGCTTCCGCGAGGGCCCTCTGACGAACATCATACGGCGGCGGAGGCGGTGGCACCGGAGGAGGAGGAGGAGGAGGAGGAGGAGGAGCCGGCGAAGGCACTCGACCCGACGACGGATCACAGCAGCGACGGCGGCGGTGGCGAGCGATCCACCATCTCGGCCTCAGTTTGGTCCGGTGAAAGTCGCGCCTTTATCTATCCCCTGCCACTCGATAGTGAGAAGTGAATGGGGACACGGGAGGGAGGAATTAAAGAGGTGGGGGGGTATTTATGGAAAGATACGAGCCGTTCTATTCACACATAAATTGTAATGCGTAAAACATTAAATTAATAATAATATTCATTATTATTATTATTTTTAACAAAGTGAGTCTATTCAAATATGACATTATTATTACACCCAAAAGAAGATCGAGGAGTGAAGCAGAGGGAAACAAGACATTATTGGGAGGGATAAGGATCCCAAGGTTGGGACTGGAGGCTTAGGGCCAATGGAGAGTGGGCATCCCACTGTTCTTGGTCAAGTCTACTGAAGCTTCGAGGAATGACAAATTGGGGATTTATAATTAGTTTTGACTTGAGATTATTACCACTCCATGAAAGTGTTTGTTTATTTTGCAATAAATATTTTTTGGGCTTACAACTTCTCTTGTGAGAGGTTCTAGTTTTATTTGTTTATAAATAAATAAATAAATAATAATAAAGATAAATCTGATCCAAAGAATTTGGAATGACCTGAAAAAGTTTTTACTAGCCAAATTAATAGGCATCTCTAAAAGATTTATGGAAGAAGTCATTAAAAGCCAGTCAAGTAATATTTTAGATATAAATGACATTGATTTATTAGTTGTACACCTCAGTATTAAAAAAAAAAAGAATTTTGCAATGGAACCAATTTTAGTACAAATAGTGGTGATAACATATTTGGATTTCTTGATATATATATATACTATATAATTGTTTAATTTTAGATTTGTCTTTTCAATTGCATACATGTCCTCTAGAAGAATATATTTATTTGCAGTGCTTGTGCTGAGCTGAATAAGGTTGACCTAAAAATAATGACATCCTATCCCAGAAAACACTATAATTATTGCTTGTTGTCTGGGAATTATTGTTCCTCAATTGCACTATTATTCCTGCAAACCACTTGTAGATTGTCAAAATTAACTAATTTGTAGTAGAGTTTTCTATGCATATAGTTAAAATTAACTAAATAGATTGTCACTTACTAACACTGTAAATTCAAAATATCATCTAATAAATTTTTACACCTAAAAGGTATTGGTTGTCATGTGTCAGATCCATTTATCAAGATTAAAAGCATTGGTTAAATTGTATATATAATATTAATTCTGCAATGATATATACTAGATTCCATTGAGAGCTTTAAATTTCATCTGACAAACTTTAACATCTAAAATATTAATTTGGTGGTAGTGTATCATATCCACTAACTAAATATAGAGGATTCGAAACTCATCTAATAAATTTTATACCTAATATATTGATTGATATGATATGATAATAGTTTACTCACTTATCAAGAATAAAAAGTTCAACATCAAATTTAATAAATTTTAAAAATATCAATTGGTTTAGATGATAAACATATTGATAACAAAGTCTTGAATCCAATTTTACTACTTACCCTTTGCCCAGAAAAAATCTTTGAACTCATATGGAGTAACTTAGAAGAAATATTAAACTAATGATAAAACTATGTCCTAGACATAGTTGTAAGAATCTTAACAGCTATTATGATTATGATGTCATGGGATGAACAAAAGCATTATTAAATACAAATAGTTTATGAGTGAAGAGGATATCCATGGCTGAGTTTACAATGATTTGGTGGGAGAAAAGATATGAATCCAGCTAAGTAGATAACGGGAAAGAGAGCACAATCACAGAAGAGACCATAATGATCATGTTTATTAGGGTATTCCATATCCTAGACATGATAAAATATTCACCAATTTCAATCAATAGTCTGAGCCATGAATCATATAGCTACATCAGAATTGTTTGAAGTGTTCTTCATGGACATCATCTTCAAAGACAAAAATGTCACTTTATCTTGTTCAAGGGAAGCATCTTGTTGAGATATCCGACGGTTAATTAGCATAGCATATTGTTGTATGATTGATAGGTATTTGATTGCGGCTATGGGTTTTGACATTAAATTTTGGAGTTATAATTTCTTCAAGGATCCATTGAATGTATTGCACCCTCCAATAAGTTGCATAATTGGTATATTGCATGGTATGCTATGTAAATGGGGATAATATTTTTTTTGTCATATTGTTAAAGATTAAAAGAAATAAAGACATCAACTAGGTATATATTTTTTTACATCTCTTTCCTACTTAGCGTCTCATTATATTCCATATGGAATCAATTATGATGCCATTTGTGATGACATGGTTGTCTGAGATAGCTAATCTATTAATTTATTATGACTAAATCATTTGTTTAGATTGCCAAGAGTTTAGTTAATGATTATACATCTATTAAGTTTGTATTAATCAATCTAAGTCTTCTCACACTAATATAGAACTAAACTTATAAGTGTCGCAATAAAGTTATCTTAATTAGTATTTATTAGTTGGAGTTGATGCTCAGCTTGAAGTGACTCTATTTAACTCAGGTTCTTCTACGTTTGGAGTAATTATTTTTGAAAAAAAGAATAATATTTTTTTTTAATTTTTTGGTAATAATTGCAAATTTTGTTGAGAAGACTTGATGATTTGATGTAGCATATATTTTTAAATCATAAATTAATTGAGGATCATAATATGTAAGAACATAAAGTTATAATTTCATATTGTCTTTATCATATTATAGAACTTCCATTGAGGATGTTAATCTTGGAACATTGTAATTGGCAAGTGATTTTGTAAGGGAGTTAACTAATTAATCATAAACATGGATATGAAAAACATATAATTGACATCTAAAAATCTATGATAATATATTTCATTTAAGAGTATAATATAATGTTGAAGCATTCATAAATGACACGGATATTATTATAATATATTATTAAAGAAGAGATGATGCTAATTTTGCGTAACATATTGGTGATTCAATTAAGTTTTACAATGATGATAGCAATGGCTTAGTATCGAAAGTCTCCTCCTATTATCGATATCATATTTCTGTTTGTTTTGTACAACTTTTATCAAATATTTTCTATTTTTTTCATTATTTTTATCGAATATTTTCTATTATTTTCATTGTTTCTCTTATCAAATCCGATCATAAATATTTTCTTTCACTTTATCTCATCCTAATGAACAAGTGATATGTACTATATAGTATTTCAAATAGTGCTACTTACTAAAAAAAAAATGATATTATCCTAATGGTTACTTGATAACTATTATTATAGATAAATTATCTCAAAGATAAATATTTACCGCACGATCCCTCGTAACATAAACTCTTAGCATATCCTCTAATAATATCTGAATTATTCTTTTTAACTAACTATCTATTTGAGAATAAAAAGTAACGGTAAAAATTAACTTTGTCTCTAAGTCTAATTATCTCTTAGATATAAATAAAGTAAATTGATCAATAAAATAATTAATATAAATAAGTAAAAAATATATTGTCTTAGTCAATTTAATCATGGTAACCCAAATTTTATCATATCTTTTGTTGGTATTAGGTAAACTTATAATAAAATATTTATTGATCTTTTATCATTTCTATTAAGATATTTTATAATAAATTTAAAATATTTATTAATTTTTAATATTTTATTTTAATTTATTCACATGTCAGTAAACCCATGAGAACAAGGCAGCCTTGTTCTAAAGCATCAGCCTATCTAAGGCCAATCATTGAACCTGATTCCAAGCGAGAGAGTGTCGCGATTCTGACCATCTCTGCTGGCGTGGATGCCAACAGAGTCTGACTCATATCAAATGGGGGGAGAAAGGGGCCTTCTGCTCCGACACCCTTTTTATCCACACACTTCCACAAGCATTACTGTCCATGTTGACTCATCTCTTTATCCTATGACCGAATTCCAATCCCATCTGCAAAAGGCAAGCCAAGAAAAAGACACAAATGGCTACTGAACTGAGAACTGTAGGTGTCCATCTTGACTTCAGTTTAGAGGATGGCTGATGTCTACTCGTAGAAGAATGGTTGGCTGACAGGACCAGCAGCAACTTCTGTAAAGCATCTTCCAATCATTCTCTTTCAAAGGCACAGACATCAGTAAGAACAAAGTTGCATGGCTGTAATTGTCCAGCTTGACTTCATTTTAGGGAATGGTCGATGACTCCTTAGAGAAGAGAGGTTTGCTCGCAGGACCAACGTCAACTTCCGTAAAGCTTCTTCAAATCATTCTCTTTGGCGGGCACAGCTATCAGTAAGAACAAAAGTGCAAGTGATGTGAAGATGGCTTGGGAAGTGGAGAGGAGTGAAGGTCGATCCTTGTAAGACTATTATCAGCAAAAGAATCCTTTTTTTCTTCTTTGTTACTGCGAATGAGAAACCTATATATAATCTTTAACCTTCCGATTACGTTTCTTTCTCAGTGGCTTACTTTCGTATGACAAATTGTTTCTGCAAAATGAAACATGATACATTATTATGATTGATGATCGTAGAATGAAACAATTTATTATTGTGATTACCATCAAATAATCTAAAAATGTGATTATTCTCTGCAGGAAAGAGTTATCAATTATTATGGTTAGGAAACACCATCTCCACTTGATTCATTGGAACTTAAAGCTATTCCTCAATTCATTCACTCGCTGCATAATTTGGGGCACATCAATCAATGTTAACTACTCTTTTCTATCTTCAAGATTAGTCACTTGCTTTTCACATCTCATCTAACTTTTCTGGCGTCATGAACATTTTCTTTTAAGCTGTCAAATAATATTCTATCAGTTATGGCATAATAGTAAGAAATATACATGATAATTTTCAAAATAAAAAAGGACTAAATTATCATTTATGTACTTTGATTGTGCCACAACATTCAAGATATTTTTTGGTATGCTATTATTCATAATAGTTAATGTGAATTTTCTTTTTTTTCCCCACAGTTTTTATTCAACAAACTTTGAATACAACATTTAGAAGAATCCATGTTAAGGCATTCTTTATATTTGCCTCTTCCCTATTTTAATTTCTTATCTAGGCATTATCATTCCTAATATAGTATTACGTCTCATCCTCTTTATTGTCTTAGGAATTATATTAGCACAGAACCTTCTAATCTCCGTTGAATTAATCCACTATATATATATATTAGAATTTGATTAGAAAAGTCATACTATTATTTTAGGCAACATATCATAATAATTATACCAATAGTATATCAAACATGTAAAACTTGATATTATAATAGAATAATTTAGAAAACATTAATAATCATATGATTCAGTATTTACAGGACTAATAAATATTCATCAGTATCCATTGGTTCGATTAGTATTAGTTTCTTCATAGGAAATTAAACTTGCATGTACGTACGTGGAAATAGAAACTAGTAGGTGGCGGCCATGGGAGGAAGCGGGAACAACTATAGTCCATGAAAACCCTTCGCTACCCCCAAATCCAACCAACTACGAGATCTAAATATAGATTATGATGTCATGTAAGTAGAGCTGTGTCGGAGACGACGGCCATAACTCTCGACTCCCTGCAAAGTCTGACAGATCTCGTACCTCCCTTTGACCAAAGCGAAGCCGTCAATCATCCCGCTTTGCGGCGTTAAGATCCGTGCAAGAGCAGAAGAAGACATTTGATGGCAATAGAAGAGGCAGCACAGAGAGAGAGACAGATGTACCTCTTCAGCTCTTCCCCCTTGGATTCTGAGCTGATCCAGCTCATCACCATCCCCTTCCCTGATCAGATTCAATCCCCACCTCTATTAATTGCTCTTAATCTGTTTCATTTCGCTGCCGTCAACCCAAACCCCCCACCCGCTCTCTCTCTCTCTCTCTCTCTCTCTCTCTCTCGACCTTTCATGAAATCTCTTGGGCCTTCCTCTGTCTATCTCCTCTCCTCTGTTTCAAGGAAATTAGCATAAAAAACAGCACCAAAAGAAAAGAAGAAAGGAAGGAGGAGCAGAAAAAGAAGCTTGTGGGATAGAGAGGAGGGAGGAGGAGGAGGAAGGTGTCATTAATTTGCGTAAAGGTGGGATCTTTGAGGAGGAGGAGGAGGAGGAGGAGACATGGGGAACGTGACGTCGTCGGTGGCGGCACGATTTGCGTTCTTCCCACCGGAGCCGGCGACGTACGAGGTGTTCCGGGAGGGGGGAGGAGAAGGGCCGCTGTGCCTGTCGAGGCTGCCGCCGGGGAAGAACGTGGAGGTGCACCTGGTGGAGACCAAGGCCGGGAACCGGGTGGTGGCCACCTTCTGGCGCCACCCCTTCGCCCGCTTCACCCTCCTCTACTCCCACGGCAACGCTGCCGACCTCGGCCAGATGCTCGACCTCTTCCACGAGCTCCGTTCCCACCTCCGCGTCAACATCATGAGGTAGACTTCCCGTTTCCTTTCTCTTCCTTCTTCATTTTTCGTTCCTTTTCTGCGGGGAAAAATATGAATTTTTTGGATTATCTTGTGCTGGATTTAGATCTTCTAAGCGAATGCCACGACTAAATGAAATTACTAGGATTTTAATAGGGAAAAAGGAAGAATTTTAATTTATGCAGACCTATTCAAGATTACGCTTAGCTTCATATGATCTATATCATGCATCCATGCTCGTTAGGAATTCTCTCTAACGTGCAGGTGCAGGCTTTGTTTCTCAATTAATGTGCTTTTCTACCTCTATTCGTGTTGTTCCCTCAAACTTTTCATCTGTCTTTGCACAGATTCCTGGTTGTCCTGAATCCTAATTTTGCCTTGATTCCTCTGCTAACCTATCGGTTTATCGTTTGCCTTAACCAACCTACATTTAAATTTCTGAGAAAGGCAGATTGAAACTTGAGGTTGTAAGCCTTGTGCATGTGATATTTTATTAAATTTGGAGACAATTTTATGTATAGATTACAGAACTACAAAAGGAACTATTAGATTTTGAGGAAGGAAAATTGAAACTTGAGGTGATAAGCCCTGTGCATGTAATCTTTTGTTGTACTTGGAGAGCAGTTTGTGTATATATAATGGAACCAGGAAACGATTGTTCAGAGGGTGATATTTCCCAGGGGAGCTGACAAAGAGGCTACCATTATGCATCCACTCTTTCATTGTGATCACCTTTGATTTGATCTTTTTTTGTCATATGTCTACATATATGGCATGATGAGATATCCGAATAGACTTCTTGAATTCTTATCTGAAACAACAATTCTATCTTGTTGCTTTTGTTATCCTCTCTCTTCAAGGATGCCATTAGTATTGTTCAATTTTCCAATTTTTGAATCTCAAATTGGACAATAGAACAAATATGTTATTGCTTTAAAATGAAATCATAAAAATCCTTTTTGATGTAAGATGCAGTGAGAACTCATTGATGACATTATTCTCTTTTGCAGTTATGATTACTCAGGTTATGGAGCATCTACAGGAAAGGTAAACATTTGTAAATAAGCAAGCAATGGAGTAATATTTTTCTTCCCCTGAATTCTTTAGGTATTTTGTACGATTTGTGGATCTGTAACGCTATGACAAAAGGATCATGTGTTCTCCATGATAATAGTTAAATCAATTGAATTGAACTATGGATAGGTAAGGCCTACCAATGTTTTAAATTTCAGACTGATGCCTATTTCAGTAATCTATCTGACTGATATGATACCTGATGTACTTGGTGGGTACTCTGAGCCATACCATCTGATATCGGCTAAAATAATATTGAAAAGTTAGATGCTATCGGGCCATATGATCGAATATAATTTTGATCAGACTGGTAAAAGCCTAAAACATTAGCTCCATAGTATATAATCTAAATGGAAAATTTCTTTTCAAAGAGGTACTCGATATCATAAATAGATAAAGAGGGTCTCTAGTGATGGAGTAAATTAGTTGTATCAATTCAACATATGAAATTCTGTTTAGCAAGATCGAAGCACCCTTAGAAGGGGTGACCAACTCACAGAAATCCATAAGTTTCAGGGGTAAATCACCATAGTATTTATGCTTCTGATATACTCGAAGTAAATATTTGGATAAAGCACTCTTTTGAAATATATTTTCAAATTTTATAGTCAGGCCATCTGATGGCTGATTTTTTTTTTTTTTCTTTGTAATTTGAAAGGATGTGAAAAGTTGCTTTAAGAAATCCTGAACTCTATGATAGGTCTAACATAGCCAATCTATATGATTATTATCAAATTTTATCATATGAACTGTGTTGAAATTACAATCGAGTCTAAGCATGCTTTTCAAGAACTTCAGGATAAAGATGTTGATAGCAACTGCTACAACAACTTTTATGAGTTGATATATTTTCATCAAAAGCACTCATTCTACTATAGTTTTGGTTGCTGATAGTAACTTGTTTTCCTTGTTACTTGTCGTCATTCCCAAAAGCCATCTGAGTTCAACACATACTATGACATAGAAGCAGTCTACGATTGCTTGATGAAAGAGTATGAGATAAAACAGGAGGATCTCATTTTGTATGGTCAGTCTGTTGGTAGTGGACCGACATTGCACCTGGCTGCACGTTTACAGAAACTGGGAGGTGTAGTCCTCCATAGTGCAATCCTCTCAGGCATACGAGTCTTGTATCCTGTGAAAGTGACATTGTGGTTTGATATTTTTAAGGTAAGTTTGGAATACAACCATTATAGATTTTCTTTTCCTGCATTTATTATTCATATTCATGTTCTTACTAGTTCATGGACTTTTCGTTTGCAGAACATTGACAAAATTCGACAAGTAAACTGCCCAGTTCTTGTTATACATGTAAGCCTTCTTGGTCAGCTTTCTGATGAACAAATTTCATCTCTTATTTGAGCAATCTGTTCCGCAATGTTATGTTGGATATCAGATCGGTCATTCTATAAGTGTACTTGCAAATTAGGACATTGAAGTTGTATAATGAAATAACTATGAATGTCTTAAATTCCTAAGTGGTTTTGCATTATATTTCGTTTGATCTGTACCTAGCTTTTGCATCATCATCATCATCTAAGCCTTTTCATGTCATCTATATAGGCTCAGTTGTAAAGCATATAACAAAATAAAAAAGTCAAAACTGAAGATTTGTTTCACAAGCAACTATCACAAGTACCAAGTTAGTTGATGGAAAATGCTTCTCTTATTGGTTCTCTTCTCCAGAAATGTCCAAATTGGTTGATATCCACTACATGCTCAAGTTTATGCAGGCATTTGAAATTTCCGATGCCTACAATTTTGTCAGAGTATTGCTTAACTAAAAGAAGTTGCTTTGAGATTGACCGAAGATAAAATGTTTGGATTCAATGTTTGACATCCTCTTTTGTTGTTTCTGAAACCATTTGGCATGAACTCTTTGTACAGTATTACTTCAGAATCTCAATTCACTCATCTATTGATGTTCTTGATCTTTTCAAATGTGATTTGGAGATAAAAAGGACTCGATATGATGCCTTACACCATCTACCACTTGTTTGTAGGGAACCTCCGATGAGATTGTTGACTGGACTCATGGAAAACGCCTGTGGGAGCTATCGAAAGAAAAGTACGATCCATTGTGGATCAAGGGAGGTGGCCACTGCAACCTAGAGACATTTCCCCAATTTATCAAGCACCTGCGAAAATTTATCAATGCGATGGAGAAGCACACTCTTGTGAAACAGATAACACAGAGTAGTCTGTCGATATCAGCCGTCACAGAAGTAAAATATAACAAGTGTTTGAGACTTGGCAAAAGATAGCTGTTCTAACAACTCTTAAAGTTCCCCATTCAGCTCGGCTGCAATGAGTCTCTTGGGTCAAACAGTTGAAGATTAACAACATCGAGATCACGAATTGATCCATCGATAAGTAGGCGATCATGAATTTAATTATTCTTATGATTTGCCAGATTGATGGCTTATGCAGACACTCACCACCTCGAAAGCAGAGGATATGGCTTTGTTTCTTAGATCATGCACTTCATGTTCTCTTTTTCTCCTCAGAGGAACAGACTATGTTCTCTTTCAATTCTGTAAGTAGTACTTGTATCTGTTTATCAACATTGGAAAATGAAGCTAACTGATGGAAGACAGATGATAATGAGTTTGTAATCGATTAATAGATGTAACAAGAATGTAGTCAACCTTCAGAACGAGCAAAGAAATGTTTGCAGTGGAGAGAGTGACTAGTTGTCTTGTATCTGTGAGATGCTTGAATTTGATAGTTTGTTGGATTTGCATTGCATTGGAAACTAGCAAGTGAGAGTATCATAATCTTGCCATTAGATTCTTGTCACAGAGATTTGCACACCAAGAAGAATATTGAAATATCACAACTGTGAATGAGACTTGTGATTACAGACAGTCCAAATGAGCCAAAGTGTCAATAACGGTAAACAACAATATCATTTCATGTAAATTATGGTATGTGGGCTACAAATGAGAAGCTTGTCGATCAAGGCAGACAGAGTTTAGGAAACTTGGCCCAATATCACTTGTTTTGGAGTTACATCGTTTAGTTCTTGGGGGAATACTTTGTGCCAACTCATTACCCTCAAATGATAGCTTCCATCAAACTCTAATGCCTCATACGGGGGATGGCAACGCTTTTGCGTAGGATTTTGTGATTTGAAATGATGAAGATAAAAGGCCGGTGGGTGAGCAAATGGATGGTGCAAAATCAAAAGAGAGCATTGAAAGGATGATAGCTTCGATCAAATGGGCATCTCTTATCAAGTTTATTACCAAAGTAAAACAAGACTGGCTGCAAGTCCATAAATAATAGTCAACAATTAGGTGTTGAAAGGCTTGAAGTGTGTGCGAAAGGATGTAGCTAAATGAGAGTCAAGAATTAGGTGTGCTATACGATGCAGCACAAACTCACCCGAAGTGTATCTAACCCTATGCTAGTCAAACAAGGTTCAAGAATGACTTTAGCATTTCACATTGTACAAACGATACAGCACACATCTTAAGAGATTTTTACTATAAAAACATGAAAAAGAACAAACAAAGGTACAAGCAAATCATGCAAAGGAAAGACTAAAGAACACTTACAAAGTGTTACAAGACGAATGAATCGGGGTTGTGCTTGCGGTCATCCGTGATAGACAGTAGAGGAAGAGGAGAAAGAGTAGGTAACACCGGAAAGGCAAAGATAGCCTTGTATGGTTGGTAGAGGATGGTTGGCCATGGATGATTGGGTAAACAAGGGAGAAAAATATATAAATATATTAAACGAGACCATAATCACATCCATACATACATGCATCATACGATATATATTCATATACATCAACAATAGCACATTATCTTCATATTATTTTTGGAGATGGCAATGGGAGATGACCCTTCTCTTGCAGGCTCTTCACAGTGTCATAGAGGCTTTGGATCACCGACCTAAATTGCACGCCAAGGTCCTTGAGCTGTTGGTTCGAGAACTTGTATGGCGTTTTTCGAGGATTCACCTCGTCGGAACACCTGCATCACCGCCACCACCACCACCACAACCACAAGAGATATGCATCAATCGAGGTCAAATGCTATAATTGTAATAACCTAATTTAGAGAAAAAATGAGAGCGGTATGACATCACAATCTCATAAGTTAACTTGTAAGAAATATCCTTCACATTTGAACACCTAAAAAATTGATTTATAAAATATTTATAGCCTATTCAATTAACTCAAAAAACATTGATTATATATACTAATAAAATGATATTTTATAAAAACACTAAAGACTTTTAACTTATCTCAAACATAAGAATATGATGAATGTATAATTATTAATTTATGATTAAACATTTTATGTTCTCAATGGATAAATGCTATTAGGCCGATATAGTGAAGGTTTGATTCTGAACTAAGCTACTCCTTATCAATATCAGTAGTGAACAAAAAATCGAATTGATTTATAGCTGATAGATGTATTACTTATAAGTCTAAATATTTTAAGCAAGTGGTTTATTTACACTGAACAATAGTCCATTCAAACAGCTTCACAGTGTGACACACACTGCTTTGACTGTGTTAGGTTGTCTGCGCACCTCGGGAGGTGTTCTCCGAGTGTTAGGCTACCAAAAAACTTGGGAGTCCTTTTCTAGTACGATCAGATCAGTGTCTTTTAAGCTTGCTGACAAAAGAAACACACACAAAGCTTCACATCAGCTGCAAGGAAGTCTATCACCAATTCTAAATCTGCACTTGGCAAAGATTGTAAGATAGCTATGTGCATGATCTGATTGGTCTAAGCATCTCCCGAGGGTTTCTGATGTGAGTTCGGCATTCATTTAGCAGCTGCTTCCTGTGGGAAGAATTTTCCATGCTACTCTTTCTTCAATATCTCTCAGATCTTCTAGAAATTAAAATAAAATTATTTTATCAACTACTCGTTGAAGCTAATAAAGTATTATATAAATTTATTTTTGTTTTAATTTTTTTTCATGATTGTGACCACATACCCTTAGAAAAGCATATCCTTTTCAATCTTGTGCTACTATTAATCATCAACAACAAAAAAATATAATTGTTTTAAGACTACTTTGTTGAGAATTAAGATTGAAAAAGGAGGAGATAGAATACCAATCATCAACAAAAGAATTGAAGTAACTAAAAAAAAAAAAGACTATATTAATTCAATAAACCTGACTATAACCTCTCTATTGCTACTCTCTTGATCAGACTATATTCCTATTTGGAGGATAGACTTTTGACTCTCATACTCCCCACATTCTAATCTAAATTAGGGCTTCTAATTTATGTAAATTGGATATATTTGTATAATCCTAAACAATTGCATGTGAGTGTCATTGTTGATTTCCCTCCGCTACTCATCTTGTTCTGCTATGCAGAAAAAAGAATATTTCTTCTTAGAAAAACCAAGAAAAGTATATATTTTCATTTTCCTAATGTTCTTCTTTGAACTCACCATGGATTAATCAGATTAGACGAAGTTACTAATGCATATCCTTTTTCCATCAGATATATTCCCTGTCTCAAGAGTTTCTCTCTCTATGCCAGTATCTTAGCTTCTTCATTCTTTGAGAACTGGTGATGGGTGGTCCATCCATTCCCATACTTCTAAGCTACAATGATATCTTTGTCATTACTTCTTGCTTCAGAGGAACCTAACAGGGAGTAGGTGAGAAAACCCCACTGTATCTGATATCCTTTTTGTCTTCTCTTCCTCTTTCTTTCTTTCTTTCTTTCTTTCTTTCTTTATTTACTTTTTTTTTTTGACAGATGTCATTAACACATTTCATTTCTTCTGAACACAAACCTCTCTATATGGCTTTCTCCTGAAGGTCCAGTTGCTCATCTCCCTTCTCAGTCGGAGAAACCATTTGCAGCCTCAGGTTGTCAGTCTCCATCTCCCTATGACAGCATAGTTGGAAGGTACACTTGGAAGTCATATTACCCTGAAGGCATGGCTAAACTACATAGATCTCCATATTTCCAAGTATATGATATAATGTTGTCAGATGTTTAGTGCTAGCATGTTATTCTTCTATAATCTTTTCAGTATAAAATTTTAAGTTCCTCTCTATCACAGCAAATTACAAAGTAACGATCAGTTGTTTATGTTTCAACCTTTCTTTCTCTTTTTTCTTGGTGAAAATCAATAATCTAGATCGAAATTAGGTCAACTATAGTCTGAAAATCATATGATTAACTTCATATTGTTCTCTTGATGGCCTCAAATAATACAAGTTTAAGCTTGGAAAACATATTTTCCCCTTAATACTTCAAAAGATTTATATACATAACATTTCATAATACACCAATTCTTTATAAGAAATCTTTGTTACAAATCAAACTTCCTTAATCAATTTAAGAATTTTAAATGTTTATTTATAATTTGTAGAAAGATCTTATTTATTTTTGTTATCTTTTCTCGCTGCATTAAAACTAATTCATTTTAGTTTAGCATATGTAGACTAGATGACCATCTTAGCACATCTTCATATCATCTTAAATGATTTTTATTTTATTTTATGATTTATATAATCATCTATAAACAAAAAAATATATGTTTAATTCTTTTTTATAAATGTCTAATCTCAGTAATGCAAACTTTTATATAATTTGGATTGTAGATTGGTCCACCCAATTCACCTACCTTGCTGCACTAAGCTATCATCATTTCTTCTTTGTGTGTTTTGGCCGCTTCTAAGCGCTCACGTCCACTTCCTGTAATGCTTCCATGCCACACATGCAAAGAGGAAGGGTACTTACGTGTTGGGCACCGGATACTCCGGGAAGAGCTTGGAGAGGATGCGGACGACGTCCTCGCGGTGGAGCACGCGCTCGATGCAGATGAACCGCTTGCCGGCGGCGGCCTCCGCCTCGAACACTCGGACGTGCGCCTCGGCCACGTCCCGCACGTCGACGTACCCTTGCACCGCGTTGGTGTACCTCGTCGCCGACCCGTCCAGGTACTTGAGGATGTGGGCGATGCTGGCGTTCACTTGCGGCTGCAGCAGCGGCCCCAGCGCCAGCACCGGGTTCACCACCGCCAGCTCCACCCCCGTCTCCCTCGCCACCTCCCACGCCGCCTTCTCCGCCACCGCCTTCCCGTAGCAGTACCAGTTCTGCACCACCACAGCAGTGACGTCAGCCACCAGCCTCGTGCACCGATGCATCGATATATCGCGCGCGCTCACCCTTGTGTTCTTGCAGTGCTCGAGATCGCTCCAGCACGACTCGTCCACCACGACGTCGGGGCCGCGGCCGGGGTCCATGGTGACCGCGCCGATCGAGGAGGTAAACACCACACGACGGACGGTGCCAGCGTCGGCCGCCGCATGGATCACGTACCTCGTGCCCCTCACAGCCGGCTCCACCATTTCCTCCTTCCACACGCGTAACGCATGCACACAACCAAAACATCAGTTGTTCTTCCTTCTCCACACACTTTTAAGTGAGAACAAAGCGATGGGCTAAAGCTTATCATACAGGGTCGTCCGTGACGGGAGAAGCAGTGTGGAAGACGCCATGGCAGCCATCGATGGCTTCTCGCAGAGCGCCGTAGTCGAGGAGATCAGCCTTGCAAAGCAGCAGCCGATCCGCGGCGCCCTCCATCGCCGTCAGGTGTGCGTTCTTCGGATCATCTGCTAACAAAGAAGCCTCGGCGTTACAGACCAACGACGTGGGAATTCTCCTACATAGAACCGCTGCTCGCGAGCCATGTCACCTGGGTTTCTCACCGTCCCCTTGACGGTGTATCCTTTCTGCAACAGGAGCTTCACCAGCCAGGAGGCGATGAAACCGCCGGCACCGGTGACGCACACGGTCTGGCCATTGCCGGTGGGTAGCGCGGTAGCGTCGACGGGCATGCTGACGGCGGCGAGAGGGAGGGAGATGAGAACGATGTCACGTAGGTTTTGGCAAGAGGGAAGACGAGGGAAGATGAAACGTTGGAGGACTCGGTGAGAAGGGGAATGAAGCACTGTGGCATTTATAGGGGAAGAGGATGTGAGAAATGTGTGGGTACAGGTAGAGGGGGTAGGTGGCAAGATAGAAAAGCAGCACGTCGCACCTCAAGGGAAAAAGGCAGCTCTACGAAGACCACACGTCTTTTGAGGTGTTCTTCAAGTTTTCATTCGAAGTACAGGGATTAGGTGAAGGGTTAAGACAACTGGCTTCCAGAGGTGAACTTTCCGACTGTAAGCAGGTAAGATGTTGATGGAGGTCAGTTTTTGATCATCCATAGAATGTAGAGAATTAAAGTCGACTTTGATCCCAAATATCTCGCAAACTCTAGAAGAGGTGTAAACGCACCGAGCTGACCTACAAAACAAAGGCCGATTGTACAGTCTCATCAGTGTGATTACTGAACTCAAGCTGAGCACAGCTATGATGGTGTTCGCCTGTCGATCGAACTAATCTGATGACGGATTGGTCAGGCAGGGTCGAGCTATAATGGTGTCTGCGAAGCCAAGTCGAACTGCGACGAGGTGCATGCACCGAACTGACCTGATGAGCTGAGTCGAGATGAAGCAATATCCATATATCACGAATCTTTATCTTACATGGAATCGGGACGCATGTTCGTTTTCCCTATGTAACATGTAAACGCTTCCTCCATCTGAGACAAGCTATCAAAAGAAGACTCCGTTACAATATGTGGACTGCAGAAATGCCTATGTTCTAAAATTCTAGTATTAAAGTTGTGGAAATAGAGCGCATACTAAAAAAAAATAGTTTCTCACCGTTGGCATCTTTCGATGAATTCGAAACTCAACTTCAAGTTTTGGCACTGTGTACATTTTATGGATAATGAGTTGTAGTATTCTTCTACGACTCAACCTTATTCAGAACCTAATACTCTTAATATTATAGTCAAATATTCTAATTTTAAACTTCATTTTTTTTTCCAAGCAATATCTATCTTCATTTTCTTTTTTTTAATTCCTTATTGTATCTGATTTTTTTCTCACCATATTCGTAAGAGTATCAGAATTTCTCTTGAACTTGTCGATAGTGTCGGTGATCATAAATTTTTCAAAATTATCTTGATCTGTGCCTTGATCGATAATAAAGAGTATCTTCTTGTTCTTTTTCCTCAATTCCTCAAGGTATCTTTTTGTCACACTGTAAAAATATTGTTCTCGAGACTCCTCATATATTTCCTTTACTACCTCCTATATCTTTATTTTTATTTCTAAATACCGTTAATTATTTGAACAATGTTATGAAGCCAACTTGATAAGAGAAGAAAAGAAGAGTATTAAGACCTCGCCGACAGTGTATTGCTTGTCTGCTTCATTTAGGAAGAGAGAAATGGAGTCGGGTAAGTGGTTACTGTTGACAGCGTTTTGCTTGTATGTTTCAGTATGTAGAGAGAGAGAGAGGTGTTCGGAGTAGGACAAGTAATTGTTCTATATGTCTTCCTCGTACGTTTCAGTCGTAGAGATATTGACAAGTTCACTGAAAGCGTTTTCGTTCGAAATATGGTATTGGATAAGTGGAAACTCGGCAGTGTTTCCTTTGTATATTTCAAGGAACAAAGGGGGAGAGAGAGAGAGAGAGAGATGGGTAGAGGTGGTTGTTGTGGACAGTATTTTCCTTGTATATTCGCAGTACATGGATGGATAAAGCGTGCAGTCTGCATCCCCATCTAACAGACGTAGACAAATATGAATTGCTGGCACTCGTCCACAGCATGATGATTTGACGTAACCTAACCCAGGATTAGGACTCCACCTACCCATCGTATCATTTCTCCAAGCAAAATGATCCGAAAACTTCCAAGCAAGTTCATGACCCATCCATCCATGTCTCAACACCCGGAAAAAAGGGGGAAAAAATGATGGCTTTGATGCTCAAGGAACTTGATGGGACAATCATGACATCATCATGTCTGATGTTTAAGTTAGGATTCCAATCAAATTATGATGAGCATCACCCTAAAATTAAAAAATAATTAAGAGTTTAACATGCATGCCAATCTTGAATCGAGAAGCAATTACTAGCAAGGAAGTTTTTCTTCACAAAATTGATACAGCTCACAACCCCACAGATATGCTGATGAAACTGCTTCCTTCGACTAAATTCGAGCGCTGTTTTAATTTGATTCGATCAACCTGCAACGAGCTTTAGCTAATGCCCTATGGAGTACTTTTGGGAAAAGAGAAGATGAAATCTCCAAGTTGAACGAATCCAAATCCCCTGGCGGAGAATGAAGAGACGATCACTATCGGCGAATCCTTCTTCTTCTTCCCTTCTCCAGCACCACTACCGGAAATGTTGGCGAGGGATGAGAACGAGGATCAAATTCTTAAAGAATGGAAAAGATTTGGAGGAGAACGAACCATGTTATTCGATTGGGTGCGATCTCAATTCCGAGTTGGGCACTTCGCCGTCGGTGTCGCCGGCCCGTATTCCTGGTGCCCTCCCTAAGTGGTAATTAAACTGAAACGGGCCCCAAGTGGGCTGTCTTCGAACATTTGTAAGCATTCTCCCCCTTCTTTGTTTCGCCGTGGGCAAAAAAAAAGAGCGTCTTTTTCTGCCTTCTCCCACCGCTGCCACCGTCCGATAATGGCAGTCCTCCTCCCCCTCTCGAATCGCCTCCTCTCCAAATCCATACATCGTCTCCTCCTCGTCTCCCAAATCCCTAATTGCACTCACCTCCACCCGTTTGCTCCCTCTCGCCGCCTTTGCGATTCTTCCTCGCAAAACCCTAACCCTACTTTTGATCCCAACTCCGACGCTCGCGGCCGTACCCCTCTGGAGAAGCAATTCGACTCGTGGGTCGACCGCCTCCGACCGGGCTTCACCGCCGACGACGTCGCAGCCGCCATCCGCGCGCAGGCTGATCCCGACCTCGCCCTCGACCTCTTCCGCTGGACCGCCCTCCGCCCCGGGTATCGCCACACCGCCCCGGCCTACCTCGCCATGCTTCAGGTCGCCGTCTCCGGCCGCCGCTACGCCCACGCCGAGGCCCTCGTCGACGAGGTCCTCGCCGGCGCCTGCCCCCCCGACCTCCCCCTCTTCAACGCCGCCGTACGTTTCTGCTGCTCCCGCCGCCACCTCTTCTCCCGCGCTTTCGACCTCTTCAAGAAGATGCAGCAGCGCAGCACCACCGCCCACACGTCGTGCCGACCCTCCATCGAGACCTACTCGATGCTCCTGGCCGCCGTCCTCCGCCGGTTCGGCAAGCCACCCGTCTCCTACGTCTACCTCCACTCCGTCCGGTCGCTGGCCCGGCAGATGAAGACCTCGGGCGTGATCCCGGACACCTTCGCCCTCAACCTTATCATCAAGGCCTTCTCCAAGTGCCTGGAGATGGACGAGGCCATCCGGGTCTTCAAGGAAATTGGGCTCTACGGCTGCGAGCCTAACGAGTTCTCCTATGGCTACATCGTGCAGGGGCTGTGCCAGAAGGGCTCGGTGGGGAAGTCCATGGACTACTTCAAGGAGATGAGGGCGAAGGGCCTGGTGCCGACCGCCACCGTCTACATGGCGTTGGTGTGCGGCCTGGCGCTGGAGCGGAGGCTCGACGAGGGGATCGAGGTGGTGTTTGACATGCTGCGCAACGGGATGGCGCCCGACTTACTAACGTACCGGACGGTGCTGGAGGAGATGTGCAGGGAGGGGCGGGCGGATGCGGCGTTCGAGCAGCTTGAGGAGCTGGGGAGGACGAAGGGCGCCATGGATCGCAGGACGTACTCCGACTTGTTGGAGGGGCTGCATTGGCTCTGCCAGCCTCGTGAGTGAACCAGTGATGATTGGTTGGCCGCCGTTCTGCTCCTCCGATCCTAGATTTTGTCGGGTGAGGACTAGATTTGGATCTCCAAAGCATGAATTCTTACGAGCTAAACACTTGAGATACCAAAAAAGAGATTTTTGATGGAGAAGATCTCTGGCTGCATGGATTTCCTGAGCCGGATTACTGCAACCTTGGGTGGGACATCAGCAGGTGAGCTCTTCAGAGTCTCAGTATACAGTATGCTTGAAGGATGATTGAATCCTCTTGATTTATACAACTGGTTGACCTCAATGTGGAGTCAAATTTTCTCCTTGCATGGCTACATATTTTGGAATAATGAATGAAACCTTATTCATATGTTGATAGTATCCATATCCATCAGGTTGTTTGTTGTTATTGTTTCCTCTTCTTGTGGTAAATCTTTCATGTTCTTGGCACACTTAATTGTCTGATAGTCCTAATCTATGTAAATGAAACTGTTTTCATCTCTCAACTTTTGAGAATGTTGATGTCATCCTCTGAAGTTAATGCCATTCTGACCATAGTCACTGAAGTTGACTCCATTTAAAACAGTGTCAAAGGAAAAGGGTTTTGTACATTACGATATGGTTATGTTCTGATGAGTTCAAGATTTGTCAAAAAAAAAAAGAAAATATTGTTGTTACCTCTATTATTATTGCCTGCAAACAAAATGAAATTTGCAATCACATAGATCGAACCTCCTGATTTTTCTGCAGTGATTTAGAATCCAAATATATCTGCCTTCGTTAGAATTTCATTGGTGATCTTAAGATTTGAGATATCTTCCTAAAAGAGACGGAAGGCTTAAGCTAAAAATTGGATTATCACTCAAAAACAAGGCAGAAATGAAACTAATAAAAAATTGGACCATCACTCAGAAAAACAAGATAAAAATGACAAAAAAAAAAAAAAAACAAACAAACAGTCAAATTGCCACAATTCCTAGTTATGAACTTTTCTTAATGATTTCTGAAAACCAAGTATTCTTCCTGTTTGCATACTGTATAATTTAGTCATATGTTCTTTTTAAGATTAAGCTCATACTGTATTGTATGAGCTTTTGATTGACTTTTTTTGAGTTCTTCATCTGTATTGTTTTTTTTGGTTGACTTTATAGATGGTACCCAGCTGAGTTCAACCTCAAGTACCCCTTTTTAGACATCATTGTGAAGATCAATTACTTGAAGTACCCCTCCGTGAGGGATGGTGGTAAGAGGAAAAATATGCTTTTGAGTATTGTAAAATCATGGAATTGGAATTCTCTTCAAATTATTGCTTTCAAAACTAAGTCCACTCTATATATATATATATATATATATATATACTATCACGAACTACAATGTTAAGTTGTTTTGTGCTAAACATATTATAAATTGCTTGACTATTTTTCTGCTTAATAATGTGTTATATTTTTTTCGTTTTCATCTTAAATACAAATATTTTTCTAATGAAATTTGTTATGTCACTTGATATAAACGATTAGTAGTGGTTCACAAGGAAAAATCTCATATCCGTTTGCTTGGGATAATAAATTTTGAATTATGTTATGGTAGACACGATTGCTTAGCGTGTCGAATGGGATAGTTAGATTGATTCCAACTATACAAATATTATAAGATTAAATATGGTCTTATTCTGAATAACAAAATGCCATTGGCCTCCACTTTATTTATTAATAGATAAGACATTTCGAATTAAAACAAATCCTTTGTTATTAAAATTTCATCACAAGATGCTATACTTAAATGGGTTGTTTTAGTAGATCGATCATCACTATTAAGAAAAAGGAAAAATGCACAATTTGGAAATCCTATAAGCACCGAATCATTTGGAGAGGCAAAATTAAGAGTTAGCATAAACAAGAAAAAGAGACTTCAATAGAAAGGCTCAATGTAGAGCAAACAGGGAAAAAAAAAGGCATGAAGATTAGCATATCTAAAGCATGAGAGAACTGTAAGGAACAAACAAAAGCATAGATATGAAGACTGGCATATCTAAAGCATAAAATTGGCATCCATACTTTTCTTTATATCAACCTTTTTCCCTTTTTTTTTCCCCTTCCGTTATGGCATGCTCGAAATAAAGATTAAGATTGGAAGCCAAAAAGAAGTGTGGTGAGTAATGAAAGAACTTCATAATTAGCGATTGCTTATGATATCGGTTGCGTGCATTGATGACAAAGGTTGATTCCAAGAGTGTGATGGTGTGGGTGGCATACACATACAACTTTAATATAAGTGGAATGTTTATTAATAAAAAAAATAAAATTCTCATCACTCTTATTAACATGAATATTAGAACTGTATAGAATAAATAAAGTGTAGGAGGCGCTCGAGGGCAGATGTGAAAGAAAAAACATGAAGATTAGAACTGCATGGAAAAATAAAGTTATCAAGAAAGATTATTAGATGAAATGTTTGCATTGGATTATGTCGGTCAAAGACATTGGATGATGGCATGCTAGAGATCAAGATTATAATTGGAAGTCAAAAGAAAGTGTGGAGAGTGAAAAAAAGGCTTCATTAGAGCTTGCTTACGATATTGGTTGCGTGCTTTGATGATTCCAAGATTATTTTTGTTGTTACATTTCTGTGGCCATATACATCTAATAGAAACAAAAAAAAAAGGGGGGGGGGGGTACTATTTAAGCTTTAGATAAAAGGTTATAATAACTGCATTCGAATAACTTTGAAATGATAGAGGAATCTCCAAATTTACCAATAAACAATTAGAAAACTTGCCGTATAGCTCTCTCATTTTCTTTTTCTTTTTTACTCAAACTTATCTAGTTGGTTTAATAATATGTGACTATTTTTAATTTTCATCTTGCACATGAAATATTTTCCCAACAAAGGTTATTATGTTACTCGAGATAATGATTAGTCATTCATAAATAAAAAAAAAAATCAATATGAATTTGCTTGACATAGTATAATTTGAAACTATGAGATACAAATACTAACTCCAATCTTGATGCTTAGATCAAAAGTTAAAAGATGCTTAATGATTATTATAATTACAATGATAGTTGAATCATATCCTTATTTTATTTAAACTCTGTCCATGTATTAAAATAATATCGATTAAAAAAATTTAGTGACCAATATCAATTATGTATTATGAGTTCGGTACAATTTATTGATAGATTGGACATTTGAAATTTAATCAAATCTGTGATTGTCATAATTTCTGTAATGTGATGATCATTTTGATTGTTGCATCATTTCGGACAAAGGTGAAAATAAGAATTAAGTGTTAGTCGAAAAAACTTCAAGTATGCATACTTTAAAATAATATAAAATGTATAAACAAATAAAATAAAAAGAAAAGGAGAGAGAGTAAGAGAGGCATCTCCTTGAAGATTGGAATATCAAAGTCCAAAGGAACGACATAAATCTATAAAATATTGGCATGGATTGTGTTTGACACCTTTGTCGGTTAAAGTAACATCCAACCACCTTTTTATAGCTGCAAGCATTTCATACTTGGGGACGAAGGTTAGGACCGGAAACGAATAAGAATTATGGTGTGTGAGGAAAGTGCTTTATTTAGAGGAGGCTTACCATTGATTCCAAGAGTGTGTCGTCGGTGTGGTGTCGGTGCCATACACTTTAAAATGTAGTCACAACATTAATAAGTAGAAGAAGAATCGTGATCCAATAAACCAAAGTATAGATGCTCATCATCGATCACAATATACATCTCTAGCGCTCTCACCCCCACCTCACGCAACCAAAACATCAAAGGCCGGAACGAAAGCATGGCGGGAGTGGATTTGCGGCACATACTCTTGGATTTGCTGCCGTCGTTTGATATGAAGGAGCGATGTCGAGAGCTAGGTATCCAACATCATCTGCAGAACATTATTCCTGACCTTTGGGCCATCAATGCAGTCATTCGGGACGCGACGATGCGGGCGTGGACGCAGCCGGACGTGGAGATGTGGACGGCGGATGCGGGTGCAGCCATTGCGGACGTCCACAACCTGCTTGACCGGATCTTGGAGTGGCCGGGGAGGGCAGCGGCTCCGTCGAATCCCTTGTTGCGCTCCTTCCTCGGCATCCGAGTGGCTTTTCGTCTTTCTATTCTGCAGGAGCTCAAGGAGATGGGGCTCAGGTTGAAGGAGCTCGTCCTTTGGGGGTCTGCCTTGGACCTCCGGAAGGAGATGATGGATGCCATGGATCCATGCGATGAAGAGTACTCCTATGTCCTAGGAGATGAAGTGGTGGGAAGAGATGAGGACAGAGATAATATTATAGAGATCCTTCAGCAGAATCAATCATCCAACAACAACGGTGAGCCCTTCGTCATTGTCATCCATGATGAAGGGCCATGGTCGGGGAAGACAACCCTGGCTCGGATGATTTACCACCACCCCTGGGTGCGCCAACATTTCCATCATCGAATCTGGGTGGACGTTTCCATCGACTTATCTTTCGATGAACTAAGCATCGGGAGAGAATTTGCAAGGTCTATCACGGGAGACTCGTGCGACCATCTGCAATCGCACCAAGCTATCTGGCTACTCGTGAATGAACGGCTCGGCCAAAGAAGATACTTGCTCATTTTGAATGACATATACTATGATGATATGGAAGAGGGGTTGAAAGACAAGTGGGATCAACTAAAGCACAACCTATTGCATGTGGGTGGAATCGGAAGTACAGTGATCATCACTACTAAATATAGGAGGCCTATAGATATATTTGGGTGCAAAGAGTATATGTTGGATGACCTATCAGAGGATGCTTGGATAAAATTGTTCATGAGAGACACATTCATTGGATCAGCGCAGGACAAAGAGAACACTTGTACCATAAATTTGCTACTTCAATTTGCGGAGCAACAATACAAAACAATTAAGGGCTCTCCCTTACTGGCAAAGACGTTGGGCTCAATATTCAGGTACGCTGAGGTAAGTCGATGGCAAGAAGTAGCATATGATTTGTCTTGTCACTCAGATGTTTGGCCTCCTTACTCAAATGTTAGACACCATCAGCATTTTAAATTAATGAGCCTCCAAAATCTTTCAACTAAACTTGCACGATTACGACTCTATGGCTCATTGTGCAATTTAGGTTGGTCTGCTTATTCAAAGGAAGATTACATGCATATGATGATCGTTGAAGACCTTATGCCACAACAATCATTTGATGCTAAGCGTATGACTAGATTGATCGTTGAAATTGAGTTAGATTTTGTACTGACAGATTACTATATGAGGACAAGGATTGGTCAAGATTCAATAAGAATCCCGAAACAATGTTGCCATCTATGCTTACTTGTCAATTCTGATGATGTATTCACGTTTACAACCGCCTTATCAGCAGGGGCCACAAAGAGATTAAGAACTTTGATTGTGCAAACGAAGGAAGAGATGACTGACAACGATCAAAAGTGTCAAATCACAGAGATCCCAGCAGACATGTTTACAAATTTGGTACATTTACGGATATTACATTTATCAGATTGTAGGATCCAACGGTTACCTAATACAGTTGGCAAGTTAGTTAGCTTGAGATACCTCAACCTTTCTTGCACCGAGATCCAATCACTTCCTAAATATCTCTCTAACCTTCAAAATTTGAAGATCTTAAAGTTGACTCATTGTGAAAATTTTCGAAAACTGCCCGGATGGATCCACAAACTCAAGAAATTAATGATTTTAAAACTAGCTTATTGTCAAAAACTTCAAATGCTTCCTGAGTCGATAATCGCCCTTACAAATTTACAAGAGTTAGATGTCGAAGGTTGTCAATCATTCAAGAAATTACCTGAAGGTTTGGTTAGCATGAAAAAATTGACAATACTAAATGTGAATAAATGTGTATCCTTGACTCGATTACCTAATGGAATAGGGCAATTGACTAACCTCCAAAAGTTATTAGTGCATGCTACAACTGATAGTCTTGCAAGTGTCATCCTAGAATTGCAGAGTTTAGTAAATCTTAAAGAACTTCGTCTCAAAAAACTTAATGGACTATCAAGCGTGGAGGATGCTCGAGCCTTAAAGCTCCAGGATAAAATATTCCTGAAGTGTTTGGCACTATGTTGGGAGTGGCGGGATATGGAAGTTGCATTAGGTTTTGATGCAATATTATTACATGAGCAGGTATTGGAAGACCTTCAGCCTAACCTAGCTTTAAAGAAATTAGAAATTGTTTCTTATATGGGGAAGAAACTCCCGAGCTGGATGGCGTGCAAACAAGGATATTTAAAGGATTTGACGGAGATCAAGCTCGTCAATCTCAGGAAATGTGAAAGGCTACCACCGCTTGGACAACTACCTGAGCTTGAGATTGTTGAGATAAGTGGCATGGATTCAATTACTACAGTGGATGATGCATTCTATGGTGATGGTAATGGTGATGGTGACACATTTCATTCGTTGAGAACACTCATTTTCTCAGAAATGCCTATGCTGGAGAGATGGCTGAAGGCAAAAGGTAAAGGTGACATGTTCCCGAGGCTTGAGACGTTGATACTAATCCAGTGTCCAAAATTCAAGGAATTGCATGTGCGACCATCATCAAGAAGGGAATTCCTTAGACTTGAACTATGGTTGAATAATGACAAGTTGCTGAGCTCTGAATTTGTAGGTTGGCAGAACCTTAAAAATGTCAGAGTGTTGGAGATAACCGGGTGTGAAGAGCTGAGGTGCTTCTTACCACAGGGAATCAAGTATCTTAAGCACCTTTATCGTTTGGAGATTATTCGATGCAACAATTTGATCTCTTTGCCAGATTGGTTGGCAGAACTCAAATCTCTTGAATACGTGATTGTACAAGATTGCGCCATGCTGTCATTCATTCCCGAGAGGCTCAAACAATCGCCCCGTTTTCACATTTGGATTGAAGGCTGTCCAAAGTTGCAGCTCTAATCGGCAAAGGATATTGTCCATCCGTCCTCTTCATCGATTTGCAAGTGTGTGTGTGTGTGTGTTGACCCAAGTGAAGTTATCCATCCATGGGAGGCAATCCTTCTTAATCTAATAATGTATGTATGCCCTCCAACTCTCTCTCTCTCTCTCTCTCTCTCTGGTATAATAAACTTGTTAATGTTTGCATCTCACTTCCACATTTGCTCTGCTCTGATAGTATTGGTTTGCATCTCACTTCCACATTTGCTCTGCTCTGATAGCATTGGTTTGCATCTCACTTCAATCATTTTTTGACGTAAGCAAGTACGTAATTTGCCGTTTCTAAGATTGCATGCAAGACTAATATGAACTTAACTTACTAACCTAACACAATAAAATTGTAGTATAAAAATTAATCTTCATGCTTCCCTTTCGATCAGAATGCTGCGCCTACATAACACTAAAGAAAGATCTTAAAATAATTTAAAACTGATTGGGATTTGGCCCAAACAAAAATAGCAAAGAACAATAAAAAATAAGATATTTTTTTTTAAATAATTCAGGGTGACCAAATCAACTTACAAGATGTTAGTTAGATGAGGTGTAGTGGATGGGAACATTTTAGACATACTCTTAGCAAAAAAATATGTATAAATAAATCGGTTAATAATTCGACCATAATAAATTATTATTAAGGTATATTAATATCATCTTAAATTTAAATTTAATAATCAAATTATAGTTCACTTATGGACGTTAACCAAACGACAAGTGCAAGTTTTTTTTAGATATTTGCAACGACATTACATATGCTAAAATTAAAATTTTACAAAAATATATGCAATTTTACAAAAAGAAACCTAATATGCTGTTGTATTTTTCACATTAAGGTAAGCAATCCGACCACATTATTTCCCGTCTTTGTTGCGCCCATCCAAATTTGTTTTATAAAACATTAAAAATATCGATCTTCTTGTTTCTTTTCTTTCCAGTCTTCACCATCTCCTGTTCTGTTTTTGTTGTAGAAAACAGAAACAAGGCTGGAGGAGCTCTTGAGACGATCGGAGAGCGCCGTGTGGATAAGAAGAACCCCCCATCAGTAACTAGTCGTCGTCGTCGTCGTCGTCGTCTTTTCCTCTCCCTTGCCACTCGGGAAGAGATCGAGAGGAAGGAGGGTCTGAGATTCCTCCTCCTCCTCCTTTTCCTTTGTTTGATTGAAGTTAAAGCATGGCCAGAATCGCTATCTGTTCTTTCAATCCCTCGCCCTCCTTGTCTCCCGCGGCACCCAACCCGTCGAGGCGCCTCCCCTTCGTGCCGCTACCCCTCCGGCTCAAATTCTCCCGGAACCGGATCGGCGGTCGCCGTCCCCTCGCTGCGGTGGTCGCCCGCTACGGCGGCGGCGGCGGGTACCGCCCTGGCCCATCCCGGACGCGCCCGAGAGATGGCCGCGCCGCCGCAGATCCCGACTACGACCCTGCCCTCGACCTTGACAGGATCAAGTATGCTCTTCTTTCTCTTCGTACTTGGATTCATTGAACCGAGCCTTTTGCTTTCTGAGGATTTGGGTGCCTAATTTTCCCTGGAAACCGACGATGAGTCTGCTTAAAGCTGAGGCTTTAATAGCTTAATCGGTGGAAAGCCAAAAAGTTTCCTTGTTTTCTTCTCCTTTTCCCCGTGTGAATAGACAAAGACATCAAAGAAGATAAAATGGCTGGTGAGGTTTCGAATGGTACTAGTGAGATATTCGGAAGGAGTTGAACACACAACTAATCCTAGGAAAAGATGAACCCATCCTTATATGAATCACTCTAAAATTCAATCAAGCCTTTTGAATTCATATCTTCCGTGCATGATGCATAAATTTCATCGATAAGGTTCAGAACTAAAACTTAGGTGCCTTTGCAGCACATTTCCTTGAATTTGATCTAGCGTTGAAACAGGTTGTGCGAATGGAGGTATATGTAACTGTAGAAACTTATCAGTTCTTTTTCTCAGTGAATAAACAAATTTTTCCAGGAAAATGTGGATGTGATTAATATATCTGGTTAACATTTGCTGCTTTTGGCCCTGAATTAGTGTTGAAATTATTCAACGTGAGCTACATCCATAATCTTTGTTCCTTGTGCTTCAATGGATGAACTGCTTGTACTATCATTGATCTTAAGAATCTTATGCTTGTATTTACTGAGACATTATGCTTGTCCACATATTGCATCGAATTAAATTTTTTACCTCTCATTGCTCATCAGGCCATATGAGTATCATTTTCCTTATCTTGTTTCAGGTCATCTTCTGTAAGGTTATTAGACGAGCAGCAAAATATGGTTAGTCTAGATTCCTTTCCTTCTTTGGTGCTAGTTATATCATCCACATTTTGCAGTGAGTCACTCTACTTTTTTCTCTCAATAGCTTGGTGTAATGTCAATAGATGAAGCCGTAAGAATGGCAGATGATGCTGATCTAATTCTGGTACGTCTTATAAAGCAAGTCAGGTGATTTTAACTGTAAGTGCAAATGAAAATGATATATCCATTTTGTATCTAGGATGAAATAAGATTAAGTTGGAGTTCACATTCTTCTTTTACTTGTGGACCTACTTGTATCTTCTTCCAAAGATTTCAGATTAAGAACTTATTGGTTAAGGAAAAGTATTAAATTATTGGATAATCTGGAACTTTATTCCTGTTTGCTTTCTTTTTCAGGCAATTTTGTCCATAGATGCAGACCCTCCTGTGCTTCGCCTCTTTGAGAGTACAGATTACAAGTATGTTCTGTGTGATAACTAGACAGTTTCAGTTATTTTACACTTAGCTGAAGTAGTTCATTGATTGCCTCATTTTCTATTTTTGTCAGTTGTAAGAGTTTAAACTTTTGGTATGACTATAAAAATGGTATAACAATATTTTATTACATTAAGCTGTGCAAAAATAAGTTGGTTTCACTTTGTTTCTACAGAAAACTATTATTTTCTACAGCAAAGTGCACCTGCAGAAAACATAAGTAGGAGGTATATGAATTACAGTTGACTTTATACAATTATTTTGCTTCTACAGAAAACACAAGTACGAGCAGCAAAAGAAGAAACGAGTGCAACAAAAGAGATCTGCCGGTAAATGTCCCATCCTTTGGTTTCTTTGTGATCGAAAAATCAAAAAAGAAGATTCTTATGTATTCTTGACAATTTGCAGCAAACCGCATGGACATTAAGGAACTTAAAATGGGGTATGATTCTCCTTTTCATTAAAAGGATATTTTGTTTATACTCATTTATTATATGATGGTTATAACATTTTATCTTGTTACTTTCTCTGAATTTTTTTAATCAAACCTTCTTTTTTCTATTTCAATTTTTGCTCATTCTATAGCCTACCATATTGATGGGACATATAAATTTTGGGGTTGCACTTGCTACTTTGGTGGGATTATGAATGGAACTGTGGTCTCTGTGGAAATCATTTTGTTCTTGCTATGGGATTCGTGCAGTTGTAGGGGCTTATATCCAATTGCTACTGCCTATAAGTGTATCATATTGCCACTTTAAAATTAAACTAATTGTGGAGGACATTTGGCTTCCCTAACCATGCTGTCGCCAATTGATAGTGAGACAAAAATGTTCAGGTGTGGCTTGCATAATCAGTTTGCTCAAAGCTTAGTGATTTATGTGATATAAAGTAGTTGGAGGACATGATATTTTGCTTTAGATGTTTAATATTTGATTATGTACCTAGATGATTTGCCTAACGATGCATCAGATGTAACTATATCAACAGAAAAGCTATGCTTGCTGAGAAGGAGAATAGTTTTCCATAGGCCAAAATTTATTTACAGTTTCCCATATTGACACCCAGGATTAACTGAATTATTGGCAACGTCATAGAGAAGCTGGATTGTGAAAGGATAAGTTGGCACTTACTGTTAGCAATCCTATGTTGTGATTGATCTTATAGTTAGGCAGAATTTTTCTTTGACATCTTATTTTCCTACTAGATTTGTTTGTTCAGTGTAAGTCGGAGAGTTCAACAGGAACATAATCTGTGGCTTTAATGACATTGATAACATATATTTCCTACAATGACTGATTCATGAGTGTGATATATCTTACACTCACTTCATTGTTTGACTAACGGTTCTTATTTCAATGTGTTTTGTTCATATTTTGCTTAGTTTTTTTATTTACGTATTATGCTGGACTAGCTAACATGTCTGAAGACAGGTACAACATTGACTCTCATGATTACTCTGTGCGGTTAAAAGCTGCTCAGAAGTTCCTTAAAGATGGAGATAAGGTTCTTCTTAATTCATATTATTCTTTATGCTATAGTAAAGTCTCAGGCTCATGCCTATGAACTGTCCTTCAGGTTAAGGTCATTGTTAACTTGAAAGGCCGGGAAAATGAGTTCAGGAATATTGCTATCGAACTTCTTCAGCGTTTTCAGAGTGACATTGGGGAGGTAATGCGCCTAACTTGCATTGAAATTTATATTTTTTAGAGAAAAAACCTTCATCTGTTTTTTGCATATGAACTTTCTATTATTCTTTCAATAATATATTTATATTTGTACAAAGAAGTGGTAAATATTGTATACAGCTTAGAAAATTTAGAGGTATTGCTAGCATGTTGCAACTCTGCATGAGGTGACTGGCATGGTTCCCTTGGTTCACCTCAATTTCTGCCTTACGATTTGATAAAATATTATCAAATTTTGTGATAGTCAATCTGCTCTTGTTATTTAGGCAGAAAAGAGGAATACAGAAAAATTAAAAGGTACCAACCCCACATTAAAGACCAATTGAATCAGCAGTTACCATACGTTAATGATGAGTCACCTAAAAACTAGTATGGACTTACTGATCATATTGTCTATTTTCGATGAATCTTGCTCAGTGAAGTCACCAGGCGCTGGGCGGGTGTCTTCACTCAGGCATGGCCCAAGCGCTAGGTGGGTCGAGTGCCCACCTAGTTCAACTCTTGCTAGGTCAAGCTTGAGTTGAACCAAACTAACTTATCTTGTTCGATTGAATCAATTAACCATCAAGCTTGAGTCGAACCAAACGCAAGACAATTGGATCGATTGAACCAGTTATCTATCACACAGTCGCAAAAAGCCTGAAACCTCACGTGCGAGAAGAACCCTAATGTAGAAACCCTCTTTCCTATTTCTGCATGGCAGTGGTGCTCCTCCCATCGGTGAATGATGGCAATCGCCTTCTTCCCCAGCAGCGTCGTCCTCCAGTACCAACAACAATGTCTTCCTCTAACAGTAGCGGCGACATCTTCCTCTGGCAACAACGGTGGCGGCTTTCCCTTCCTCCCAGAATATCTTTCTCTTTTTTCCACCTCCCTCCTTCCTCCTACCTCTGCCCTGTTCACTGCAGCCCTCCTATGGTCACCGCAGCCCCCCGTCTCCCCCCATCCCGGCCTTGTCATAGCCCCCTTTCCCCTGTGAACAGCAGCTGCCTGCTGTAGTGAACAGCAACTGCCCCTTCCCTGTGAACATCAGCTGACTTTAGGGAACAGCAACTGCCTTCTTTACTGCAGTGAATCATTAATTAAATATTGATTATTATTGCTATTGCTGTAGTGATTAGTGCTACTTTTTAGTGTTTTGGATTGCTGTTGCAGCTTTAGAATCTTGAATCATGGCTACGGTAGGCAGCACTTCAGATGAAACGTCAGTGCTACTTTTTAGTTTATTTTTATTAATCATAATATATAATTTTAAAATTATAATATTCAGGAGCACCTCGCCTCGCTCAGGCCCTTGGGCATTTTGAGTCTGTGGCACCTAGCGCTTGCGGCAACCCTGATCCTACTATTGCACCTTGAATGTCCGTAATAGATCCAAATTTGTTATCATAAAGGATATAACCAATGAGAAAAAAAAGAAACATTGAAGCCATATGAAACTGGACTAAATGGTTTCTGTAGAATAGTTATTAACTGTGTTAATTTTATTTTTGAGAAAAGAACACTTTCTAAGAGTTTTGAAAGTAGAATTCACAGGTGCACCTCTTTTGTTAGGAAAGAACGAGATAAATCAGTGATCATAAAATTTAATTTCTTTTAGTTCACTATTCTATTATATTTTGCTCTACAGAATTTATCTTATGATTCAAATGATTTGGATAATTTTGCAGTATTTTGGTTTGTGAGAGTTGGACTAAAAGAAAACTTGCCCAAGTGGATTCTAGTCAAACCATCTGTTCTGCACTTGATTCACTTGGAGGAATGAGTGATGGTTAGTTTATGAATAGATATTTATGTTGCCCTAAAATAGTACCAACAGTCAGAATAGATATTTATCTTGATGATTTGCATAGTTATATGTCACTTAAGTACACTGTAAGATGCTAATTAGACATAGGAGCATTCAAAATATCGTGTGTGGTTATTCATTGTGGCAGAAGATATCAGCCATGTAGTGAATTATTCCAGTGGGTTAGTTAATTGATGTCAAGAGAGCAACTTGGATGGAATGGGGAAGTTACATGTGAAAAACATAGTCTCTATCTAAGAGATATGTCATCTACTTGGATTCAGATCTTGCATAACGTTTGAAGATATGATCCATCCATTGAATAACTCCACCAAAGCAATATGTGTGATTTAAATTTTAAGTAGGGGATGTATCCTGAGCTGGTACTGCATTCCTGCAAAATGGTAGGCCAATGATAGTAACTCTTTTCTAGCAAGTATTCTGCTTTATATGCACCATTTAATATTTAATTAGCAGACTTAATGAATTTAAACCTCCAATTGTTGTTGTAGGATGCACTGCCTGATGCTACCATGATTGTGAAAGCTCTCTTCTCTCAGTTTCTTATAAACGAGATAACATAAATGCAGAACTTAGTCTTTTAGGAGCCTTTTTATGTATGAGACTGACCAAAAACCTGATCACACTAACTTTTCTTTTCCTTTTTTTTTTTTTGGATCTGAAAATTTAGCTGGCAACTGAGGAGAGTAAAAACTTCAGCGAAAGAAACATCTTCATGGTTCTCATGCCCAACAAAGCAGTTCTGCAAAAAAACCAGGAACAGCCAAAGAAAAAGGAAAAACCAGTTACAGAAGTTTCTGCAAGTGTTTAGCTTTGTGAGAGTGTCTTGGAATCATGGCAAGAGGTAATTATCTCAGTTATTTCCTGCTTGACATTTTGGATGCTTATGCATCCTTGTTAAGTGACTACTTTGTATGACGATATTGTTAGAACTTGGCTATTTGTGCATGCAATAAATGATAATGGCATCTTTTTCATTTAGGTTTCATGGGGCAGGCTGAGGTGATTGCTCAACTACTTAATGTAAATATCAAAGCAGTGGATGATAGAATCAGATGGTAAAACTGATCTTGTCACCGTGGCCACAAGATCATTTTTCATATTATTATTGTGGAAATAATTCCCAGGTAATGGTTCTGATTGCTGTTTTCATCTT
Organism: Musa acuminata AAA Group; assembly: GCF_036884655.1. Lineage (NCBI taxonomy): Eukaryota > Viridiplantae > Streptophyta > Magnoliopsida > Zingiberales > Musaceae > Musa > Musa acuminata. Next base: position 233,210 of record NW_027020660.1, read on the forward strand.
TTCCATCCACTAAGTCTGCCTTGAAGATTTATAGCTTCTAATTATGGGCAGTAGAGTTTTGTTTAGTATAGTAGAGAATGCATTGTGGCAAGTAACAAGCAAATCTTTTTGTATGAGTCAGCATGTGGATACTAATTATCTTAGTTTATGAAGAGGCCATGATAATTATCAATTTGTTACTTCGTTCTTTTCCTTTCAGTATTAATCTCATTTCTATCAGAAAGTTTCATTTATCATCTCTCTTAGGTAAAATTTTTTTCTTTCTGCATCAAATATTTGTATATTCTACTGATAACTGTTGATTTAACTCAAAAGGTATAACTTGATTGAACCTTTTTATATTGCTTGAGCAACTTATGATGATACTCTTCATCTGTTTCTTCACGAGGAGAAAGAACTAATATGAAACATGCTACAGGCTTAAGCTGTTGTTGTTACAAGTACAAACTACCTCCATTGCACCTCTCTCAATCATGATTCAGATAGATATGGAATAATTTTGGAAGTATTCTCACTGTAATTTGTAATTTTATTTGTGCATAGATGAACTATCCTTGTAAATTGTCTCTTCAAATTGCCTCATACAAAATATTATGATCACCAAGAGAAATTAAATATCAGCGGGATCAGTTCATATCGATCAATATTTTTTGATATCTACTGAACTGATTAAGATCTGATATTGGATCGTATAGACAGGTGTCCCTCCATGAATTCTCACCAGTAGTCCCCACAGGAGCACACCCCATCTCTGAAATGGTGAAACCTTGTAGCATCCCTTACGACAATCACCCTCTGAGTGATCTTGGAAATGAACTTGGTGGCTTGGTGACAGTCCAAGCACACCCTCAGGTTCTTGATGATCCTGATCTCCGTCCCCGGGCCGGTGCTGATGAGCCCAAAAGCGATCGCCAGCCGCTCGCTGTGGACCTTCACCATCTGCTCCTTCTCCTCCTCCTCGACGTCGTATAATGCTGCTTCGGTCTCCGCCCGATACCCCGCCTCGATGATCTTCCCGGTCAGCTTCTCCAGCAGGGAGTGGATCGCGGTTGACTGCGGGTGCGACCTGTCGCCGGCCGTGAAGGTGTGCACGGCATCCCCGACCTCGATCAGAGTGCATCCCGGTGTCTTCGCCAGCTTCCTGTTCTTGGCATCCTGTCTCACCATGGCTGCTTCCAGGTAGTTCCTCTTGGATGAATGTATGTTGGAAAGGAGGACGTAGTAACCGGGGTTCTCGGGCTCCAGCTCGAACAGCTTGCGTGCAGCATATCTAGCGAGCTCGCTCTCCTTGTGGATCATGCAAGCACCAAGCAACGCACCCCAGACGCCCGCACCGGCGCTCTCAGGTGTCGTCTTTATGAACTCGAGCGCCTCGCCGAGTCGCCCTGCTCGGCCAAGGAGATCCACCATGGAAGCGTAGTGCTCCGGCCCTGGCTCCACTCCTTGCTCACGCTTCATGGACTCGAAGATGGCGCGGCCCTCTTCCACCAACCCGCCATGGCTGCAAGCACACAGAACCGAGAGGAAGGTGACGCCCGTGGGCGCGACGCTCGCACTCCGCATCGCCTCAAAGAGCTTCAGAGATTCGAGGCCTCGGCCATGGATTCCGTAAGCCGATATCATGGCGTTCCAGGAGACCACATTCTTCTCCTCCATGTCATCGAAAATGCTTCGAGCTTCCGCGATGCTCCCGCACTTGGCGTACATGTCGACGAGTGCGGTGGACACGAAGACGTTGAGCTCAAGGTCTTCCTCTGCGATTATTTGATGCACCCATTTTCCCATGGTGAGAGCTCCGAGCTGAGCACACGCCGAAAGCATGCTGGTGACGGTGATCTGATTGGGTCTGAGGTTGCACGCCTGCATCTCCCTGAACAGTGAGATCGCCGTTGCTGTCAAACCGTTCTGTGCATACCCGGATATCATGGCGTTCCAAGACGCCATGCTCTTCTCCGGCATGGAATCAAAAGCTCGCCTTGCTGCTTCCATATCATTCAGTCTGCAGTAGACGGTGGTGAGAGCTGTCGATACGGCAGAGTTCACATCGAAACCAGCTTTCACAGCGAAGCCATGAATGGATCGAGCGAGCAGTTCATAGCCAAAGGGACTGAAAACCGGGATCAAGCCGACCATGGTGCTTGAGTTCGGTCTCCCTACACCCGAAACCAGTAGCTCCATAAACAAGCCCACAGAAGATTCGATGTGGCCATTGATGGAGTACCCTGAGATCATTGCGTTATATGCAATCAAATCCGGGTATTCTATCTCCTCAAACAAGAACTCTGCGGCAGGGATGTCACCGCACTTGGAGTACATGGATATCAACCCTGTGACGACATGCGGAGGAGATGCCAACCCCAGTTTGATGCCCAAGCAATGCACCAGCGTCCCCAAGTTCGGATCGTGGAGCTCTGCTGCTGCAGGGAGGACGACCGCCAAGGTGGTTGAATCGAACCTGGCACTGTTGGACGCTACCATTCGCTGGAAGACGCTCGCCGCACTTGAAAAGGAGCAGTTTTTTACCAATCCGGAGATAAGCGTGTTCCAAAGAACGGTATCCGGGTCAGGAATTCCATCAAACACCTTCTCCGCCAGGGAGACCTGTGATGAGTTGAGGTAGAGATCGGCGAGCGAGGAGGCAACGAAGAGGTCATTGGCGAAACCATCGACGATGATACGGGCGTGGAGTGGAGGGGCGGCCTCGGGGTGGTTAGAAGCAGCGGAGGCGACGGCAGCGTAGGTGAAAGTGTTGGGGCGCAGGTGGGGGTGATGGCGGGGGAGGGAGGAGAGGAGGGGGAGGGCAGTGGAGGGTGGGAGGGAGCGGAGGAGGACGTTGAGGAAGAAGAGATCAGGGTCGGGGACGGAGGAGAAGAGGCGGAGGGCGCGGGGGGCGGCGGCGGTGCCACCAAGGTCGGAAACGCGGCGGAGGAGGGCGGTAGCGGTGATGAGGTCAGGGTGATAGCCGGTGACGATGGAGTGGGCGAGAATCTGGTCGAGGTGGTGAAGGGTGGTGGCGGCAGAGATGAGGCCGAGGTAGAGGGCCTTGTGGTGGCGGCGCACGGCCATGCAAAGTGGGGTGGGGGGTTAGCGGGAACAGGCGCAATTAACTGGAGTCAAATAACGTTTCGAGTTTGGTCGTCATGCCGTTCCAGCACGGTCCGTCCATGCATGATAGCTCAGCATGGCTGACGTGGCTTAATAACAATCGAAATTTTAATTTTCTTTTCCTAGTTTATCTTTTTACTATAGCTATCATAATCGAACCTTTTGGGTCACTAGTCGAACCATGTAATATTCTATTACTAATTCCATTTATATTGACTAACGTAAAATGTCATATGTATTTCTAATAAAGAATATATAATTTTAAAATAAAATATATTAATATACTAAACAAAATAATAATATTTTTCTTATAATTTTAACACCTGTGTATAACTATAATATCTAACCAAGAAAAAATTCAAACATAATATATCTAAAATTTTTATACACGAAATGTTCACATGTTATAGTTTATATTTGCATTGACATGGGCTTACACATGTTCGTTTTCATATCCAATTGTTTAAGTGAGATATTAATATCTTTTAAAATAAGATTTATAATAAATAATTAAAATCTTTAACTATAAAATAAGGTTTATAATGACTAATCATTCGATAAGTATAAATCTTTATAATTTTAATAAGATGAGTATACGTCATGTCACACATATAATATTTCAAAATTATTCATATAAAATATTTAACGATAAATCTCAAATCATATTATTTTTTTAGTAAGCATAATTATATAACATAACATATGCATAATAAAAATATAAAAGTATACGTTAAAATAGATTTATAAACATAACAAATTTATAAACTTCTATATCTTATTTTCCCTTCTCTTTTCTCTATTCTTCCCTTCTCTCTCACAGTCGTAGCATTCTCTTCCTTCTCTTACTCTTTTTCTCATTCTTCTCTATTCTACCCTAAGAGTCAATTCTGTATTATACTCTAAAATTTTAAACTTATTTATTACAAAATTTATTTCATTCTCCTACGTTCATTTTAGTCATTCTAATTCATCTTACATAGAGAGTATTATTACAATATTTAATCTCTCTCATCATCTTCATCATCATCATTAAAATCCAACCGATCAAGATTGAAAGTATTATTTGTCACCGATAAAGATAATCCTTATTTATTTTATTTTTTTAACCCTATTTTCATGATCGACATAAATATTTTTTTAAATAATTAATTTAAAAAATAAGTTAAGGGTTTATCTAAAATGTCTGGTTTCAGAATTTTTGGGTGGAATACCATATAGTGGCAAGCCTTACTCATGGTTCTTGGACTCCTCTTATTATTATTTTTGGATAATCCATCCACTGTTTTCTCTAAAAATTATTTGTAAAATTGAAAGATTTCTTTCCAAATAAAACAAAATGAACAATATTACTCTAGCATTAATTTTAAAATTTTTATATTAGAAACTAAAGACTATATAGTTAGCCTTACTGAATCTCACCTCATGAAAGTCTCTTACTTTAAAAGTAATCAATGTCAAACCTTCAATAAATTAATCTAAAATGATGGTCCAAGACAAAATCTCATTTGACTAATGATTTTGATCAAATGAAATATTAGATATTAGTACCACCTCATATCTATTAGGGGTAGACAATTTTATGACTAACCTTAGTTGATTTTGTTAATTTTTATAAAAATTCTTGGGAATAATGCTGCTCTCAATTCTTCTTAATACAATGCTCTCTCTAAGCCCTTTTGCTTAACGAAATATAGGAGACTGTAAAAGTCGTTGACCGGTTAGCTTTATAATTCGAGTTTTATAAGGCCTATTAGAACACAATCTCATACTCTATGCTTGCTATTTTTAATTATTTTTTATATCAATGACACTCTTCCTACTAGTTGGATCCAAACTCATCATTTTCATCCTTAAATGTTAATATCTGAATTTTATTATAGACTTCAAACTTATTTCACTTTGCCTGATCACTTAGGTCCCTTTGAACAATCCATTTTCATTCATAGTTGTAGCATTCGTTATAATATTTTGGTGGCCTAAAAGATGGCTTACTTTTTTTTTTTTTTTAATTCTAAAAGTGAAAATCGTTATATTATGATAAAAAAAGGTTGATATTGAAAAAATCTTCGGTAGCCTTTTCTCACTACTATTAGCAAAACTCTTAATCTTTTTAAATTTCTTATGATGTTCAAAAAGTGGATTGAATATTGTATCACTTTATTTATTTATTTATTTATGCATGTTTGATCAACAATTCTCCATCTTCTTATTTTAGGTGAATGAGAGAGGACCAAAGATGGTGATCTCCTCTAATGGTTGCTCGAGTCTTATTCTCTTTATTTAATAATAAAGTAAACATATCTAACAAAATTATACCTTTTTAATTTTAAAAATAAGAGCAAAATTACTATCTCATATTTATCGATGACATTTTCTTACACTCGTATGCCAATAAAAAAAATCGTACTATCCTATCATGTATGAAAATTTCTTTCTTAGATCCACTAGTAGACATACTTTTGATATAAAAAAAAAAAGGTGTCATGATATCAATACTATCATTCAAGTTGTTCAAAAGAAATCATAAGCTTCTACTCTTTCCCAAGCTAAAAAAAGAAATTTAGTTGTAAATGCTATACCACTTCGTTCTCTTAAAATTTATATTAAAATAGACACAACAAAACTTGTAATTGATTTCTTCATAAAGATAACTTGTAAGAGATGCTTACGACTGTTCTAAATTGTTTGTCTCATATATATATATATATATATATATATATATATATATATATATATATATATATATATATATATATATATATATATATATATATATTGAATGAGAAGAGAGTACTTCTTTCTTTTAGTACTCACATAATTAAGTAATAAAACTTAAGTAATAAAAAACCGTACTCACCGAATTAAGTAATAAAACTTAAAGAAAATACTAAAAGGGTAAATTCGCTATTTAAAAACTGAACGAGGATATTTGTGTAAGAATCCATTGTCTTTAAATAAAAATATCGTCGACTTTGACGGAGTTGCCGTCGTCTGACTCTTCCCTCCGTAGTGGACTTCCTTTCCCTTAATCCCTCCTCTCTTCCGTCCTGTACGGTTTCCCAGCTCTCGCGATTTAGGGCTTCCTTCCCGATCGATCTCGCAGAAGAAGCAGAACACAAGATGTGGGCAGCCTCGTGCCTCGCCTCTTGCTGCGCCGCCTGCGCCTGCGAGGCGTGCCGCTCGGTCGTCGGAGGAATCAGCCGCCGCTCCGCCCGCATCGCCTACTGCGGCCTCTTTGCCCTCTCCCTCGTCGTCTCCTGGGTCCTCCGTGAGGTCGCCGCTCCCCTTATGGAGTCCCTCCCTTGTAAGCCCTTCGCCTTCCCCTTCTTATTAGGTCCAATTTGGATGAGATTTATTATCTTTCTCCCATCTACAATTCGATCTATTCCTCTGATCCTAAGTTTGATCTTTTGTACGTTTGCGTGCAGGGATTAATCACTTCCGTAAGACGCCCGATAGGGAGTGGTTTGAGACCGACGCTGTGCTTCGTGTCAGCCTGGGGAATTTCTTCTTCTTTACTCTCTTGGCTGTTCTAATGATTGGAATCAAGGATCAGAAGGATCCGCGTGACCGGCTGCACCATGGTGGTTGGATGGCCAAGATTGTTTGCTGGTGCATCGTGGTGTTTCTCATGTTCTTTGTCCCCAATGGCATTGTCAGCTTTTATGGTGAGGGTTCGGAAGCTTTGCCAAGATTGGATATAGTTTCTTGATGCTGAAACTATCTTTTTAGTCATAATTTTTAGAAACTATTTTCTTAGTCAAAATTTTTAATACCGTCTCTTGATTAAGGTAGATTATCTTAAGTTGCAACGACTATATTTGATCTTTTTTAGCATTTCTACATTTGATTGTTGATCTGGAACTTATGTCTTATTTTGTTGCAGAGACAATATCAAAGTTCGGTTCAGGATTATTTCTTCTCGTTCAGGTTGTACTCTTGCTGGATTTCGTACATGCATGGAATGAAAACTGGGTTTCAAAAGATGAGCAATTTTGGTGTGTATATTTCTCTTTTTTGTTCTAATATTTGTATATGGACTTCAGAATTTAAATCATATTTTTATTAAAATTTGTCTTCTGCTGTAGGTATATGGCTTTGTTAATTGTCTCGCTGGTTTGCTACGTTGCAACATTCTCCTTTACAGGGCTGCTGTTTCACTGGTTTACTCCATCAGGACATGATTGCGGACTTAACACCTTTTTCATCGTTCTGACATTGATTTTTGTTTTTGTTTTTGCTGTCGTCGCATTGCATCCAAAGGTCTAATCTTAGTATCTTTTATGAATCATTAAAGAGATTATCTTTAAATTATGACCGATTATAGATTGCTTAAAAACAAGACTTTTCTCACATATTTTCTTCTGGTGGTATTGAATGTAGCAAGAAAGTTTCAATTTTATGCTTTAGGGAATAGTAAATCTGTGTTTTGTTTTGTTTGGAGCACCTTTTATGTTCTTTAAGTTTTATTTCATTGATTTGTCTATTGTATTGCATGATCTGATTAATATGGCTTAACAATTTTCAGCTTATTAGGTGGAAAAAAGTAGTTTCAGATATTGTTTTGGTGTTCAAGACAAACTTTGAGATTCCCTTTTCTTACTTTGGTGTTATATGGTACTTGAATATTTTGCTTATATATGTAATCAATAACAAAGAGTCTTATTATCATTGACTATAGATATCATGCTTTCGTTCTAATAGAAACATGGCTGTAGACTCAGGGCATGGATAATACATTATATGTATCCACTGATGTCAAATTTAGAATAAAGGGCAGGGACAATATGTCATGGAATATTATATGAGATATGAGTACATATCATGGTTTAGAATACATATTACATTGGATTTCACACCTGACCAATCATCCGCAGTGGACTAGCAGCTTCATGCTGTACCTTTCCTTTTAATTTTTTATTATTTTCCCCAATGATATAAGCAGTAAAGTCGACAAACTACATGGCAGCAGGGTCAGTATTAACGCCCCAATCCCAGTAAGAAGTCAATGGGTAGCTATTTGTTACATATGAATTAACCACAACCAACTGCTTATATATTAGCAAAATTAAATACACAAAAACTATTTTGTTTAAAGCTTGCAAGTCCTTTTTTGTTCAACTCATCTTTACATGTACATGAGAATATCAAAACTAAGCACAAAATAATTATTTTATTTAAAACTTATAAATTTTTTTTGGTTCAACACATAATTTCAGAAATACTAAGAACTGTTGATGTTTTTATATATTTTGTGAAGCATGTGTTGGACCAAAAATAATGTTTACAAATTCTGAGCAAGATAGTTACTTTGTACTTCATTTTGCTAGCATGTGCCACAAAATCTGGTTTGGTTATATGTTTATTTTCTATTTTCCAGATCCCAAAAGTTAGATCACATGCATCCATGAGGAAATATTTGGGTGTCTTAGGATTCCCTTTATTTTAGACTTGTTGTATATTAAATGTTACTTTGATTTGGTGTTGTGAACTAATGACTATATAACTGAACATATGGATATGCTATTGGATTTTTTTAAAAAATTTAATTGATTGAGCATTGACTTTTGTGTATAAATATAATAAGTTTATTTGTTAGATTTAGGTCTTGCATTTCTATAATAAATGTGTCATTGTATCGTCCCTGATTTATTGGTTTTATACTTGTCTAAAAGTTTGTGAAAATTAGATTGTTATCTAAATCCTTGGTACGTATGCAAGTATGCATGCTGCTTTATATATATATATATATATAATGTGTCTATAACTTACCATACGTTAACAAATTCACATTTCAAAGAAATATGTCAGTTTTTGTATATGTTACTTTTATGTGGTCTCATGTGGCACATGATGTAATATTCTTCAATGTCACTCATGTGATTCTTCTTTTTATCTTTTTCACAATCCACATAATATTTTTGCCTACATATATTTTTCAATTCAATTAACAAACATGTCTTCTTTTTGGAACACTTGTTACTAGAAATTGTACTTTCTGTGGAAAATAGGTGATATATATTTACTTTGATGCATACGCTTTTCTTGTTGAAGGTTGTAGAAACCTCTATGATTATGTTGAGAAGAAACAAATGATGTATGTTTTGAAAATCTTTCGGAACACATTGGAAGTTTTATCATGAGAGTTAATTTTCAATTCACATTTGGTGAACCCATCCCAAAGAGTATGCTTGACCCAAATTCAAATCCAGTTTTTTTATTTTCCAACCATATTGTCACCTAAAGTTGATGTATTCTGGTTGCATGTTGTTTCCATGGATAATCTTTCAGAGTCCAATGGACTAGCAGACCAGTGTGAGTATTGCTACAAAATTACCTCAAGATAGGTCAATTTTTACTCAAGATTTCCCATCAGAGATATTGATCATCATGTGCACTGTGCAGATGTTTATCCTTTTGATATCATTTTCTTGAGCTTTTTATTTTTTTATATGGATTTTAGATTTGTACCAGTTATGCCCAGTAGTGATGATTGATCAATGTCGCTTCGCCAATTGAGGGAATAATCTCATTGCATGATGAATTTATCCAAAGTAGCATTTTCTCATTGGTCATTCACATAATTCTCATTTGATGGACTTTATCCATCTAGACTTGTCTTTTGATATCTATGAAATCTCAGTTGATATGATCCTTGCTCGCTGGCATCATGCTAAACAACAGTGACATAAAGTTTGTACCATTCATTGTTCATTCTTTATACAATTAATGGTGAAAGTACAAACTGTGCATTTCTTCTGATGTGTGCAGGTAAATGGCAGCTTGTTGCCAGCATCAGTTATTTCCCTTTACTGCACCTACCTCTGCTATAGTGGTATTTCTAGTGAACCAAGGGATTATGAGTGCAATGGTCTCCACAACCATTCAAAAGCTGTTTCAACTGGGAGTCTTACACTGGGCTTGCTTACTACTGTGCTCTCTGTTGTATACTCAGCTGTTCGTGCCGGCTCCTCAACAACTTTGATCTCTCCCCCAAGTTCTCCTCGTGCTGGTCAGTTATCAATAACGAGCTCCTAAACATACCTGTAGTATTATCTGTTTAGATTTTAGCTCTGATGATGAATCTAATGTAGGATCGGAGAAGCCATTGCTCCCATTTGACAAGCTAGAGGAACAGGAAGACAAAAAGAAGGACGAGGCAAAGCCAGTCTCCTACTCATATGCCTTCTTCCACCTCATCTTCTCTCTCGCAAGCATGTACTCAGCAATGCTTCTGACTGGCTGGTCCACCTCGGTTGGCGGAAGTGGGAAGCTCGTCGATGTGGGGTGGCCCTCTGTGTGGGTCAGGATCATCACCGGGTGGGCAACAGCATCTCTCTTCATCTGGTCCCTTATTGCGCCACTTATCTTTCCTGAGAGGGTGTTCTGATCTCACAACAGAACTTCATGAGACCAATTTCTAAAACTAATGCATCTACTTTGCTACTGTATACACATGCTTTACATATATTGTCAAACAATATGCTGCATGGAAAACTCTAATAGCATTTGTGAGGTTTGAGATGTACATATGCTTATTATAATTAAGCAGTTTATGTAGCCTGAAGGATTCATGGAAAGAAGTTGTCTGCTATCTGTATCTTTGTGGTGATGACAACCAAGCCTTCGGTGCCATTCTGAAGATATCTAAAGACGTAACAATCATACAAGATATGATTTGGAATGAATGCAGAGGAGTTTAACTCCTAGTTTTAACTGGGTATTCTCACCATGAACAACACAGGGAACAACGAGTTATCCCTATTAATCGCATCTTGATTCGATCACATTTGGGTATTGAACTCTATTTATTATAGAATAAATCACATCATTAATTATAGAGTTTCTTTAAATCCAGGCGGCGGAGTTGCTTATCTCATCTCCTTTCTTCCCTTCTATTTATATCTTCGTCTTTCCTCTCACCCCTTCTTAACAGGTGCAGCGAGAGGCATTTCCTCAGACACCCATGTAACTCTCGTCTCTCTGCCCTGCCACATCGATCCACGCCGTCGCCATTATCGATCGCAAGAAAGCAGAGGAGGAGGAGAAGAAGCTGAGATTGATGGAAGATGAGTTGCTTCCGTCGACGCCCGGGAAGGGGAAGATCGAGCGTTCGCACACGATCAATCGCCAGTTCCACAGATGCTTCGCGTCGACCGGCAACATGTTCCTTTGGGCACTGTTCTTGATCGCGCTCATTGCCTGTTACTTCAGCTTCGAGAGCTTCGCCGGCATCTCCTCCCGCTACTTCCGTGCGTCGTGGGGTGGGATGCGCTTGGAGAAACAGATCCGGGCCTCCGCCACCCCGCGCCGCCCCGGCGCCATCTCCGTGCTCGTCACTGGCGCCGCAGGCTTCGTCGGGACCCACGTTTCCCTCGCCCTCCGCAAGCGCGGCGATGGCGTCGTCGGGCTCGACAACTTCAACAGCTACTACGATCCGTCGCTGAAGAAGGCCCGCAGGGCGCTGCTGGCCTCCCATGGCGTGCTCGTGGTGGAGGGGGACATCAACGACGCCCGCCTGCTCGCCAGGCTCTTCGACGTTGTGCCCTTCACCCACGTGATGCACCTCGCAGCCCAGGCCGGCGTGCGCTACGCCATCGAGAAGACGTCGTCGTACGTCGGCAGCAACATCCCGGGGCTCGTCGCCCTGCTCGAGGCGTGCAAGTCCGTGGACCCGCAGCCGGCAGTCGTGTGGGCGTCGTCGTCCTCGGTGTACGGCCTCAACAAGGAGGTGCCCTTCTCGGAGTCGGACCGCACCGATCGCCCGGCCTCCCTCTACGCGGCCACGAAGAAGGCCGGCGAGGAGATCACCCACACCTACAATCACATCTACGGCCTCTCCATCACGGGGCTCCGCTTCTTCACCGTCTACGGGCCATGGGGACGCCCCGACATGGCCTACTTCTCCTTCACCCGCAACATCCTCCAGGAAGCCCATCACCGTCTACCGCGGCAAGAACCACATCGACCTCGCCCGCGACTTCACCTACATCGATGACGTCGTCAAGGGCTGCGTCGCCTCCCTCGACACCGCACAGAAAAGCACCGGGAGCGGCGGCCAGAAGCGGGGCCCGGCGCAGTACCACATCTACAACCTGGGCAACACCTCGCCGGTGACGGTGCCGACGCTGGTGCGCATCCTGGAGCGCCACCTCAAGGTGAAGGCGATGCGGAACGTGGTGGAGATGCCGGCCAATGGGGACGTTCCCTTCACTCACGCCAATATCAGAACAGCTCGTGCCGAGCTCGGCTACAGTCCCGCCACCAACCTTGAGACCGGCCTAAAGCGGTTCGTCAAGTGGTACCTCTCCTACTACGGCTACAACCCCGCTCGTGGCAGCTTAGCTTCATCAGCAGCGACCAGAGCATCCAAGAGCTCTTAAAAATCCCTCTTTTCCTTCGTTTTTCTTCGTTATTTTTGGATCCTGTTAGTGGAAACAATCGTTGAGCCGTGGCCTCGGGCCGACGCAGCTTGGTTCGGATCCGGATTACGGGGATCTCCCTAGGGCATTCCTCGAGATTGCTGAGGTGGCCGGCTGCGGTGGTCCGATCGGGACGGGGTTATCGTTTCCTCCGAGAGGGGGCTCCTCGTCTGCGTGTCTAGTGGGTAACCTTCGCCTTCGCACTTGCACACAGGTCGGGTCGGGAGAGCTCGACCCGATCCCTCCGACGATTAAATCAGTGAATAGTCGCAGGGGGTTTGTTTGTTGTTCTTCCTCTCTTTCCTGTTTAGAATGCGGAGGATATTTATAGGGAAGTTTACTGTTTCCTGATGTGCCCACTTGCAAGGGACATGCTCATACTTCTGGTAGCGTCTAACATTGGTGTTGATGTGGCGTGAAGGACCGGGCTTGAGCAGAACGTTAATGCGTCTCGACCGGCGTTCTAATCCGTTTGACCAGGTGCTGTCGGGTCGATCGAGGCGTGAGGTGTCATCTGGGACAGCTGACGTCAGCCCGAGTCTTGTCGCTATTATTATCCTCATCAAATCCATTTATTCTCGGTTGACGATGAATAATCAATCACACTCGAATTCTATTCTTTTTTTTGAGCTTGTAAAGAAGGATCATTTACTTGTTCTCTTCTTCGAAGCGTCACTCGCTGTTCTCGACGGCAGGAAATTTTGGGTCATCGGCGATCATCCAACAGGCGCTTTTCTAAATTTGGCAGCGAATCCGCCACTGGATCTCCAATTCCGCTACTAGGCGGCGGAGCGGATCGGGACTCACAGTGGCGTTCTCATAAATACCGGCCGAATCTTGGTTTTATTGGCGTTGTTGCGAGGCTTTTGTCATAAAAACAAGTCGGCACCCGTCGATCGTCACCCCAGATAACCTCTCTGTTTTCTGGTTGCTCCTTGGGGCCCACTGTTATTCGCGAGTCACCAACCTGGTGGCGGAACAGTGTCGTTGCATGGTTGAGTATCATTCTGATGGGTTCGTCGGATAAGTATATTCCCTAGAATCCCTACGAAGATCCCGGTGGAGTTCACCGCGATGGACGGCAACGATGGGCCGCATGGCCTCTCGTTTATGAATCGTACGGTACTCGTGCCTCATCGATGTGTCTTGCCACATCGCCTCGTTATATCCAGCTGTAAAATTCGTGAAAAATTATTTATTTATGTTGCCTCTTTTACTTTTTTGAACATACCAAGTTACGTGGATTAAATTAGTCTTTACAAGACTAAATGATCTTACCGGACTAACCAATCTATAAGTTCATTACATGATTTAGCTAAAAAAGGGCCCGATAAAATTTATAATAAATCACCAATTTCGAAAATTATTTAACCATCATTGATTGGAAGTTTAAGTTCCACTTGAAATAAGTCCTGAAGCTTAACCTTGATTTATTAATGGATCCTCTACGCCCAATGGCCGATATAACTGGCCCATTTAGGGCCCAAGTTACATCGAGGACGTATATGGCGGGCCCGTTTTTCTTAGCATCGATTGCTATAGATGGTTTCGATCTCACAATGGACCTGTTCTCCTATTTAGTTGCGTCCGCTGTGTAACCGCCCGCCGTTTCGCGGAATTGCATTCGAAGAGCTTTCGTTCTCCCCCTGTTTCGCTCGGGGGTCTTCCGATGGCGGGGGTAATCGGATCCATCGATTCTTCTCTCCCTCTCTATCTCTCAACGTCAGTTCAAGCACTAATAAGTGATTTTGTTCTTCTCTTAATAGGGCATTGCTGATCCATATCCAAGAGCAATCAAAATCTATTTTTTGCTTTCATTTCAACCATTACTGATGGTTCTAGGTCTTCTTATTTGTTCCTAATCGATTTCTTGGGCTGAGCTTTCTCATCAATGTCTCCAATGTTCCTATCTCGGAGTGTTTTGATGTTGGTTTGGTTTCGATTCCTAGTCGCTAGGTCTCGTAAAAGCTGTCGTCGATGGCATAGCATGATTTGCACTACGACTTTTGATCTTACACATGCATCCTGCGGATGAATCAGTCTTTGTTTCAAAAACTTATCTCCTAAAAAGAGCCAAAATTTATCCTTTGAAATGATTATTTTATTTCATGTATGGCGTCCTCATCTTGTTCTAACAGTTCCATTAACTCATGTGAATGTGATTTATGCGTGTACTTGTTGTGGGAGATTTGCATGAATTGAGGAATATAGTCTTTTAAAGATTTTAATATGAAAAATGTCTTTAATTTTGCCTTTTCTTCCCCCTAATATTATTGTATTTGTTTGCTTAAAGGTATTTTTCATATCCAAATGGCGTCAAATAATTAATTACTGTTATACAAAGGGGTCAAAGAGAGATAGCAGAAACATTGTAACCCTATAATTAGTGTTATGAAGATGTCAAAGATGTTATAATCGTATTCAAAAACATGATTCACCCTATGGATTACTTCAATACAAAGGATGGATATCTTTTAGTCTAT
Organism: Musa acuminata AAA Group; assembly: GCF_036884655.1. Taxonomy (NCBI): domain Eukaryota; kingdom Viridiplantae; phylum Streptophyta; class Magnoliopsida; order Zingiberales; family Musaceae; genus Musa; species Musa acuminata. The sequence continues at coordinate 248,220 of NW_027020660.1, forward strand.
TGTATCAGGAACATTTTTAGGATATAGGAAAAATGAGGCCACTGATGGAGAAAAAGAAAAAGGGGCATCAATCAAGAAAAGCCTGATGAAAAATCAGTTTGAAAATCTTTGGTAAAAAATTTCAACCTTGTCTAGAAACTGTAACCTTTGGAAAATTGTGATATAATGCCAGCTCATATGAAGTGTTATTGGGTAGATCTTTGATTGTCCTGGCTCATATAATTTTTAATTTTAGATGATCAAAGCCTTTTGAAATGCTTGGCTTGGATAGGACACATTATCTAACTTAATCAATTTGGACAAACGAAGAGAGAGTTCCAATTGCAGTCAATGCTTTCGTCATTCAAGATATAATAAGCTACTAAGCATTGACCTTTCTGCTAACCTATTAGATTATTAGGAACAATTATTGTACTTTGTAATGTATTTTATCAAGCATTACATGCATGTAAGAACTTAAGAGCATATTCCATTTCTTCTTGCACCATCTAAATAGTTATTTTGTACACAGAAGAACCTCAGTGTCATCAAAGAAGCATAAAACAAGACAATAACAACAACAACAACAGTAACAACTATTTGAGATCAGTTATCTGTTTTCTTTTCCATCATTGAGTTTTAATTAGGTTTCTTCATGTCTTTCTGTACCTTTTTCATACTACTGATATTAATTATCTCATTTTATCTAACTATAAAACCTGTAGGTTTCTCTAGAACATGTCCAAATCAGTTTAGATGATTGTATCTTGTCTTCTAAACATTACTCTAAAGAAAAAGAAGTGTAAACTATTCTTGATGTAACCTTCTTCTTGATGCTTATATGATACAGTAGTTGTTAAAAAAAGGTAGGTTTCTCTTGTGGTGTTGAAGAAAACAGGAGACGAGCAGTGCTATCCTTTCCCTCATGAAGGACCAAATTCTCCCATGAGAGTTTTGTTGCAAGAACACAAGTCCTAGGTGACATAAAATCCTTAAATTCACAACTTACAAAAGGTCCAACCCATCCGGGTTCTTGTGGAGTTTTGAGCATCACAAAACTGAGCTTTTGTGGATTCATTGAACACCATAAGTGTATCTGTCACTGTATCCATCATTTTCATGTATTTTATTGCTTGGAAATGAGTGTAAAAGGATTGCATGTTTACATCTATATTTATTCAGAGGTTGTTTTCGAAATTCGAACATGGATCTTCGGAATCGCAAAAGAGCAATTATCATTGTATCAATGTTTGTACTTCTGAATTTGCAAACCATATAGCTTAATTTACAATTTGGAAACAGTAAAAGTAGTGGCCTGAATAAATTTCAAACAAAATTTTGAAATTTGTTTGAACACTTTGGTGTGTGTGTTTTTTTTTTTTTTTTTTTCTAAGCTCTGAAATCTGTCTCTTAGAAATAATATGGCAGGCAGAGGAGTGATCCAGTGTCATGAGCTAAAAATGAGGAATTCCAAGACAAAATGTCAATTGCCACATGCTATGTGGTGTGTAGCTGTTGATCCCAATATCCAATTCCATCTCCCACTCAGAGCCACTAATCACCACCAACCATGTCCCATTGTTGGGCTCCACATTCCCAAGTCCTCTACAAACACAGAAGAATCCATGGCTTCCCCACTCTAATCCCACTACACCAATCTTAGATGCATCAGCAAGAGAAGACAAAGACAAAGACAATTCCACAATTTCATGCTCTCCTTTGGCAAGCTCTGTACCATCTATGAGAAAAGACAAAAGGGCAGCAGCATGCAACTCACCTCGAATGGTGGAAGTATGCAGCACTTTGCAAGTAAATGACAAGTAGTTAAATCTGAGACAAACCTTGTTCTAGGCATTGAGACTGCTCCATAAGTTTGTGGAAGGGTCAATGGAAGGGTTAGGAGAAGGTACCTACTCATTCATATATCAGGACTTTTTACATGTACAAATTTCCACCCAATTGACCAATTCCATTCACCCAGCTGGTTTCTCTGTTGTACTGATCTCATCTTCCCCTCCTCTCTTCAATGCAATCAATTCATTTGCCTGGCACCCCATTAATTTCTCCAGCCATTAAGGATCCCATCTCCCCATCTTCCTCAAATTGACCTGAAAATTTGCTTCTCCTACCACCTGCAGAGATCAAAAGAATGCTCACTCCAGCAGCAATTCTAAGAGAGTCTGGAACTCAGAGACAGTGGTGATCCTGGTGAGTCTCTTCTCTCCCTTTCTCTCTCTCTCTCTCTCATGTTTCCCACTTCGTATGCCTTAACGAAGCATGGACTGGGTGTTTCATGAAAGCATCAGGGGGATATCTTCTTCTCCATTTCCTCTTTCACTCCCATTAGCAGTCCTCCCACCACCACCACCATCACCCCCTCCACCTCCTCCTGTTGTTAATATTGAGAATAGGATCAGTCCTAGTATTCTCCTGATAATTATCATACTTGCAATCATCTTCTTCATCTCTGGGCTGCTCCACCTACTTGTGAGATACCTCCTGAGACCCATCAACAGGGAACCAGAAGCCACAGAGAACTCGACAGCACTCCAGGGCCAGTTGCAGCAGTTGTTCCATCTCCATGATGCAGGGGTCGACCAGTCCTTCATAGACACCCTCCCAGTCTTTCCCTACAAGGCCATCATCGGCCTCAAGGACCCATTTGACTGTGCTGTGTGCCTCTGTGAGTTTGAGGCTGATGACAAGCTCAGGCTGCTCCCAAAGTGCAGCCATGCCTTCCATGTAGAGTGTATAGATACTTGGCTCTTGTCCCACTCCACCTGCCCCCTCTGCAGAAGAAGCCTCCTCCCTGACTTCTCTCCTCCAACCAGTTGTAGCCCCTTACTCCTTGTTCTTGAGTCTGGGAGTGAGAGTTCAAGGGAGAGTGTTTCTGAGAGGGGAGACTCCTTCTCTAATACTGGTCTTGTTTGTCATGGAGATGATGATGGCCCTGGGACTTCTATCAATGATACTTCACAAAAGCCAGTGGAGATCACTGCAAAGGAAGAAGCTCGCTCGGTAGTGGCAGCCTCAGAGGCTGATGAAACAGAGGTAGTACCTGTCAAGCTCGGCAAGTTTAGGAGTGTGGATGGTGATGGAGCTGTTGGTGAAGGCAGTAGCACTGCAAACAGTACTCTGGACCAGAGGAGGTGCTTCTCCATGGGTTCCTATGAGTATGTGATGGATGAGAGGTCCTTGCTTCAGGTTCCCATTAAGCCACCAAAGAAACCAATCGTCCACAGGCCCGGGCACCGGGATGCAATCTCGGAATGTGATTACCATTCAAAAAGGGAGGCATTTAAAGGACTGGATGCACTAAGAGCTGCCGAGTTCAGAGATGGTGGTGGTAATGCTAGTATTAGCCGCAATCAGCATAAGAAAGAAAGCTTCTCAGTCTCCAAGATATGGCTTCGGTCCAAGAAAGAGAAGCCCATGGCTGATGACTCTTCCCGGCGAGCTTTATCTTTCCGGTTGCCGTTGCATCGGGCGGTGATGACCGATGAATCAAAGCTGAAGAGCCGTGCCATCCCTGTTGCTACTGCATCTGAATTCAACGTTTCGACATGGGAGAAGAGCTCAAGTGAAGTAGATCTGGATGCGGAGGTAGGAAGCTCCAATAGAGTACGATCTCCGGCTGATGAGGCACCCTCATTTGCAAGAACGTTGCTTTGGCTGGTAGGAAGGCAGAACAAGGTTGGTAATCAACTCTAATATCAACAATATATGATAGTTTTTTGCTTAACATTCTTACATTCCAGAAAAATAGATCAAGAAACAGAAGTTAAAGATCATTTGGTTATAGATCAGAAATTTTCCACTTGCATGTTCCTTAATGAAATTGATGAATTCTCATGTATATGTTCTCACCACAGGCTAAAACTGGTATGTATTGATAAGTAGAAATGGTGCATCAGTTTGATTTTAAAAGAAAATTAGCCTTTTTATGTTTGCTCTGATGTTATAATCGCTTCATTTTAATAGATTATCATGGTTTCATTGAATGCATGAGTTGATCAATTAATTATACTTGAAAGCCACAAAATTAAGATGATATTTTCAACAATATTATTGGACATATTTGACTAATGTAAGCAAACTGGTTTCAGAGTTATCAAAATCTGGACCAATCTACTATTAATTCCATAGTTCATAATTTTTTTTCTAGCTCTGTGCAAACCGATGCAAACTAAAAAAGATTTGATCACTTTTTATCTACTTTTTTTTTTTTTCTTTTGAAACATTTTGATTTCTAGATATTATCATATAAATATCAGTAATATTCCTTGGTAAGACAGATAAGATCCATGTCATCGTTGACTGGAGTATACAAAGATCAAACAATATTATTGATTTGATGAGGGATATATAAATCCCTTCAAACATTAGGATGAACAGTTGCTGGTTAAGATTAAGTTTCTTAGATTTAAAGGGATCTTCAAACAAAGCATTGTGATTGTGATTGTGATTGTGTTAACTTGAAAAAGGACCCAGAATGATTGTGAGGGCAATCGAAGTGCTGCCCAAGTTTTTATTCACAAGTTAGGAGCCTCAATTCATGTTTAAATATGCTTCTATTAATGCTTAACAGTTTTTGTTTCTCATTTACATCTTACATTTGAAGAGGAAAACCAAAAGAAGATGCAATAGTTTCCTCTCAATTAATCCCTTTCTCATCAAGAGCTAAGAAAGTGGAGGAGCTCATGAAACACAAACCTTCTTCACCTTATGGTGAAACAAAGGAATCCATCATTGTGCTCATGTGATGCAGAAGAGATCCACATAGCTAGTGGCCTTTTCAAAATTCAAACTGTTTCCTTGTGGGGTTTGTTCATCTCACACCATCATAAATCTGCTGAGGTAGCAGAGGTTGCAATCTGAGGGTGGTTTGTCACATGCCTTGGAGTTAATGCACTTTGGCACAACTGTGATGTGTTGGGGCTTTCATCCATTTATTAGTGGCTGAGGTTGGAGCCCTTCTTTAATGGCAACTGCTTTGACAATTATACTTGTGGAGGGTCACAGGAGATGTGGGGTTATGGTGGTGGTGGTGGTGGTGAGTACAGTATGCCCTTTAATCCCTCAACACCAGACCCTACCTTCTCCTACCTCATGTTCTTGTAGCCAACTTGTGTCTTCTCTCTCCTTCGTATCCATTCCTCTCAGTCTTTTTCAATTGCTGACAGACTTTCTTGTTCTTTATTCAATGAGAATAATAGGCAATTTTGAGATTTAAGATGCCTGAGAATTGCACTTGCAAGAAGAAGATATAAATCAAAATGCAACTTGGAACTCAATAGGAATGAAAAAGTTTACACACACCCAAACTACATTCTAGCAAAATATCTGAATAAAAAAGATTAAAATATTATTTACATTAAGACATAAACATAATCAAAATTTAAAATTTGAACTCAAGGCAGCTGATTTCCACCTTCACAAAGAAAAAAAAGGAATCCAGATCTGATCTCTTGAGATAAATTTATGCCTCAAACAATAAACTTGACCTTAATATACTTAGCAACTTAATTCTAAACAAAGCCTGAGCGCAAAATTTTAACTACATTGTAAAAGGTGCAAAGTGTACTACACACATCACGGCTATTATAGGTTCAGTAAAGAAACAAAATAAATAATAGAATGGCTCTCAAAAGAAAACGAAATTAATAGTTTAAGATCACGTATGAAAAGTTGAAATCATTCAAAAGAATTTCAATAGTGGAAAATTATCTTTAAATTTATTATAAGATTCAAGGAGATTATGATCATTATTTTTAGCTAATTAAGATTTGACATGGGAACAAGTAAATCATGCATCAACTAGATATATCATATTAGCATGATATCCAAGGAAAATATAAAGTTGTATAACAAACATTATAAGAAGTAGCTTTTTCAAGCATGTTTCAATTGCAAACTCACTAAACACAGTTGAGATGAACAAGTATTAGCTTGACCATTGGAGGGTCTCCTCTCAAGAAGATTTTTTTTTTTTCTCTTCCACTAGCAATAATATTCAAAAGATGAATTGTGTTATGCTAGGTTGATAATCAAGATTGATAGTATTAGATTGGCATTAAAAGAATGCCCTTCAAAAAATTATTATGGAAGAACTAAATTTTAAATACCTTACAAGAATAATTATATAAAGAAACATCTCTCTCGACTTAGATTTTGTTACAGCGATAAACCTCAAACTCACCGTAGTCTTCAATTGTCATGAAATTACTTTTCGAATGAGAAATACAACTTAAATTATCACATGGACTAAAATCTTTCTTGGCCTCACCCAATATGTCGAAACTCCTACCGAGATGATACAAACTACTATCTTCAATTTCCCACAATTGACACAACTAGTAAAATCATAGAAACCAATGTCTCATTAACCACATTTGAGAATATGTGTCTGAGTGTCAGAGTAAAGTCCAAGTTAATCATGTCAATGATCAATCAATTACTGATACGGTTGGGGGTGGAAGTATAGAACCCGATAAGTCTTCAACTATATAATTGGAAATCCCTTTGTAAAAGCATATGAAGTACCACTTAACTAGCTTTAGATGAAAATAATGATAGTCATGGTTAAGGCAAACCTACTTATTTTATTTGATATCATGGTCGGAGGATTGAATCTCAGTCTCACCATTTACTATTTACACATAAAAACAGTAAGAAATAATTGAGGTCTGGAATCAAACATTATACTTGAAAGCAAATAAACCTCACAGCACAAATGAGTTTCCAAGTCAATGATTGTATCGAATAGGCGAGTGATGATATGACACCAAGTAGCATATATGGCATCCAACCATTATAAAAATAATATGTCATGGTTCGACATAATAGTTAGCTACGAAGGCCCCTTCGGCCAAGTGATGACATGACTTTAACTAAGATCAATTAGTCTAAGAGGTGCCACCATACAAGCATACCTAATCAATATTAAATCTAAAAAAAATATTCCATGTTAATACCAAACTCAAAGCCCACGAAAGGAGGGCGCAATGATCTTTGAACACCTTGAACTCTTTACATAAAAATTGATCTTTCAACTTTCTATTAATTTAAGTATCAAAGAAGCCTTGCTAAGTACATCAAGAGAGATATACTCTTGAGGGAAAAAAAAAAAAAAAGAGAAGTGAGAAGAGGAAGAATTATTATTCTATTTCATTTGGTTTCTCATTTCTTCCATTTATGAGTTTCTCTTGCACTGTTTATTTTATTATAAGAGAGAATATATCTTGTTTCTCCTTAGTGAGAAGTTTATACTCTCAACTTTTACTGTAAATGTTTTTTAGTTTGTTCGTTAATATTTCTATCTACCAATTAAGAGTTTTATCATGTTATATATATCTTGGGTGTGATTTTAGATATGCTTTGCCTGTATTTGGTTTTGATTTTATTATTATTATTATTTAATACATTCTAATGGTTAAGTCAGTTCCAAGATCTTATGTGAGGTTAAAAATAAAGTCATAAATTTAGAACAACTCTTATTTACAGAAAAAAAAAAAGTAAGAAAAATATTCTTGAAATAAGAGATACCCTAAATAATATTTTCTCAGGATATTGTTGATTGGGCTGCAAGTCTGGATTCTCAATTGATCCAAAATGAGTCATATCATCATCTATATTTAATCCAATGGTTAGGCATCAATTAAACACACGTAGGTGGCAGACATGATCATTTTGATTTGTACTTTTTTCTACTGTTAGTTTCTTGGATTTGGATGTGGGTAATCAACAGACTCAACTTCAATTCATCAATATTTATTCATATATACTATATATATTATAGCCAGATGCAGATAAAAATTAAAAATAACCTTTGTAATTTGTTATCCTTCATATTTGTTTACATACTTAAGTCTATTAATTTATATTTTAATACTATATGAGTAGTTATCATTTCTCGAACTATATCTATATCTTTGTCAAACTATATAATTTTCACAGAAATGGAGAAGAAAAGGTCAAAATAAAATTTGTAATCCAAAATTGTACACGATGATCAACACCTGAATATGTGAACCAAAGTTCAATGACTCTCTCTCTCTCTCTCTCTCTCTCTCTCTTATTTATGTGTGTACTCACCAGCTACAAGGTAAGCATATTCTTTGGCAACTTCAAGATCGTCGAGATTAGATGAGACGAGACAAGAAGGACTGCACAATCTCTTAGTGGTGATCAACTCCATTATATGACACGACTTCTAACCGATAACATTTGCCAATAGAGTCCAAATATCCTAACTCAATAAGTAGCATTGGATTTTTAAGAGTGATATGAGATCTTTCGTGTAAATGGTTGGTAATTAGATTTAAATCGCTTGGAGCACTAGGATTATAATTAGACATTCAACTAGAAAGTTAGATTTTATTTCTATAAATACATCATATCTCTCTTAAAATCAAGGGGATTGCAATTTACTATGCTCATTGTAACTTAATCTGAAAACTTATTCAAAATTTTCTGGGAACAAAAAAAGGATGAATGTATAAAAAATATATCATCTTTTTCGTGATTAAACAAGAATCATATGGTAAGTTTAAAAAAATAAAAAAAACATTACACTAAATGATATACAAAACGCTCATTCATTCATTCGTAAACTCAAACCTGATATACAAAAAAATATATTGCTTGTTAATATGGAACATAAGAATTAGAAAACCTGTTTTATTTAAAGATTGCATGGAATTTATGAATGAATTGGGAATGACTTCTATACCCACAGTGCCTATCCTATTAACAATTAATCTAACTAAATATGATCTTTTCCGAGTTTGCATTACTGCAAACCTAATGTATCTATCCTATTTTATATCTTTTTGTTTCTTAATATACAAGGCAGTAATAATGAAAACAAATTAAATATGAAAAATAGCCTTTTATTTATTTTCCTTGAGAAATTATAACATGTACACACGAAATCTGTGTCACACAGTAAGATTTCTACTCCACAATCGTGCACCAGTGGTGAAAGATGCGGTCGGTCCACCCGGATCTTATCCACTCTCGCCCGCTCGCCCTCTCGCCGAGCACCGCTCTTGCCACACGTGTCCTTTAGTCGATATACTACACCTTTAATCTACACCACATGATATTTTCCTTTTATTTTATCTTAATTATTTTTCCTGACATATCGATTATTAAAATTAATTCTTTTCTCAACCAAGTTTCATTTATATCCATCTGAAATGAATGGTTTTTCTCTTTATCCCTCTCTACACATATACTCTACTAGTGTCAATTACAAATTATCTTATATAATTAATTATATTTAATATTTTGGTCCATACATTTTCAAAACTTATATTGGAAAATAAAATATATATACTAAACATAGTAGAATTATATTAGAATTATATAATTCTAAACATCAAAGAAAATAAAAAAAATACTAAACATATTAGAATTATATTAGGATAGTTATACAAAAATTTGGTTAGGTTTGATGAAAATTTCTTAAGTTACACTTAGATTCAAAACATAAATCCCCTATTTCGATGATTAATCATAGTATAATATTTATAAAAGACAACTAATGACCCTAAAATTAAAAAAATTAAAAAAATTGATACTAAATATACTAGAATCATATTAGGATAGCTATAGAGAAGTGTGGTTAGGTTTGATGAAATTCTCTTGAGTTATACTCTACGTTATACTTGAGTTACAATCGATTACAGATTTAAAACATAAGTCAGCCTATTAGGATAATTAATCATCCTAAAATAAAATAATAAAAAAAGTGATATTAAACATCCTAAAATTATATGTGGATAGTTAGAGAGAAGTTTCGATAAATTTGGTAAAAATTTATTAAGTTACACTTACGTTATACTCATATTACACTTAAGTTACATGATAAAAGATTCAACCAAAAGCAATCTATTTAGACAATTAGTCACATAGGAAAAGCGATACTAAACTTATTAGAGCCATATTAGTATAGTTATAGAAAAATTTGGATAAGTTTAAGGAAAATTAGTTGAGTTATATTCGCGTTACATTCAACTCAAAGCACCTTATTTAAAAAATAAAGCAACCTAAATTCACGCACTAGTGAAACCATCACAACCACATATAATGAATCATAATACTAACACATATTCAATCACAAACCAAACATATGGAAACAATTCACAACAATATTAATTAAATTACCAAGACGATATTACATTATTAAACAACATGGGGCATCATTAGGCTTTCGGTTGAACTTTATTATCCCAAAATTCTTTAGGTAATTTTCTCTTCTTAAAGAAATATAAGTTGTATATTTTATCTATGGATTGCCGATAGAGGAGGCCTTACCCCTTAGGTGTCCTAGAATGCATTACAAAAAATAATGGATTATCGATTGATTCAAATGAACAATCCTCCATGCTTAGGGTCATAAGTTCACGATCTTCCAAGTATCTTATATAATCTTTTAATTTCTTCTTCTTTCTTTTTATACTTGACATATTATGATCCTCACCAATAATTAGGAACCCCAAAAGTCAAAATAACATCGCTCGAACTAAATTTAACTGGGAATATTCTCCAGAGCATATTGACATGTAAGAATGTTAGGAATATCTAATATATGACAAACAAGTATTTTCTTAAGAACATGAAGATGACACAATCTAAAAAAAATGAACATCATATGATCTCCATTTCTACTACTAGGTTTAAAGATAAAATACTTAAAATGATCGATATAATAATGACCATCAACTATGTATTATGGAGGGGGTAACATAATAGTTGAAAAAGCATAGGGTAGTGAATGAGGGGGTGACGAAGAAAGAGGTACTTTACACCTTAAAAAAAGGCATTAATTGCATATAATTTAATAATAATTAATATAAATTATCTTTTTTTCTTAAAAGAAAAAAGGAAAAGTTTGTCATCGGGGAGGGAATGATGTCGTCGTCAACAAAAACACTATCATTCATGGCTGGAGAGAAGATGAGGTCGCTACGACTACAAATACTACTAGAGTGGAGCAAAGAAGTTCATTGTCAGTAAGAGGGGAGGATGTCATTGTCATTCGTAAATATTAGTGAGGAGTAGAGGACTTTGTCATCATCATCGTTATTTGCCACCGTCGAAGAGAGGAGGATGCTGTCACCATTTGCAAATACCATCGAGAAATATAGGACTTTATCATCGTTGTCCCTTGTCGAAGAAAGAAGGATGTTGTCACCAATTGAAAATATTATCGAGAAGTATAGAACTTTATCGTCACCAATTGTAACTAAACCCTTTACCTTTTGATTCAAACACGGCCAAATTCGCTTCACAAAATTTGACCCGAATCCATGTCACTCGGATCGCGATCACGACCATGATCGAATCGAACCAGCCTTTGGATCGATTGAGTTTGAATCAAGCTATTTTTAGTATTTAATAAAAAGGATTGACCTTTGAGATTATTTTTAGTATTTTAAAGAAGAAAGTGTCTTTTTTTGTAAAAATCATGAGGACATCATATGATAAAACTTTATTATTGGAGGTCGTTATGGGTAGATTGCTTAGATATCTTTATGTGGATAAAAAACAAATTGTACTATAATTTCCGAAAATGGGGGAAGAAATTAAAAAAACTAAGAGGAGAAATGGTAATGTTTGTATTAAAGAATGCAATTATAGCAAGCCGACGCATCGTCGTCATCTTGCAGCGGCGTCCTGACTCGTTGTTTTCCTGTTGCCGAGCGGCCGGTTTCGTCGCCATTGTCCTTAAATTCCTTTCTTTTAGGGTTCGTGTTCGAGAGCGGTTGGCGACACTCTTCTTCTCGATGGAGAACTCTACCGCCCGGGGTGAGAAGGACGTCGAGCTCTTCTTCGATGACGACAGCACCGATGCAGACATCGATGAGGAGGTGGCGGAGTATAAGAGCGATGGCGAGAACGAAGAAGGGAACGAGGAAGAGGGTGAGGAGCGGGAGCGCTCCTCTTCGTTTTACTCCCAGCAGTGGCCCCAGAGCTTCAGGTTTTCTTGATCGGACCTCTCTTTTACCCTTCAAGTTGCTATTGAAGCAGATCATTGTTGGATTTGCTCCTTCCGCTATACCTGTGGCAGCCGGTAAAGTTTGAAAGTAGTGATGGTGGGGTTAGCAGATAGTGCACTAAAAAAATGATTTCCTTTTGCAATGATAACGAGCCTAATTCGCGTTGTTCTAAGGATTCCTGGCTCATATTCGTAAAATGGGGTTACTTCTGTGGAGGAGGGACCCGTTAAATTAATATATATAAAGAATGCACACCCTTTGTAGGAAAGGGAACATAAAGTGCTTTGCCTGCTTCTGTTGGCTTTTCTTTAACATGTAAGCCATCTTAATGTAGTTTTGCTGGATTTTCGGAGGTGAACAGATTCTGGCATGCACAACTATGTTCACTCGACTAGTATTAGTTCTTGCATTATTTTGGGAAAAACTACTAGAGTTATACTTGCAAATGATAAAACTTTTAATCAATCATGGGGCTATCATGTTCTTTTAGTAGTTATAAACTTCAAAATTTCTATATCTGAATAACTGTTCACTTGATGGATATGTTGGATGAGTTGGCTTCATGATATGCTGCTCCCCAAGGTGCCTGGGTGCCAGCCTAGGTGCCATATTTTCAGGTTGTCTAACAAGAGATTGTTTTTATGCTACTAGTCATTTATATGCATTTTTCAATGTTTATGCCTCTGAAATGTTCACACAGGAGTTCCTTGAGACTGATTCTTGTTCTTTCCTTGTGATCATGACTGTTCTGACAGGGAAACAATTGATTCATACACAATTTCTGCATCACCAGCCTTTGGTTACGTTGGGCCTATTCCAAGTCTTAGATATTCTAGTCTTGATATTCACAGTCAAAGTGCACAAGATTCAGATATGAAATTGCCTCTTTTGTCTGGTAGCATATACGAGAAACAAGAGTCAGATAAGAACTTCAGGAGATCTCTCACTTCCACACCTGATGTATCAGTCTCCTTTAAGGTGCAGTCTTCTGGTGAAGGATATATTCATCATGGTTGTAGTGTGACTCAGACTGTCTTTAATGGTAAAGAGCAACTGTAATCATTTTACTATGGTTATTTTTGTTTAATGAGTCCCATCATGTTCAATGCTGAAGTAGAACTTGCTGGGTCTAACTTGTAGCAGTCAGTATAATGTGTATTTGAATTTTATGTCATGATTATTAGTGTCATTTAAAATATCTTTGTTTGTTACTTTTGGTAGGGGTAAATGTATTGGCAGGGGTCGGCCTTCTTTCTACTCCATTTTCAGTGAAAGAGGCTGGTTGGGCTAGTATGGCATTGCTAGTTCTTTTTGCAGCTATTTGTTGTTACACCGGCATTCTTATGAAGCACTGCTTTGAGAGTAAAGATGGCATTTTTAGTTACCCAGATATTGGAGAAGCTGCATTTGGAAGGTTTGGACGCCTTTTCATATCTGTGAGTTCTTAACTCTCATGGCTGGTGACTAAACATAATACTGAATACGTTTTGTCTTAATTATTAGTCCTGAACTTATTTATAACATCTCAATGAGATATGGATTATTCTAATTTCTAAAAATATTCCTGCACTTGTCTTGTATCTGATAGTGTGGCTTTTGTTCTGAAGAGAAAGGAGCCAAACTGTTTTGTGAGTCTCTCTCAACTTATTCATCGATGGTGTAGTTTCCCACATATTGAAATTCATTTAGCTAATGATTGTCCAAGGCATGAAGGGAAGATTTCTTGGAAACTAATATATATATATATATATATATATATATATATATATATATATATATATATATATATATATATATATATATATATATATATATATATATATATATATATATATATATATATATATATATATATATATATATATATATATATATTGTGCTTCTTCTTTATAAGCAGGAAATTTATTCCATATTGTGCTTCTTCTTTATAAGCAGGAAATTTATTCCATTGCTTTGCAGCACTCTCTATCCCTTTCTTGTAGACTTTTCTTTGGTTTAGGAGAATCTTGGAGTTTGCTCGATGGTACCTCATTTAAAGCATATCCCATAAGATAGTTCTTTTCATGACTAACTGGATTATTTGTTTTTTATAATCTTTTAGTTTTTTGTAAGTCCTCTTTCCTAACCCTTGTTTGGTTAGGAATTCAACACCACCCTTAAAGTGTCTGGTGTCCAGTTTGAGAACTTCATAGAATTTTAAGGAGATTTCTTAATTTTGCTATGTGTTCTGCAACTGGCCCCATTCTTATGGCAAACAACTTTTAGACATGATGACTTTTGATGCAAAATATATCATAAACAGATCTATAGAAGCTAGAATGGGTATACAATGAAGATCTCAACTGTCATTGTTTGCCTGAGTATGTAAGGAAAAATTAAGAAACTTTTAGATGGGCATGGATCTGGTGTAACTGTAGTTATTACAGATCCAATTTCTTAGTTCAAATTCCATGAATGCTGGATCTTTGGTGGATACCAGACACTTTGCTGGTAAATTTGCATTGAACTCATAAGAATATTAGCTTGCATTGACCGATAGTCTGTCGTGTACTTGTCTTTCTTACTTGGTCAACCAAGATCTGATGATGCTGCTATGTTTGATGCAGGTTATATTGTACACAGAACTATATGTAAGTATGGCTCATGTGCTGATTCTGGGAAGTAAATCCCTTTGATTTGAGCTTTCTGTGAGTGCTATGATCTTTTTGAGAATTTACTAATTTTCTTTCCCATGATGCAGGCATATTGTGTGGAATTTATCATTTTAGAAGGCGATAATCTCAATAAAATATTTCCTGGGGCTGCGATCGAGTGGGCTGGAATCCATATTGATTCTGTTCACTTGTTTGGAATGTTAACTGCTCTTATTGTTCTACCAACTGTTTGGCTGCGAGACCTTAGAATCATCTCCTACCTTTCAGGTTGGAATTGTCATTTTCCATATATATTTAGGATCTTACTGGAAGATTTAATTTGGTAACAGTCTCTTTTGCAGCTGGTGGTGTGGTTGCCACTATTTTGGTTTTTGTCTCTGTCTTTTTTGTTGGTACCATGGATGGAATTGGGTTCCATCACACTGGTAAAGCTGTAAATTGGGGGGGCCTGCCATTTGCTATTGGTGTGTATGGTTTTTGCTTCTCTGGTCATTCGGTGTTTCCAAATATTTACCAATCAATGTCAGATCAGTCAAAATTTAATAGAGCATTGCTAATATGGTATTAACATACCTAGCATTACTCAGTAATTTATTTAAAGCATTCTTCAAACTGTTTCCTGAAAAATTCTCTCTCCAACTTCTGTAAACAGTTTCGCTTTGTGCACTGCAATATATGGCTCTTTTGCCACACTTGGATATCGTATGTTTGGTGATGGCACACTCTCTCAAATAACATTGAACTTACCAAAGCACACATTTGCCTCAAAGGTTGCTATATGGACAACGGTAATTATCATATTTTAAGATCAGTCGTTGACTTCTTGTTTTTTCTCTGTCATTTCTTAACATTGTGATAATGTGCTTTTCGTCAGGTAATCAATCCATTCACTAAGTATCCTTTTGACTTAAATTGTCTTCATGAACTGGCTTGCCTTATGCAAGAACTCTTGATTTTTATCACCTTCGTTCTACCCTTAATTAAAAACAGGTATGCTTTATTACTAAATCCATTAGCCAGGAGTTTGGAGGAGCTGCTTCCTCCAAGAACTGCTGATACAATATGGTGCTCTATTTTATTAAGAACCACCCTCGTCGTTTCTACCGTATGCATTGCTTTTATTCTACCCTTCTTCGGTATGTATTTTGGACATTTCTTACTAAAAATCTAATTGCTGCTCATATTTTAGTAGTAGCTAACACTCTTTTAATTAGCTGCCAGATGCATAAATACACAAAGAAATGTGAAAAAAAAAGGAAAGAGAGATAGAGGGGGATGGTTACCATCAGTTCCTTGTGTCTCTCTCTGTCATCAGCTTTGATCTGATGCTCAACATTTGACATGAAAAAGATGTGTTACCATAAAAAATTTAAAATACAAACTATTGTTTAATGGGTGAAATCAGAGGTTGTGAAATGACAATAATATGGAGTGAAATTGGCTTTTGTAATTTTCAAGGATGCATGCATAACATTGTGGACCTCACCTTAAAGGCACACATGAAATTACTATTTTGGAAATTGTGATTACATGTACACGAATTTTCTTCTGATACCGGTTAGGCAGCACTAGTAGGTCCCCACATAATCCCTCTTCCAATCACATCATGGTTAGCCTTAAAAGGTCATCACCCCCAATGCATATCACTAGTTGCATTGAGATATGGCTAGAGTTGGCTTCGGTACCATTTATGATGACTTATCGCAGTAACTGTCTCTACATTGCGTGTTCTTTTATCCCTGTAAGCATCAATGTTCTCTCTTGCAGACTTGCACACATTTGTTTTGGCAATGTATATGTGGATCCTTGTCCTTGTTTTAGCATGTCATAATCGTCAATCATACATTAAATTATCTCACCTAGGGATGCATCTCAGTTGAATTGGTTTGAGCTAATCATAAATGCAGGTCCAACCATCACATGAAAATCTGTTGCAACCAGACTGACCCAATCCAACCTTGACATTGTTCAAGAGCTGGACCAATGATTATGTTGAGTTGGATGGGTCTTTTTGGGTATGTTCAAGTAAAAGAAGAGAGTCTGAAGAACTCCCAATGTCATTGACTTGTTAATAAGGCTAAATTGTATGTGACATAAACACCATATGTAGTTGGTGTGCTATTGCACTAAAGTGGCTAAAGGATCTAGCATTTATCAGTCATATCATGTACCAGACTGGATCAGTGAACTTGATACTAGTTGGTGTACCATTATGGTATTTTTCAATGATACCTGGTGGTATGGGTCAATGTACTGCTCAGTATCTCAATATCATACTTGGTTGATTGGTTGTTGAAACCAGTGTCAGGATTGGTATTCAAAGCAACAATGCAAAATCCTAGTAGGGTGGGAGTTGTCGATGGAACAAATTGATGATAAATATGGGCCATCATATGGTATATGCACGACAAAGTCTTTGTTACAAGCAGGGTTCTGAATACTGTACCATACCGGTGTACTGAGCTTTGCTCGGTATGGTACAGTACAGTGTATCGAGTGGTACGTCGGGGCGTACCGAGTGGTACAATTAGGCATAAACTCTTTTGAAAATATCTGAAAAATAGACTAACACAATAGTTCTTAGCAAAAAGGTTAGCATTCTTTAAGTCAATATTCCTTTTTAATCTCGAGTATTCTTTTGTCGTGCTTCGTGTTAATCACTTCGGTTGTTGAGCTTTTTTAATACCCTTCATAGACTTTATTAAGTACTAATCAGAATAAAAACTTCAATCCCAGAAACTCACGGCATCCACCCATCCGCTTACGATCTCTGTGGGAATTATTCTTACTAGATGTGGGCTCCGCGTGTGGGTCCTTGGTCATTCCCAATTGTCGGAGGGAAGGTAAGCGAGCATTGTGGTCGATGTATGCAAAGCATTTTGAAAAAGGAGGTCAATTGGTGGGCCCCACCGAACAAGCAAGTACATGGCAGCAGGGAGGGAAGAGAGCGTTACATGGCGAAGTTGGCAGAGCAGGTGGAGCATTACAAGGAGATGGAGTACATGGAGAAGGTTGTTGGCGCGGTGGGGGAGGGGGAGGAGCTCACGGTGGAGGACCGCAACCTCCTCTCCATCACCTACAAGAATGTCATCTTCGCTCTCCACGTGTCTTGGCGGATCGTCTCCTTCATCAAACAGAAGGAGGGTCGCAGAAACCACAACCACGTGGTCGCCATCCGCGACTACCGCGCTCGGATCGAGTCCAAGCTCGACTCCATCTATGGCGGCATCCTTCGCCTCCTCGATGCTCACCTCATCCTTGTCGCCGCCGCTATTGACTCCAAGGTCTTCTACCTGAAGATGAAGGGTGACTATTATCGCTACCTGGCGGAATTTAAGATTGGATCTGAGCGGAATTTAAGACCGTACTGTCACGGACTTAGCTGGTTTTGCCTAAGTCGTGCGGCATCCTTGCGTGTCCGTCCGCAAAGGTCAGTCTGCCCGAAGCCTCCTATGTCCCTTAGGACCCACAAAAGATAGAACAGGTTAGAGAAAATGCCTCATTTGGGATCCACAAGCAAACATTTCCGAAGACACTTCATAGACAAAGCAAATTACAAACAGACTTTACAAGCTCTGAACAGTTGCACAACAAAGGGTAAAATGGTCCATTATAGACCGAACTAAAATGAGACTATTAAGCCTTCGGCTATCCCTCTACATGCTAGTCAAAGTATGAACATACCAAAAGACACGGACATACATATGCATTACTTCAAACATCTTGTTTAGAAGTTTGTCCGTGACAGTACCTAAGATCGATGGTAACGGTCGAAATTTTGATCGTTACCGCCCGATACAGCCCGTATTGTTTGATACGGGGCTATATCAATGGTACTGCCCAGTAGCTGGCGGTCTGTGTATCAGTCTGCTGGCGGACCGATATGTACCGCCCATATCGGGCAGTACGATTCGGTATTAAAAACCTTGGTTACAAGTGTTAGAGCATTCTATTGGGAAAAACAAATATATATTTCTGAAATAATACAATTCCACTCTATGTATTGAGGATGAGTTTTTTTTATAGTCTAAAAAAATGGCATACCTTGTGCACGATGCTCTCATTAATGTGGTGTCTGGGGAGGGTCAATGTACGCAGTCTTATCTTTAAATATTTAAAAAGATTATTTTTGTGACTTGAATCCCGATCTCCTAGGTCACAAAGGTACAACCTTATTATTGTACCTAGGCTCACCCTAAGTGTTTTTACTAGTATGATTGGTAAAATTGGATGAGTTAGGTAGGCCAATAGCTTCAACTATCAAATACATATATTGTACTGACCAGTATTAACTAGTCCAACCATAGGCTGGTATTGAATCATATGGTCTTATTAGTTGGTATTTTATTATTATAAATTTTTTTTTGGGCAACTAAGTGGTACGGACAGTAAGCCTCCAGTATACTGAAACCGTATCAATCAGGTAGATTACCTAACCAGTTTAGGACTGGGATTTAAATCCTTAGGTAGGACTATTAATTGGGAATAGAGGATGGAGTTTTAGTTGCCAGTGTGAGACTGTGATTCATTTTGCTAGTCAATATTTACTATTCATTTATAAATCCATATCTACCTACAACCAAATTAGTCGCTATAATCATATCTCTACCTCTAAGTCAATATATCCAGCCTATGAAAGTGGAAAAGTTTTCTTTTACTGGTAGCAAGTCTAAGTTGTGACTTGGCAAGTTGAACTGACGTCAAAGCCTAGACAAACTTTGTGGGTAAGACTTTTTCTCTTACCTAGCTATTGTTTCTTTGCCCCCGTTTTCCTCAACTCTTGAGCATTTTTTTGTTTAGGATATTAGAATACTGACATGTGCAGTTCAACAAGCATATAGTCTTGTTTTCTTGTACGAGAAAAACAATGTTTTATGACTTTATTATATGATTGAAGTATTGAACATTCCAAATGATAATTTCTTCTTTGGACCATATTAACTTCAAGCTGTTATGACATGGTTTCAGGTCTTGTGATGGCATTGATCGGTTCACTTCTCAGTATACTTGTGGTATAGCTTTGTTCTATTTTTTCCTTATTAGACATTCAAACCCTTTTAAGCATTAGTTTTGGATCTTGTCTGCAGTTTTTACATGGCCATGTTTTAACTGGATACATGTATCTTTCATCTGACTGTAAAGCAGGGATATGGACATTTTTGCATGTATGGTACTGTATATAATTAAGCTTGATGACGTTATTTAGAGTAAGAATGCATAGTTATGTATGATAATAAATAACAAGTAATTAAGTAACAATTCCAAATACATTTATATCAAAAGATTGTTTTTAGTGACAATTGGTCAAACATAAAGATAAAATCACAAGAGTTTGTGATAAATGAAGTAAGATCATTAATTAAGTAACTTGATGTTTGAATTTGTCCATAATAAATGTCAACATTTAATAAAAGAAAAACTAACTTATCCCAAGAAGCATTATGAAATCAAGATTTCAAATCTGGTACTGGTTTCAGTGATCTATCAGACCAGTATGGGATCAGCATACAGGACGGTATATCTGCCTGTTCTGTCCAGTGTCACTGAATACAATAGTAAAAAAGAATGGTATTGTTCCGATATCAAGCTATATGTTTCTATATGGTGCTTGGACTAGTAAATACCAAACCATATTGGCCAATATGGTTGAGATATGAAACCTTGCATGGAATATATCCTTACTTGCTTAAAATTTAAAATATTTGAAATTCAAAGATTTTGAGGAAGTATCTAATAAGCATCCAAGAATCTCCCTAAATATTGCATGTAAAGCTTATCTTATATATATATGACACAATTTGAAGAATCCATGCTGTTTGATCAAGGGCTATGGATTACATTTGGTGGGAAAAAAAGGCCTCATCTTTGTATGCTTTGGGTTATCTCTCAGTGTGACTTGCTGATCTTATGGTCATATTTTATTAATTATATAAAAAGTATCTTCACATTTACCTGATTTTAGCCATCTCTTGACAATTTCATAGACATGTATTTGATTTAGTATATTATATATCTAGAGATATCCTATAAATATTATGTATGACACATATATAGATACGGGAGCATGGTTCACAATTTCATTTACCAGTAATGTACTGGGTATGGCAGTATGAATCAAGTTTCAAAAAATGCCTGAAAAGAAAAGCTGGAACATCAAGGTTTGCAACTTCGCATACTGGTAGGATACCAGTTGGGGCTTGGACTGGTACCATAGTGATCCGTGCCGGTTTGCTGAGTGTATGAATTTCTGAAAAAGCCCCAAAACAACTAAAAAAGAAAAAAAAAATTACTCAGCACTGGTTATTTATCATTTGGGTTTGAGCTTTTCATTCTTTGCTAGTCTTTATAAGTTCTGTTATTTTCTATAATGTTGTCCTGTGCATGTATGATGCTGAGATCATACTTTGGACACTTAATTTGTTCATCATACCACCATTTGTCATGGAAAACATGCTTAAGAGTTAAGATAGCCCATAATTTTGTATGGTTTCACCAATCAAGGGTGAGGCTGAGTGCTAACTTGAAAGGATGCCTTTCACGGTGAGTAGCCTCGATTTTTCATAATCTGTGTACTTTATGACATGGGGTGCACCCTTAAGCTGGACTTTTATGAGTAAGTTATCTAGGACTTGTCGGTCACTGGTATGGATCAACTAGATATGTTCACTCTTATCTTGTTGTATTCTAATTTGATTCCATATTGTTCCCATTATGACTTCAGATTGTTAATACTTTTCCCTGACATAATAGAGTTTTTTTTGTTTATGTTTTCTTAAAAGCTTAGAAATAAATTATGATAGTACATCCTGGTTTTGTATTATTTTGTTTGTATATGGTTATTGTTTCTCACTGTTTTTTTTTTTTTTCATTTGAAGTACTTGTTAATTTACAAGAATGTGGGATATAGAAAGATATTGAATTAGGTCAAATACTTAAACAAATATTACTTTTTCCAAAGAGTAAATATTATACATTATCTGATTTGCTTTACCAGGCCATTGTAATGCCCGCACTGTGCTTCTTGAAGATATTTAAGAACAAAGCTAAACCATTGCAGGTAATGTGAGCTTGCTTCTTGAAGATATTTTACAGTAACTCTAGTATCTGTTCTTCTCTTCAAGGGAGAACAGAGAAGATTTTAAGATTACATGTGGTATCATCACCTATTAAAATCCTTAACTGGCTATTTTATGAGCAGCTTAATTTAAGACTGATTTGATGAAGGTGTATCGGGTAACCTAATAGTGCAAATTCGGGTTCTGATGATCTGCTTGCTTTTGTTCATTAACAGATTGTTTTGGGCACCACCATTGCTGCACTTGGCATCATCAGCGCTGCACTTGGAACATACTCGTCTATATCACGGATAGCAAGCAGTTACTAAGGTCCAAGAAGAATTGACAGCACTCAGCTACATTATTCCTGTAATTTGGCACATTTTCCTGCAGTTTAATGTAAAATCTTCTTGCTAAGTATTGATCTATTTAATGATGTGGGAATCTTTCGATAAGTATGAACATTTATCTCTCGTTTAGTTGAGTAAAAAGTTGCTTGTAAAAAATCTTGTTTGTTGGGATGGTGACGTGAAACTCCATTTATTTCTGTGTCAGAAAACTGTAATGGGTAATGTGTGGTGTACTCGTTTGTGGCGACATGGTAACAACTTTGGTGGTGTCTAATGCAGACACATTGGGTTCTCCGGGAGGTCTTCCTGTCTGATATATGGAGAGCATTCTCATGTCATTAGGCGTATTCATAATATTATTATTGCATGTTTAATTTTCATGGGAAGAACCACTAATCCTAATCAAAATCGATTTACAAAAAAGCTTTTAATTTCGTCTCCTGGTCTACCCTTCTTTTCATCATCATTTCTAGAATCCTAGAAAGAATGAACTTCCCTTCATCTTTTACCAATTGGATCTTGGCTGTTAACTATCGAGTGAATAATTCTTTCTTTCTATCACGGTATACGATAGGGAGATCTAATTTTTTTTTTCCTCTTTGATTATCATTATGGGATAGCTCCTTTCAATCCTTTTAAATGCGTATCTTGAGCGAGACGAAGATTTGTCATTATCCAAACAGCTCCTTGCTATCCTTTTATATGTGTATGTTGAGCGACACAAGATTAGACCTTTTACTGCTAAAAATATTGGGATCTTTTATCTTGTTTCTGTGAATGATATCTTGATTACTCTAAATCTTGAAATAACCTGTCCAAGTCTTTAAAATTGCATTCCAACCTTATGGGCCTTTAATATGCTATTTGCTTTCTCAAGTATTATAGTGTTGATGTTCCCTCTTAATATTCAAAACCAAATCATTGAGAAATTCCTTGATAGAATCAATGACCGGTGATTAATACTTTCTTTCTGGACAAGTGATATTGATTAATTATGTCCTAAATTTTATTTTTCTTCACTCTTTCATGACTAATTGTTGGATCACCAATAAGTTTTTCAACTCTATTTCTAAGTATACTAAATCTTTCTTTTAGGATAACTCTCCCTCGAATCATCTCATAACCCCTAAAAAATTTAGAGGCTTGAGAGTTAGGGACATTAGTTTGGTTTAGTATAATGTTAATGCTAGATATATTCTCTCAATAATCAATAAATCTAAAATATTTTAAGCTTAGAGTATGTGAAGTATGATTATCTTAATCTTTAGGATTTGAGCCACAGACAAGCTTTGTCATTCTGGAGAGGAATTAGTAGCATTATCCATTGTGTTAAGGAAGATCTTAGGAGAATTATACTAAGCATTAGGTTTAGTGAGTACCCTTGACTTTGTAACATAAGATCTTAGGCGAACTATATTTTCTATGTTATTTACCTTACTAAAAAAAAAGATCATAAAATTTACTACTAATTCTTATTTTTCATCCTTACCTAGTAGGTAAGATCGCATGTATATACTTTTTCCCTTGAGTCTGATTATAACAACTAGATTTGGAGTTGTCATTCATCGTCAAGGGTTAGGTACTTGTAAGAGCATCTATAGGTTTTTGTAAGGATAGATAAATAGAACATTAAAGAGATTAGGATGGTTAGAATTGAACTATTCTAAGTATTCTGCTTAGAATTGAAGTCGTTTTTGGAAACTCTTACGAGGGGTTGCCTACTTCATTGTGACTTAATATGATCTATCAACTATTCCTAGTAAGAAAAGAGAATATACTAGGTAGAGTCTACCCCAATATGATAAACAGATTATTGAACATGAAAAAGAATTTGAAACCCAGTTTAGACTGAAGCAAATTCCAATATGATATAGCAAAGCTACAAGAAAAGAGAATATGAGACTCAATACAGTCTATCTCATTTTCACAAACAGAACACTGATCAACATAGCAATAAAGTAGGTAACCACACCACCCTCATAAGAGTCTACTGAGCATATTCTTTTTTTTTTTCTTGTAGCTTTACTGGATCATATTGAGATTTGCTTCGATCTAAACTAGGTTTCAAATTCTCTTTCATGTTCAGTGTTCTGTTAATCACAGTTGAAAAGACTCTGTTCAGCATAATCTCTCTATTTTTTTTTTGTAGTTTTGCTAAATTATATTTGGGTTTACTTCGATCTAAATTTAGTTTCAAATGCTCTTTGAAGGAAGGGAAAGAATGAGATAAGAATGCTGGGAGAAATTGGACGCCCTGACTAAAGCTGCACACTTGAAACTTCATAATATGAGGCTGGTATTTGTGAATGTGGTATTTTTTTAAGAGCATGTAAACAGAGAGGACAATGCTATTGTCCACAACAACCATGGAAACACTTTTTTTTTTTTTTCTCCTCCAAACTCCAAGGAGAATTTTATAGTTTTGGACAAGTCTACTGTCCCAACCACTTAATTCAAGATCAATAATATATATATATATATATATATATATATATTTGGTACTTGGATATTCTTAGGTTAAATTCATAGTTAATTTCATGAGTTGAAATCAAACGTATTTACCAATCGGGTCAATTGGACCGATGCCTTTAGATGATCTCAAGCTCGTCAATCTCGTGTTGGGTCAAGGATCGATACCACCCTACTATTTGTGCAGCGGCGGATCACGGTTCCTCGTTCACACGGTATCGGCTAACGAACGGGAAACAGGCCCAGAGCTAACGCGAGATGGCGTCGACGGTGGCTGGGTTCGCCGCCGCCGTTCCGATCCGGGGGACGGTCTCCGCCACCGGCTCCATCGGTCGCCGCGCCCTCCTGCGTCCTGCGGGGAGCCGCAGCCTCCGCTTCGCCATCTCCAAACGGATCGACGTCGAGCTCTACCGCCCTGGTGCGTGCTTCCGCCCCTCTTCTTCTTTTTCTTCCAAAATCCTTTCTTTTCTTCCTTTTACTTTCCCTGTTTCTGCTCTGATTCCAATTGGTGCTTTGCGGATCTGAATTCATTGTTCTTGGTGTTCATTTAAATCTATTATATTCCTAAAAGGGGATCAAAGGAAGAAATATATGCGCCAAAATTAACATGATATCAACGGAAGTTGATTTTTATGTTGTTGAATTGTTTGTTAGTCAAATTGATCGTTAAGGCTTATTGTTTAGCTAATGTTAGATATTTCACAAATAAAGACAAAAGAAAAAAAAAGAAATGGTTTGGCATGGGAGGTTTTGATCGGGCGTTTGAAGTGGATTATTTGACGACTTTTATTTTTAATTAGCAAAAACATAAAAATAAAATAAAATTTTGACTAAATTCCCTACACTTTGTTGGAATGTTCAGGTGACTAAATTAGGATTGTAATAGACCAGTGAACGCCACAGAAGGCTCTAACTCTGTCCATCCTAATATAGATGTGGGACTAAACAGGGATCAATAAATATCAGATATTTGGGAAAACCATACTGGTGACCAATTTTGATTGTGGTATACAAATGTTATAAGTACTGAATCTTGTGACCATTTTTTTTTTCTTTTGTTTAGAGTGGATGTAAATATAGATATAAACTGAATGAGTGATGTGTCTCGACTGTAATTGGGGATAGGGTAGACACTGATGTGATTAATGCATTGATCAGATAAGTTTTCAAAAACGCATAATTAAACCACCAATCCAAACTTGTCCATTATATTTATGGGAAGACCATAAAGCAAGTGTGAGATGAAAAAAAAAGGGAATAACCAATCAATAATCTTTTCTTCCTTTTATTAGATGATTTTTTTTTATTTTTACATTCAAATATGTATGGATATTTGAATATATGGATCCAGCTAGAACTTAATCTGAATCCATATTCAAAAAGTTCAGAGAAACAAATTTCTGATATGATTATGGATATACAAGGATATACATTTTGGCCATGATGTCTGGTTTGCCTCATCTTTGTAAAAGTATAATAATGGACATTATCTGATTCACTCTTGTCATTACTCTTTGAATTTGTTATTTACTCAATGATGTAAGTTTTGGCCATCTGACTGAGATAAGTAAAAGTTGGTGATGATTTATGACTCTTTATGGAAGGTAAGCAGAGTAAAGGGGAAGTTATGCTGGATCTTAGAGACCATAGATCATGCATGGATAAGATTTGATAATATTGGAACTCATATGAAGTTTTGGAATGTCACACGTGAATAACCTCAAAATTTTTGTTTTGTTGCCTCCAACCCAATTGCTTGTCTTTCTTTTCATCGAGTTTATTGATCTGTACTCCTTGTGCCACATGTCCATGCTATGGCACATCATTGCATAATCATGTTTCCATGGCCAAATATGTTGAAGTTTTGGCAAAGCCCTTTGTTTGGTAGAATCTCCTTGTCATTTGTTTAATTTAATAGTTATGATTCCATGTGCACTGTCCCTGTGTTCTTAGTGGGCATGTATATTTATTGTCTCTGTCATGCATCCTATTTTATTTATCATTTTATTTTCTACAGTGAAATTAATTGTGGTTTCATTTTTGCTACATAGGCAGTGAAGTATGCTAACTCAATGGTGTCTTTTCATTGTTTAGCTGTATAACCATTATGGAGCTTGACAAAGAATCTAAGTTTAATCATACCAGATGACTTAAGATGGTGAAGGAAGCAATTTTATCCACAATTTGCTATTGCCTGTGTGTGTTTGTTTTCCAATAACGTGATAGTTAGCAATTTCTTTCTCCTCTTCTGGTTTTGAGCTACAAGGAAATTTTGATAACTACGTTAGATTCTGTAGTTTTAAATAGTTCAGTAGAACTTAATACCATTCATGTCACTGGCTGTGATTCTTTCACAAGGTGAAAGAATGAAAACAAGGAATTTAATAGCAATGTGGCAGAACTCTCCAAATGCAGTAGGAAAAATGTGGAGATAATGGTTGCTGCTTTATAATAGCTGTTTTCACGGGGTGAAAGAATGAAAACGAGGAATTTTCTGAATGACAATAAGGCTGAACTCTCCAAATACAGTAGGATATATGTGGAGATTATGGATGTTATTGTAGTTTCTTCTGCTGTATCATTTTGGTTTCCTATCTGCCGTCTTCATTGCTAAAAGAACAACTTTCTTGATACAGCAGATAGGAATGTTCACTAGGAAGATTGGAGTGCCTGTAGCTTGGTTCAAGTGAATAAATATTCATCTTATTTTACGTGGCTCTCTGCATTTTTTTACTACTTGTGTCAAACATAGTAATGGATGGAAGTTTGAGTTTATTCTAAGTAGCCAAACAATCACCACAGAACTACAGTGCAGCAAACTCCATCCTTGACTATAGCTAGATAAATCTGTGATATACATCCATGTCATGTTTGCTTCAAGATTCATGTTTGTTTTCATGTCTTGACATGTTGGTGTCAAGTCCTGAATTGAAGCCTCAGAAAATTCTTTATTCTCAACTTTCATATATTTGCATATGCAAGACTTTCTTAACTCGATCAGTCTTCAAATGAGCTCCTGGACCAAGATTTTGCACTCTGTTATTTGACATAGTAATTAATTTAAGATTTAGCAGAACATCAGCCAAAAAGATATAAAATCTTTTTCAGCATAAATAGACTCTTTATCTTCTGCAGTGCTTCAACCTCAGAGCTCGCTGCGGAGGTTGACCAGGGTAATAAGTGGAGAGGCAGAGGGAAACCCGAGCACTGAGGATACTATGTTGGATGAGCAAACACTGCAACAGGATCTAGAGGTTGCCATTAAAGACGAGGACTATGCTCGTGCTGCTCAAATCAGAGATCGACTTCGTATTCTCCACGAGGACAGCAAGGCTTCTGTTCTCTCCGCTAATGCCCGATTCTACCATGCTTTCAAGAATGGAGATCTTGCTGCTATGCACTCAATTTGGGCTAAAGGGGAGCATGTGTATGTTATACATCCTGGTGCAGGCACTATATCTGGCTATGAGATGGTCATGGGAAGCTGGGAAATCGTGTGCAATGCTGATTATGAGTTCCCTCTCCAAATCGATCTGAAGAATGTTGAGGTCCATGTGAGAGGCAATGTTGGGTATGTAACATGCATGGAGGTGGTCAAGACAAAAGGCAGCAGTTGGGGAAAACAAGTAGCAACAAACGTGTTTGAGAGGATCAATGGACAATGGTTTATATGCATTCACCACGCATCACATATCGATGAATGAAGCAGCTAAATTGAAATGAAGCATTATGAATAGATTTCTTTCAGATCGTACCATATGGAGCATTCAGTTTTCCTCCTCTGGTGGACGTAGATATAATTTCAATACGATTTTTTGAGGAAACTTTAAAGAGCTAGCTGATTATGATTGCTTTCAGTTTCACTCTGAGATCATAATTAGTTGCACTGTAGCCTTTATGAGAACATTCATCATAAGTGTAATGATAATGTAATCTGGAGTTCAGATATTGTGCCGAAGAGATCAAATTTATGACTAGTTGAAATGTTCGTTTTATAGCCAACTGAAAATATTTGCACATCCCTCCAGGATATTTGTTGAATATTTGTTAATTCTTCTCACGCTATACACACCAAAGCTTTACATTCTGAATCAATACTGGCTAAGTCCACTTGCAACAGCAAGCAGTCGAGGAGTAACTGAGCTGACAAATTTTGGATTCTCGAGGCTTGTGCATGATTTTGTAAATCTTAAATCAGTATTCTAAGCACCCAGACACTTTACATAATAACCAAAATTCATATTTCCATACAAAATCTTACGAAGCAAAGTGTCTAGATATCTTCAGGTTTTTGTTTGTACCGACAAGTTTCGACTTGATATCTATTAACTCTCTGATAACATTCTGCATAGAAGGCCTCCTACTTGCCTCCTTTGCTGTGCATCTCATGGCCAGAAAAAGCACCTTGTGCACTTCTTCTAACTCCCAAGTTCCCATAACTTGATTCATGAGATCTTGATCCACAACTGGTCCAATTTCACCATTCCCATCCAATGTTGAAGTCGCCCAATTCACTATGTCCATGTTTTCCGGAAATGAAGGATCCAAGGCCTTTTTTCTGGTAAGAAGCTCTAGTAGAACTACTCCATAGCTATATACATCTGACTCCTTGCTCTTTCTGGTTGTGTATGCAGTCTCTGTTACAAGGCATAACTGCTTAACATCATAATGCAATTCTATGAAAGAGGATTTTAATCGAACATCTATACTGGAGAAAATAATAGTAGTATTCACAAGATGAAATGATATCATGGAAGGAGTAAGCAAAGCTTACAATCACCAACCCTACTAAAATAGCTTAGGTATTAAGCAAAAGAAGAAAACCATACCTGGGGAAATATAACCAATGGTGCCCATAATAGCAGTTGACTGAGATGAAGAAGAATTTTCATCAAGAAGCTTAGCAATTCCGAAATCCGAGATATGTGGCTCCATATCAGTGTCCAACAATATGTTTTTCGGTTTAATATCACGATGAATAATTGCTGGACTACAGTCATCATGAAGATAAACCAGCCCCTGGGCAATTCCAAGAGCTATCTTATACCGCACCTTCCACTCCAAGACTGGTGCTGGGTTGAGCTCATGCAGAACATCATGGAGGCTGCCATTTTCCATGTAATCATACAATATTAACCCATAATCTTTTTTCAACCAAAATTTCTCCAATTTCACTAGATTTCGGTGCCTGATTTTTCCGATCGTTTGAATTTCTCTTACCATGCTTGTGTTTGATGCCGTCTGGCCTGCAAAAACAAGCTTCTTTATAGCATATAATTTCCCTGTGTTGAGCACTGCCTTGTAGACTATCCCATGAGCTCCTCTCCCTATTTCATGTCTCTTGTCTAAGTTCTCAGTGGCTTCAATCAGTTGGTTCAGAAGAAAAGAGGAACCTTCATGTAAGGATGGACCTTCATCCTCCAATCTTCTTGTACACTTAAGAAGGATAAATCCCAAAAGAAGAATGACCGATGCACACACCAAGGATGAACCAAGAACTATAATTACAATCGCAATCTTGCCTAAGCCTTTTGAATTATTTGATGCTGCACATGGCTTCAATATAGAAGTAACATTTGTGCAAGTTGAATCAGCTGCCTGACAAGAGATGCATAATTCAGGATTGCCCATAAATGAGCTTGGTGAAAGTTCCAAAAGCTTAAGCCAATTATTTGGCACTGGACCAGTGAGATTGTTATATGAAACATTGACATAAGTTAGCGAACGGAGATCACTCAAGGGCATCAGACTTCCTGTCAGGTTGTTGAGAGATATATCCAGGCTGTGTAGCATTTTCAGATTCCCTAACTCTCCTGGAATCTGTCCTGTCAGTCCATTGTCACTGAGATTCAAAGCTATCTCCAAGATTTGCAATGAACCCAATGATGAAGGAATACCACCTCCCAACTTGTTTCCTCCAAGCTGCAGCTCAAACAATCCACTAAATTCTGACAGGAAATTTGGAATACCACCACTAAATTGATTACCTTGCAGTATCAACCGGGAGAGGTGTGTTAAGTTTGTTAGGCTTGATGGAATCATGCCATTTAAAGAGTTGAACCCCAAGTCCAGCAAATATAACTTACTACACTGTGAAATCTGTGGAGATAGTGGACCATACAAATTGTTGTTAGACAGATTCAGGACATGTAGGTTCAATAGATTTCCTATTTCTTGAGGTATCGGCCCATCAAGCTTGTTCTTTGACAGGTTTATCATGGTGAGATTCATACAATTTGCTAAACTTGCTGGAATATGTCCATTCAATCTGTTCAAACTTAAATCCATGTATGACAAACTTGATATCACTATGAATTCTGGGATCGGACCGCTAAGTCTGTTATCACGAAGGATCAACCTTCGCAAACTTGAACAGTTCCCAATTCCTGGAGGCATTGTCCCATTAAGCAGATTAGAACCCAAATTCAACACTACTAACTGATTTCCGAAACAGATATTTGGTGGGAAGCCACCAACAAAGCCACTATTTGTAAGGTCAATTTGCACTAGGCTACTGTTGATTCCCAAACACTGAGGTATGACTCCAGTGAACTGATTATTGTAAAGAGAAATGTTCCTCAATCTATTTAACTCACAGATCTCAGAAGGTAGCTCTCCAGAGATATTGTTATTGTAAATAAGAATTGATGTGAGATTTGGAATTTTCCAGATGTCCATCGGTACCTCTCCAATCAGATTATTATCGAAAAGATAAAGCTTTTTCAGATTTCTCAGATTACCCAATTCACTTGGAATAACTCCTTTAAGCTGGTTCGAGTACAGCTCCAATTCAATCAAAGATGCACATTGCCCAATCTCAGAAGGAATAAGCCCCGACAAAGAGTTAGCAGATAGGTAAAGCTTCTCAAGCTTTGTCAAAAAGCCAAGAGTAGATGGTATTTTCCCAGACAAGCTATTGTTAACAGCACCAAAAATGGTCAAATTACTACAGTTACCAATTGCTGCTGGAATTTCACCTTCAAATTGGTTATATGTCAATATTAATTCCACCAGCTTGCAACTGTTGTAACCAAAAGGGATTCTTCCAACAAAATTATTTATGCTAACATCCACATATCTAAGTCCTCTGATGTCACTTAGAGTCCTTGGAAGAGGTCCACTCAACTGGTTATCAAACAGATAGAGCTCCTCTAACTTGCTAAAATTCCCAACCGAATCAGGCAAAGGGCCTGACAAATGATTTTGGCTAAGCCACAGAGACTTAATCCTGCTCATATTTCTACCGATAGAAGGGATCGAGCCAGTGAGATTGTTATCATTAAGGAAGATTGTCTGAAGATTCAGACCCCAAAACAATTGATTTGGTATATTTCCACTCAGAAAATTTTCGAAAAGTGACAAGTAGGACAACTTGTTGAGGTTCTGGAGGGTTTCTGGTATCTCATCCGAAAGTAAGTTGACTGCGAGGTCCAAGTGCTCAAGAAGGCTGCAATTGCCTAATTCCGATGGGATAATTCCAGAAAGATTATTGATGCCGAGATCAAGTTTCCTCAGGCGACTCAGCAACCCGATTTCTTTCCCCACTGAACCAGAAATTCCACTCTCAGGAAGCTCAACTGAGACCACAAACCCACTCCTGTCGCAACGGATTCCCACCCATTTGCAGGGATTTGGGTCTGAAGAATTCCAAGTGGTGTTAATCGATGAGGGCAATATTAAGCTCTTGGAAAGGGCCATCAGGGTCTTTCCATCATCGTTCAAAGCATTGTACAGTGGAAAGAAAGCCAAGAACAACACAAAAAAATGCCAATGATGAGACCCCATCACCCCTATAGAGGTGGAAAAAGTAATCTAGTGAGTGTTTTTGTCGATTCCTAATATCTTGTTACCTCAATAAGACAAAAAAGTTAATCCAAGCAAATAAACACGTACCTAAGAAGAATTATGGTGTTGAGGGAGACCTGATCCGCGCACAAGGGAAAACACCTACACCATGCTGATATTTTCTACGGAACTCGATGCTATTTCTTAGTTTTACTGCGAGCAAAAGAAGATCAAAGGATCCAAGAAATCAGAGAATGCTATTACTGCTGTACAAAAGAACCAACTCAGACCTCCAAATGACCACTAAAATTTACCAAAAGTAACGAAATAGAACGGCAACTTAGCAAGACATGGAGATCCAAGCAATACAAAAGCCTCCCACTCTCAGAAGCTACAGAAAACAGAGGAAAGAAACCCAAGGAGAGCATACCACACCTCCTCCAATCGAGACTCCTCGTAGTTCCGACCCTTTGTTCTTTATCAGCTTAGGACGAAACGTCGCCACGCGCGACACCAGCTTCCCACTGCCTTTACTTGGAAAAGTTTTACTCGTTCATTTGTATGCGCCTGTTCTTCTAAAAATGGTGGGCCGAGACCGCGTTCACACTGCGGCGTACGCCAAGCTGACCAAAAAGTAGTGAGTTTAGCTGTGCCGTCAAACCGACAGCTCGACCGTCGGAGGAGCATAAATGCTCACGTCTCGACACGAAGCTGCACGCGCTGCTGCGCACTCGGCGGCTGGGTCCACCGCCG
Source organism: Musa acuminata AAA Group (assembly GCF_036884655.1). NCBI lineage: Eukaryota > Viridiplantae > Streptophyta > Magnoliopsida > Zingiberales > Musaceae > Musa > Musa acuminata. Next base: position 281,270 of record NW_027020660.1, read on the forward strand.
GCAACAACTTGAAGCGAGTGCGGTCGGATAAAGAAGTCGCACTCACATGGTGCTAATGAACCTAATGGTTATTTGCATTGGATCAAACACGTTATGGGCAAGTAGCAGTGCCAGGCACCGCTAGAGCGAAGAAATTATTATCGAAGAACTAATGGAAGGTCAGCGTCGCGTGGTGATACTCGTATTACTTGCCTGCGTTTGACCTTGGGAAAAGAAAGGAAAGTGATGGGGAACGTGAATTCCCACCGGGTGCCGTCCATGGCGCCCAGGCGACGTCAGATGGAGTGTGACCGCGTCCAACGAGCATGGGCACGAGGGGTGGACCTCTCGCGCCGAAAGCTCCCCCGTCTCGACGGAGTCAGAGGACAGCGCCTGGCCTCACCAGAACTTCCAGGACATCGTCACTGGCGTCAGAATCAACTCGCTGATGTCTGCTAAGACAACGTGGACATTCGTCAGGCGAGGAGAACCCTGCACGTTCATGTTCCATGCATCGCTTCATCTGACGGCATCTGCTATCAGACGCACACACGACAAGGGGGAGAAATGTATTCTATGTTCCGGTCTAAATCTTTGATCAAGTGGACTGCAACCACCAACTGACAAAATTAGTTGTTCTACGCCTTTAGTCAACTGAAAAATCAAAGGAATATAGCAGACCAACTGCTTTAGCACGAGGCGAAACAAGTAACAGTCGGAATGTCAACAATATCATCATGAGATTCACCTAGAAATCACTAAAACATTAAACCTTCATGAGTGCATCATAACGGAGAAAGACTACCTGAGATTGAGGAAAGCCTACAATAATTACAATTACAATAGTAAGGAATAAACACATGAAGTGAACAACGCATGAAAGTAATGTTGTTCAGGAAAACGCAAAGCAACACTAAAAGTCATAATCTGAAATTAAATCTACCACCAAAAGTGAGTGAGCAGAGTAAACAACCAGAAGAAAGAGAGAACTAAAACTTTGGAAATAAAGTTTAATTACAGTGAAAAAAATGATAAATGCAAAGAGCTAAGTGAAAACATCATTGTACAAATAAGAGAATTATAATGTGTCTCATTATGTAATATTATCTAGCAGATCCTGCAAACAGAAAAACTGTAAAAATTGTATAGGACAAAAATATTATTATTTCTCTTGTAATTTTTTCTTTTGTTAATATGTAATAGGGATATTTATTCAAATGAATCTTGATCACCACTTCTCGATGTCCATAATTTGAACAAATATTTGATAATATAATATTGAGACACTTCATATATCATAATATCAAAAAAACATATTTTCACATAATTGGATCTTTGATATATATATATATATATATATATATATTTATTTATTTTTATTTTTGCTGATGACAAAGAGAGAAAAATAGTAATAATTTTTGTTGTTGATAAAGGGAGAGAAGTAGTGACTTTTGTTTATCTTTGTTGATGATAAAGGGAGAAAAGTGATGACGGGAGAATTATAATGTACTTATGATGTTTCTTAGTTAAACAACTCATGTTTGATTTATGTAAATGGTTAACTTATATTTATCTTTATCTTTTAACCGACATTACATATTAATAATGATTGAAATTTAAAAATTGAAATGATTATTATTATAATTTAAAATTTAAAACTTGATTATGATGGTAAACTAGTGTAAAATGAAATCTGTACTCTCGATCATTTTCATGTATCTAGAGCTTGAGATAGTATATATTTCTTTTCTATTAAGAATAATTACCTGTCAATAAGTGTGTGTCATAATATTTGATCGTATGATAAGCCACAGGTGTGTTGTTTCTTCACGGAGCTTGAGACCCTATTTAACACTAGTTTACCATCATAAATAGACTCGGAGAAGAGTCCTCCATGGAAGAGAGACTCACATAGTTTCTCACCATCTTTGCAAGCCAAACCCAAAACCTTTTCATGTATCTAGATCTCGAGATAGTATATATTTCTTTTCTATTAAGCATAATTACCTGTCAATAAGTGTTTGTCATGATCTTTGATAGCATGATAATCCACAAGTATGTTGTTTCTTCACGGAACTGTCTTTGCCTTTTCTATTGCAAAAGTGAAGTACACAATAGAGTAGTTTTATAGTATTTGGTGGCCTGGTCAAACAAGTAACCTACCTATTCAGAGATGACCATCTAACATATAGCCTCTTCTATCTGCTGAATTACTTGATGAATATACTTTACTAACTCGGAAGTATAAGAATGACTTGGAACTCAAAACGAGACTTGGGATGGATCAAACTTAACTGTGGGATCACAATTTAGATAGTAGAGTAAATTTTGTGTTTAGATAAAATAACGTTCCCTGTGTTTTTTCTTCTAGGTTTCTTTTCTTTCCTAACAACACATACAAAAGACTGTGACTATTATAGATAGATTATGAATTTTTATCCAAAAAAATTCTCAATTTATTGGTGGACATGTTTGATAAACGTATACATTCACCTTAGAGAGTTTTAACTATTATTCGAAACATTTGATGTTTATTATTATCCATTTCTAATTGTAAAGTCTCTAATGTCCTACCCCAAAGAAATGTTATGGTGAGCTACCAAATCTTTTTATATCCGGAGGGAGGGTTAGCCTTTGGACGTTGATATTTCGGTTTACTCGAATGTAAATAGATATGTTCATTTAAATTTTAGTTTGTAAGATTTAACTTTTTCCTATAAAAAAAAACTTAATAATTTGATCGTTAGACACTATACCAACATACCTCATTTATCTTTTCTTCTTCTCTTATGTATTATCATATTTGAAATCTTGAGTGCAACAACTATTATTATTAATAATTCACCCTCTCTTTCGTTATCTTATTTATCTTTCCTTCTTCTTTTGTATGTTCAATGCACAGTTCCTTATTTATTTAAGTACAATTGAGACTCAAACTTTGACTTGGGCTAAAATAAGAACTTCTATTCGAACCAAGACTTTTTAACTAAATCTCTTGTTTAATCATAAATTTTAATTTAATATTCCAACATCCTCTCATAGATTGAACTTTATGAAATAAATTATTACGAAAGGTCTTGAAACTCCATGCGATCTCCATGATGTGTAATATTTTTTTTTTATTTTTTTTATTTCTGAACAAAACAGTCCATAGTAGTCATTCATGCACTTGATTTTATCTATCTTGATCAAAGGTAAAACTCTAGTCTATCTCAGACAAGTCTTGCAATATATCTTAAACCAATCTTCAAATACGTAAGCAATCCAATAAAAATCATCACATAAAAAAATCTCTGGTTTCGCATGAATATGACAGACTAAAAGGTCTGCGGTTCCCAACGAAATAGGTAACAAAGCAACTTTGTCATATTCTACTACAGTTCACCTCCTCCCCAAGTTAAGCTAATACTTGCTATTACACCAGTAGCTGTACACCGATGTGCTGGGCTAAGTAGATAATATGAAAATAATGATAACGTGAAATAATCTATCATTATCTTAAGAGTTTAAGTTAAATGGTTAGATGTAGATTGGTTCTTTTTATAAGCCTATATAAAGAGATCAATGAAATAATTTTTTGTGTGCTTTCTCTCATTTCTCTTCTTCCTAGGTAGCAATTTGATATCGAACTAGTGATCTAGAGAGCCAAAAGACTAAAGATCCCTAAGAAGGTTAGAGATCCTAGAAAGCTAGAGATTCAAATATATATATATATATATATATATAATAAGATAGATAGTAGACTAAATCTATAGCTTTTCGTTCGATTAGCTTTTGTGTTATTACAACAGATATCAATAGCTACTAAAAATTTTGTAAGAAACAAAATGCATTGATGTGGAGTATCACTTTTTATGAGATTTGATAAAGGAATATATAATTAGTCTCACCTATTGCATGAGTGATGATTAGATTATTGATATCCTTACAAAGCCTCTCGAATTTATAACGTTTTAGACGCAAAGGAATCTGCTTAGAGTTTTCACCCCGGATTCTTTTAAACTGAATATTTTTAGTTTAAGAGATGGAATGTTGGGATAAGTAGATGATTTGTAAGGAATGATAAGATGATATAATCTGGCATTATCTTAGGAGTTTGAGATGTCATTTAAAGTTTATTTGTCTTATCTTTCATATGTAGGTTGATTCTTTTAAATCTCCTTTTGCAAGTTCATGTAAAGAGATAAATGAAATAGATGTGTTTCCTCTCAGCTTCTTTTCTTCTTTGTTCTTCACAAAAGCCAAGTCTTCTTCTCTGAAATGAAGTCCTGATAAAATGCCTCACGAGTTCAAACTCCTTGTCAAAAGCAAGCCAATATTAGGTTTAGTCATTAGCTTACAACTAATGTTGACTGTCATGAGAGTTACATATTCTCATGCTGAAACTTAAGCGTAACAAAAGGACATGTAATCAGATCCATTATCTAACTTTGAACTATATAGAATAGTTCATTTATTCCTGACAGCAACCGATCGGTATCGTCTTGAAGCCATCTTCTTTCACTTCCCAGTTCGCGACGATTTAGAGTGCGGCGATCGCATCTCACGGAGCCTTCTTTCATCAGACAGTAGTTTGGCAAGCCTGCGCATATATGTCGTTAAGAATGCAAACATGTATTTGATTCATATACTTGCAAGAGGTGAGGTTTGTATGGTCACCTTATCAAAGCTTCCTCATTAGTTCCTTCTCCCTCACTCACAGGCTCAACATGACCAGTCTCCAAATTGACTCTTGAGACCGGTTTCTTCAGTAGCATTTCTCCAACCTTGACAAGGTTCTCCAGGTTCTCCTTGGTGGACGTATCTACTGATGCTAGTATTCCGCTCAAAGCATCATCCTGTTCATATCCATATAATGTTCTCAAATATAGGATTACACAAAGCAGTAACAATGTGTCTGTGTCAAGTTAGGCATCATCTTAATCCAAAAGCTTAAATTATAAACCGAACTCCATATATTTTTAACATTCTTTTAGTCCTCTTTTTAATATTTTTCACACATGAATATTTTTAACACTATTTTAGTCATTTTTTTAATCACTTCTCACACATAATTATTTCTTAAAATCGATTATATCACAATCACAACTTAACTTTAATTACCAAGCTCATCTTGACTTTGATATTATTTTTTTTAATCATTTAGGTCAATCATTTATTTTTCACCAACCTTGTCTCTGATACACCGTGTTAGAAATTCATTAAGTCTGAATTAAATTGGTTAGGGTTAACATAAACACTATCTCTAAATTGGTTAGAAATTCATTAAGTCTGAATTAAATTGGTTAGGGTTAACATAAACATTTTCTCTAAATTGGATAGAAATTCATTAAGTCTGAATTAAATAAACACTATCTCAACCCAAAAGCTTAGACTTTAATAAATTAGTCACTCGACTCTCTCAATATTTGCTAATGTTGAACTATTCTTCTAATCTTCTTTTTAATCTAATCCTTACATATGAATATTAGAAAAAATAAAATAAAATAGGCCTCGTACCTCAATTCGGAGGTAATTTTTCCCGGAATGCAATGCTTGGAAAGCTTCAGAGATGTGGATATCCACCATGTCTGCACTTGCTTGCATGAATGCATCTACCAATGGAGTGGAACCATTACTGAGCAGCCAACCCAATACTCCCCATCTCTTCGCATGGTTGGCACTGTACCTTTCTTCCTTGGATGAGCCGGTGCCAAGTGAGATAACCAAGAAGCGGTGGTAGTCCATTGGTTTTATAGGGAAGAAGTCTGGGTTTTCTTCAAAGGTCTCTTTGGTTATTTCTCCCATTGCAACCAAAGCCTGGAATCAAAAGTAATTAGGAATACTTGTTTCTCAGCATTCTGCTTTAGCTTAAAAAGCAGGTTAATAATACCGGATTATTTGCTGCTAATCCTCCATCGATAAGATTAAACTCTCTTGTATTGCCTTGGGAGTCTTCAGTTTGGAAGTCGTATGCTGGAAGGTAAGTTGGAGCTGCAGAGGTGCCAATGCAGATATCGGAAAGCCGAGCATCAAGTAATGGGTTGTTCTTTACCTGCAGAGAACATTAACTACGCATACATATGTAGCTGAGAATGCATTGTTTCTCCAAAGAATGGGTTTCGAACCTTGTATGATGAGAAGATGGTCGGCTGGAGCCTCTTGATATCGAAAGTTGGGATGACCACATTGGTCAATGTCTGATGCAGCCGTGTCTCCCCTAAGTTTCTCCTGATAAGCTCATGAAGATACTTCCCATCATACCTTGGTCCAATTATAGCTCGAATAACTTTCGCAGCTGTGTTAAATGGCCAGCTGAGGAAACAAACAAGGAAGTCAACTCGATCAGTTCCATCACATCAATTAACACCAAGAAGGAATCAGTAGTGACCTGGACTGTGGGAAGATCTTGGGGGAATGATTCAGGTAAAACTCTTTGATGTCCTTTGCAGCATAAAGAGGTCGGTTTTGCATGTTAGGTGCAGTCAGCATTGCAGTTACCAGACCACCGGTGCTTGTCCCCGCCATGGCATCAAAGTAATCTGCAAGTCGAGCATCTTCACCATCCAGTTTCTTCTCGTTCATATTCGAACAAGAAACAAAATGGTATGTTAGCTTGAGAAAAAGTATATGGTAATGCTGCCTAAGTTCAAACTGCATGGTTGTTAACTTATGCATCCAGTTATATCATATGTAATTCGAGAAATTTGATCTCTTGAGGTACTCTTTACAAGAAGATAATGGGATTGTAGCAATTTGGAGGGATGGAATTCAGTTCAGTGACTGTTAGGTGAGTTTGCTTGCCTGAAATCGAGTATATGAAAGAACGTATTATTTAGGATATATATATATATATATATATATATATATATATATATATATATACATGGAAGTCTGTCGTGAGTTATCAATTGTTAGGCCTTCCATTTGCCATCAAAATTTATAGACAAAGTTTCATCTTGGGCAGAGTAATAGCAAACACCATAATAAAAGCAGGTTGTTCTAAATTATAGCAATTCTTACAGCAAGAAGCTGCCGAGGTCTTCTCGGGTTCTATCTCTTTTTTATTTTATTTTCTAAAGGAAGATAAAATTGGAACGCAAGGCTCGTCAAGATTTTATCAGATTAAATTATCATGGTAAATGTGAGAGAAAGATATCACACGATAGGTGATCCATATTTCACTTTTTACTGTAGCATCCGTGTTAATTAGGTTGTGAGAAGCTAAACAAATGGTCATTGCGTTGCATCAAGACTTCCTCCATGCATGCACTTTTACGGTGCAAGTTTTGGCATGAGAAAGAGGAACACAAGAACACAGCAGCAAACACAAAAAGTACACAAGGAGAGAATCTATGGCTTTGCTTTTTTAGTTTCTACCTAAAATTAGGTTCTGCATGAGAAAGATCTAAAAGCAGAAATAAGTGAAATATAGATCACATTTCCCTGAGCACTGAGATGTACCTGAAGTTCTGATTCCAGAAAAGCTAAAATAGTTGCAGGGATAATTCCTTTGATCCCTCCACCATCAATGCTGAGAATGGTGATCAAATTACCATATGTTGGTGCTTGGATCTGTCCAATGGACTTTGATTTCTCCATGAGTAAGAATATGAACTGCTACCTGGACAAACAAAAGGAACAACAACACCTCGAACAATTGTTCGCTGATCATTCTCGGAGAAGATAAAGAGGTATAAATAGAGATCACCATGAGAAGTTTGCTCCTACTGTTCTTCTTCTGACTTCCGATGAGGCGGCTCGTCAAAGTCATTAGCATGATCCAATTTTTAGGATTACATTAGCAGCACTAATGTGATGGAGAATTGTAGTTCGGAGCAAGCAACTTTCTTGAATGTTAGTTGGCTTGGGTGCGTTGATTCCTAAGTGAAAATATGCATGCGTGGTGATAAGTTCTTGTCTTCTTGCATGAGTAATGCCAAAATGAAACTCCAACATATGATAAGATCTTTTTTAGTTTCTGGAAAGGAATAAAATCTACTTTACAGCTTACTTGAGAAATTTCCAAGTGTTGGCTTATAATTTCACTTAATATGTATATGACTGAGCTCTACAATTTTCATATGCTAAATGATGAGGTCTTTAGCAAATTAGTGCTGACAACCCTCCAAAGTTGTTTTAAACCAGACTTATTATCTTACACATGTTTTATTAGTCAGTAGGTTTTCATCCAATGTGATATGGAGCTGCATCCCACCATTTAATTGAAGATTTAATTTTCATGGAAAGTTTTTTATCAGATACTCTTGTGGAAGAAACTAGCTTTTGTCAGGAACCACATATCAACAAGTTCAATACTCTTCCTAGAAGAACCCTAATTGATAACTAGCAGTTCACAGCTTACAAGACACGGCAAGATAATATTTATAGGGCTAGATGAATTTTTATTTCATATACTAAGATCTGTACATCATATCAGCTCTCAGAATGCTGTCATACCAAACAGTTATGGCATACTATTGTGCATCCATTGGACTATGGTTCACAAGTAGTGCGGTCACGTGTGTCGAAGTAGATAGGAAAAGAAAAATGTAGCTATCAAGAAAGAACAAGAATAATACATAATATTTTTTATTTTACTAAAAAAACTTATTATAACTTCTTCTTTAGTATGAATGTATTATATTTATATAGTCTCCATGAATATATTATATTTAGTATGAATATCTCTTCTCCAATTTTTTTTTTTTAAGAATCAATAATCATTTTGGTTCATTATTCAATAATTAATTTAATTTATTCTTCTATAGAACCTTTAATTTGTTTTACCTCTTGATCTAATAAATTTCGAATTAAGAAGTTTAATTTTAACATTTTTTCTCAAATTTGTTTCATGTCAAGATTCATTCTTTTGACTTTATTGAAATATTTCCAACTTGAGGAGGAGTTTTATGAGTATATAAATCACTCCGCTTTTTTATTTTTTGATATAATCACGTCTAAAATAAAATATAATATCAATATAGTTAGACTTTCTTATTTGGTTAGATTTTCTTTTTGTATATGAAATGTCTGAAGTAGTCTTTTTAACTAAATTACATAACAAATACAAGAGGCTACTATTGTAATATATTCTGCTTCACAAATGAATAGAGTAATTATAGATTATTTTTTTGAAGACTATGTAATTGATTCACTAAGTTGAAATAGAAATCTCGTTATTGTACTAACTTTCAACTCAATCACTATTACTGAATCTAACGAGATCTAGCTTCGAAGTAGAATATGTCATAGTTAATTATTCCCTTAATATATCGATCGTAATATTAATATCCTCTTACCAACATTCAAGTGAGATGCTTTTGGATTTTCCATAAATCTATTAAGAGATGAACTTTACATCTGCAACTTTCTCCTTTGCTGTGGGAATCACAGACTTCCTGCTCTAACTCGTCGATAGGTTAACGACAAAGAAAGTAAACAGATATAGTTATTGCAGAAGCAACAGAGCATGACTTCAGTTTTGGCTAAGTGGCAACGCAAAATTGTGATGTTTTAAGCATTAGACTTGGAAGGAAACCCATTGTAGGCAGCAAAAGAAAGGAGAAAAAATCAATGGCAAGTTGTCATCTACATTTACTTTTTTATCTTCTAAATATCCTATCGTAGAAAACTACATTACGGGATTAAAAAGATATATACTTCATTTTGACAGATCTAAACATCAGCCTCTACCGATTCCTGCACAATACTCATTTCATCGACTAGGATGTCACGTGTCAAATTTTGATTAAATATCAATAATGATCCTACTTCTATCTTCTCATGTTATGATTATGTTGTTGGAATTAATGTATCATGAAAAAAATAATTATATTAAGAGATGAAACACATTAAAAGTTTGAACAATAAATCAAATTGATTATAGAATAATAAGTAAAATTAATTATTATTTTTTTTAAAAAAGATAAAAATCTTTTGAAGAAGAGAGATTTATGTTAAATATAGTAAATGTGATGTATCCATACAGATTATATAAACCACGTAAGTTTCCATTTACTGAAATAAAGAATACTTTATCATATTCTTATTCACGTGTGATCTTTTCTCAATATCTACTTCATTATTTGATATCATAGCTATGTTTATCTTCCAACTTAAAATCTCTAGATTGATAAAAGAAATTATTATATATGGTACATTCAAATAAAGATTCTTTTATGCTCCCAAAATATGTGTAAGTTCTTAGAAAATATATTTGTTGAATCAAGAAAAAAAAGTAATTAATAAAAAAATAACTTAAGTTGAAGTTAATAATAATATACACATCAAATCTTTATAAATCAATCTTAATCTTATTAACTTCCGATTTGAGACTAATCAACGTATTACAATTTTTCATACTTAAGGACTCGTTATCCTTGATGTCAAGGTTCAACATAATTTAGATCAAACCCTAACATAATATATATGAGACATAGTCCAATAATAATAGCCTTTATCTACTTGAACCTTCTCATTCATACTCAAATACTAATGATGTTTTGATATCAAAATATCACAAACCTAATAGGTAAATTGATCTATCGTTTAGTTTAAATTATTGATCAAAATATCTAAGTTAAAATTAATAATTATATGTTCAGTCATCAATTTTATTCCAAGTGTAATAATAATCACAGACTGTGTTATTAGAGCAAGTGGGCAAGTGATTTAACTAACACATTGCTTTGGAAACGGATAGTCCGAGCACATTATCTTTCGTTCGTTCTTACCATCCAAGGCATTTAACCCAATTCCCCTCTCTAATCTGCACCATGGCTTCTCTTTCAACAGTAGAAGAGTACTTCCACCATCAATCAGCCTCCTTTCTTATGGTTTTTGTAGGGGTCATTAGAACCAGATACGAATACCTGCCATTACTCCAAAACTTAGCAAAAGACAACAATACAAATGGGTGGTGAGCACCCCACCGCAACGTAGTTCACAGTAAGTGTTCGTCCTTTTCATAATTAGTCAATTAAAAGCATCTATAATTCATGTATCATCGCATATCTAACAAAAGATGACAATCGTCCACAAAAAAAGTCTTCCAAAAATAACACTTTAGCTCTCATCTTGCCAAGGTTCTCCAAACTAGTTCTACACCCAGCCATTCCAACATCCTTCTTCTTTTTTATCTTATGAAACACCATGCTCTTATTAACATCATACTGCCTCTCGTGTAGTGTAATTAATTACATTCGAAATTGAATTAAGTTAGATTCGATTAACAAATCAGCTCGAATCGATTTAACAAAGAAAAATCGAGGTGAAAGCTAAGGAACGGAGGGCGAGGAGAACCGAAACTAATCGATTTAATAAAAAATAATTTTCAAATCATGAGCTTTTCATAGGTTCCAATATAATTTAATGATGATATTTTCGTACAAATGAAACAAAAAAAAAGGTTGTATCCGATAAAAACGAACGGGGGTATATTCCGTAAAAAACCAATAGTAGGGTGCTATTTGGTAAATTGACCTTTGAGGATGCGCTGAAACAAACTCCTTTATTTTTCGTGTTATGATTTGATGAGATCCATCTCCGTCCTTCCAAATCCAAACCCTGTTTCTCGCTCGCATAGCTAGGAAAGATCGATGGAGACCACCACCGGCGAAAGGCGCCGAGAAGAGGGCTCATCGAGATCCCTTCCTACCCAGAGGAACGACGACGACACCGAGAAGAGGGGAGGGCTCATCAAGATCCCTTCCTACCAAGAGGTCTTGGGGACCGCAAACTCCTCCTCCCCTAAACCTCACAACCCTTACCCTTCCTTCTCCCAAGTCTTCTTTATCAAATCATCGGAGTTCCACACGCCGCCGCTCCCTTCTCTTCCACCTCCTACGTCCAGTGCCGTTGACCCCCCTCTTTCATCGACGCCGCCATTTTCGTCCTCTTCTGCCGCTGCTTCGTCTCCCTATTCCTCGGGGAGCGCGTCGGGTCAGAACCGTAATGCTATCCTTGTAAGCCACCGACAGGTGAGAGCTTTCCTCTTCTTTGGTTCCGAAAATTTCCTCCTAGTTTAGGGTTTCCCTTTTGTTGCATCACCGGAGTTTAGAAATTTGTCACTTCAATTGGCTTTCTACGCGCAGAAGGGGAATCCGTTGCTCAAGCATCTTAGGAACGCAAGATGGACGTTTGCGGACGTTGTGTGCGACTACTTGCTGGGCCAGAGTTCTTGTGCTCTTTATATAAGGTACACACGACGGCTGTTATTATTACTTTTTTTTTTTTTTTTCTCGAGAGCTTTCTTTTGTTTTCTTTTTAGGTAGCATTCCGAAAGTGAGAATTGCGTCTATCATGCTGTAATCGATGGCATTTGTTATAGTCTACACAGTCAACTCTGGTTGGAGCATATGATACTGATTTGCACCCAAATCTATGTTAAACATCTTAGCTCTTCCATTAATTGCATACGTCTGAAGTTTGCATTCATTCTATGATAACATAAACTTCTTCTGTTTATATGTTTATAGTGATATTATTAGAATAACTCCAAATATTAATAAAGAAATGTAATTTCAAAGAAGTGAGGAGTAGTAAAGAACGATACAAGAAAGAGACATAACTTTCTTTGAACATTCTTTTAACTATGTGTAATATTCTGCTCAATTGTGCATATATATATATATATATATATATATATATATATATATATATATATATATTAACAGACCTTTACGAATGTAACTTTAACAACTGACCTTAATAAAATAATTACCTAAACCATTTAACAAAGCTGCTTTTTCCTTTTTCTTCCTTTTTTTCTTTATGGCTATTGATTCATACTGTTTCAAAAACACTAACTTGGTTATGTCAGTTTCAAACAAAATTTAAATTATCTTTCTATCATCCTTTCTTAATTTAATTCTTGTTTGAGACTGACCTAACCAACTTGGTGCTTTTGAGACGATGTGAGTCAGCAACCATAACATAAAACAAAAAAGAAATAAAAAAAAGAAAAGTTGCCTTTGTAAGGTGGTTTAAATAAATCTTTTATTAAGGCATGTTGGTAAAGTTACATCAGTAAAGAGTTGGTTAATGTCATTAGTAGGTTATATAATATAACATTACCAACCGAGTAGAATATTTCATATAGTTGAGAAAAATTATAAAAGAGAGTCATTTTATGTCTCTTCCATTTTTTACAAGTAAAATATGCACATAAGGACAATTTTTAAGTCACTGTACTTAAAGATATGTATATATGAAAGTAGTACTTAAAGATATTTGCTTTAAATCATATAAGATCTTTCATAATTTATGAACTTTCTTTCAATTTTTTTCACAAATTTAGGTGGTTCAAAATAAATTTCTTCTTTTAATTTACAATGTGAAAATACTAATTTATTATCTAATGATACATTGATCAATTATTTTGATCTACAAATAAAATACTAACCTCACTGATTTTTATATATAGCAACTGCTACAAGTACCACATCATAATCTATCGTTTATTGTATTTATAATCTTTTGCTACTACCATCCTATCTCAATTTTGTTCTGTAGATCCACACTACATGCTATCTATCTCCATTTTTCATATTATCTATCCTTAATCTTTAAAGATGCTTGGATCATCATCTACAAGATGTGCAAAGTGTACTAGAACATATTCTACTCCATCATTTGTAAGTTCATAAAAAATAGTAAAATAGTCTTTCATCCAACTTAATTGTCTTCTTATTCTTTTGGGATTTCTAGCAACTGATACATATGGTAATATTGAAGGTTCATTTGAAGTTGGTCGACTTGGAGAACCATTAGCTAGGGATGAATCTCCTTCGAAGTTTGAACGTACTTAGTTGCTTATTTTGTTCCATAGTTTGCTATTTATCTGTATTTTTCAAGTTATTTGTAATAAGTTTATTTTTATCCAAAGTCTACTCGAAAGCAAATTTTGCTCTATATGCTTGCAAGCGCACCTTTATTTCGCACCTTGGTATATTTTCTGAAGGATCGACGAACTATCACGGGATGTTTGGGCTGTAGTGATCTAAAAAATATTGGATTCTACTACTTAATAAATAAGTTTAATTGCTACTTTATTTTTCTTCCTATGATCTCCCAACTCGATCTTTTGTCTTTTTATGAGAGAATCTTCTTCTTTGCTTGACTTTTTAAAACTTTTATCAACAATATCCTGAATATCTGATATTTGAAACATACCTCCATCCGAAAACTTCAATTATCATAATCTTTGGCAGTGAAGCATGCAATCTGAATTTGAAATATATAGAAAGAAGCATGTCGATGATTTGGATTTGTTCTTCATTGATGTGATGATCAATTCTTCATGGTCATCATCTCATGACCTCTTACACTATCTTTCTCTGTTTTTTCTCTCCTTACTTGCAGGATCTTAGAGCTCTAATGCTAGATTAGGAAAACACCCTCAAATATTGGGAGAAGAATACAATTTTGAAAAAGTGAGCAGGAAATATAGATTAACAAAGAAAAGTCATAAAATGACTCTTTCTGATAATATTTTTCAACTATATGAAATTAATAACTCACTTAGTAATGTTACAAACATATAACCTATATGTAAAGATATTAACCGACAATTACTGACCTAACTTTAACAACTGACTTAATAAAAAAAAAATCTGAACTGACTCACAAAGGCGCCATATATATGACATGTTGTTTTGTGGCTTTGGCCTGCAACTACTCGAAGTTATACTATTAAGCTGTTTGTCAATCTTTTAATGCATGCGCCCACATGAATCTGTTTATATTACATGATTCTGCTGCATCTTGTCATGAAAGTTGCTGAGATTTTGACAATTGCTTGTCATCATTTTGCTCTTTTAATAAGCTTCTGATGTTTGCAGTCTCCGCTATCATTTGCTCCATCCAGACTACTTATACTATCGAATAAGAGAATTGCAAAGGAACTTTAAGCTGCGTGTTGTCTTGTGTCATGTTGATGTGGTGAGCTTAAGTAACTTGTGCTTGCAACTTCTTGTTTTATTTCAATTTTTTCTTTTAGTTTGTCTTACTATATTGACTTTTAACTCACCTGGTTTATTTAGGAAGATGTGGCCAAACCTTTGCTTGAAGTCACAAGGACAACAATGCTTCATGACTGCACACTACTCTGTGGATGGAGGTACTACCAATGCATTTTGCAGTAAATTTTTGTGATTATTTTATATGTAGTTATAAAAATCTGCTGGAGATCAATTGCATGTCAAATTTGATGCACCTTTGTGTTTGTTTGTAGTTGTTCATGTGAATGCATGTAAGCTGTTACTACATGACATTATTTATCAAACATATTGCAGATAGTCTTTCACCAAAAATGCTCAGCTTGAGTCCAAAGTGTAAACTTTGTGATATTGATGGATATATTAATAAAAATAGTCAAATGCTAAATTTCTTGAAGCAATATATGCTATAGCTCATTCCTTGGCAACCTGTAGAACTTCAAATTGACAATTACTTTGTTCTTTGTTCTAGAAAGGTTCTCTCGGTAGTTTAGCATTGTATGACAGTTTCTTTAACCATTTATATACTATAGACTTCCACTCAAACTAATTTTGGGATGAATTGGAGTTAAAAGAAAATAATATCATTTACAACAAATATGAAAATAAATGATGTGATAATGTATCATTAGCACATCTTGCCTTGTAATTTACCTTTGGCGAGGGACAAAAATATCCACACTATTGTATAAGTAGGATTATTTAAGTTCTACCATTCTAATAATGATATACATGTTGTGCTAGTAGAAGTATCTAGCATTATGCAAAGAGAAAATCTAATTTTTGAAAAGGTACTTTTGTACTCCTTTAGTGTTAAATAAGATTCTAATTGTCTGGTTAGGATGTTGGTTTAGAGCTAAATGTTGTCAAGCTTTGCATTTGTCTTAGTGTGAGATGGTGTTAGACCAAGAGGTTACGAGTTTGTCCAGTTCAAAATGTGTTGCACAGCTACGTTGGAGGCATGTGCAACAAAGCATCTCCAAAACTGAAGTTAGCTTTCGAGTCAATGGTGTTGGTTGAATGTCGAGTAGTAAGAGCCAAATGTACTAAAGAATGAGTCTCCTCGCAGAATGTACTCGAGGGACCTTTTTGTAGTGACGTTTAGGACTGTTGCACTTGAAGTTGTAACTTATCATGGTTTAATGTCGAAAATTATCATCCATCTCCTTGGGTGTTAGGTATAATCATGCTGCATCAAATTCAGAGAATATAGTGCAGTTGTTAGCCATGTGACAATGAGGTGTCGACCACGTGGTGTCAAGGTGTTGGCCACATGATGTTTGGTGTTGACCATGTGGTACTGGATGTTGGCCATGTGGTGTTGAGTTGTCGACAGTCCTTTTGTCGCCCCCTATTGTGCTTCGACATGTAGAGCAAAGATGGGGCACGATGCAATTTTTGTTACTACTGACCATGAGGAAGACGATTTAGTCGCACTGTCATCAAAAGATCACTTTGGGTCAATTCAGTTGTATCGTTGAAAAAACAGTTTGAGCTAATTCGACAATGTTGTCATCGAAGTAGTGCCTTGGGCCAGTTCGATCATGCTGTCATTGAAAGAACACTTAGGGCCGATTCGATCATGTTGTCATTGAAATATCACCTTGGGTCGGTTCGGCCACATTGTCGAACTTGGGAGTGTTGGTTGATTCAGTATGATTGTACCGCTTGAAACTTCTTTTGTCGTCAATAGAGTTAGGCCACATGGCAAATGAGTTGGCATATCTGCTTATACATGTGAGCTGTCATCTTCGCCTTGGCTTCCCGTAGGTGTGCAGTTCAGTGATTGCATCAGATCCAGTTGGATATGATTCCTAGCATTTCGTACTGATGGCCTAACATCCTCTATACTTGGCATATTAAGGAGCTCCATGTGATCATCTATCAAATCGTCATGATTTGAAAGGTTCATAATTATGGCTTTGGATCATTCTTGCCTAATTAGGTGTTGCCACCTTAATTGTCCAAGCATACCATGGGGTAAACAAATTGTTGATGGTAACCCAAGGGTCATTTAGCCCCTATAAACATTGACCTTGGCCTATTCGTTCACCTCATGTTTCAGATGCTTTAGAGCATTTGGGACTTCTGATTCGGCATATTCAAAGAACTTCGAGGTTCGTCTTACAAGGTTTGAATGTGTTTCTATTTATCTTACTCCAGCGGTTCGGACTCATACGGTTGGCAAGTTTTGTCGTTGCCTTTAGTGTTGGTAAGGTAAGCTTCCTCATCTAAAGGGGTTGAAGTTGCTCTTTTGAGAGAGGCTATCCCTTCAGTGGTGAATCCCTCGAGTAGTAGGATTTTGTAGTCCTTGATTGAGTTTTTTAACTTAGGCTCTTGGATTTATACTTCCAACCATGTTATAGAAGCCTTCCACATCCCAATTGAGTTCGAGTTAGTAATTGCTTGTGCTGGTGATCGGTCCTATTCGTCAAATCACTATTTATGCACGGGCATTGATGTACCAGATGGGGAATTCAGTTTCATCTACTCAATCTACTTTAGGGTTTCAACTTTCTCTCTATCTGATCTGGTCGTAAAGTTAAAAGAGCATTGAGCTCCAACATGCGCTAAAAGAGAAGGTACTTTTTTCGTTTCTTCAAGGAGAGGTGGCCTATTAGATTGTCTTAGGCCATTTGGAAGTTTTCCAATACTGTCCACCCCCCCGAGGTTGCATGGGCTACAGGATCAATTTCGTCGGATTATTTTAGCTTTGTCCGAGTCATCGCTTTCTTTCATGAGTGAGCAATGGCTCGTGGATGTAAGTATCAACCCTATGTCTCGGGGTTGGTATCTACACCTTTCACCTTTTATTCCTTCAACTTAAACTCGATGTTAATTTCTCCTTTGGTGTGCTACAAACAAATCTTAGAGGAATCATCCTCAAGGCCGCATCGAGTAAAGGTCTACATGACACACCCTTCCTGATCATTGCATCTAGAAGAGTAGGGAACCTAAGAGCAAGGCAGAGACTAGGCCTCAATGAATGTTCGAGCTTCCTTTAGGCCTCGGATCTACCAACCTAGAATGCTTGAAGATGAGAGGAGGGCCTTGGTATAAAACTTGGCAAATAAACGTCAGGCAGGTCCTCCACCATCACCAACCAACGTCGAAGGATGAATAAGCTTCCTCTTTGGCCTGCCTAAATGAGTGGGTTACTCCCACCTTACCAAGGAGGAGTCCTCCAAACCTATCGAATCCTCCCACACTAGGTCTCGGCATGAGGAGCAACACTAATAGTTGGAGGGCTGAGACCTCCATCTTCCTCGGCACGCACGGGCATCTATTGCCCATCAGTGATTTAAAAAGTGCTAGGCACCAAAAGGCGTCAAGGTCCAAAAACGCTCGAGGCGCTAGGCGCTCGCCCGAGCGAAGCGAGGTGCTAAAATATAAAAATATATAATATAATTAATAAATATAATTATTAAAAAATTTAAATAAAAATATGCTATTAAATTAAGAAAATCTAAGATACAAAATCACAATGTCACATTAACAAAAAGTTTCAAAATTCAAAACAATAAAATTTTACATCAAAATAAAAATTAACAACATTAAAATCAAAATAATATATTATTAATCTATTAACAGTATTGAAAATTAATCATTTTAAAATTCAAATAAACTTAATATTAAGAGTATACTGTATACTGAGCCAGACCTAAAATCTTGGTTCGGTCACTTGGTTTACCCAGGCGCTCGCCCGAAGCGCCCAACGCCTGGGCTCGGGCGAGCACCTGTTTGAAGCGCGCCGCCTGGGACATTAGCGAGGCGCTCGGGCCTCGCCTCGCCTCGCCCGAGCGCCTAGGCGAGCGCCCGAGCGCCTCTTTCAATCACTGTTGCCCATAAGTTTGCTCAATCAAGCAGACTTCATTATGTTGTGAATTGGCGCCGAGTTGGTCCAAAAGGGGTGAACATCCCCTCCAATTAAATTGGGAGATTACCGTGTCTAGCCGACCCTAGGAGTTTCCACGGGAGGCTGCCCAGTGGAACTGGGGAGTAATTCTGGGTCTAGCGAAGTGCTTGTACGTGAGGTCCAATGAGGACCTCGTGACTGTTACGCACAAGAATGCCATTATGGTAAGAAACTATAGATCGAGACTTTTTCCCTTGAATTTTCTAGGTTGTATCAAACTTGTCTTTTTTTGCAGAACCACCATATCATGACGATTCTTGTTAATTGAGCCCAAGATGCCTCGATTACTATGTTCGCCTTGATGAGTGAGCGAGACGACTTAATGAATAAGGCGACCGAGTGGGACTTTTATCATGGAGGAGTTATAGCAGGAAGGTGAAGTTGAAACACAACTAGTGTCAGGGCTCTAGAGTTGGCTGGAGGTGGTCAGATAGGTGATGGAGGAAGCTTGGGCTGACAAAAGTTGAATCTACGAGATGGCATTGAAGGCCCAGTTCGAGATCACCTCCCTCCAGTCCGAGGTTGCATCCCTTCAGTGCATCATGGAGGGCCTTGCCAATCAACTCCAAGCTGAAGAGGCCTATCATTCTAAGTACAAGGTTGAAGGGATGACCAAGTACAAAGTGTCCCGAGGGTTTGAGAAGGGGTTGACCTGATTGTCATACAACACTTTCGATTTTGGGTATCAACTAGCAATCTTCTGGACATGCTTTAACCACCTCGGGCAGGCACTTCCCAGAGACCCAAAGTTTAATGCCTTACCGACAATGATGTTCCCTTTGTCAGATCGGATGGAATCAATAGTCGCGTGAGTCTTTATCTCTTGTGGAAGGTGAAATCGAGCTTGGTGAGGAGTTGGAGGCAATGTTAGCTGGGGACGACGTGGTTTTCCTGAGACATGCTTAGAGAGGCTCTCCTAGCGCCAATTTGTTAAGGCAAATTATGGTTGTTCGATTAAGATGTTGATTTGGAACGAATCGAGGTCCTACTAAGCATTTGTCTTAGATGGTGTTAGACTAATTATCTCCAAGCACATCCAATTTGGAATGCATTGAACCTTGCAAAACTATATCGGGGCCATGCTCGACATAGCCCCTCTGAAGCTTAAGTTGGCATTCAAGTTAGTGGTGTCGACTAAATCCCGTGTTTGTAAGAGTCGAATGCACTAGAGAATGAGTCTCCAAAAGAACGTATATGAGGGATCTTTTTATAGTAAGGTTTAGGAGCGTTGCATTCGAAGTTATGATTAAATGTTTGAAATGGTTTGCCTGATGTTGGGTGTGATCGTGATATGCCGAATTCAGATAAGCATGGTCGTGTGTGGAATTTGGAGAAGCATGGCTGTGAACAGGTTGTAACGTTCTGAGAGAGAAGTTGCGTCATCTACGTGGCAATGAGGGGTCGGCCATATGGTGCTGAGGTGTTCGACCACATGATGCTAGGTGTCGACCATGTGGTGTTGAGGCCATGTGATGTTGAGGTGTCAACCATGTGGTATTGAGGTGTCTACAGACCTTATATCGTTATGCCCATATCATTTAGAAAAGGGAGAGGCTTGATCAATATATCATCTTCTATGCACCTTTTTCAGCTCATCCCTTGATGAATGAGAAGCTCTTTTTCCTGCAATTGAATCTAACCTTGTCAGTTCTTTTTAATTCAAAACCATGTAGATATTCAAGCATATCTTATTAAATTTATGTCAAATTTTAAAGTAAGCCAAGAAAAAGGAAATATTCTTGTGGGCATTATGGATTCTTGCTGTTGTTTTTGCAAGAAAAAAGTCATTAGTCTTGTGAATCTTCTAGGAATCATACTTCACAACTAACTTTCTTTCCAATTCTTTCAAGGACAACTATCACATTTTGTGGTTGTCGATGATTCTTAAAACATGACCATTAAGTTTTTATTTTATTATTTTGTTATGTTTATGTGGCAATTTATTCAGTTCAGAATCGATGTTTGTTTTTTTGAGAAATATTCTCAACTTATCTGGTCTTTATTGTTTTTTTGTGTGGTATTTTCTCAAAAAGAGGTTATTTTTCTCTTACAGACACTATTTCTCTCTGGCATTTCTTCTCAACTGACATATCCACCTATAAATGCTTTTAGTTAATGCAACATGAAAGAGATCAAATATTAACTTATTGTCTTATTTTTCTGACAAGGAGTTGTCCATGTTGCATACATTGTGTAAAAGCTCATTCAGGTAGTGAGTATTTCACTACTTTTCTGCAGGTTTCTAGTTTCAAACTTTCTATTTATGGAGATTTGAAGAAATCTGTGAAGGTTGCAGACATATTGTTAATTTGCTTATAGTTTAAAGTTAGAAATTCTTTTTATATATACAATTGCAGAATTTTCTTGAAATCCTCTTTCATTTGTGTCTAGCTACTCTTTTGGTATAATAGGTGCAGCTTAGGTGGAACACTTTGAAGAATGTGTTCGGTACTTGGAAACATTTTGTTTCTTCTTAGCTACTCTTTCATTTCTTTTCCTAACATTTTGTTTCTTCTTAGCTTTGAAGAATGTGGTCGGTACTTGGAAACATTAAAAGTCTATGAAAACAAACCCTCTGACAGCATCCGAGAGCAAATGCACAGCGACTATCTTTCACGGGTATTTTTTTTTGCCCAGATTTTATATACTAGCAAGGTCACTTTTTCTTTATTGGACACATGCAGAAAAAAAATGAAAACCTTCATTGAAGTATACATATATACGAGTACCTCTAAGATTCCACTGATTTATCATAAATTTCGTGATGTTGACCATAGGAAGTTTCTTTAACATGCAAGGGCACAGAATTTCAGATCAATGCAATTTTCCAAAACTGCAGGCACCAACAGTTACTTTTATGTTACTTTTTCTAATCAATTGACATTTATACTTTCTACCTTAATATATAATTTTAACTTAAGTTATGATGAATTTCAGATTTTGTTTTGCATGTTTTGATTTAGTTAAATGCTGTTCTGCAGTTAACTCATGCACTTACAAGCATTCGACATGTTAACAAGACTGATGTGGTAACACTTGGTTCAACTTTTGGGGTAAGCTTGAAAGTTGAATTTTGTCTGATGTATCCTTTATTTTTTACATCTATTCCTCTGAGTATGCCCTTATGAAAAAAATAATACATTAATTTGCAACTTTTGACATACTTTTTCATCTTATGGCTACTAGATGAATCAACGCATAGTACATCTGAATACTTAATGAGCAAGATAAGTGCTCATTTTTCCCTAAATCTTCATATATGACAGTCCCTTTCGCATATTATGGATGCTTCCATGGAAGACTTAGCTCGTTGCCCTGGCATTGGTGAACGCAAGGTACTTCATCTTTGGTGAGACATGGTTATTCTACATATTATTTTTTTAAGAATATATATTTTTAATTTGTTTTTCAAGTTGAATATCTGAATGGCTAAACAGTTATACTAGCTTCCATTTCTGTTTGGATAATTAAACTAAGGACAACTATTTTCTGTATGCAAGAGTAATGGCAATATTTTATGTTTATCCTTCTTTGTCATTTTTCATCACTATGATAGGAGAAGTGGTGGTTGATTGATCATTCTAACTGCAAAATAGATGATTCCAGTCAGTCAATGTTTCTAGAAGTTTGCTTTACTTAATACTGAAATTTGGCAGTGCATTTTCCAGATGACTGAATTCTGTTTAAAGCATTTGGTGGTGCATTTTCTAGTAGTTTGCTTTACTTAATCCTTCTTTTCTGCTGGATGTCTGGAAGACTTTTGTGCATAAATCTGTTTAAAGCATTGATATTATATTGCATTTTGACAAAGTAGGTAGTCACTGCTAGCAACTGGATTCTGCTGCACACTGCAGAGCATATCCTGCTTCTTATCATATCTAAGATTCATAGGTGGGTTTAGAATCTGACAAGGAGTGAAGATTTAAATCAGCTAGGATCCATTCAATTCGGCTGAGAGATTTGTCATAGGACTGAACATCCAGATCAACTTGAATCTGGCCAAATTCAGTTGATCCTAACATAGACCAATGAGAGGATGGTCGAATGATGGGCCCCACTATCTGTTGGTCGGGTTTGGTTGAAAACCGTCAAGCAATTGCGGTTTTGCAATTAGATGTCATTTCCAACCAAGACTGGGTTTGGGATCGGGTTTGGCTGATTTCACTAACCATGGTTGTAAACATGATATTCTTCTTAGGACTGGCCATTTTCAGGCAAATTATATTTTCACCATAAGTAGGATTTTTTTCTTCTTGCGTCATAAGGCTTTCTCCTTCTGTTTCTATCATAACATTATCTTTTAAGATTTATCTTTTTTACAGCAATTATTACAGGATTTCATCGGTAGGAAATAATTATGATATCTAGTCTTTACAGTTCGATCATGACAAGCTATCCATTAATTCTAATTATTGTGCAACTTGACTATATTTTCTCGACCCATTGCAGATCTTTCCCATGGTTCTTTAGTTTGAGTTATAGCTCATTTTTTACCTTTATAATTCATTGTGATCGCATTTTTTATCATTTATCTACATTTTTATAACAATATAGAAAAACATGATTGAAAAACCTCAAACTTCCACATTAAGATGCTGATGGTTGTTGTAACCACAGAACCTGTAAGTCTTACACAAGGATCTGGTGATTCGGAGATTTTTGTTGGCAGTAATTTGAAAGTTAGTAAGTTTTCTCCACCTCTGTCTCATTGGTGGTTTATTATTGATTAAGCCAGTGAGAAATCTTAAAAATGGTTCTCTCTGATTGATACAACCGAGTGCTTGTGAATGTTGTTCAATCTATTTCATCCTCTTTTACTATGGAACATAAGTTTATGATGCCTAGCAAAGATTAGCTCTGTCAAGCTGGTGATTTTGTTTTTCGGATAGCTGAAAAATTATTCAATGAAAAAGGATTAAGATAGAGGAAGCAGGAAATTGAAGAGGTGAGGAATAAGGGTCCATGAATCAAGGTCTAATTGGGCATGATGTTCTAATGCCATTACTGTTGGCTGTTATGTGGTAGATTTAATCTCAGCAGGTCGCTTTACTGGATGGAATGGTTAACTGGTCAAAGTGACACCAGTTGGACTTGTAGGACGAGTAGGTAGGTGGGAGAAATCTATATGGACATGTCTAGGATTCCTGTTGGTTTAGATGACCCTTCTAATCGGACAATAGATTTTAATGATTTGTTCCTATGATTTGGAATTGCATGGTTCGTTTTACCCTTTTAGATTGTCATCCAATTCTCATGGTTGGGGTTGAACTTGAAGCTCTTAATTGCAGGTGAAGCGCTTGTATGATACTTTTCATGAACCTTTCAGACATGTCTCCGGTCAGCCTACTACTGTTGTTCCCGAAACCCCCATCAGGGATAAAAATGATGAACCTACTACTTCCACACATAATGCGGTTGAACCGGAGGGGCAAGGGCCAACTGCATCTAAACCTAAAAAAGATACTAATCTTAGCGTTAGATCAGCCCTGACTGCTGCCTTTGCCAAGTATCCCAGAAGGGTCCGGAAACAGGATATGAAAAGCACCTTGCTCGAACAAGGAAAATACAGCAATACGGAGGCCTCAAAAGATGGAGAAAACTGAGGTTTGTTAAACGATAGTGGCAAGAAGATAAGCCAGGATGATGATGATGAAGAAGCCATGAGTTTGTTACTTTCTACATTCATCACACATGCACAGCCTGCCTTCCTGCATTTATGTTGTACAAACTGTTGATGACTTAATATTGGTTTCTGGCTACGGTGCACAACTATTGTAGCTTTAGTTCCAGCACAATGGTAGATTCTTTTTATCCTATATATGACGAAAAAGGTTGCTTGATGCTCTTCTTGCCTGCCTTTTTGCATTTGATGAGTTCCCATATATTTTTCGTAGTCAAGAACAATATATCAGCTAGCGAATTAGTAATAAACATAAGACAGGCCAAAGGTATAATTTACGTGGTAGACATGGTAGTATATCAGCTAGCGAATTCCTGTGTCTCATAGCCGTCTTCATTATCATGTACAGTTATTCATGTTTACATATCCAACCAATTAGTAAGACAGTAATGGTGGCCTATCCGAGGCAAAAGTTAACCTTACTACCAAAGAAGTTGGTTTTCCTTAATTAAAAGAAAAAAAACTTCTCTTAAAGCACATCATACTCGCAAAGAGAAGTTGTCAGCGAAAGACCGAATAAGTGGTAGGTGTCAGCAAAGATGGGCAGATAGCCGTCATATTAATAATACGCCCGAAAAGCATCACGGCTAATAACAGCATAACAATGACGCAACACTGTTCAAGCTAACTCCTAATCGACAACTGTGGTACTTGGAAGACGACGAGGCTCTAACGAGAGAGTGACACATCAATTTGACACACGTTATGAGATGTCTGGTCGTGCCAATCTCTGGTGCCAGATACAAAAAGCCAGCGAGTCTCTATGTCATGAAAATTCCGTGTTATGAATTTTGCCAAACACAGATGTCGATGGATCAAGAAAACCGCCCCCCACCCCCGCCCCCTAGTCAGAGTGACTTTTATCCAATTCAACGGGATACCAAATCCCAGTGAAATCAAGAAAACCCCCCGTAGTCCGGAGTTAAAACAAGCAATAGCATATGCACAATTAAGCTATGATCCAGTGGATAAATTTCAAAATGTAAAACCTTGAAATGTCCACTTCTTTTTATAAACAATGTTTTGCCCATAACCGATTCAACATAGCCTCTCAAATTCAACTATACATGTATTGGTTCATGTGCAGACAAGTTGCTAATAATATTGAAGGTTCATGCTATTATTTGTCCATGTGCAACCTGGTTTTAGATCAACCACCTTAGACAAGCTTCAACGAGATCATTGATCAAAGAACCACAATCCTAAAACAAATATGAAAACATGGAAATTGATGAATTAAAGTCTGCACTTGTAAAAACAGATGAAGCCTTAAGACAAACCCAGTGTATAAAGGACAAATAAAAACTAAAATGATGGGACTATGAGTACCAAGGGGAAGCAAGAGATGAGATCATTCGATCTTGTCGTGAAGCGTCACCACCAGGTCATGGGCATCATCCAAAAGCTTCCAGACATCCAGCTGTCCAGCCATGCTATTGCACTCTCGTAGAATTTCATCCATGCTGCTGTACATCTCAATGATCAACTTCCTCCTCTGCAGCACTGAGGCTGCAATGGCATACAGCAGCAAGTCCTCTGTGGGAGGGGCACGCAACCTCATTCTCCCCCAAGCTGACTTGCCATATCCTACCCGAATTGCCGCCTGATCTGCCCACATTACCTCCCAGAGGCAGAGTGTCTGCTCGAAGATGAGCTCCCTTCGGAAAACAACCACCACCATTCTGTAGACAAAGAAGCAGTCTTCAGCTTGAAGCTTCTCCAGGTGCTGATACAGGTGTGAGTCCTTGAACTTGATAATCTTGGAGACTATGTTCAGTTGCCTCCGGATGCCTACCTCATCAAGCCTAAAATTGTGCCTAGCTTTCTTCATAAAACCGACAAAACACCAAAATGCCTCATGGTCCTCCTCCATGACAGCAAGGATAGGGGTCAAAAGATCACTCATACCTTGGCAATAGCCAATCTCAGGGTCATATAATG
Source organism: Musa acuminata AAA Group (assembly GCF_036884655.1). Taxonomy (NCBI): domain Eukaryota; kingdom Viridiplantae; phylum Streptophyta; class Magnoliopsida; order Zingiberales; family Musaceae; genus Musa; species Musa acuminata. The sequence continues at coordinate 307,764 of NW_027020660.1, forward strand.
CATATGCCTCAAGAATGGCAACAAGACGTGCAGCATGGTAGATTCTGCATGGCTCCAAATCATCATAATCTGTCAAACCGACAGCACCAGCAGACTGGAGGGCTTTGACCTCAGGGATTGCAGCTTGAGCTGGAGAGTAGGCAATCCACTCTGCATTGGCTCGGATGGCATCTAGACGGATGATACGTTGCCATGTGGCAAAATCCTCAGCTGTTCGATTTGCCTTAGTGATGTTTCCCTTGACTGAAGATATCTTTGCGAATCTGCAATCCATGTTTGGTTTTGCAGGAGAGGACATCAGCATGCTTTCAGGTTCTTCGATGGAGGACTTACTGTCTGATGATTCCGTCTCATCTTCAGATACATCCAAATGAGTGAGACCACTGTTAACATCTTCATCCACGGTGGTTAAGTTGGAAGCAAATATTTCCTTGACTGGTTGCTCTAAAGTTTCATATTCTGTGCTTCCTTGTTCAATTGAGAGCGACTCCTGGGCGCAATAAACTTCTTCGGAACACACAGAATCATGTCCTTCCACAAAACAAGGACTGTTGGCATTACCCATTTCAACTATTTCTTTTAACTCCTTGTGATCATCCCTGCTAAGTTTCAAATGTTGCTGACACCGCCTCCTTAGTTTCTCATATTCTTTCCTGTACAAAGAGTGCAATAATTGGTATGTTAGCCTCAAGGTACCAGCAGCCAAAAGCAAATTCATAAGAATTAGAGATCGCCCTATCCTGGTGAACAAAGAGGAGCATAGCTGCTCAAACAATCACAGACAAACATGTATGTGCATGTATAACTTATAAAAACTGAAAATAATTAAAGGAGGAGAATAGGCCGAGTACCTTTTTTGGACTTGAATGGCATTTCTTTCAGCCCTTGAACTGTTCATGTCATAGCTGAACAAAGAAGCAAGACAATCAAACCACTGAATAGCTTCTAGTAGTGCCACCCAAGTTTAAAACCTATCAAAATATAATGGAAGAGAATACAAGACAGAGAACTACATATTATGAATCTGGTGTTTAAGAAAGCCATGAGATCTAACGTTTTTGTTCAGGACATGATATTTTAAACTTCATTAACATTTTGGCATGCAAGAGCTGTACAAAATTTGAAAACTTAAATGACATTGGAGCTGACTTGTATCATGAGGTTGTGCACATCCAATCCACCTAGAACCATAGTAGCAAAAGTCTAGTGCACTTGGCTACCCTAATATTTACTAATTTTAAAAGAACTTGACGAAAATATAAGATACTTGGATATGCCATTTAAATGTGAATATGAGCTTTTTCTCTCATTCTTATGTAATAATTCTTTTGATTTGTCCTGATTGTTGATGTAGTATGCAGTATTTTTTCATCAAGCAAATCCAAAATAACATTACAAGGTTGTTCACTTTGTGCCTATTATTCGTTTTTGACTTAAACATGACATCTCATTGGTTGTGTCCTTTAGACATTCCATGTTCATGTCTATTAGATGCATGCCTGGTGCAAGCCTTCAATAAGACAAATGAAACATGTTGTCAGTGGGGTATTAATTTCTTCTACTGGTATGTACTAAAGCTAAGCAGTGTTCTTGGTGGACCATTGTTGTGTCTAGTTACTAAGCCAAACTTCGACCAAAATGAACCTGAACACTGATTGACATGGGTCAATAAGCCTTGATGAGGGCTTCTATGGGCAACCTGCCTTACTTCCAGCAACTCCAGTCAATGGTTACCTATTGGATGATGAAGTGGCAGTCATATCAATGCCTACTTGGCATTATTCTGACCCAGAGATGGTGTTGGCTGAAGAGAACAACTTATCACATAATTTACAAAGGCAACATTCCTAATATGCAGGACAACATGCAATCCTAACTCAGAAGGTTTTCAAGTTCTTAAAGCAACTAGTGCTGCAGCGAACAGGATTGGGAATACAATAGATAGTTAAAGGAGGCTTCTGAACAAATCAGAAGATCCAAGCCTAATTTCAGTAGGACTGCAGCAGCCTACAAGTTGGAAACCAACTGCAACAAATCACGAAAGACTAAGCATGCTTCTACCAGTGATTTCAAAAGGCACTCGGGTGCTCGCCTAAGCGCGCGGGCAAGGCAAGGTGAGGCGAGGCCCAAGTGCCTCGTTTAATGTCCAGGCGGCGCAAAGAGGCGTTGTCTTGACGCTTTGCTCAAGCCCAAGCGTCGGGTGCTTTGTTCAAGCCCAAGCGTCGAATCAACTTTTTAGGTCTGATCCGGTCGCATTTGTGTTAGTTGATTCACAACCTCCCCCTCGCAACTTCCCCCAACCCCAACCCTACTCACAATTCCGCAGCCAACTTTTCCTCTCTGTTGCCGTTGCCTCTCTCCGCTTCCACTGACGCTGCCTCTCTCAACTGTCGTTGCTCTCCGCTGCTACCCGTTGTTGCTTCCATCGTCGTTGCTCTCCACTGTCATTGCCGCTGCCACTACCACTGCTCTCTGCTGCCATTGTCGTTACTCTCAGACAACAACCTCCTGTCCGCAACTCAGTTCTCTTCGTGACTCAGCTTCTCACCTCGGTCTCCTCATACTATACTGCTAACAGTAAAGAATATTTTTAAAATATTAAAATATATTTTAATATTTTTAATATTTTAAAATATATATTTTAATATTTTAATATTTTAAAATATTTATTTTAATATTTTAATATTTTAAAATATATATTTTATATTTTAATATTTTAGAGCGCCTCGCTTTGCTCGAGTGAGCGCCTAACGCCTCGAGCGTTTTAGGACTTTAGCGTCTTTTGACGCCTAGCGCTTTTTAAATCACTGGTTTCTATTAGCCCATAGGCCATGATATCCCGTAACAAGAAGTCAAATAGCCTGACTATCCAAACTCTGACTATACAGACATACTATATAGACAATCCATAAAGTTTGTACGAACAGGTTAGTGGAGCCCATTTGGGGATTGACTTAGGTTGTTTGATCCCTAAATAATGTAAGGGAGAAACAAAAATGTTCGACTTCATTGATGGATTATTTTAGACTAGTTCAAGTTCGTAGTTAGATCAAGAGATCTGGGCAATAGCATCCTAGCAAAAATATGTGCTTGTACTACATCTTCTCTTCTATATAACAAATTGTTTGGTTTAGTTAGCTAGTCTTCAGTTCAAATTCGAGAGGCTTTTTTTTCCACCTTAAATCAGAGAAGTAAGACCTATAGGCAGCACTCTTAACGTCAGCCACTTCATGGGGGTTTCCATTCAGACTACTTAGGTGGAATATTGTGGCCCATAGTTTGAACCATCTTCTAGCTTCTTCCCAAATGTTGGAACAAAAAAAATAATTGGGATTATTTCTTGGATATATAAGGTTAAACAGAAACAAACAAAATAGATCCTCCTCTTCATAGCAAGTATCGATATTACAAAGAAAGTATCTCCTCTCCATAGCTAGCAATGATATTTCAAAGAAAGTATCACCGAAAAGAGTTTTATCTTAGATTGATAGGTAAAATATCCAGTGGAACCATCTTTAACTGGAATTATATCATGTAACCAACTCCAACTAGATGAAAAAAAATGCTTGTCTTATAGTGACAATAACAACTACATCCTTAGTCCGTTTAAGTAGATGCACTTGTTCTCCACCAACTTTCCTCTCATTGGTGCTCCTATAATAAATTTATTTTTCCCCAATTTTTCATTCATTTGTCTAGGAAAGCATTAAGATCATATTTCGGAAAACTAAAAGATTATTGCAAGCTATGAGAATATGTAAATTTTTTATTGATTTTAACATATTATATTCAAAAGTTCTTGTATTATAGTCTATAGAGAATATTATTAAAAATATGCACTCTCAATGTTCTATCTGGGGATTGTAGCACTAGAAACAAAAGTGTAAGTTGACTGGTTAACAGACAACCAGAAGCAAGGAAATAATGGCCCCTATTTTTATCAATTCCCTTAAGGTAGAGGAAAAATTTTGATGGGATAAGCAGAGGGAAGAAGATAACAAGATGGTTCATAAGTCTTACACCCCGAGGAGGAAAGGCCAAACTTCATCTCTGATGCTTGGATCGATTCCCTGATCACAGGTAAAATGAATACATCAATGGAACTTCCTCGAACTAATCTCTAGACAGTTGAAACAGACCATATAATATAAACAAATGAGATAAATGAAATCAGTACTCACTCCACTACGAACTTTCTTTAAAAATTTCACTCCACCACCACGGAGCCTTCCATCTGGTGAGAAGAAATCGTTCCATTGCTGCCTAGTCAATAGATGTTTTCGTTTCCGCCGAGACCATGGTGATTTAAGACTACCTCTGAAAGAAAAAAAAAAAAAAAAAAAAGTCATTGATGTTAGTTAGCATGATAAAGCAGAAAAGGTGAAGGATATTGGCAGAAAGAAAATCATGATGTTAATATTTACTAATATCAAGGACAATGACAATCATAAAGGGCATTAAAAAGTTAGAACCATTAGTGAATATTTAACTTCTGATCAAGAACAGTATCTCCAACTTCATATTAAGATAACCGCTAGGAGAAAAATCGAGAATCAATTGCTGGAAACAGTTTTTAAGTCAGAATCGTATACGATCAGTTAATACCTATCACATGAAACTAGTAAGATGATTCTCAATGTCAATCACTCTGCAGAACATCAGAACATAGTGCTCAATGACATGACTAAGATCCACATACCCCAGCAAGACCAACAAGGATTAGCTAGTTATCACTTGAGATTAAGGTAGGAATTATTTCGGCAGACATCAAATTGATCTCTGGTTAGTTTTTCTTCATCTACGGAACAAACAATCACTTAGAATATACTGAAGTAGAGCAACTACAGACCTTCGCTAACAGCTAAAAATAGTGAATCAGCTACAGCATTCATGGACATATATAGCATGCAGACGCATGATCAGTAGGGAACAAGACACCAGGTTTGCTTCTACATATCAACAATCTTCTTATTTCGTGTGACAGTTTAAGCAACTGGTAACATACAAAACTCCAACCCTCTGTGTCTCTCACTTGTCCATATTGGAGAAGGGAAAACCGTTCTATTTAACAAGAAGTCGAGGAAATTTTAAAAGGTAAATCGAAGACGAGGAACGAGAAAGAATCAAGAAAAAAGAGAAAGAGGTGAAGAGGACTAACCGATCGGGAACAGGTGAGGGTGCGACAACGAGAAGAGATCTCAAATGGGTCCATGACGACTTAGGCGACGACGACGAAGATGGTGAGGACGAAGAAGCCGATGAAGTATGGGATCGTCGGAGAGCTTTCATCTATGAACACTTGTATTCGTTCTTCTAAAATGTTCGATCTTTCTTATTCCTTTTTTATCCTATTTCTCAAACGGGGTTTGGGGAAGCAACGGAAAGGGAGTTCCCTTCTTTCCCTTTTTTTTTTTTTTGTCTTTCTTTCTTTCTTTCTTTTGTTTACCTACGGGAGGAGATGACGAGGGTGGCGGCCAAGGCGAGACCGGCCATGGCCGTCACGCCCAGCGCTACACCGGCATGCCAACGCCCGCTGCCGCCGCCGGTGCCCAAGATCCAAGCGCCGCCACCGCTGACGCCCGCCGCCGGCCTGAGGAAGCTTCCGATCCCGTGCTCCACCCAGCCCCAATCCCACATCGAGTCGCCCGCCGCCCGGATCCGTTTCCAACCATCACAAGCGACCGCCTCCGACGGCCCTAATCACCAGCCCTAACTATTCCCTCCTATCCCTCTCTGTTTTAGACGTCTGTTCGGTAGAAACCGGGGAAAGTGACTCTTCGCACCCAGCAAGATAAAAGGGTAAAGGGTTTTGCCACACATCCCCGCAAGGCCACACAACTAAGAGCATGGAGAAGAGGATTGAGACTCCGAGGACAGTACACGGTACCTTTAAAATGATATTTTTGACCCCCTGAAAACTTTATTAGTGCCTATTCCGATAAGATGCATTCGACGTATTCACTCATTGAAGGACGTTCTTTAAACTTTATTAACATGTAAAATAATAAATTATAATATATATTATTTGAACATATTTTGATTGTTCGATTTGAGAATTAAACGAGTGAAAATGTTATTGAGTCTTATATCCAAATCATGTAAAATTATAGTGAGGCACTCCCTATGAATATCTTTCCAAAACTTTATATATATATATATATATATATATATATATATATATATATATATATATATATATATATATATATATATATATATATTAGGAATTAAATTTGAAAAAAATGATTCAAATAATTGACAAAAATGATAAGGGTTTTTTTTAGCTATTTAGATTCTTTCAAATTTATCTACAATCATTATTGGTAGAGGTTAACCTTGATTTATCGGATGGATGCAAATAATTGAAATATTTAAAAATATATAAAATATCTAAATATTTAAAGGAATACATACATACATACACTATGTTAGAAGAATTTAAGGCTATTTCTTTAGTCTTTAGTCATAGGATACCAATTATACATCTTTTACTAGAAATGTAATGACTTTATCTGCACTCGAGTAAGATGGATCCTTAGCTCTTTTTAGCCTCCATAACAAACGGAATAAAAATAGGTAACTGGTTCCATGAGATTGAGCGATTTAATTTTTCGTTTACCATTTAAGGATCAAGATAGAGAGCTTGCATTGAAAGGAGTAGTATCATGTAATTCAAATTATATAATCTTCTTTTTTTTCCTTTTGGGATATAGACTGCTTTGATTGCATTTGGTAGTTGTTGTTTTTGTATCTTTAAAGTTGATACATTGAAAATGATATTATGTAATTTTATCTTATCTTCTTTTTTTTAATTGCTTTAGTTAATAATTTTTTTAGAGTTTGCCGATCATAATAGAGTTAATGCACTAAAATGGATATTATGTATTTTTATCTGTATCTTTATCTTTTTCTAAACCTATACTGTGTTTTGATGTGGCATGTTAATTTCTATATTATTTCATCCTCTAAAGATGTTGGTGGAGTTGATACATTGGAAGGGGTATTATGTCATTTAATCTTTAAATTCTATTTTAGATTAGACCACTTAGATTGATTGCAAGTGGCATGTTTTTTTTACATTATTTTGTTCTTTAAGTATCATGGTAGAGTTGATACATTGAAAGGAGCACTGTGTATTTTTATTTTGAACTTCCTCACTACTTTGAATGCATGTGAGACAAGGTTAGCTAACTCGAGCTCATCCTCTTGTCCTCCGTCATCTTTTTCTTTGTCAACGCAACAAGGGGCTTGATTTGGATGGTACTGTATATCTTTGTTATGTCATGCAATGATTGCCTTAATTAATACTGGATGTGCAGTTCAAAGGAGTTGAACAACACTGATAAATTCATATTTATTTTGCTTGATTGATTTGGTGAGGCTTGTGGATAATGAATCGGAAGGTGTGACTTTGGTTGACCAAACCATTATTGGATTGGATTTGACACAATCTGATCGGGCTCCATGTCATCATCATCTTAAACTTAAGCATGTTTAGTACTATTAGCTCTATCTTAACTTCTAATCGTAGTATATATATATATATATATATATATATATATATATATATATATATATATATATATATATATATATATATATATATAGAGAGAGAGAGAGAGAGAGAGAGAGAGAGAGAGAGAGGATATATTTTGACCAAGAAGGGATCAACGAGCAATTAATTGGCTAATGTCTCACACCACACCACTTAATTGATGATATGATCATCTTATCCGATAGCCACGAGTCAAAGAGACTCGAGTGACTAGTCAAACAAGACAATCAATAATAAAATTGGATAACGGACAATTCAAAGGGAAGGAATTTACTAGCAGCAGTTTGGCTAATATTTTCCTCCGCACATCACTACCATGGTAGTGGGATCTATTTGCATCACTCACTGTAGTCGCCGCAACACGCAAAAACAATTCAAAAACTAGTTAAGAAAGATATTTTATTTTTTGATTGTGACATAATATTTTAAATAAATTACTTTATTTTTTATAAATATATTTAACTTGTTCCTTTAGAGTTTGATTCATTTGCTCTAATTATTCGGTCATAGATGTTAGACGAAGGTTCTAATGATTCGATCATTACGAAAGACTATACATATACATATACAGTATGTTAAGCAAGATGATTGGATAATGATGACATGATGCATGTTATAAATTATTCAAATTAAAAAGAAAAAAAAAATATTTTCAAAATATTTATTTGAAAAGATGTTTTCTTTTATAGTTATTTTTTAAAGGTCGTGTCTTTTGATAAAATATCTATAAATAGGTATTTGAGGGTAAATTATTAACATTCCTCTTTGAAGATTCTTTATTGTTTGCTCAATACATATCTTCTAAAGGCTTGTCATATCCAAAAGGCTTGTTATATCCACTAAAACTATTTGCATCAAACTCGTAACAATCTTATCGAGAAGATGGTACAAATATCATTTTTAGAAAAGTGTTTAATATACGTTTCAAGCCTAAGTATATTTCCTACCGTATTCTTGATCTTGTGTTTGTTGTTTCTATAGTGTTTTTTTTCCTCTTCTTTGTCGTATTTTCCCAACATAAGCTGATAGGTAGTGTGCTGGAATTAATGGAAATTACGTGATTTTAACCACACATTTGACTTGTGTTGATAAAGAAATTGGAAATTTTGGTAATAAAGATTCAACCCAAAAGAGTAATTGCTGCTTTGCCTTCCTTTTTTATTATTCTGATACTGATCAAGAAACCACCTTCTTTGGATGAGTCTGAGCTTGATTTACCACCGGTAAATAGGGTCGGTTGAGATAGCACCAACAAACGAGCCGAGCCGAATCCTTCTACTGTGCTTGCTGGATTCTTTGAACGACGTGGTATTTATCCCCTCCAGGAACGGAAGAAGGCGAAGGCGGAGGCGGCGGCGGCAGCAGCAGCAGCGTGATGGAGTTCTGCCCGACGTGCGGGATGCTGCTGCAGATCGAGCGGGCGAGCCAAGGGCGGAGGTGCCGCCTCTTCTGCCCCACCTGCCCCTACGTCTGCACCATCTCCAACAAGGCTGATCACCTCACTACACTCCTTCCCTTCTCTTCTATTTCCTGTCTCCCTGTTCACCCTTGGCGTTGGTCTTTTGTCTCCTCAGATGGTCATCAAGCATAATTTGGTGAAGAAAGAATTGGAGCATATCTTTAGCGGCGCCGACAGCATGAAGTTTGCTCCAAGAACTGCAGGTGAGTAGTTGGCTACTTGGTGAATTGCCATACTCTCTTCTTCTTGCTTACGGGGTAAAGAAACATTTGCGAACCTGAGTATTGGGAAATCAAAAAGCCTAACAAAAATTCCATGAGATGCAAGTCTCCTCAGCCATCACACCCTACTCCTTTACAAGGAGTAACAGGATCAAGACGCTGTCACCTAAAAGATTTGTGTTGGTCTCGGTTTTATTCATCAGTCTTGCATTCTCTTGCACACTCTTCCAGTAACCAACCGTTCCCTAAGTTTTCTTGAACCCCTTGTTATCATGAGATGATGCGTAAGCTTTCGTTATCATCCACTCCGTTTCCAAGTAAACAAACGGCTCGACATAGTAAACCCGGTTCATGTTCCCGAGGTTAATCGGTGAATCGTTCGTTACTAGTGAAGCTACGCTTCTAAAATTGTTGTATCATTCATTACGTGCAAACCCAATTATGTGGCTACAGCCCATATATAGTACTTAGGTTTCTATATGATCTATTAGCTCAGCTTAATACCTACGCCTTGGTCTCGATTCGTAATGTAGTCCTAATTTGAAAATGACAAATTTGAGTAAAATACTCATAGCCTCACAAATTCCTCACACCGACGCCTATAATTTTTGCAGAAATTTCGAGATAAAGAAAATTAGAGCACATTATGAGAAATTAATTGATCAGTTGGATATTTGGGAGCTACCCAAAAAATTATTAATTAAATTATAATAGTTATCAGATCACAAGGCCTTTCCAAATGTAATCTTGAGAAAATTTAATGCCACTCAATACTAGATTCTTTTACTGCTTCGTATTTTTGTTGCAGCCTTCACCATTATTTGATGCGCGCATTAGATTATCATGATCAAGTAGGTAAAACTCCGTAATGCTTCTCTTAGTAAGGATATATTATATCTGTATGGATGTACCTACCTGCAGCAACCTGCCCAAGGTGTCACCACGGAGAGGCATTCTTCAGGCAAATGCAGATTCGTTCAGCTGACGAACCCATGACAACATTCTACCGATGCTGCAACGAGAGATGCAATTACGAATGGCGAGACGACTGATCTCATATCTGATGCGCATGGGAGTGGAACTGTTTTCGCTTTCTCAATCAAGCATCGGCGTACTCTTGTCCTATTTCTATTGCTTTCTGCATGCAGACCGGAAAGGAGAGGTAACCGATGGCAACATAAGATTTTGAACAGTCATAATGTATGTGCTTAACTATGCACATAATCTCGTTTCCTTTTTTTTTTGTTTTTTCGCTGTCAAATGTACGATAGCGAAGATTTAAGTGCGAAGTTTTCTATGCACACAACACGTTGCTGCTCGTTATGTCAAGATTGCAGCAGCAGACAGTCGATGAGAAGGAGAAAACAACATATGAAGAGGAGGGAGGACGGCAAGTCCGACAAGTTCACGTGTCCATCCGGAGCAATTGTGCGTTAGAATTAAAGCATGAAGAGGAAGGAGGACAGGAGTCCTCCACACGAGTACGTCCTTTTTTCCTAGAGAGTAATGAAGTGATTGATGCAGCTGCAATCTAAAGTGATCCAGCAGCTCTAAACTACCCCCATATATTACTGATAATCTAATTAATAACTCCCTTTCCCTTGGATGAGGAATCTACATTTGTTTGTTTTTTATGATAATGCATGTCATTGAAAGAAGAAACCCAAAACACTCACAAACAAACAAAAACACCTAGTCAAATTAGAATGGACTCCGTAGGAAGAATTAATGGAGTTTGTGATAAGAACAGACATGACATTGGACTGGGCGTGAGAATGTCCCATAACCAGGACAAGCTAGCATTGGAGGTGATATGGACAGGGCAGCACATCTCACTTGATGCCTGTCCTGTTGGCTTATTAATGCAGTACCACAGCTACCAAGAGCCTTGGGTAAGAAGGAAGATGATCCTAGAGCAGCATGTGGAAGGGTAAAAAATCTCCCTTTTACAAGCGAGAGATTATGTAAGCGGGTAAGTTAGTTAATAAGAAATGATATAAAAAATATGTAATTGATGTCTGATAATTTCATCGCTAATAAAATAAAAATTGATGATAATATATTTTAAATAAGAGTCTAACATTAAGTTAGAACATAGATCGGTGAAATCGATATTATCATAATATATTATAAGAGTGGACTGATGGGTAATATATACAGTAGATTGGTGATCCAATTGAATTCAATAGTGGATCTTGTAATTATGTTTTATTTCTTATAATTTCAACCGGTCAAGTTTGTTCTAAGAATACAATGTAAGCTGATATAAATATTTTATTATCAATATTGTCTACTCAATTAATATCGACGAAGGCATGAAAGTGAAGGAATGTGTATTCATAAAGAAAATGTTTATGATTGAGAGTCCCTTTAATATATTGTAATATATATTTTAGTATTGACTAATGTATAGTAAAGGATTGATATATAAACTCTAATAATTTATTGATTATAAATAGTCGAAAATAAAACGGGGGTACTTCGAGTTATGCAAAAAAGTTCGATCAAGGAACGAAATAAGTGGTACACCATACTAAACCTATTCTATTCATAAGAGTAGGCGCATAAAATGATGGAAAAGATAACTCGAACATCATATTTATAGTTTTGTCTATTACATTGTCCCCTACTTATTCATTTGATATCCTCATCCAGACTTTTTATGAATATTATATCTTTTTAATTTTGTTTAATCTTCAATTTTCAGTTCTAATTGTAGTGCACCTTATCATATTATTTTAACTTGTTAATAACTTTGATGTGGGAGGTTATGTTGATCTTGGTTTTTATGAATCCTGAAGATAAAAGAAAAAGACTGTGACTTTGGTGTTTAGTAGCAGCTTGGTCATCGAGAAGTGGCTAATTGCAAATAGGTTCAGAATGAGAGATGGGTAGTTTTGGAGAGAACAATAATTAGTTGGGAGTGCGAGAGAGAGAGAGAGTGGATACGCACCCAAATAGCTGGCTGCGAATGTCAAATCGATGACGTCCTCAGGGACGTGATCATGGGAGAACTTTCCATTCTCCCTACTCAGTTATACAAAAAAAGTCAACAACAAACATTGATAGGGTAGAGTTCCTTTGATAATAATAATAAATTTATTATCACAGTAAAATTTAATTGGTTTATCTTATTTTTCTTAAAGATTTATAAAAATTCTTCAAAGCCAAATCTTAAAACTTTAAAAATGATGTAACACCAACTGTTCGTCAACTTTAGGTTCGATACCAACCTTTATGAATCCTGTTACATTTTTTTATCTTTTAGATATATTCTTCATTGATAAAAAAATGATCAAAACATTAGGAAAACTCAAAACCATTCAAATTCTTAAGTTTATTATCTAAAACTTTATAAAACCAAAAATATTCTATTTCGTAACTATCCTCAATGGTAAAAACTTCAAAAAAAACAAAAAACAAAAAACCAAGATTCAACATTCTAGTTAAAAGTCTATCCCTAACTCCAATTAATTTTATGACTCTTGTAAGATTGGTTATTTTATATTTATGATGGAATCGTTCGTATAGTCTTTCGCCCTAAAAGGCTAAGAGGGTGGGATCGTTGGTACGATCCATATTTCCTTTTTCTATTTTTTATTTTTAAACTTTAATCTTATTTTCAATATATTATTCCTTACCTTTCTACTCAGTTGCTCGGTGGAGCAACGCGTCGTTCCGCTCGCACATCGTTCAGATCGCGTTATCCGGCGAGCCGTTGCAACACTCTTGAAGTAGTTAGAAAAATCGCCCTTCCGTGTTGATAAAGGAGGTTGGGCAACTAAGAAAAATAACCCTTCCGTGCTTAGAAAGGAGGTTGGGCAACTAACAGGTTGGTGATCCGATCCTACGTGTCGACGTCCGCAAATCATCAGTCTGAGGCGCCCGTGGTGGAACCCACCATGGCAGGCCGTCGTCGTGAAATGTTGTGAGATTGGAAATTATGGCAGTGCTTTTTCAGAAATAGCTAAAAGAGTACTCGCTAAAGAGAGAGAAAGAGCGCTAAACAGTCGTTGAACGGTCTTGCCATCTACCCCCAACCACCACACTTACACACACCGACAAGTAAATGCCTGCACCTATACTTATCCCTTGCTTCACACCCCCTCTTCGTTCTATGTTTTCCCTTGACGCCTCTTGGAGGAGTTCATAGCGACCGCAAAAGCGACAATGGCGACAGCCAGCGAGCTCGATAACAAGCATCGCAGCTCCCTTGGTAAGTAGGACTCTTCCTCCTCCTCCTCCTTACTCTCTCTCTCTCTCGCTTCCACCAGCATGATGCACCATCTGTTATGCTACCAACTCTGCTTCTGATGTGGATTGCAGGGGGAGCCGCAAAACTGGCGATGGCGGCGGCATTTTTGGTCGGGCTGGCGAGCTGGTACTACGCGGTGGAAATACGGCCGCCGCCGCCCACTCCGTGCGGGTCGGAGGACGGGCCACCGGTGACCGCGCCGAGGATTCGGCTGAGGGATGGACGGTTCCTGGCCTACTCCGAGACGGGGGTGCCCAGGGAAAGGGCTGCGTACAAGATCGTCCACTGCCATGGATTCGGCAGCTCCAGGCTCGACAGCCCCCGGGCCTCCCCGGTGAGCGAAAAACCCTAACTCTTCGTCGGTCTCCCCCTTTCATGCCGATAGGTTGAGTGTATTGGCAGCGATGGATGGGGATCGGAAGGGGAGGCGATCCAAGGGTCCCTCTCACTGAGCCACCAAAAACAGGGTCGGACGCCTTCCGATTGGTCCGGCTACCAAACCGGCCAAACCCCCTCCCCTCCCCTCCCCGCCGCCCGCCCTCCGCCCTCCTTAATGGGAATGTGTCCTGTGTCCTCACCTAGTTGGTGGCTCGGGCCAAAATCATACTGCACCTCGTGCCAAGCTAAACACTGACACCCATTTCTCACCACCATGACTCCTCGGTCTGAGGTCTCTTTTGTGGGCCTACAGTTGCCATTACCTGTTCCTTAGCACCTGTGTCGTAGCTGCTGTCTGCACCTTCACCAAAACAAAAGTAATAGATGATATTTAAACCACTACTCAGAACATTTCAAATGAATTTTATTGTTACAACCATCTTTGTAGTTTTGTGTTATTGATGAGTTAGTGACCTTAGAATTTTTTGTGTTGTCTTTTAGTCGACAATTAGGGAAACAGAATGATAATTATGCCTGTGAAGTCTAAAATTTGCTATATTTATGTGTAGTTATCCCTGTTCAGCAATTAAAGGTGCTTCTATAACAAATATCAACTTTACAAGAGAACATTGAAGGGATCAATATTAAAAAAAAATAAAGACATGGGAGTGAGGAACAATTACATTTCTTTAGTATAAATGTCAGTGAGCAAAATAATGAAATCATCCTGTGCAACTTCTGTGAGGTTCTAGTAACTTTCATGTTTAAAAGGTGTGGAAGTTGTGTTCTTGCTGAGTCATATATGGTTGCAACATTAGATTAGTAAGGTTGGCGAACTCACTATTTGATTTAGTTGAACACCGAGGGAGATAGTTCTTTCTTTGGTCCTCGAGTACCCATACATGACATTTAGACTGTTGAACTTGGTTGTACATGGGTCAATAATCATAAAGTTATTTAGTTTTTCTTATATTTATTGGAATAAAATTTTTTATGTACGCTAAAGTTAAAAAGTAATGTATATTAGCAGTAAGTCTTTAAATATTCTATGCAATCACGACATGTAATTGTTAATATTTGAACTTGCATTGTCAAGCTTGCACTTAGCAAATGTCAGAAAATTGATGGTTCACTGGACCTGACAAGTAGGATAAATTCCTTACAGTTCCTCATGATGAAATAAATAGTCGTTAGTAAAACCTTTATGTGACTATTAAGTTTCAGGTTTGAATACATCGTGTGGAAGTAGATTTTGCTCAGCCCTGCATAGTTGCAAACATTGAAGTACTAAGGTTGCTGTCCAAATTTTGATTGAATTGCTATAGAAGAGTTGAACACCACCTATACCTGAAGCTGACTTTTGAACTTGATTGCATTTGGATCATGAGTTAATAAGTTAGATTTTGGTTTCGAGTTCAAATGTATATTTGAATCCAACTGTGGCCCTTGTCAGATGGTCTCCTTCTAGATCACTTCTTGTAAGATCGAATTCCTATCAAACTAAGTCAGGGGATTTTTCGACTATAGCCCTTCTGACGATCGTGTCACTTGGATCGATCGTCAATTGCTTGTGGGCTCGATCTCCAATGGTGGCATGTTGGCATGCTGTCACATGTCGGCACATGGTGGCCATTCGTTCGTCACATCATTATCACTTATCAGTAACCGTCAATGGGTCGTAGACTTATCGAGTTAGAGGCATGCTTTACAATATTATTAATAATGATGGTAGCAATGGATGTGTTGTCGGTTAGTAGGTGTGATCTATCTCGGTCTCATAAGAAGAATGTCGTCGAAAGACTTGTTCGATTCATAGATCATACACTTTGGAATTAAAAAATTGAGACCATCATCAATGGCGGGAGGAGGCGTCATCATGGAAGTGATCGCCAGCAACATCATCGATCCACTACTACCTAGTAGGGTGTTGTACGCACGCAGCCTCTCTCACGTTGACGATAAACTCAAGAGCTTCCGGTCCTACCTCAGGTGGATGTGCATCAACCAGTTCGATGCTAAGTATGCAATAGTCTCGTGATCGCTCTTCCTCCTCCTAGGCATCTTCGTCTTCACTACCTCCCACTTCGTCCTCTCCTGTGCCCCCACCTATCTTACTTATGATGTGGTGCTATAGCTCTCCCTCACCTCCTCCTTCGACCTCTCCTACCTTTGCTTTTCTACTTTCGTCCGTCGTTACATCCTTCGTCGTTTCCTCTTCCTCGACAAGATAGATTTTTTTAAAAACTTAAATTACACATGTCATTATATTGATGATTTATTGTGAGTCAACATGCCACATAAGTAGACTCTAATGTTTGTCAACTCAAACTTGACGGGAGGAGCTTATATGCTACGTTTTTTAAAATATAAGAGTTATTTTAGATACGAACAAAATCATAAGGGCTTAAGTGATACATGATCAAAACCATAGGGGCTAAAATATATCTTTATTTTTAACTTAAATTATATATGTCATTATATTAATAAAATATTAATAGTTTATTATGAGTCAGCATGTCACGTAAGCAGATTTTAACGTATGTTAACTCAGATTTGACGGGATGAGTTTATATGCTATGTTTTAAAAAATATATAAGTTATTTTAGACATGAGTAAACTATGAGAGCTTAAGTGGTCCATTACCAAAATCACAAGGGCTAAAATGAACCTTAACCCTACTATAAATAACTCCCTAAACCATTCACACCCTTCACGCCTTCATATGCCCTCAAAGCATTTGGACTCTTGTATTTATAGACTTTAAAACTTTCAGCTTTTTTATTTAATAAGGTTCAAATGTCTTCTACACCAAGCTCCTTATCAATGGTCGACCGTGAGTTGAGCGGTTCTCCAGTTTCATCGCCATTTTCGGCATCAGTTTTCGCAACTCCCCCCCTCCAATGAAAGGGTCGGAGTCGTTGCTACGAGGGGGAATACCTTTTCCGAGGTGAGCCCATCAAGTAGTTGAGCCTCGCAAACTGCGTTGAGGTTGTATGACTTTGACTCTTAGATATCTAAGGTTGACCGAATACACATCAAAGAGGCTTTTAACATTCCTACCAAGATTGAGCTAATGGATCCTCGTCTTGGTGATCGACCATACAAGTCGCACCATTTCTTTTGCACCTCCTTTTACACCTTGGAGGTGGGGCTCAAAATTTTTTTTTCCATCCTTTTTATGTTGGAGTCTTGAACCTTTGGATGTTTTCCCCTACTCAAGTGGCACCAAACGCTTAGCAATATTTAGCCACCTTCGTTGGGGAGTGTCGAAGGCTTGATATCTCCCCAACTTTGACTTTGTTGTAGGCTTGTTTTATTGTGACCCTTAGGGATTTGACTTATTACCTTTCCGCCAATCCTGATTGTAGGGTTAGAATATATATATATATATATATGTATATATATATGTTTCTTCACGGAGGGGGTGGCCTGTCAACTTAGCATGGTTCATAGGGAAGTTTTGGAACTTGATTCTGAGGTTGAGTGGGTTGGAGCAAGAGTGACATCGCCAGTTATTTGTTGCCCTATTCGACGAGTTCACTACCATCTTCCAAATGAGCAAGGCTTGGCTCAAGGAAGTCGGAATCAATTTATGAGACTTTCATCTTGTAAGACTCCTAAGTGATGAAAGAAAGAAGAACTCATCTTCTTTTTTGATTACCTTCCTCGCATATGTAAAAGACTGAATGCATTCGATTTCTAATAAGGATTACTAATCTGAAATTTTTTGTGGAATCTTTTTTCATTAGTGGTTGTGAATGACTAACTTTATCAATCTTTTTGATCTTGGTTCTGTACAAATTAGATTTCTAAAAAAGATTACTAATTGTTATTTGAGCAAGTTAAATTTTGATTGTCTGAGTTGGAATGTATATTCGGATCCAATTGTGGTCCTTTTTAGATGGTCTCCTTCCACATATCACTTCTTGCAAGATCAAATTCTTATCAAACTAAGTTAGGGGCATTTTTTACTATAGCCCTTATCAAATTAGTATTTGAACTTAAAGCGATTAGACTAGTCAAACTAAGCAAGAGCTGAATGTCTCTCTCTCTCTCTAGGAACACGCTTGGAGTCATTTTATAGGCAATTATAGGCAACACTGGTGACAGTTATCCCTATGACCATCGACGAAAAATGAGAAATAGTTAATGACCCCAGCGGAGTAGTGGTATTGTGTTCGGCATGTTCGATACCCATAACGTCTGAACATGCTGACTGTCAGTTGCTCGGTTGGTTGCACACAGCATCTGATCTGACCCTCACTTACCTATGGGTCTAAACACACGAGTGTCACTCGGATCAATCACCATGTGCTTGTGGGCCTGAGCTCCTATGGTGGCATGCTGGCGTCTGACGTGGCCATCCGCACTGGCGTCATATGACAGCACATGGTGCCGGTCATGTCATTCTCACATCATAACACTATTCGAGAAGAAACATTCTAATGTATATTAGCATGTTAGCTATATTACCTACATGTCAAACAGGTCATTCAGTAGCTTTACAATTGCATCCGTTTGGTTGCTAGGAAGCATAAATTATTTTATGGTTGCATAAAGGTATGACAGGTTTGCTTTTTTTTTCTCTCTCTCTCACACACACATAAATTTAGGGTCTTACTATATGCTACTTGAGAAGGCTCGTAAGTTATCAACTCTTAAAATAATTCTTTGTGATGACAGGAATTGATAGAGGAGTTAGGTATATATATAGTAGGTTTCGACAGAGCTGGATATGGTGAAAGTGATCCCAATCCCAGTCGTTCACTGAGGAGCGAGGCGTCAGATATCGCGGAGCTGGCAGATGCTTTGGAGCTGGGCCCCAGGTTTTACCTGATTGGGTTCTCCTTGGGTGGCCATGCTGTCTGGGCGTCCATTAAGTACATTCCAGATAGGTAACTGTGGTTTGCTAGACTACAATGTCACGGTACATAGTTCAGGGTGTGTTTGCCGCCGCCGCAGCCTTACAAATAGATGTCATTTGGGTTTTACCTCCTGCAACATCAGACTGAGCAAGCACCTGAGAATGTTGCAATTCATTTCAGGATTGCTGGAGCTGCTATGATGGCACCAGTAATAAACTACAGATGGCCTGGGTTCCCGCGGAATCTATCAGAGGAGGCTTACAGAAAGCAACAGCCTGGAGATCAGTGGGCATTGCGAGTTGCATATTATGCCCCCTGGTTGCTGCATTGGTGGATGAAACAGTCGTGGTTGCCTTCCTCCACCGTTATCAAAGGCACAACCAATCTGCCCAACCGCTTGGATGCACAAGTTCGTGAGTACGCCATGAAGAATAGTGGAATGTTCGAAGAGGTTGGTGCTACCCCAGTGTCCTTTTTTTTATTTTTTATTTTGACCCATTTCAACTGTCCAAGGAGCTTTGTAGTATGACGCTGCAAGAACTAAATAATGCAAGCGTCACTGTGCTTGCAGAGGCGGAAACTTGCCACTCAGCAAGGCATGCTTGAGTCGTTTTACCGAGACATGATGGTGATGTTCGGGAAGTGGGAATTTGATCCGATGGATCTCTCGCAACCGCCCTTTCCAGTTCATCTATGGCATGGGGATGAAGACGGGCTCGTGCCGGTTACTCTACAGCGATACATCTGCAGCCGCCTCAGCTGGATCAACTACCATGAGCTGAAGGAAACAGGGCACTACTTGGGAGGTGTGCAGAGCTTGGTTGATGTTGTCCTCAAGACCTTGCTAGTGGTGTCGGTTTCAGCATGACCACGTATTTATCAGTTTGGAAAAAGAAGCACTCACAGGAAGCGGAATGCGTAATTCATACATGGGAGGGATAATAATTAGATCGCACATGCCCTATTTTAACAATGCATCCATTACTTATGCGAGATCACCCACCATATACACATTGTTAGAGAGAGAGAGAGAGAGAGAGAGAGAGAGAGATATATATATATATATATATATATATATATATATATATATATATATATATATATATATATATATATATATATATATATATATATATATATATGCTTGCATTGCGCTTTGACTATTGAATAATTAACGCCTGAACTTTGGTTGCATCCACTTGTGGATAAATTTATGGTTCAAATTTCTTAGACGGAGAGCATATCCGGAGAGAACTTAGTATACATTTTATTCAATCAGCTCGGATGGACGGCCGACACGGGCAGCGAGCACCTAAAGGAGCCACAATGTGTACTGTTTTCACTACGACATTAGGAGGAGTAATAGTAGCATTTAGAGAAAACAAGTTGTAGCCGTAAGTTGAGCCATTAGTAATAGTAGTTAGAGAAAACGTGAAAAAAAAGGAGTAAAAATTGATCTTAATGTTTAAAAAAAAAATGACAAGCACAAAGCAATAAAAAAATACTACTACTCTTATTTAAGATAAATATAATTAATAATATATATATAAGAGCACTTATGCTACAAGCCTGAAGCACAAAAACTCACGATATCTAAGAAATATGTTATATTTCATGAATAATTATCCTTGTCACAAGCCTCTATGGATATAATAGATGTTTGGCCACATAACAATGTACTCTTAAATGAAGTATTCAGACGTTAGCGCAAAAAAGATATTAGAATAGCTTTAGAGCGAGAAAGAGCGTTTACAAGACACCATTATCTCATATGAGTGTGCAATGTTTCCCTCCTATGTGTAAATCGTCATTTCCCTTTTTATTTATTTATTTTAATGTTTTTGGGGTCGGGGTCAGGCCATCTTATGAACAATGGATCCGCCGCGCACTGCTTTCGCCAAATTGCTTGCTTTGTCATGCGGCGGCACCTCTCCACCGGGGCCATGTCTTCCTCTGCCCCTTATTCGTCGTTCCTACCAGGTAAAAACCCTAGCTCGATCCGCCTCACGCATCAGCGGCGACTCAATGGTGTTCGTTTCTCTTTTCCCACCCGTTTCGTCGTCGTCGGTTCTTCCGTACGCTGCCTTGCCTCCTTCTCACCGGCCGAGCGAATCAAAATCCACAACCCTATCGTTGAGATGGATGGTGAGCCACATCCCCCTAGTGTGTGTGTGTTTGCTGCTTTTTTTAGAGGACTTAAACTGTTTTCAATAATTAATATAATTTGAGGATAACAAAAGCACTGGGGTGAACACTCATTGCACCATGTAGTCCTTAGTTTGTGCAGCTCCTCTGAAATGTAAAAATTGAGGATTATACTCTTTGGTTTTTAAAGGGAATTAAAAAAAAAAGAAATGTATAAATTGAGGGTAAGGATGCCTCCACCAAAACCAAACAGACATGCAGAATTATTTTACTCTTTATTGTCTAGTGTGGATTTTTTAGCAAGCATTTTTGGCCAACAATGTTTTGGTGTCATTTGTTTTACATGGATTTAATATGACTCTCATTTGACTTGCAGATGAAGTTAGAGTTAAAGAGTTTAAGCTCAAATCTATGTGGAGAAGCCCAAATGGAACAATAAGAAATATTTTAAATGGTTTGTTTTATAGTGCTTGGTTTTGCTATTTGATATTTTTTATATCATTAATTTCATATACAAATCCACACAATTATCTTTAAAGTCAATTTTACTCCACAATATGGTCATTCTGACTTTCAAAAAACAACTTTTATCTTTTATGTTGGATATAATGCTCATCTAGGTTGCTTCTTGGAACTTTTGTTATTGGTTAGCATGATTTGTTGCATATGGTTGTCCTCTGCATCTGTTTTCTTGTATTTAAGATCTAGGGAATATACGAGGACTATTCCTTAAACATTGTTAATTTATTTGGTAGCATGAGATTACAGAGTTCTTCTCAACCATTCAACCTAAGAATCCATTCAAGTTTTAATTGGTACCACTACATTTCCCTTATCTTGAGTACACAAGGAGTGCCCTTAAACTTTAACTTAAATTTTTAGGTACTACTAGTTCAACTTGATCTATGATGGCTAATTTTGATTGATTGAATGATTTAGGATCATCTTGGTCAATGATCCTGGTTCATCTCCAGCTATTTTTTGCTTATTATAATATAAATGTTTGATTCAATTACAACAATAACAACAACAATAGTAACAAAGCCAAAAGTCTTAACTATTTGGATTGACTACATAGGTCTTTTGCCGTCATTGAGATTTGTGAAAGGCCATATGTTTAGTTATGTTTAAAGTACTTAAATCTTTAGTTATAATTTCTATTAGTTGTTTTAGGTTTTCCTCTATCTCTTCTTGTACCACTAACATTAATTAAAGTTTAATTACAGATTTTAGATGGGTTTAGTGTGCAATCAAGCACAACTGTTTAGTGCCAAAGTGCTGGAAGACAATCAGGCTTGAAATCAATTGATATCGATCCAAATTCTATCGCTCGGTTCGGGTTAAGCCCAGTCTCGATAACGGTGGAAAATAGACATAAGAATCAATTGATTTCAAGCCCGACTCGACGATGCCGATTGTAAGCGGGCCAAACCAAAAAGGATAGTGCACCCGTCAGCCCTCCCGTAGTCGAGAACCCTAACCATCTTTTCTTTTCTTCTTTCAGTCTTCTGTGTTTCTTTATAAAGAGTATAGTTTGCAATTATCCTAACGTCCCCTATTGATATTTTTACATATTGGTGACAGGGGAGCTAAGCTTGAACTGTCTTTCTATGCTAACATCTACACGATAATATATGTTGGACGGTGATCGACTCTAATGTTTCATATTAATCGATTATAATTAATTATCAGATTTTATCTTCCCTATTGACTTGTTTCAATTAATTGTACGATATTATCTTAATGGTAAGTGATAATTTCATTATCATAAAAAATATTTTTTTATAAAACAAAATAAAAAATCGAAAAATAGAGAAAATGAATTAATGTCTATTTTCCACCGTTACCGAGACGGGGCATAACCCGAACCGAGCGATAGAATTTGGATTGAGATCAATTGATTTCAAGCTAGACTCGACGATGCCAATTGTAAGTGGGCCAAACCAAAAAGGATAGTGCACCCGTCAGCCCTCCCGTAGTCGAGAACCATAACCATCCTTTCTTTTCTTCTCTCAATTTTCTGTGTTTCTTTATAAAGAATATAACTTGAATTATCCTAACGTCCCCCATTGATATTTTATGCATATGGGTGACAGGGGAGCTAAACTTGAACCGTCTTTGTATGCTAACCTCTACACGATAATATATGTTGGACGGTGATCGACTCTAATGTTTCATATCAATCGATTATAATTAATTATCATATTTTATATTCCCTAAAACTTGCTTCAATTAATTGTACGATATTATCTTAATGGTAAGTGATAATTTCGTTATCATAAAAAATATTTTTTTTATAAAACAAAATAAAAAACCGAAAAAGAGAAAAATGAGTTAATGTCTATTTTCCACCGTTACCGAGACGGGGCATAACCCGAATCAAGCAATAGAATTTGGATCGAGATTAATTGATTTCAAGCCTGACTCGACGATGCCAATTGTAAGTGGGACAAACCAAAAAGGATAGTGCACTCGTCAGTCCTCCCGTAGTCGAGAACCCTAACCATCCTTTCTTTTTTTCTTTCAGTCTTCTGTGGTTCTTTATAAAGAATATAGCTTGCAATTATCCTAACGTCCCCCATTGATATTTTATGCATATGGGTGACAGGGGAGCTAAGCTTGAACTGCCTTTCTATGCTAACCTCCACACGATAATATATGTTGGACGGTGATCGACTCTAATGTTTCATATCAATCGATTATAATTAATTATCAGATTTTATCTTCCCTATCGACTTGTTTCAATTAATTGTACGATATTATCTTAATGATAAGTGACAATTTTGTTATCATAAAAAAATATTTTTTTTATAAAACAAAATAAAAAACTGAAAAAGAGAGGAAAAGAGTTAATGTCAATTTTCCACCGTTACCGAGACTGGGCATAACCCGAACCGAGCGATATAATTTGGATCGAGATCAAATGATTTAAAACCCGACTCGACGATGCCAATTGTAAGCGGGCCAAACCAAAAAGTATAGTGCACCCGTCAGCCCTCCCGTAGTCGAGAACCCTAACCATCCTTTCTTTTCTTCTTTCAGTCTTCTGTGTTTCTTTATAAAGAAATATAGCTTGCAATTACCCTAACGTCCCCCGTTGATATTTTATGCATATGAGTGACAGGGGAGCTAAGCTTGAACCGTCTTTCTATGCTAACCTCTACACGATAATATATGTTGAACGATGATCGACTCTAATGTTTCATATCAATCGATTATAATTAATTATCAGATTTTATCTTCCCTATCGACTTGTTTCAATTAATTGGACGATATTATCTTAATGGTAAGTGATAATTTCGTTATCATAAAAAATATTTTTTTTATAAAACAAAATAAAAAACCGAAAAAGAGAGGAAATGAGTTAATGTCGATTTTCCACCGTTACCGAGACAGGGCATAATCCGAACTGAGCGATAGAATTTGGATCGAGATTAATTGATTTCAAGCCCGACTCGACGATGCCAATTGTAAGTGGGCCAAACCAAAAAAGATAGTGCACCCGTCAGCCCTCCCGTAGTCGAGAACCCTAACCATCCTTTTTTTTCTTCTTTCGGTCTTCTGTGTTTCTTTATAAAGAATATACCTTGCAATTAACCTAACGTCCCCCATCGATATTTTATGCATATGGGTGACAGGAGAGCTAAGCTTGAACCGTCTTTCTATGCTAACCTCTACATGATAATATATGTTGGACGGTGATCGACTCTAATGTTTTATATCAATCGATCATAATTAATTATCAGATTTTATCTTCCCTAAAGACTTGTTTCAATTAATTGTACGATATTATCTTAATGGTAAGTGATAATTTCGTTATCATAAAAATTATTTTTTTTATAAAACAAAATAAAAAACCGAAAAAGAGAGGAAATAAGTTAATGTCTATTTTCAACCGTTACCGAGACAGGGCATAAACCGAACCGAGCGATAGAATTTGGATCGAGATTAATTGATTTCAAGCCCGACTCGACGATGCAAATTGTAAGTGGGCCAAACTAAAAAGGATAGTGCACCCGTCAGCCCTCCCGTAGTCGAGAACTCTAACCATCCTTTCTTTTCTTCTTTCAGTCTTCTGTGTTTCTTTATAAAGAATATAGCTTGCAATTATCCTAACGTCCACCATTGATATTTTATGCATATGGGTGATAGGGGAGCTAAGGTTGAACCGCCTTTTTATGCTAACCTCTACACGATAATATATGTTGGACGGTGATCGACTTTAATATTTTATATCAATCGATTATAATTAATTATCAGATTTTATCTTCCCTATCGACTTGTTTCAATTAATTGTACGATATTATCTTAATGATAAGTGACAATTTCGTTATTATAAAAAAATATTTTTTTTTATAAAACAAAATAAAAAACTGAAAAAGAGAGGAAAAGAGTTAATGTCTATTTTCCACCGTTACTGTGACTGGGCATAACCTGAACCGAGCGATAGAATTTGGATCGAGATCACATGATTTAAAGCCCGACTCGACGATGCCAATTGTAAGCGGGCCAAACCAAAAAAGATAGTGCACCCGTCAGCCCTCCCGTAGTCGAGAACCCTAACCATCCTTTTTTTTCTTCTTTCAGTCTTCTGTGTTTCTTTATAAAGAATATAGCTTGCAATTACCCTAACGTCCCCCATTGATATTTTATGCATATGAGTGACAGGGGAGCTAAACTTGAACCGTCTTTCTATGCTAACCTCTACACGATAATATATGTTGGACGGTGATCGACTATAATGTTTCATATCAATCGATTATAATTAATTATCAGATTTTATCTTCCCTATCGACTTGTTTTAATTAATTGTACGATATTATCTTAACGGTAAGTGATAATTTCGTTATTAAAAAAATAATTTTTTTATAAAACAAAATAAAAAATCGAAAAAGAGAGGAAATGAGTTAATGTCTATTTTCCACCGTTACCGAGACAAGGCATAACCCGAACCAAGCGATAGAATTTGGATCGAGATCAATTGATTTCAAGCCCGACTCGACGATGCCAATTGTAAGTGGGCCAAACAAATAAGGATAGTGCACCCGTCAGCCCTCCCGTAGTCGAGAACCCTAACCATCCTTTCTTTTCTTCTTTCGGTCTTCTGTGTTTCTTTATAAAGAATATACCTTGCAATTAACCTAACGTCCCCCATCGATATTTTATGCATATGGGTGACAGGGGAGCTAAGCTTGAACCGTCTTTCTATGCTAACCTCTACACGATAATATATGTTGAACGGTGATCGACTCTAATGTTTCATATCAATCGATCATAATTAATTATCAGATTTTATCTTCCCTAAAGACCTGTTTCAATTAATTGTACGATATTATCTTAATGGTAAGTGATAATTTCGTTATAATAAAAAATATTTTTTTATAAAACAAAATAAAAAACCGAAAAAGAGAGGAAATAAGTTAATGCCTATTTTCCACCGTTACCGAGACAGGGCATAAACCGAACCGAGCAATAGAATTTTGATCGAGATCAATTGATTTCAAGCCCGACTCGACGATGCCAATTGTAAGTGGGCCAAACCAAAAAGGATAGTGCACCCGTCAGCCCTCCCGTAGTCGAGAACCCTAACCATTCTTTCTTTTCTTCTTTCAGTCTTCTGTGTTTCTTTATTAAGAATATAGCGTGCAATTATCCTAACGTCCCCTATCGATATTTTATACATATGGGTGACAGGAGAGCTAAGCTTGAACCGTCTTTCTATGCTAACCTCTACACGATAATATATGTTGGACGGTGATCGACTCTAATGTTTCATATCAATCGATTATAATTAATTATCAGATTTTATCTTCCCCGTCGACTCGTTTCAATTAATTATACGATATTATCTTAATGGTAAGTGATAATTTCATTATCATAAAAAATATTTTTTTTATAAATCAAAATAAAAAACTGAAAAAGAGAGGAAAAGAGTTAATGTCTATTTTCCACCGTTACCGAGACTGGGCATAACCCGAACCGAGTATTAGAATTTGGATCGAGATCAATTGATTTTAAACCCGACTCGACGATGTAAATTGTAAGCGGGCCAAACCAAAAATGATAGTGCACCCGTCAGCCCTCCCGTAGTCGAGAACCATAACCATGCTTTCTTTTCTCCTTTCAGTCTTCTGTGTTTTTTTATAAAGAATATAGCTTACAATTACCCTAACGTCCCCCATTGATATTTTATGCATATGGGTGACAGGGGAGCTAAGTTTGAACCGTCTTTATATGCTAATCTCTACACGATAATATATGTTGGACGGTGATCGACTCTAATGTTTCACATTAATCGATTATAAATAATTATCTGATTTTATCTTTTCTATCGACTTGTTTCAATTAATTGTATGATATTATGTTAATGATAAGTGATAATTTCGTTATCATAAAAAATATTGTTTTATAAAATAAAATAAAAAACTAAAAAAATAGAGGAAAAGAGTTAATGTTTATTTTCCACCGTTACCGAGACTGGGTATAAAATCGAGCGATAGAATTTGGATCGAGAACTCTGATCATCCTTTCTTTGTTTTTTATGTTACTGGTTAAGCGGCGCCGAGCGAGCGTAGATCGCCCTGGCCGGACGCCTCCTGAGACCAGCCAAATCGAGTTGTCGATCTCTGACCTAGCGGACTCCTACGTTCTCCCCTCTTATCAAGATCCGGTACATGTTCTAGATCCCTCCTAAAAGTGATCTTCATGTGTCGATTCTTTCCGATTTGAACTCGTCGCTCTGTTTTCGGTATGGTCGCCGGCGATATAGTGTCGAGAATCGTCAATCGGGTTTCTCGGCACCTTCCATAGCCAGCAATACTGATCTTTCTCTCACAACCAATCTTACGGGTGCTGTTGATTCGTCTTCGCTCGCTCAGCGTCACCCAGCTCAGCATCACCCATGCCTCCGGTTGTGACATCCTTCGCTTATTTGCATCATCTTTTCTGTAAATTCTATTGTTATCCCCATCATCTGGCCTTACATCGATAGAGCACCAAGCATGGTCAGGTATCTGCTGGACTCAATGGCTGATACAGTTATATGCTTGGATGATCAAAAAAGCTCATCGACGATTCGGGTGACATGTCCACTCGATGGTTGATACAGTTACATGCTTGGATGATCAACAAAGCTCATTGATAATTATCAAATCCAACAGCTTTATGTTATCGACTAATTTATTATTTTTTCTCGAAGAAATTGGGTGATGCTAAGGGTAAATTCTTAATTTAAGATCAGTATGACATTCGATTGGGATTCGAGTGACATGTCCACTCGATGGTTGATACAGTTGTTACATGCTTGGATGATCAACAAAGCTCATCGATAATTACCAAATCCACCAACTGTCTTCCAGCACTTTGGCACTGAACAGTTGTGCTTGATTGCACACTAAACCCATCTACCATGGTTGAAAAAATATTGTTTACTTCTTCAGTGAGATCTGAAATTGACATCTGTATTGCTGGAATGACTTCCTTTAGTTGATCAACAAGTCCCTGAATAGCAGGATAAGTTAATGTAAAGACACACACAAAATAAAAAACCAGAACACCGGGAGAAAAGGAAAAAAAAAATTCATGATTTTACACAAAAAGGAAATGCCCACAATGTGATTAGAACTATTGATATGTTTCCTAATCACAGTTGAGGCCTACACCACATACAAGAAAACGTGTCACATGGCCGAGAACCCAATATAGATGACATTGAAGGATTAATGTGAAGTTATGATTGAAAATATGGCAAAATACAGTTTTTTGAACAAAATTCAATTATGCTTTAAATAAATCCAACCAGATTGCTCACTTAAAATTCAGATAAGAACAAATCAATAATTATAAGAATCAAAATGCAAAAGGATTATCATAAAAGTAAAGGGATAAAGGTCTGAAATTTTACAGGGAGGACTAGCCCCTAAATGATTAGTGTTATCCCGGTATCACTAGACCTGTATGCTAACTAAATGTTGGCGATGTTCTGCAAGAGTTGCAGCTAGTGACTCCGCATGCCCACTGCTACTGCTGTCAGATGCACTACTAAGCAGTTCCGGGCCCTCCCCTTCATTAGCTTTCACCTTTAGCAGCAAAGGTTGAAAAGCAATCAGCAAAATAAACAAACAGGAAAAAAATCACAAATAAAGAATTAAGTCGCTCTCTTAATAAACACATGTTATCAGACACCCAAAAAAACCGCAGCATTAAATAACGTTTGAGACATTGACAGGAACAATACTATGGTGATAAGGTAACTATTTATAGAATATGTCAACTTTCAAAGAGAAATCTGCATTAATTGTCAAGATATTCATCAGAAGTTGAGTGAATATAAAATCATAGATAAATTTTGCTGCCTACAAAATAAATATAGAATTTTCTTACAGTTTCCACTTCACTATATAAAAAACTTACTTTTGGTCCTTGCAACCATTAATTAGCTTGCAAATGCTAAAACGTTATTTTCATTGATACATCAAAAAATTATCAAACTGTGGTATTGAGACGAGTCAAGCTGGGAAAACTGATACAGTCACAAACGGCAACCGTGATCATGAACATACCATTACGTGGGTGTGCAGCAAGTTATTTGCCTGTTGAAATGTGGTTTAAATTTCTCCTAAGAAACTTGACACAAAATTGCCTAATTTTTTGTTTTCTTTTCTGTAACAAAACACTGCTTGCCTCTCCTTGAGAAAATGCAACCACAAGAATCCACAAGTTTAGATTTAACAGAAGCCTTAGGGTGTCTTCATGCCACACATAACTAATAGTTCCAGCAGCATCTGATTCTAACTAATCCACAACTTGATTACTCCCATAGAGGTAATGATGCTCTAAAGAAATGTGTTCATCAGGTATATCCAACTCCAAGATGCCCATCAAATAGGCAAACTAGGATTATAGAAATGCTACTGTATCTACTCAAGAAACATCGGAGGATGAATTTCCCTATATCCATATGCAACATAATATGCAGCATGACTACCACATTTTACAATTTTCATCACTAAAGCATTAAACATTACTTAACCAGTATAATCTGTGTGAACTAAAGTAATGAGCACTTAAGTGCCACAGCAACCATGGACTAATTATATAAGGTTCCACACCAGGAATCCCGGTGGTCACCAATATGGCCAGTGTGGATTTGCTGAAGTATATGCTGCTGGCTAACAAAATTCTATAACTTAAAAGGAGAATGACTGTATATCAAGTTACTTTTCAAGATGCAGTTATTTGGAAAAGCAGGGTTGCTCTGTATCCAGATTTATGATATATCTTAACTAAATGTAACGGAACATAGATCTACAACACAGAACAGCTGCTTTAAGTAGAGGCATCAATTTCTAATCACATGCACCAAGTCAAACCAAACCCACCGGACTGTTTAGGATAACTTGTCATGAACATAGTTCAGAGCCTGGTCGAGAACTCTTGACCTGTTGGCTGGTTGGCTATATTAAGGTCAAGCATACGTTTTGCTTATAGCAATGTTTTAATTATATCTTCTTGAACCCCCTTCTGACATGCAAAACCAAATATGATCAACCACTCTGACCATATAGCTATATAGTTTGGTTCCTCAATCCTCATTTAGAAATCTAAACCCACTAGAAAATTGGCTCGATTCACATCAGCCTTACATGTCCCTACTATAACCCATCTCAGCGTGACTGACCCAACTCGTCAATCACCTCTAGTTCAAGAATTTGTCATCTTTAAGATTTGTCCCTTTTTGCCTCTATGTACTGCTAATGAATTTGAAATTTTATTAACAGGAAAGGTTGACTGATGAAGTTGCTGAGATGACTTGTAAATTCTCCTCTGCTCAGATTGAGAAAGTCTCCGGTAGTCCAACTTTGAAACTCCCTCATTTATTCAATCTAACTCCAAATTCATCGGGGAAAGGCAACCAAGCACCAAAGCAGCATCCTGTAGGTAGTCAAACCAATCAGGAAACTTTGCCAGCCCCAAAAACAGTTTCACCTCCATTTACAATTGATGAAGATGGTGAAGCACAAGGTCAGCGCCTTCAGCCATTACCCACTCGAGGCGATCTTCAGATGTTGAAGATCAACAGCTATTATCCAGTTTCTACTTTGTTTACATAATAAATAGAGATGAGCAAATTTTACTTGTCTATTCACTATTCCATGTGGTTTAATTTTTCAGAGACTGATGATTATTATGCTCACAACATTCGTCGTTCTGTTCGTGAAGCTGCACTATCAAGCTCATCAAGCAACTCAGAATTGTTGCAGGAAAGAAGCAGTGATGATGGTTCTGAACACTTCTTTATACCTCTATCAACAACAGATGCTGCTTCTCAGAAAGAAATCGACTATGTTCCTAACTGGAGAAATCAACAACTGGTTTTCTCCTCACCACCAGAAGATCAGGCCCCGATGAACATGACAGATCTTTCCTGTAATGCCAATAGCCAGCAAAGCTTCATTCCAGATATGTTAAATAGATTGAATGGACTGAAGGAGAACAAAAACCTGGCCAGGCTGTTCCAACCATCCACTGAAAAAATACAAAGAACGCATCCTGAAGCTAACAACACTCTGGATCAAGTTTTCTCACCTCCATTGTTACTGGAATCATCATTCTTCCAAGATGCATACGAGGACTTGCTTGGTATGGTTAATATTTCCAGGCATGTGTTGGTATATTTTTTCAAACTGCCTAGTGTGGGTGTTGATTTTGGTCTTCACTGTCCGCTCTGTTGGCTGAGTGCATTGCTCATAGTTCTTGTTCCTGATTACTACACCGCTAACTGTGGCAACCATTTTCTTTTCTTCTGCAGCACCATTATCTGAAACTGATGCTGCTCTCATGGAACACTAGAGTTCCATATCCACCATGGTGGTGGTATTATATGCAGCTGAAGAGAAAGGTTAGATGCAGCAGTCTTGGTCAGAGGGCCAACATCATACATTTGTTTGCGATGCGATGGTGACTAACTTAAGCAACTGAAATATAAGGGTTTCTAATTCGAGTTTGAATCGTGTGATGTAGTCTAATTTACATGCGATTTCACTGTTGTTGTTGGTTGTTTTGATGATGGTGTCATTTTCTCTACCCGGTGTGTAGCAGCTGTAATTATGTTGTATCTTTTCCGACTTAACAAAATGTCCTTCTTACCCTTCAATGGCTTGTTTTGGATTTGTGGGTCAGATCTTTGTTATCGTCATGGGTAAATATTGGTGACATGTGGACTGCAAGTTATAATTCGGTATTTTGTGAATCAGGTTTTGTGCACAAGCAATCAGTTTGCCTACAAATGACTCATGGAGAATCCTCTGTAACCCATATGCAAATCAAAATTCTAATTGCATATAAGTCTCACAATTTTCTTGGTAGTCTGAGGGTATAACCATCAAAATTCTAATTGCATATAACTATCACAATTTTCTTGGTAGTCTTCGGGTATAACTATCAAAATTCTAATTGCATATAACTATCACAATTGCATATAACTATCAAAATTTTAATTTCCTTAATTTTACCTTCGAAACCACTATTTTAACATCTTTGTGCGATGCAATAGCACAAACAAATTCTCAAAGAATCCATAAGCCTTTATCCGATTTGCTCTTCAAATTCTAAAACACTCTTTTAAAAAACTCAACACTCAATCTAACTTTCCTCCTTTCATTAGAGTGTTGGACATCTGGAGTAAGTTTGGCGAGAGACTCATCATCTAGTCGGTTTGCCCGATGGGTGGTGGGCTCAGTCATGGTCGTCACAAATTATGGAATTATCACCGACTCACCCATCCTTCACTGCAACTTTCTTGATGACCGTCATGCCTCCTTCATGGCAAAATCTTCTTGCTCTTTTTCTGCTTGAGCCTCTTGCTGTGCTCATCTAATGATTTTTCCTGTTTGAGGGGTGGCAAGACACTATTGTCTTCAGATTCAGCTTAACTTAATACATGGGCTTCACTTGTTTCATCATCGTACTGGTCCCAGACTTTCTTTTCTTCTTGACTTTGCCAACTCTCTTCCTTTTAGATACTTTCTTACCGCTAGAGATTGGCAATTCATCATTATCTATGGTTTCAGTATCATCGCATACTTGTAGATCAGCTTGTTGATCACAAGTATTGCCATTGGAACCTGTTTAACAAGAATTTTGAGACATTATCAAATTGTTTTACATGACGAACGAGTTCCTTACAGATTTTCTAACATTAATTAAAGAAGAAAACCGACCTATTCTAGAATAGGATTTAGGTAAAAAGCTACCAACAATCTACATGTACAATTTGTTCCAACATCACTGTGCTGACAAGCACTGCCATAAAACATGCCTATTTGTCTGTGCTTCATGATATCATAACCCAAATACTTCATAGGCTAGCCAGATTTTTTTTTGTGGTAGAATACTTGACCAAACCTAAATGGAGGTACCATGACTAAAGATTCAACAATAACTAATGAGATGCCCATGACCACCGGGAACCAGAAGAGTCTTGATGGTAAGGCTTGTCTAAATCATTTGCTATTAATAGTGTAATACAGTAAATTTATTGCCAATGATGTAAGAAGTCCATGGACTGATATTACTAGTAACTAGCACACATGGGCATGCTGTTGCTCAGGTATGTATACTCTTGTAACCCAAATATTTTATCAAACTATATAAATCTGAACACATGGAATATGTTTTGATTGGGTTTTGTTTCAAATTTAGCATGCATTTAGGGCTTCGTTCATCATAACATGTGATCCAAATTGTACCAAGTGGGCCTTGTCATGTGACCCAAATTGCCTAAGCCCATGCATTATCAGCATCCCTGTCAGGTCATTTGCCTAAGTGGGATTATTAGGAAGTCACAATCTACCCTAACCAAATGGAGATGTCCTCAACAAAACTGGCTCAAAATCCCTCACTCAAGTACACTATTATCATGGTGCACATGATGTTCATGGTGTTAACCCTAAAGCTAGTTGACCTACTAATCCATTATTTGTATGGAGGTTAGCTATGTTTTAGATAAGACTTAGTTGACCTACTAATCCATTATTTATATGGAGCAGAAACAAACACACGAGATGTTAACCATGTTTGTTATTTGAAATAGATCAATCAAGTTACATGTACTAATATCACATTCATTTCCAATGTGGATCTACCGAAGTATTAAGTTGTATAGAGCCATAGAGCATGTAAATGTGAATTTGTAGTGTCAAATCCAAATTGTTAAATAAGTAATACCTGAGAAATGTGAATCGATCACCACATTTGTTAGATGTTGCTTGAGGAAAACCTATTAAAAAAAGAAATATACTCAATGATAGGTTTATACAAACCAAAAAGAAAATGTGAACTGTTTGCAAGCACTAGTTGTTGAACCTATGCATTCCTCTACAATATGCATCCAATTACCCCAATATAACCTATAAATTAATGGGCTTTACATGAAAAATGAATCTAAACCAAGAGGAAGAACTAAATTGCAAAGCACTACCAAACTTAAATTCCCTTCTTTAAAATTGTTCTATTATATGTAAGCCAAAGGATACTGAAAATTTTGTTGAAGCAAGATCCATTTATGAGCTGATAGTAGTTATAGCATACCGCAGATAGAAGTTGTCTCGTCTTTGCATCCCACACACGCAAATAGCTGTCCAATCCTATAAACCAATATCATCATTAAGCATGACCTTATAAACCTACGACCAAAACACTAATGCATAATGTGGCGAGTAAAGAACTAAGGTTTGCACGAAAGCATAGTTTGACATATTACTTGTGAAGACATGGCATATGAAATTAAAAATATTTCATGCTTAACTATAGTTTTACCAAAAAAAACTCATAGCAAGAATATATATTACAGTTTCAAACATGACAAGAAATTTCAGTCAAAGCTCTAGGGCCAGCAAAATAAGAGAAAAAGATTCTCTTACATCTTGAACGTTCAAAATTATAGTTAACTTTTAATAAAAAGTAAACTTGAATTTGCAAGGTACAAGTCACCACAAACAAGTATCCCAAAGTATGGCAGTACACTTTTCAGCATGTATCATCTTTTTAAATTACCAACAAGAGAACTTCCAAAACAACACATCCAAATATTACAAATGATGTCCATCTAATACCGAGTCTATTGAGGTGGGAACTACCTAAAACTTGATGATGCTTACTGCTACCATTGAGATATTTTCTTCAATAAAATCTGTCAACATGACATAGCTAGAAATGAGAATTTCACACTAGGCCGATGGTGTACTGCCCCAATGGCTAATCCAATCAAATTGGGGATTGGGTCAAGGTCGATGTCGGACCCAGGGTTGGGTTATAATTGTTCAAAACTAATCAGGACCGGGACAAGAACAATATCACCTATCCCCATCCCCATCTCAAGCCTCCCCCATCCTTTCTCCACGTATCCGACCGCACCAGAAAAAAAACCCCAGCAATTTCATATAAGTAATTTACCTACTATCTTGTTAATATAATTAAAGAATATATCAATAGTAAAAAATGTATTCATAAGCTATGAGATAATAGTTACATCAATCTTTATTGTGTCGGAGATGGTACTAAGTTTATGAACCCGAGTCAAAGATGAGGCAAGGTCAGGGGACTTGACTAAATCCAATTCAACTGGGTCGGGTTTGAACAGATTTGACAGGGAAACATGCATAATCATGGTTGAATTAGGGTACAATTTTCCAAAACCGATTTAAGTCCAAGACAAGGACAGATATCACCTAACCCAACCCCAAGCCTGCCTGCACCAGCCCATCTCACCCCAATGAAAAAAATGAACCCCCAACTATCTTGCAAATATAACTGAAGCATATGCCAATAATAATACATGTATTCTCGTAGGAAATTCATGCAGCGGTAAGACAGCTAGTACCATTAATTTTTTGTGTGGGTCATGGATGGTAATAAATTTATAAACCCGAGTCGAAGATGAGCAGGATGAGAGCCGTATGTTAGACATAACACTTTGGTTTTCATTAGAAACACAAACAGAAGGATGTTTATCTTTAACAAAATTGATTGTAAAATAACTCCCAATAAACCATGAAAAGTATGTCGAACATTAACCTTCAAGATGAAACAGTATGCACCAGTAATTTCTCTTGAAATGAAACAATGACTGATAATCCATGGAGGATCGTTACTCAACATATCAAAGAACAATAGAAAGCTTGAAAAGTTACATTAAATGAAAACCACCAAATATATTAAATTTGGTATATCTGAGTTATAAACTAAAAACTTCCAACATGGAACACTATTCTTTTTCCTTTTTTTCGAGGAAACAAAACACTATTTTGTGCCATGGTAGAAGTAAAATTGACTGAATATGTTGAATTAACAGTATACAACTTCTTACCACAAGATGCTATCATGGGAAGTTCTGGATGTCTCGCTATAGATCTGATGCTTCCAGAGCACTTACCAATAAAGCATCCGATCAGTTTTCTTGAAACAAGGAAATCGACTGCCATCTAGTCAACATCAAGAGTTAGTTCTAAATATTAGTAACCCTGAATCACTTGAATCACCAGGGGCCAATTCATCATTGATAGAAGCTAATTATTAATTGTCTAACAGGTGATACAAATGTGAAACCATTAAAAGAAAACTCAGATATTTCAAAATCATAAGCATCAGAATAACGGTAAATACTACAATTCAAAAAACTAAAATGAATGGTACTACCCATTACCCCATACTTTAACGACACTAGGAATTTGAATTGTTAAATAAGATTTTTCAGCTATAAGCATGTCCTAGCTTCAAGCTCACATTGGAAAAATCTACCCAGTTAATTAGATGAAATATTATTACTTGAACTGAGTTAATAACAGAAAATATAAGTTCCAAGTGAGTCAAGCTAGTTCCGTCTCTGATAATGAGCTCAATTCATTAACATTCTTTGGACCAAATCCTTAATCCAAGAGCACAGGTCACCAAAAATGTAAACATAAAGCATGGACTTCTCAGAAATGACAGAAAGCATTAATGCACAAAAAACAGGAGGATGACTACTTACCGCACATAGTTAAGAATAGTTGAGCCAGTTCATTGACAATGAAAAGAAATTAGAACATCATGTAATCAACTGAGAAAACTATGTAATATAGGAGTTAGCATAATTTCCTTTATGCATACCATACCTGCAACACATGTCACATTCAAACCTTTAGTTTCCTTGTTGGAAGTGACTATTCCTGGTTCTATATCCTTAATTCATGTTGAGTCTTAAACTTTTTTTACGATTTCATAAAGGCCTTCAACATCAGCTGATTACTTCTAAAATTGCTTATGATGTAGCCACATATATTGTCTGACATAAAACTGTTTGAAAGAACTTTCTGTTCTACTGAAAGTTTCAACTCCAACAATTTGACCATAAAGGAATAACAAGTTGAGGTTCATCGGACAGCCCAAAAACTAAAAAGTTTTTATCGATGAAATAAAATAAGAAACCGTGATAATTTTGTCCATTATGGTAATAGGACTTAGTTTATTATGGGAGTAGGAACAAGGAGCTAGACATATGATAAATGTCTATAAGAATCAAAGAGTCTTAGATATGAGATGATAACTAAACGGCAATCAGAGAAAGGATCTGATCAAGAAATTATATCCAATCAAGAAATTATATCCACAAAAAAAGAAAACAAAAGAGAAATAAACAAAACAACTAAATATAATTAACAATGTAGTTGTATAGTGACCTTGTAGAACTATGACTTTCACTAGTTCTCATACATGAAATTTCAGAATCATGAGATTATGATCATAAAAAACAACAAACTAAAGAGGATGAATGAATCGGGTAAATAAAATTAAAGCATAGCCGCATAGTGTACGTGTAGAACTATGTCTTTTACCTGTTCTCATATCAAATGAAGCAAGATCCCCAAAACCATTGCCTACATAGACTGTATAGCCATCTAGATCTTCACAAGCTGCTTTAATTGGAGATTCTCTAAAGTCGACTGAAATTACAGGTCTCCTCTGTGCTGAAGTATCATAAAGACGAATCTATCACAAGATATAATTTTTAACAAATAAGAGAATAATAACATACTGATCATTAGAATCTCATGCGGACTGAGTAATTAGTTTACATCATTTTCTCAACTTCTAAAGCAATGGGTCAAAAACTATTAACCACATACAAAAGATTCATTAATCAGGATAGACCATATGGTCAAGAATATTTCAACATTAATCAATAAACAGAAGAAAACTGTTTATTAACTACAAGTTGGTTAACACTCCAAATGTGCAAGCAGTATTTGTAAAAAAGTTTGGTCAGGCACTGTTATCATAAAATCAAACTTAAGGCTTTCACATGTATCCTCGATCTCATGGCAACAATTGCAAAAGTTGTCGAAAGACTTACAATAAAAGTTATACTCCCAACTATTAGCATTTTTTAGCTTGTAAGCTACAACTAGTAAACATATTTCATAGTGCCATACCTGATGATTGATCGTGCCAGCCACAACTTTTCTATGGTCATCTTCACTCAGAAAAGTTGCAGCAGTAAACCAAGTTGGAGAGAATATACCAAGTCTATTAGAAGGAGGCTACAAAAGACAAAGAGCAAACCGATAGAATCTTCATAATCAAAATACAAATAGACCAGAAACTCTCATTAAATTGCACTAATAAGAATGAAGTGACTCACAGATTTTGCACTCCAGATCTTACTGCATTTTCCAAGATCCCACATGTTCAATTCAATGCCATTCCTGAGAGAAAAGAAAACACAAATTAAAGTACTAGGCCAAAATTAGGCAATATAACAACCTTTCAAATTTTTATTAAAGAGGCTGTCACCCATGAATATAATTGCAACAAACTCATATACATTTCTTTAACAGCTTACGGAAACTTACCCTCCAAATAAGGCATAATTCTCACTTTTATCCACTGAAGAACATATTATTTTACCAGAAGAGCATACATTCCATGTAATATGAGAAGCAGTAGTTGAGTTTTCTGGCGCATCACCGACGGGAATGGACCTCAAGCAAGCATTACCCTTTTCCAGACAGGTAAGTAATGAAACTGACCTGAAAAACATAAGGATTGAATGAATATAAGAATGTGCATGCAATTCGAGATCACAACTAAAGTTTGTAAGTAACAGTACCACCATGAACTAAATTTTACTCGATAGATGTACAGAATTTCCATTCTTGCATACAGATGCATGCATATGCAAAATCATTGTGAATATACGTCAGCTAGTTCTCCTCTCTTCTAGTTCTAATACAACTTTCTTTGTCCACAAAGCTTTGCTCTTGAATCACTAGATAAACCTTCGTATTAAGTTTCACTATCTATATACATTGGAACCTTGGGATGTCAAATACAGGAGTAAGTGCTGAAAGCAAGAATAATCTCTCTGAACTTTTTTATTCAATGTCCTGCAGATACATATGCCTGCAGCAGTCTTTTAAACATGATAGTGTCATAGGTTTGACCCCCTAAATGCAAATTGGGCAGGTGCTAAAATTTTAATTCAACCATCTGTGATACTCTTTCACATGAACAAGTTTCTACAGAATATATCTTAGGTACAGCAGATTGGTAAAATGTTCGGATACAAGTTCAAAAAAATGCTTCATCTGCTATGAGCTATGAACTATGGCATTTATTTATGTTACCTTGATGGAACATCGATTCCTTTAGTTTTGAAGAGATGCAATCCAACAACATGATCATCATTAAGAGAGCCATCCAGTGATAAGGGTTGATCGATCTTAGTGATGCCCAAAGCCTCTCCATTAATAGGATTTAGACACTCAACCTGGAATTCATAGAATATCCCATGTTTCAACAACCTAGAAAAAGAGGGTTTTCTCTTGTTTCATATATGATAACTTACCGAACCATTCTTGCGAGCAACAGCCAAAAGCTGCAAAGAATAGCAAACAATTTACAAGTGTCATGTCTAGAAGGTAGAAGAATATTTTACACGTCGAACTGTTATGAGATTAAAGATATAATTATACTAGAGTAACATATAAGAATTTCCTAACAAAGGAAAGAAAGGTGGAAACACATCTTTAGTGATTACATGCCAATCCAAGAATGCGAAATAGAATGTGACATTATAGTCAACAGAATTCGCAAATCCAAAACAGGGTTCCAATGAATTATAAAACTTCCTTATAGGAATTGATCCTAGATCTCAAACTAATCGTGAATAATCACATTAAAGTTTGTATAATACTTAGGAATGCTTGTCCACCGTAATCAAACTCTAAAATCTTTGAACATACACTTTTCTTTTGTAATGTTAAACCACCATATCTCCATTGATCATCCAAATTAAACTTTCAAGCTGGAAAGTGAAGGCACAAAATAGGTTTCTGCTTCTTTAAGAAAGAAGAACATAACATGAATATTAGCTTCAAACTAGAGAAGCTTTCATTAATATTCAAGAGAAACTAATAAGATCGATTTCTGGTTTACTTCAAAACTACCAAGAAGCCATGAAGATCCAAAAGGAGACTAACATAAGCTTTGATTTGATTGTTTACCTCCCATTAAGTAGTTAAGATTGTCATAGCATTCATTTATGTATAATAACTCAAATCCAACAAAGAATGTGATAACAAACCGGATCAGTTTTGTGATCAGAATAAGAAGCAGCAAGGACACAAGATGAAGCATTTGGCTGCCCCCATGTTTCTACCACCTTTGGAATTCCAGTCTTTCCATGAGCTTCGACAACTGAAAACTCATTGCAATATCACATCATGAGTTGTAATTAAGAAATGCATGCCATGTAGACCATTCAAGAAAGAGTAATGTTTAAGCAGGCGGCGCCTGGGCGCTCGCCCGAGCCCAGGCGTGGGCGCTTCGGGCGAGCGCCTGGGTAAATCAAGGCGACCGAACCAGAATTTAGGTCTGGTTCGGTTCTGATTCGGTTGTTAGTTGGTTCAATCGAACCAACTAAACCGATATAACCCCAACCCTAACCCTTACCCAACCCTAACCTCCTGCCGCAGCCGCTGCCGTTGCCGATCCCGATCCCGATCGCGATCTCGCTGCTCGTCGCTCCTGCTCCCGCTGCCGCTGCTCGCCGCTGTCGCTGCTCGCGCCTCCCGCGAGCCTTCCCGCTGCTCGCGCCTCCCTCGAGCCCTCCCGCAGCTCGCGCCTCCCGCGAGCCCTCTCGCTGCTCGCGCCTCCTACGAGCCCTCCCGCGAGCCTTCCCGCTGCTCGCGCCTCCCTCGAGCCCTCCCGCTGCTCGCGCCTCCCGCGAGCCCTCCCACTGCTCGTGCCTTCTGCTCCTTTTCCCTTTCCCGCTGCCGCCGCTCGCCGCTGCTGTGCCGCCGCTCGCCGCTGCTGTGCCGCCGCTCGCCGCTGCTGTGCCGCCGCTCGCCACTGCTGCTGCCGCCGCTCGCCGCTGCTTCCTCGTTTCTCCATCAGGCTTAGTATATAGTATACTCTTAATATTAAGTTTATTTGAATTTTGAAATGATTAATTTTCTGTTAATAGATTAATAATATATTATTTTGATTTTAATGTTGTTAATTTTTATTTATTTGAAATTATTAATTATATTATATATTTTTAT
The DNA here is from genome assembly GCF_036884655.1 of Musa acuminata AAA Group. NCBI lineage: Eukaryota > Viridiplantae > Streptophyta > Magnoliopsida > Zingiberales > Musaceae > Musa > Musa acuminata. Next base: position 349,227 of record NW_027020660.1, read on the forward strand.
ATTTTAGCGTCTCGCTTCGCTCGGGCGAGCGCCTGGGCGAGCGCCTAGCGCCTCGGGCGTTTGTGGACCTTGGCGCCTTTTGGCACCTAGCGTTTTTTAAATCACTGGGCAGTCATATGGTGTTTTGTTTGTCTTCAAGTTCCTTAGATTAATTGATAGTGGACATGTCACTCGAATCCCAGTCAAATGTCATACTAATCTTAAATTAAGAATTTACCCTTAGCATCACCCAATTTCTTCGAGAAAGAAAAACAAATTAGTCGATAACATAATGCTGTTGGATTTGGTAATTATCGATGAGTTTTGTTGATCATCCAAGCATTTAACAACTGTATCAATCATCGAGTGGACATGTCACCCGAATCCCAATCTAATGTAATACTGATCTTAAATTAAGAATTTACCCTTAGCATTACCCAATTTCTTCGAGAAAGAATAATAAATTAGTCGATAACATAAAGCTGTTGGATTTAGTAATTATCGATGAGTTTTGTTGATCATCCAAGCATGTAACTGTATCAACCATCGAGTGGACATGTCACCCGAATCGTCGATGAGCTTTGTTGATCATCCAAGCATTTAACTGTATCAGTCATCGAGTCCAGCAGATACTCTATCGATGTAAGGCCAGATGATGGGGATAACAATAGAATTTACAGAAAGGACGATGTAAATAAGCGAAGGATGTCACAACCGGGGGCATGGGTGAGCGAGCGAAGACGAATCAACAGCACCCGTAAGATTGGTTGTGAGAGAAAGATCAGTATTGCTGGCTATGGAAGGTGCCGAGAAACTCGATTGACGATTCTCAACACTATATCGTCGGCGACAATATCGAAAACAGAGCGACGAGTTCAAATCGGAAAGAATCGACACATGAAGCTCACTTTTAGGAGAGATCTAGAACATGTACTGGATCTTGACAAGAGGGGAGAACGTAGGAGTCCGCTAGGTCAGAGATCGACAACTCGATTTGGCTGGTCTCAAGAGACGTCCGACCAGGGCGATCTACGCTCGCTCGGCGCCGTTTAATCGGTGGCATAAAAAATAACGAAAGGATGGTCATGGTTCTCGACTACGGGTGGGCTGACGGGTGCATTATCCTTTTTGGTTTACCCCGCTTAAAAAACATCGTCGAGTCGGGTTTAAAATAAATTGATCTCGATCCAAATTTTATCGCTCGGTTCGGGTTATACCTAGTCTCGGTAACGGTGGAAAATAAATATTAACTCTTTTCCTCTCTTTTTTAGTTTTTTATTTTTTTTTATAAAAAAAATAATTTTTATGATAACGAAATTATCACTTATCATTAAGATAATATCGTATAATTAATTGAAACAATTCGATAAGGAAGATAAAATCTGATAATTATTTATAATCGATTGATATGAAACATTACAATCGATCATCGTCCAACTTATATTATCGTATAGAGGTTAGCATAGAAAGACGGTTCAAGCTTAGCTTCCCTGTCACTCATAAACATAAAATATCAATGGGGGACGTTAGGATAATTGTAAGCTATATTCTATATAAAGAAACATAGAAAACTGAAAGAATAAAAGAATTGATGGTTATGGTTCTCAACTACGGGAGGGCTGACTGGTGCACTATCCTTTTTTGTTTGGCCCGCTTACAATTGGCATCGTCGAGTCGGGCTTAAAATCAATTGATCTCGATCCAAATTCTAACGCTCGGTTCGGGTTATGCCCGGTCTCGGTAACGGTAGAAAATAGATATTAACTCTTTTCCTCTCTTTTTCAATTTTTTATTTTGTTTTATAAAAAAAATATTTTTTATTATAACGAATTTATCATTTACCATTAAGATAATATCATATAATTAATTGAAACGAGTCGATAGGGAAAATAAAATCTGATAATTAATTATAATCAATTGATATGAAACATTAGAGTCGATCATCGTACAACATATATTATCTTGTAGAGATTAGCATATAAAGACGATTTAAGTTTAGCTCCTCTCTCACTCATATGCATAAAATATCAACGGGGGACGTCAGGGTAATTGCAATCTATATTCTTTATAAAGCGGATCGAGATCAATTGATTTCAAGCCCAACTCGACGATGCCAATTGTGAGCGGGCCAAACCAAAAAGGATAGTGCACCCGTCAGCCCTCCCGTAGTCGAGAAACCTAACCATCTTTTCTTTTTTTCTTTCAGTCTTCTGTGTTTCTTTATAAAGAATATAGCTTGCAATTATCCTAACGTTCCCCATTTATATTTTATGCATATGAGTAACAGGGGAGCTAAGCTTGAACCGTCTTTCTATGCTAACATCTACACGATAATATATGTTGGACGGTGATCGACTCTAATATTTCATATCAATCGATTATAATTAATTATCTGATTTTATTTTCCCTATCGACTTATTTCAATTAATTATACGATATTATCTTAATGATAAATGATAATTTTGTTATAATAAAAAATATTTTTTTTATAAAATAAAATAAAAAACTAAAAAAGAGAGGAAAATAGTTAATATTTATTTTCCATCGTTACCGAGACTAGGTATAACCCGAACCGAGCGATAAAATTTGGATCGAGATCAATTTATTTTAAACCCGACTCGACGATGTTTGTAAGCGAGCCAAACCAAAAAGGATAATGCACCCGTCAGCCCTCCCGTAGTCGAGAACCCTGACCATCCTTTCTTTATTTTTTTTGCCACCGGTTAAGTGGCGTCGAGCGAGCGTAGATCGCCCTGGCCGGACGCCTCCTGAGATCAGCCAAATCGAGTTGTCGATCTCTGACCTAGCAGACTCGTACGTTCTCCCCTCTTGCAAGATCCGGTACATGTTCTATATCCCTCCTAAAAGTGAGCTTCATGTGTCGATTCTTTCCGATTTGAACTCGTCGCTCTGTTTTCGGTATGGTCGCCGGCGATATGGTGTCGAGAATCGTCAATCGGGTTTCTCGGCACCTTCCATAGCCAGCAATATTGATCTTTCTCTCATAACCAATCTTACGGGTGTTGTTGATTCGTCTTCGCTCGCTCAGCGTCACCTATGCCCCCGGTTGTGACATCCTTCGCTTATTTGCATCGTCCTTTCTGTAAATTCTATTGTTATCCCCATCATCTGGTCTTACATCGATAGAGCACCAGGCTTGGTCAGGTATCTGCTGGACTCGATGGCTGATACAGTTACATGCTTGGATGATCAACAAAGCTCATCGACGATTCGGGTGACATGTCCACTCGATGGTTGATACAGTTACATGCTTGGATGATCAACAAAGCTTATCGATAATTACCAAATCTAACAGCTTTATGTTATCGACTAATTTGTTATTCTTTCTCGAAAAAATTGGGTGATGCTAAGGATAAATTCTTAAGTTAAGATCAGTATGACATTAAACTGAGATTCGGGTGATATGTCCACTCGATGGTTGATACAGTTGTTACATGCTTGGATGATCAACAAAGCTCATCGATAATTACCAAATCCAACAGCATTATGTTATCGATTAATTTGTTTTTCTTTCTCGAAGAAATTGGGTGATGCTGAGGGTACATTCTTAATTTAAGATCATTATGACATTAGACTGGGATTCGGGTGACATGTCCACTATCAATTAATCTAAGGAACTTGAAGACAAACAAAACACCATATGATAGCCTAGTAGTTGGATCAACATAATGCGTCGATCAAGATGGGATGTTTACCAGACGATTACTATTAGTAAGCTGCTAAATGAGATAGAGGCTCCATTATGTCGAGATTCGAAAGAGGAGTTGGCTCCTGACTTCTGAAAGAATAGCTGTTTAGCATGACAGGATACCGATATTGTGGCTCTAAGGAACATGAAAAAATATGTTGAAGCTAGTTTAGATGTATACACAGTGTGATTATATAAAAGATCTTTTGTCTTTTTTTGTTTTCTCCTTCCCATCAAGTATGTTTGAAACTCGTAATTTTTGGGACATTGATTGATCTTTTTCTACCTACTTCTCTTTGGAGATTCCACAGCACAAGATTTTGCAGCCCCTACACCTTAATTGCTTTGTTATTCTTGTGTGTTCTATTGATCGGTTAATTGTTTTGCTTTTACTTACTGGTGAAATTTATAATTTCGGTGAAGTTTTGAGGAGCCAAAAGGTTTCAAGAAGATGCCACGAACAAGTGCATTGGAGTGCCCTGGATGCCCACCTTTGAGAGCCTTGACGACTGACGTGCTCGGTCTTGTAAAAGGTGGTTGTTATTGCTTAAACATTACTCTTTCTTGAATGGTCTACATGGCATGCATTTCTTAATTACAACTCATGATGTGATATTGCAATGAGTTTTCAGTTGTCGAAGCTCATGGAAAGACTGGAATTCCAAAGGTGGTAGAAACATGGGGGCAGCCAAATGCTTCATCTTGTGTCCTTGCTGCTTCTTATTCTGATCACAAAACTGATCCGGTTTGTTATCACATTCTTTGTTGGATTTGAGTTATTATACATAAATGGATGCTATGACAATCTTAACTACTTAATGGGAGGTAAACAATCAAATCAAAGCTTATGTTAGTCTCCTTTTGGATCTTCATGGCTTCTTGGTAGTTTTGAAGTAAACCAGAAATCGATCTTATTAGTTTCTCTTGAATATTAATGAAAGCTTCACTAGTTTGAAGCTAATATTCATGTTATGTTCTTCTTTCTTAAAGAAGCAGAAACCTATTTTGTGCCTTCACTTTCCAGCTTGAAAGTTTAATTTGGATGATCAATGGAGATATGGTGGTTTAACATTACAAAAGAAAAGTGTATGTTCAAAGATTTTAGAGTTTGATTACGGTGGACAAGCATTCCTAAGTATTATACAAACTTTAATGTGATTATTCACGATTAGTTTGAGATCTAGGATCAATTCCTATAAGGAAGTTTTATAATTCATTGGAACCCTGTTTTGGATTTGCGAATTCTGTTGACTATAATGTCACATTCTATTTCACATTCTTGGATTGGCATGTAATCACTAAAGATGTGTTTCCACCTTTCTTTCCTTTGTTTGGAAATTCTTATATGTTACTCTAGTATAATTATATCTTTAATCTCATAACAGTTCGACGTGTAAAATATTCTTCTACCTTCTAGACATGACACTTGTTAATTGTTTGCTGTTCTTTGCAGCTTTTGGCTGTTGCTCGCAAGAATGGTTTGGTAAGTTATCATATATGAAACAAGAGAAAACCCTCTTTTTCTAGGTTGTTGAAACATGGGATATTCTATGAATTCCAGGTTGAGTGTCTAAATCCTATTAATGGAGAGGCTTTGGGCATCACTAAGATCGATCAACCCTTATCACTGGATGGCTCTCTTAATGATGATCATGTTGTTGGATTGCATCTCTTCAAAACTAAAGGAATCGATGTTCCATCAAGGTAACATAAATAAATGCCATAGTTCATAGCTCATAGCAGATGTAGCATTTTTTTGAACTTGTATCCGAACATTTTACCAATCTGCTGTACCTAAGATATATTCTGTAGAAACTTGTTCATGTGAAAGAATATCACAGATGGTTGAATTAAAATTTTAGCACCTGCCCAATTGGCATTTAGAGGGTCAAACCTATGACACTATCATGTTTAAAAGACTGCTGCAGGCATATGTATCTGCAGGACATTGAATAAAAAAGTTCAGATAGATTATTCTTGCTTTCAGCACTTACTCCTGTATTTGACATCCCAAGGTTCCAATGTATATAGATAGTGAAACTTAATACGAAGGTTTATCTAGTGATTCAAGAGCAAAGCTTTGTGGACAAAGAAAGTTGTATTAGAACTAGAAGAGAGGAGAACTAGCTGACGTATATTCACAATGATTTTGCATATGCATGCATCTGTATGCAAGAATGGAAATTCTGTACATCTATCGAGTAAAATTTAGTTCATGGTGGTACTGTTACTTACAAACTTTAGTTGTGATCTCGAATTGCATGCACATTCTTATATTCATTCAATCCTTATGTTTTTCAGGTCAGTTTCATTACTTACCTGTCTGGAAAAGGGTAATGCTTGCTTGAGGTCCATTCCCGTCGGTGATGCGCCAGAAAACTCAACTACTGCTTCTCATATTACATGGAATGTATGCTCTTCTGGTAAAATAATATGTTCTTCAGTGGATAAAAGTGAGAATTATGCCTTATTTGGAGGGTAAGTTTCCGTAAGCTGTTAAAGAAATGTATATGAGTTTGTTGCAATTATATTCATGGGTGACAGCCTCTTTAATAAAAATTTGAAAGGTTGTTATATTGCCTAATTTTGGCCTAGTACTTTAATTTGTGTTTTCTTTTCTCTCAGGAATGGCATTGAATTGAACATGTGGGATCTTGGAAAATGCAGTAAGATCTGGAGTGCAAAATCTGTGAGTCACTTCATTCTTATTAGTGCAATTTAATGAGAGTTTCTGGTCTATTTGTATTTTGATTATGAAGATTCTATCGGTTTGCTCTTTGTCTTTTGTAGCCTCCTAATAGACTTGGTATATTCTCTCCAACTTGGTTTACTGCTGCAACTTTTCTGAGTGAAGATGACCATAGAAAAGTTGTGGCTGGCACGATCAATCATCAGGTATGGCACTATGAAATATGTTTACTAGTTGTAGCTTACAAGCTAAAAAATGCTAATAGTTGGGAGTATAACTTTTATTGTAAGTCTTTCGACAACTTTTGCAATTGTTGCCATGAGATCGAGGATACATTTGAAAGTCTTAAGTTTGATTTTATGATAACAGTGCCTGACCAAACTTTTTTACAAATACTGCTTGCACATTTGGAGTGTTAACCAACTTGTAGTTAATAAACAGTTTTCTTCTGTTTATTGATTAATGTTGAAATATTCTTGACCATATGGTCTATCCTGGTTAATGAATCTTTTGTATATGGTTAATAGTTCTTGACCCATTGCTTTAGAAGTTGAGAAAATGATGTAAACTAATTACTCAGTCCGCATGAGATTTTAATGACCAGTATGCTGTTATTCTCTTATTTGTTAAAAATTATATCTTGTGATAGGTTCGTCTTTATGACACTTCAGCACAGAGGAGACCTATAATTTCAGTCGACTTTAGAGAATCTCCAATTAAAGCAGTTTGTGAAGATCTAGATGGCTATACAGTCTATGTAGGCAATGGTTCTGGGGATCTTGCTTCATTTGATATGAGAACAGGTAAAAGTCATAGTTCTAAATGTACACCATGCGGCTATGCTTTAATTTTATTTACCTGATTCATTCATCCTCTTTAGTTTGTTGTTTTTTATGATCATAATCTCATGATTCTGAAATTTAATGTATGAGAACTAGTGAAAGTCATAGTTCTACAAGGTCACTGTGCAACTACATTGTTAATTATATTTAGCTGTTTTGTTTATTTCTCTTTTGTTTTCTTTTTTTGTGGATATAATTTCTTGATTGGATATAATTTCTTGATCAGATCCTTTCTCTGATTGTCGTTTAGTTATCATCTCATATCTAAGACTCTTTGATTCTTATAGACATTTATCAGATGTCTAGCTACTTGTTCCTACTCCCATAATAAATTAAGTCCTATTACCATAATGGACAAAATTATCACGGTTTCTTATTTTATTTCATCGATAAAACCTTTTTAGTTTTTGGGCTGTCCGATGAACCTCAACTTGTTATTCCTTTATGGTCAAATTGTTGGAGTTAAAACTTTCAGTAGAACAGAAAATTCTTTCAAACAGTTTTATGTCAGACAATATATGTGGCTACATCATAAGCAATTTTAGAAGCAATCAGCTGATGTTGAAGGCCTTTATGAAATCGTAAAAAAAGTTTAAGACTCAACATGAATTAAGAATATTGAACCAGGAATAGTCAGTTCCAACAAGGAAACTAAAGGTTTGAATGTGACATGTGTTGCAGGTATGGTATGCAAAAAGGAAATTATGCTAACTTCTATATTACATAGTTTTCTCAGTTGATTACATGATGTTCTAATTTCTTTTCATTGTCAATGAACTGGCTCAACTATTCTTAACTATGTGCGGTATAGTCATCCTCCTGGTTTTTGTGCAGTAATGCTTTCTGTCATTTCTGAGAAGTTCATGCTTTATGTTTACATTTTTGGTGACCTGTGCTCTTGGATTAAGGATTTGGTCCAAAGAATGTTAATGAAGTGAGCTCATTATCAGAGACGGAACTAGCTTGACTCACTTGGAACTTTTATTTTCTGTTATTAACTTAGTTCAAGTAATAATATTTCATCTAATTAACTGAGTAGATTTTTCCAATGTGAGCTTGAAGCTAGGACATGCTTATAGCTGAAAAATTTTATTTAACAATTCAAATTCCTAGTGTTGTTAAAATATTGGGTAGTACCATTCATTTTAGTTTTTTGAATTGTAGTATTTACCGTTATTCTGATGCTTATTATTTTGAAATATCTGAGTTTTCTTGTAATGGTTTCACATTTGTATCACCTGTTAGACAGTTAATAATTAGCTTCTATCAATGATGAATTGGCCCCTGGTGATTCAAGTGATTCAGGGTTACTAATATTTAGAACTAACTCCTGATGTTGACTAGATGGCAGTCGATTTCCTTGTTTTCAGGAAAACTGATGGGATGCTTTATTGGTAAGTGCTCTGGAAGCATCAGATCTATAGCGAGACATCCAGAACTTCCCGTGATAGCATCTTGTGGTAAGAAGTTGTATACTGTTAATTCAACATATTCAGTCAACTTTACTTCTACCATGGCACAAAATAGTGTTTTGTTTCCTCGAAAAAAAGGAAAGAGAATAGTGTTCCATGTTGGAAGTTTTTAGTTTATAACTCAGATATACCAAATTTAATATATTTGGTGGTTTTCATTTAATGTAACTTTTCAAGCTTTCTATTGTTCTTTGATTTGTTGAGTAACGATCCTCCATGGATTATCAGCCATTTTTGGATTTTATCCTTTAAAAATTCTCATTGCTTCATTTCAAGAGAAATTACTGGGTGCATACTGTTTCATCTTGAAGGTCAATGTTTGACATACTTTTCATGGTTTATTGGGAGTTATTTTACAATCAACTTTGTTAAAGATAAACATCCTTTTGTTTGTGTTTCTAATGAAAACCAGAGTGTTATGTCTAACATACGGCCCTCATCCTGCTCATCTTCGACTCGGGTTTATAAATTTATTACCATCCCTGACCCACACAAAAATTTAATGGTACTAGCTGTCTTACCACTACATGAATTTCCTACGAGAATACATGTATTATTATTGGCATATGCTTCAGTTATATTTGCAAGATAGTTGGGGGTTCATTTTTTCCATTGGGGTGAGATGGGATGGTGCAGGCAGGCTTGGGGTTGGGTTAGGTGATATCTGTCCTTGTCTTGGACCTAAATCGGTTTTGGAAAATTGTACCCCAATTCAACCGTGATTATGCCTGTTTTCCTGTCAAATCTGTTCAAACCCGACCCAGTTGAATTGGATTGAGCCAAGTCCCCTGACCTTGCCTCATCTTTGACTCGGGTTCATAAACTTAGTACCATCTCCGACCCAACAAAGATTGATGTAACTGTTATCTCATAGCTTATGAATACATTTTTTACTATTGATATATTCTTTAATTATATTAACAAGATAGTAGGGAAATTACTTATATGAAATTGCTGGGGTTTTTTTCTGGTGCGGTCGGATACGTGGAGAAAGGATGGGGGAGGCTTGAGATGGGGATGGGGATAGGTGATATTGTTCTTGTCCTGGTCCTGATTAGTTTTGAACAATTATAACCCAACCCTGGGTCCGACATCGACCTTGACCCAATCCCCAATTTGATTGGATTAGCCATTGGGGCAGTACACCACAGGCCTAGTGTGAAATTCTCATTTCTAGCTATGTCATGTTGACAGATTTTATTGAAGAAAATATCTCAATGGTAGCAGTAAGCATCATCAAGTTTTAGGTAGTTCCCACCTCATTAGACTCGGCATCAGATGGACATCATTTGTAATATTTGGATGTGTTGTTTTGGAAGTTCTCTTGTTGGTAATTTAAAAAGATGATACATTCTGAAAAGTGTACTGCCATACTTTGGGATACTTGTTTGTGGTGACGTGTACCTTGCAAATTCAAGTTTACTTTTTACTAAATGTTAACTATAATTTTGAACGTGGAAGACGTAAGAGAATCTTTTTCTCTTATTTTGTTGGTCCTAGAGCTTTGTCTGAAATTTCTTGTCATGTTTGAAACTGTAATATATATTCTTGCTATGAGTTTTTTTTGGTAAAACTATAGTTAAGCATGAAATATTTTTAATTTCATATGTCATGTCTTCACAAGTAATATGTCAAACTATGCTTTGGTGGAAGCCTTAGTTCTTTACTCGCCACATTATGCATTAGTGTTTTGGTCGTAGGTTTATAAGGTCATGCTTAATGATGATATTGGTTTATAGGATTGGACAGCTCTTTGCGTGTGTGGGATGCAAAGACGAGACAACTTCTATCTGCGGTATGCTATAACTACTATCAGTTCATAAATGGATCTTGCTTCAACAAAATTTTCAATATCCATTGGCTTACATATAATAGAACATTTTTAAAGAAGGGAATTTAAGTTTGGTGGTGCTTTGCAATTTAGTTCTTCCTCTTGGTTTAGATTCATGTTTCATGTAAAGCCCATTAATTTATAGGTTATACTGGGGTAACTGGATGCATATTGTAGAGGAATGCATAGGTTCAAGAACTTGTGCTTGCAAACAGTTCACGTTTTCTTTTTGGTTTGTATAAACCTATCATTGAGTATATTTCTTTTTTTAATAGGTTTTCCTCAAGCAACATCTAACAAATGTGGTGATCGATTCACATTTCTCAGACGAAGGTATTACTTATTTAACAATTTGGATTTGACGCTACAAATTCACATTTACATGCTCTATGGCTCTATACAACTTGATACTTCGGTAGATTCACATTGGAAATGAATGTGATATTAGTACATATAACTTGATTGACCTATTTCAAATAACTAACATGGTTAACATCTCGTGTGTCTGTTTCTGCTCCATACAAATAATGGATTAGTAGGTCAACTAAGTCCTATCTAAAACATAGCTAACCTCCATACAAATAATGGATTAGTAGGTCAACTAGCTTTAGGGTTAACACCGTGAACATCATGTACACCATGATAATAGTGTACTTGAGTGAGATTTTGAGCCAGTTCTGTTGAGGACATCTCCATTTGGTTAGGGTAGACTGTGACTTCCTAATAATCCCACTTAGGCAAATGACCTGACAGGGATGCTGATAATGCATGGGCTTAGGCAATTTGGGTCACATGACAAGGCCCACTTGGTACAATTTGGATCACTTGTTATGATGAACGAAGCCCTAAATGCATACTAAATTTGAAATAAAACCCAATCAAAACATATTCCATGTGTTCAGATTTATATAGTTTGATAAAATATCAGGGTTTCAAGAGTATACATACCTGAGCAACAGCATGCCCATGTGTGCTAGTTACTAGTAATATCAGTCCATGGACTTCTTACATCATTGGCAATAAATTTACTGTATTACACTATTAACAGCAAATGATTTAGACAAGCCTTACCATCAGGACTCTTCTGGTTCCCAGTGGTCATGGGCATCTCATTAGTTATTGTTGAATCTTTAGTCATGGTACCTCCATTTAGGTTTGGTCAAGTATTCTACCACACAAAAAAATCTGGCTAGCCTATGAAGTATTTGTGTTTGGGTATCATGAAACACAGACAAATAGGCATGTTTTGTGGCAGTGCTTGTCAGCACAGTGATGTTGGAACAAATTGTACATGTAGATTGTTGGTAGCTTTTTACCTAAATCATGTTCTAGAATAGGTCGGTTTTCTTCTTTAATTAATGTTAGAAAATCTGTAAGGAACTCGTTCGTCATGTAAAACAATTTGATAATGTCTCAAAATTCTTGTTAAACAGGTTCCAATGGCAATACTTGTGATCAACAAGCTGATCTACAAGTATGCGATGATATTGAAACCGTAGATAATGATGAATTGCCAATCTCTAGCGGTAAGAAAGCATCTAAAAGGAAGAGAGTTGGTAAAGTCAAGTAGAAAAGAAAGACTGGGGACCAATACGATGATGAAACAAGTGAAGCCCATGTATTAAGTCAAGCTGAATCTGAAGACAATAGTGTCTTGCCACCCCTCAAACAGGAAAAATCATCAGATGAGCACAGCAAGAGGCTCAAGCAGAAAAAGAGCAAGAAGATTTTGCCATGAAGGAAGCATGCCGGCCATCAAGAAAGTTGTGGTGAAGGATGGGTGAGTCCGTGATAATTCCATAATTTGTGATGACCAGGACTGAGCCCACCACCACCCACCAGCTAGATGAGTCTTGCTAAACTTGCTCGAGATGTCCAATTCTTTGAGAATTTGCATCGCACAAAGATCTTAAAAATAGTGGTTTCGAAGGTAAAATTAATGAATTGCATTTCTCTGTGGTTACGGAGAATTGTGATAGTTATATGCAATTAGAATTTTGATTTGCATATGGGTTACAGAGGATTCTCCACGAGTCATTTGTAGGCAAAGTGATTGCTTGTGCACAAAAACCTGATTCACATAATGCCGAATTATATAACTTGCAGTCCACACGTCACCAATATTTACCCATGACGATAACAAAAGATCTGACCCGCAAATACAAAACAAGCCATTGAAGGGTAAGGACATTTTGTTAAGTATGAAAAGATACAGCATAATTACAGCTGCTACACAATGACCGGGTAGAGAAAATGATAGTTAGATAGATGCATCATCAAAACAACCAACAACAGTGGAATCGAGTGTAAAATTAGACTACATCACACGATTCAAGCTCGAATTAGAAACCCTTACATTTCAGTTGCCTAAGTTAGTCACCATCGCAAACGAATGTATGATGTTGGCCCTCGACCAAGACGGCTGCATCTAACCTTTCTCTTCAGCTGCATATAATACCACCACCATGGTGGATATGGAACTCTTAGTGTTCCATGAGAGCAGCATCAGTTTCAGATAATGGTGCTGCAGAAGAAAAGAAAAAGGTTGCCACAGTTAGCGGTGTAGTAATCAGGAACAAGAACTATGAGCAATGCACTCAGCCAACAGAGTGGACAGTGAAGACCAAAATCAACACCCACACTAGGCAGTTTGAAAAAAATAATACCAACACATGCCTGGAAATATTAACCATACCGAGCAAGTCCTCGTATGCATCTTGGAAGAATGATGATTCCAGTAACAATGGAGGTGAGAAAACTTGATCCAGAGTGTCGTTGACTTCAGGATGCATTCTTTGTATTTTTTCAGTGGATGGTTGGAACAGCCTGGCCAGGTTTTTGTTCTCCTTCAGTCCATTCAATCTATTTAACATATCTGGAATGAAGCTTTGCTGGCTATTGGCATTACAGGAAAGATCTGTCATGTTCATCGGGGCCTGAACTTCTGGTGGTGAGGAGAAAACCAGTTGTTGATTTCTCCAGTTGTAGTAATCAGGAACATCGTCGATTTCTTTCTGAAAAGCAGCATCTGTTGTTGATAGAGGTATAAAGAAGTGTTCAGAACCATCATCACTGCTTCTTTCCTGCAACAATTCTGAGTTGCTTGATGAGCTTGATAGTGCAGCTTCACGAACAGAACGACGAATGTTGTGAGCATAATAATCATCAGTCTCTGAAAAATTAAACCACATGGAATAGTGAATAGACAAGTAAAATTTGCTCATCTCTATTTATTATGTAAACAAAGTAGAAACTGGATAATAGCTGTTGGTCTTCAACATCTGAATATCGCCTCAAGTGGGTAATGGCTGAAGGCGCTGACCTTGTGCTTCACCATCTTCATCAATTGTAAATGGAGGTGAAACTGTTTTTGGGGCTGGCAAAGTTTCCTGATTGGTTTGACTACCTACAGGATGCTGCTTTGGTGCTTGGTGGCCTTTCCCCGATGAATTTGGAGTTAGATTGAATAAATGAGGGAGTTTCAAAGTTGGACTACCGGAGACTTTCTCAATCTGAGCAGAGGAGAATTTACAAGTCATCTCAGCAACTTCATCAGTCAACCTTTCCTGTTAATAAAATTTCAAATTCATTAGCAGTACATAGAGGCAAAAAGGGACAAATCTTAAAGATGACAAATTCTTGAACTAGAGGTGATTGACGAGTTGGGTCAGTCACGTTGAGATGGGTTATATTAGGGACATGTAAGGTTGATGTGAATCGAGCCAATTTTCTAGTGGGTTTAGATTTCTAAATGAGGATTGAGGAACCAAACTATATAGCTATATGGTCAGAGTGGTTGATCATATTTGGTTTTGCATGTCAGAAGGGGATTCAAGAAGATATAATTAAAACATTGCTATAAGCAAAATGTATGCTTGACCTTAACATAGCCAACCAGCCAACAGGTCAAGAGTTCTCGACCAGGCTCTGAACTATGTTCATGACAAGTTATCCTAAACAGTCTGGTGGGTTTGGTTTGACTTGGTGCATGTGATTAGCAATTGATGCCTCTACTTAAAGCAGCTGTTCTGTGCTGTAGATCTATGTTCCGTTACATTTAGTTAAGATATATCATAAATCTGGATACAGAGCAACCCTGCTTTTCCAAATAACTGCATCTTGAAAAGTAACTTGATATACAGTCATTTTCCTTTTAAGTTATAGAATTTTGTTAGCCAGCAGCATATACTTCAGCAAATCCACACTGGCCATTTTGGTGACCACCGGGATTCCTGGTGTGGAACCTTATATAATTAGTCCATGGTTGCTGTGGCACTTTAGTGCTCATTACTTTAGTTCACACAGATTATACTTGTTAAGTAATGTTTAATGCTTTAGTGATGAAAATTGTAAAATGTGGTAGTCATGCTGCATATTATGTTGCATATGGATATAGGGAAATTCATCCTCCGATGTTTCTAGAGTAGATACAGTAGCATTTCTATAATCCTAGTTTGCCTATTTGATGGGCATCTTGGAGTTGGATATACCTGATGAACACATTTCTTTAGAGCATCATTACCTCTATGGGAGTAATCAAGTTGTGGATTAGTTAGAATCAGATGCTGCTGGAACTATTAGTTATGTGTGGCATGAAGACACCCTAAGGCTTCTGTTAAATCTAAACTTGTGGATTCTTGTGGTTGCATTTTCTCAAGGAGAGGCAAGCAGTGTTTTGTTACAGAAAAGAAAACAAAAAATTAGGCAATTTTGTGTCAAGTTTCTTAGGAGAAATTTAAACCACATTTCAACAGGCAAATAACTTGCTGCACAACCACGTAATGGTATGTTCATGATCACGGTTGCCGTTTGTGACTATCAGTTTTCCCAGCTTGATTCGTCTCAATACCACAGTTTGATAATTTTTTGATGTATCAATGAAAATAACGTTTTAGCATTTGCAAGCTAATTAATGGTTGCAAGGACCAAAAGTAAGTTTTTTATATAGTGAAGTGGAAACTGTAAGAAAATTATATATTTATTTTGTAGGCAGCAAAATTTATCTATGATTTTCTATTCATTCAACTTCTGATGAATATCTTGACAATTAATGCAGATTTCTCTTTGAAAGTTGACATATTCTATAAATAGTTACCTTATCACCATAGTATTTTTCATGTCAATGTCTCAAATGTTATTTAATGCTGCCGTTTTTTTGGTGTCTGATAACATGTGTTTATTAAGAGAGCGACTTAATTCTTTATTTGTGCTTTTTTTCCTGTTTGTTTATTTTGCTGATTGCTTTTCAACCTTTGCTGCTAAAGGTGAAAGCTAATGAAGGGGAGGGCTCGGAACTGCTTCGTAGTGCATCTGACAGCAGTAGCAGTGGGCATGCGGAATCACTCGCTGCAACTCTTGCAGAACATCGCCAACATTTAGTTTGCATACAGGTCTAGTGATACCAGGATAACACTAATCATTTACGGGCTAGTCCTCCCTGTAAAATTTCAGACCTTTATCCCTTTACTTTTATGATAATCCTTTTACTAATTCATGGGCAATTCTATTTTTCACGGGGCCTGCTGCCTATTGTCTTCAAACAAAATGCTAACTGCATACATGAAACATAACAACTGTCAGATCAGCTTGTGCTACAAATGGGTTTTCTGGTTAGATGGACAAGTTTCGTAAGATTTACCTCGGATGTTGCAAGTAGAGGAACCCTGTATAGGCCAATGTCAGTTGTCTATGCTTTCCATGATAATGTTCTCCAAATGTAATCTTCTTTTATAGATTAACTTAAGCCAAAAGACAACGTGGTTCGAAGTGCTTTATGAATCGAGGTGCATGTGAATCAATTATATATGAGCTCTTGTATAAGTTGGAAATTTGCGATGTTGTATTATTTATTATAACCTTTAGAAATGTTAGTTTTTTTGCAGTTGTGTTAAACCCAGCTACAAAACCATGTGCTTGCTGTTAACCTTAGTGGGTTGCTTGCAAGTGCTGGGTAATAAGCTCTTGAAGAAAGATGGATATTCTTAAAGTACTTCATGGAATGTGAAAAAGGAAGAAAAAAAAGAAAGTCAAACCTTATATCCTTGTTGCTTTTTCGTTTTTCTACTTCCTTTGGTTTTAGACCTCGCACCGATAGTAATATAAAAATTAAAAACCTCGGCTTTGATTTCACGGATGTCTTTTGTCCTTTCCTAGGCACTGCAGTTTTGGTCATTTTAATTTGAGGAAAACAATTCTAAGACCATAGTGATGATGATATAGCAATGATGTGGAATCAGACAGGTAATGGGTTATGAAGATACAATCACATAAAATTGGGATTCTAAGTACTCCGCAAAGTCAGTATGTATTTGTGAGAAAAGGTCATCTAAGAAAGCAACCGTGCGCACAAACATACTTTTACTAGAAAAGCGTCATCTAAGAAAGCAACCGTGCGCACAAACATATTTTTACTAGAAAAGCTAGATAGTATCCAAAAGAGCCCAGCAATGATCAAAACTACATTCTGAAATGTAGATGTGAATCCATGCAAATCTTTTAGGTTCATTCGAATCAATCAATATTTATTACTAATTATTATTATTATTATTATTATTATTATTTTGTTAATCGTGATATTGAATTATATGTCCAGTTTTGTTTATCTTATTGGAGCTGCAATGCTCTTCAATGATTCTTCATATTTATGCATCCCATAGGCTCATCCGAATCAACCAAGTAATCGATCCGGTTGAACCAAGCCGAGGAGCCTCATCGAACCCGAATGTTTTCACAAATTCACATTCAGTTCACAATCACTGAGCTCAAACCCAAGCACGGCTCGATTAATTGTGTGGCCTGACGAATCCGTGCACAATCCGCTCATATCAGTACTCCAACCATCAGATGCCGACCTCACGGCTCAATTCCTATGATATAAAAGATCGTGCTGGCCGAGTCAAAACTCTGTGTCTCTGGAAGCCTCGGCACGGCGGAACCCTTGCGCTCGCTCGCTCGCTCGCTTTGAAGATTGCGACTTTATCGCGCAATCCTCGGCACGACGAAACCCTCGGCACGACGGTATCCGCATCTGGTCTTCCTTGCCCGTTGAGGTAAGTTTCCTTCTTCTAAACCCTAGCTAGTTTTCTGATACCTTTATCGCGCTTGAATTTTTTTTGTATTGTTTCTGTGAAGTGCGTTGGCCTTTGATTTGATGACAACTTGAGCTAGGGTTTTCGTTGTTTTCCATCATCTGATCAAAATCGCTCAATTAGGGAAGAAAGATCAAAATCGAAGACAAGAGGGAAGGAGAGATCAAGAAGGGTAAGAAAAAGATCGAACAAGAGGAGATCGCGAGGGGTTCTTGGAGGATGAGATGGCGTTGAAATTTCTGAACGAGAATGGATGGCACACCGGGAGCCTCCGGAACATCCTGTGCTTCAGGACTTTCTTGATAGGAACTGTCTGACTAGGCAATTAAAGATACTTTGATTAAATTTATTGTTGCCTCTACTCTCCACATTTGGAAAAAGTATTATTAAGTCTCCATATGCTTAAATATCTCATTCGGGATTGTGATATTTCTTTGATGCAACCTTTTATAATAACGACTGTATTCTGAAGCCCTGTTCAAGATGTAGAAAATTTGACGTTCAATTGATGCCTAACAACGACATCGTCATCACGCAATACGCCATATCTTTATACTCAATCATGATGATTCACAAAAAATAAAAATCATGATAAAAGTACATAATAATCCTAAAAATAGTGGATCTTGACAATGCCAATTGTAAGCGGGCCAAACCAAAAAAGATAGTGCACCCGTCAGCCCTCCCGTAGTCGAGAACCCTAACCATCCTTTTTTTTCTTCTTTCAGTCTTCTGTGTTTCTTTATAAAGAATATAGCTTGCAATTACCCTAACGTCCCCCATTGATATTTTATGCATATGAGTGACAGGGGAGCTAAACTTGAACCGTCTTTCTATGCTAACCTCTACACGATAATATATGTTGGACGGTGATCGACTATAATGTTTCATATCAATCGATTATAATTAATTATCAGATTTTATCTTCCCTATCGACTTGTTTTAATTAATTGTACGATATTATCTTAACGGTAAGTGATAATTTCGTTATTAAAAAAAATAATTTTTTTATAAAACAAAATAAAAAATCGAAAATGAGAGGAAATGAGTTAATGTCTATTTTCCACCGTTACCGAGACAAGGCATAACCCGAACCAAGCGATAGAATTTGGATCGAGATCAATTGATTTCAAGCCCGACTCGACGATGCCAATTGTAAGTGGGCCAAACAAATAAGGATAGTGCACCCGTCAGCCCTCCCGTAGTCGAGAACCCTAACCATCCTTTCTTTTCTTCTTTCGGTCTTCTGTGTTTCTTTATAAAGAATATACCTTGCAATTAACCTAACGTCCCCCATCGATATTTTATGCATATGGGTGACAGGGGAGCTAAGCTTGAACCGTCTTTCTATGCTAACCTCTACACGATAATATATGTTGAACGGTGATCGACTCTAATGTTTCATATCAATCGATCATAATTAATTATCAGATTTTATCTTCCCTAAAGACCTGTTTCAATTAATTGTACGATATTATCTTAATGGTAAGTGATAATTTCGTTATAATAAAAAATATTTTTTTATAAAACAAAATAAAAAACCGAAAAAGAGAGGAAATAAGTTAATGCCTATTTTCCACCGTTACCGAGACAGGGCATAAACCGAACCGAGCAATAGAATTTTGATCGAGATCAATTGATTTCAAGCCCGACTCGACGATGCCAATTGTAAGTGGGCCAAACCAAAAAGGATAGTGCACCCGTCAGCCCTCCCGTAGTCGAGAACCCTAACCATTCTTTCTTTTCTTCTTTCAGTCTTCTGTGTTTCTTTATTAAGAATATAGCGTGCAATTATCCTAACGTCCCCTATCGATATTTTATACATATGGGTGACAAGAGAGCTAAGCTTGAACCGTCTTTCTATGCTAACCTCTACACGATAATATATGTTGGACGGTGATCGACTCTAATGTTTTATATCAATCGATTATAATTAATTATCAGATTTTATCTTCCCCGTCGACTCGTTTCAATTAATTATACGATATTATCTTAATGGTAAGTGATAATTTCATTATCATAAAAAATATTTTTTTTATAAATCAAAATAAAAAACTGAAAAAGAGAGGAAAAGAGTTAATGTCTATTTTCCACCGTTACCGAGACTGGGCATAACCCGAACCGAGTATTAGAATTTGGATCGAGATCAATTGATTTTAAACCCGACTCGACGATGTAAATTGTAAGCGGGCCAAACCAAAAATGATAGTGCACCCGTCAGCCCTCCCGTAGTCGAGAACCATAACCATGCTTTCTTTTCTCCTTTCAGTCTTCTGTGTTTTTTTATAAAGAATATAGCTTACAATTACCTTAACGTCCCCCATTGATATTTTATGCATATGGGTGACAGGGGAGCTAAGTTTGAACCGTCTTTATATGCTAATCTCTACACGATAATATATGTTGGACGGTGATCGACTCTAATGTTTCACATTAATCGATTATAAATAATTATCTGATTTTATCTTTTCTATCGACTTGTTTCAATTAATTGTATGATATTATGTTAATGATAAGTGATAATTTCGTTATCATAAAAAATATTGTTTTATAAAATAAAATAAAAAACTAAAAAAATAGAGGAAAAGAGTTAATGTTTATTTTCCACCGTTACCGAGACTGGGTATAAAATCGAGCGATAGAATTTGGATCGAGAACTCTGATCATCCTTTCTTTGTTTTTTATGTTACTGGTTAAGCGGTGCCGAGCGAGCGTAGATCGCCCTGGCCGGACGCCTCCTGAGACCAGCCAAATCGAGTTGTCGATCTCTGACCTAGCGGACTCCTACGTTCTCCCCTCTTATCAAGATCCGGTACATGTTCTAGATCCCTCCTAAAAGTGATCTTCATGTGTCGATTCTTTCCGATTTGAACTCGTCGCTCTGTTTTCGGTATGGTCGCCGGCGATATAGTGTCGAGAATCGTCAATCGGGTTTCTCGGCACCTTCCATAGCCAGCAATACTGATCTTTCTCTCACAACCAATCTTACGGGTGCTGTTGATTCGTCTTCGC
Source organism: Musa acuminata AAA Group (assembly GCF_036884655.1). Taxonomy (NCBI): domain Eukaryota; kingdom Viridiplantae; phylum Streptophyta; class Magnoliopsida; order Zingiberales; family Musaceae; genus Musa; species Musa acuminata. The sequence goes on from NW_027020660.1 coordinate 369,849, forward strand.
TCGCTCAGCGTCACCCAGCTCAGCATCACCCATGCCTCCGGTTGTGACATCCTTCGCTTATTTGCATCATCTTTTCTGTAAATTCTATTGTTATCCCCATCATCTGGCCTTACATCGATAGAGCACCATGTTGAATCTCGTATTTTGATGATGAAACTACTTGATATATGTTTATGATTTAATCTGCGTTTTGAGTAACGCAGGATGCTTTGATCAGGATGAGACAATTAAAGCAGGAAAATCATGTTGTGCCGGAGGAACATGTCAGAAGATTGGACGTCGGGCCGGTGGATCGGTCGACGTATCGACAGAAGGCTTCGGGCCGTGGACTCGGGCATCGGGCCAAGTAGAGCGGGTATTGTGCCAAGGATATCGGAGTTGCGGAGTCAACTGGCCGATTGGGCAATAGGCCGCAGGAGAGGACGATGCGCCGAAGAATCAGACGAAGCGTCGAGGGACCAATGACATGCCGGACAACTTGGTTAATTGCTTAGGATTAATTGTCTCGATCGAAGTTTTGTTTTAAGTGTGCAGGATTAACTACGATGAAAGATAGACAAGCAGCAGGAGTTGCGCCGGAGTCAAGTTCATTATCACGTTGGGAGTTCAAGAGTTCGACGGAAGTTCGGACGGTCGTCGGAGGTTCAGCGAGGACAGATCCGAGAAGTCCAGAAGCTTGCCAAGCGAAGCTCGTCGGAACTCGCCAAGTGGATCGTCGCAAAGTCCAGGAGTATGCCGGATGTCCGCAGAAGGATCACCGAGGGTTATCGGTTGATCGACGGAAGTTGGCCGGAAACTCGCCGGAAGAAGCGATTGACGCATCGGAGCAAAGCTGCAGAAGTTGTCTTAGAGTTAATCGTAGTTAGCATGATGATTAAGCATGAAAATGGGAGGTGATCCCATTAGCTTAATCTTGGGGCAATTGGGCCCCTGAAAAGATTCAAAGTGGGCCGAATGGAGTGAACCATTCGGACCCTGATTGCACCAGGAGGTGCAACCGCCCCAGCCAGGAGGTGCAACCGCCTGGGCTGTGGGGGTTGGGAGGTGCAACCGCCCCAGCCAGGAGGTGCAACCGCCAGGGCTGCGAGGCTGGGAGGTGCAACCGCCCCAGCCGAGAGGTGCAACCGCCCAGAGCTCAGTCTTCGAGCTAGACTGGGCGGTGCAACCTCCTCTGCCAAGAGGTAGCACCGCCAGAGCTCAAGTTTCGAGCTCTGCCAGGCGATGCAACCACCGAGCTCAGTCTTCGAGCTCTGGCAGAGAGGTGCATCAGCCTGAGCTCAGTCTCGAGCCCTGCCAGGTGATGCAATCACCGAGCTCAGTCTTCGAGCTCTGGCAGAGAGGTGCATCAGCCTGAGCTCAGTTTGGAGCTCTGCCAGGTGATGCAACCACCGAGCTCAGTTTCGAGCTCTGCCAGGTGATGCAATCACCAAGCTCAGTCTTCGAGCTCTGCCAGGTGATGCAATCACCGAGCTCAGTCTTCGAGCTCTGGCAGAGAGAAGCAATCGCCTGAGCTCAGTCTTCGAGCTCTGCCAGGCGGTGCCACCTCTCCAGTCAAGAGGTGCAACCGCCTAATCCCAGAATTCTGGGATTTGATCGATTTGATCGTTTTGAGCTCCAAATTTGAACTGGGTTGGGGCCTATAAATACCCCACCCATTCAGCACTGAAAAGATACAGATCCACACCGAATTCTTGATCTTTTCAGTGATTCTAAGAGCTCAAATCTGTGTAAAGTCCTAAAGTTCTCCTCCTTCTGTTCTTCAAGTCTTGAGTTGTAAAGAGAGGAGAGAAAGGATCTGTAAAGGTTGTCTCCTGAGCCTGTCAAAAGGAGAGAAACTGTAAAAGGGCAGTTAGCCTTCGCCCATTGAAGGAAGGCAGCTAGTTGACGTCGGTGACCTCGTCGGAGGAGGAAGCCAAAAGTGGAGTAGGTCAAGACTGACCGAACCACTCTAAATCTCTGGTTTGCTTTTACCTTGAGCACTTTATCATTACTGCAAACCTCCTACATTGCTACTGCCCTCAGCGCCTTTACGAACGAGTTTTTAAGCTCTGATCTTTCAGAATCTGCATTCAAACGTAAATCGTGTTTTCGTACGATCTTCACACTGCAGTTTACGCTTACATTCGGATTCCATTTATAACTGCAAATTGCTTTCTACGTAAAACGCTTTTCAAGGTTCAAAACTGCTTTTAGACGCAAAACTACATTTAGACGTAAAATTACGTTTAGACGTAAAACTGCGTTCAGACGCAAAACTGCGTTTAGACGTAAAACTGCGTTTAGACGTAAAACTGCGTTTAGACGCAAAACTGCGTTTAGACGTAAAACTGCGTTTAGACGTAAAATTGCGTTTTGACGTAAAACTGCGTTTGGACGTAAAACTGAGTTTAGACGCAAACTGCGCTTAGACGCAAACTGTGCTTAGACGCAAACTGCGCTTAGACGCAAACTGTGTTTAGACGCAAACTGCGCTTAGACGCAATCTGCACTTAGACGCAAACTGCACTTAGATACAAACTGAGAATTAGCTTTTGCATCATAATAGCTTTTATTGAACGAACGCAGCTTTTGGTTTTTAATCGCTGTAAGATTTCCGCTGCACTAATTCACCCCCCCCCTCTTAGTGCTCTCGATCCTAACAATTGGTATCAGAGCGGGGTATCTCTCATTTCGGATTTACACCCGAGAGAAATGGCTCTTCAAGAGGGCTATTCGGTCTTTCGTCCACCGTTCTTTAACGGATTGGACTACACTTACTGGAAAACTCGAATGAGAGTTTTCTTGATTTCTCTAAATCTGGATTTATGGAATATCATTGAAAACGGTTTTCAACTTCCCTCTAAACCAACAAACGAATGGTCGGATTTGGAGAAGAAGTATTTTTCTTTAAACGCAAAGGCTATGAATGCCTTATTTTGCGCTTTGGACAAAAATGAGTTCAATCGGATTTCTACGTGCGAAACGGCTTTTGACATTTGGCGAACACTTGAAATCACGCACGAGGGAACTAGTAGAGTCAAAGACTCGAAAGTTCACTTTTTATTGCATGATTTTGAGCTTTTTCGAATGCAACCAAGCGAGACTATAGGCGACATGTACACCCGTTTCACGGATGTCGTCAATAGTTTAAGAGCTCTTGGAAAATGTTTTTCGGATTTTGAACTCGTAAACAAGATTTTGCGTTCTCTTTCTAAGAAGTGGAATTCAAAAGTAACTGCAATACAAGAAGCTAAAAACCTAAACAACTTACCACTTGAAGAACTAATTGGTTCGTTGATAACATACGAAATGGTGCACAATGAACATGATGAACATGTTGAACACAATCACCTTCCAAAGAACAGGAAGGATTTGGAACTCCGGACAAATGAATGCCACTTGAGCGATGACTCAAGTGATGAGGACAATGATGAACAAAACAACCTTCCAAAGAACAGGAAGGATTTGGGACATAGAACATTTGAAGATCACTCGAGCATAAGCTCAAGTGATGGTGAACTTAAACTACAAATGAAACGAAAATTAAAAAGCAAAAAGAATGGAACTACTTGCTTTAAACGCAAGAAGAAGAACAAAAGTTGGGATGAATCGAGCTCCTCCGAAGACGAAGAAAAAATCAACAAAAGCGAGGTGGCAAACTACGCCTTAACAGCCTACGACGTTGAGGTAATTAGAATGCCTTTGATTTATTTTGAAATTACTTGACGCTTTCATAATGTATTTCCTTTTAGTTTAGAATTAATTTTCCTGAAAATTACATGATCATGCTAGTAATTTCGAAAATGATAATATTGCATATGCTATAATAAATAAATAAAATGATCTTGATTGAAAATATGAAATCATGGTTAAGAAGTAAAAATGTGTATTACGTTGATTTCCATTGATATTTCTCGACTTTAATTAAAGATCATGTTTGATTTGAAGAAATGCATAATGATGAAATTAAATATTTTGATTAACAATTTTATGCATGAGGTTTTAAGCCAATGATAAGCATGTGTTATTCTCATGAGTATATTTGAAAAACTATGGCAAAAATGTGCTCGAATGCATGAACGTGTTAAGATTATTTTTCGGACATTCTTGATTCAATGTTCAAATCACTTAATTGCCATGATGATTTTACACTATAACATGTTGGAAATTATATGTTTTGGATACATAAATTTTTATGATCATGAGCATGTTTTATCTTCATAATTGAACTTGAAAATCTATAGCAAAATCTTATCCGAATGCATGAAAGTACTAATTTCATTTTCGGATTCACTTAACAATTGGTATCCTAACAATCGGGTTTTCTCATACACTTATGAAAAATATTTTTCTAAAATGGATTTGATGAAATGATTCCTGCTTATAAATTCCATCTTGAAATATGAATGATAGTGTCTTTGCTTGCAAAGATTTGTTTCACATACATATCTCCTATGATTCATGTGCAGAAAAAGAATTTATAAATCATAATACAATGAGAATTCTAATGCAAAAATAAAGTGCTTTTGTGATTCTTTGCTAAAGAGAATAATTATTAAAATCATGATCTTGATAATTATAACATGAAGCTCTTTATAAATCAAGATCGTTCATTATGCTCCCTAGATTTATCAAAAAGGAGTTCTTCAAATGAAATGCAACTTGTCTTTTGATTTCATGATATTTTGTGAATCTCGAAATTAATTTTAATGACTTGATTATGAATTGATTTGAATAAGTTTTATTTAAATCATAATATTGATCTTGCAAAATTGAAGTCACAAATAATATCTTGTGGTATTCATGAATTGATACTCACAATATGAAAGCATTGATATTCATGACTTGGATTGGATTGAAACATTGTGTGCTTAAATTAATCATTCTCCTATGTTTCAAAAATTCCTTAAATGCCCTATGTGATGATTGAAAACTAACTTGATTTATGATGAATCATGAATCATGACTTGATCTATGATGTAAATGCCTTGAAATAATTGAAATATTTAACACTTTTATGCTCTTACCCCTACCTTCTTCTTGTTTTCAATGATAAAATGGGGAGAAGTTTTGATCATGCATGGTAGGATATAATTTGATAAAATTGATACCATCATGATATGAAACATTTATGATGTGCAATTATGCATGCAATACTTGCTTTCTAATTATGATGTGATGTATTGCATATGATGTAAATCATGATCTAAAATGCTATGAGTGCCAAGTTACACATTTTGAGAAGAAATTGCTATATTGAAACATTAATGTAATTATGAATGGTGATATGATATCATGCATGTAATACTTCAACTTATGATAATGATGCATGCAATGATAAAATATTCATGATGAAAAATTGTCTTGACATTCATAACTTGATTATTCATCCTTTGTCATGATTTTGAAATCGTTGTAAAAGGAAAAAAGAAGTACAAAACTGTATTCTCTCTTCCTTTTTTTTTACAATGACAAAGGGGGAGATAGCTAGCTTGTACAAGTCAAGAAGATGCAAAAACTTGACTGCTTGCTTGCCTATCTTAAGTAGCAAAGATTGCTAACTTGCTCATTTCAAGAAGAAAAATTGTCTTCTTGAACATCACTATCTTGAATATCTTAGTTGAAGCAAAACTTGCAATTTGCACATTGCAATAGGAAGCAAGAATCATGAGCTTACACAAGAAAGCTATCTTGTATTTGCTTTCGAAATTTTTGCTAGCTTATATATTGTGAAACTTGTATATCGTAAAAATTGCTAGCTTGTTGGTCTAAAGAGAAGCAAAAAGTTGCTATCTCAAAAGAGGCAAAAATGCTAACTTGCGCATCTAGCAAAGTGAGCAAAATTTTCAAGAAGCAAGAGTTGCCTTCTTGAACATCTCTAATTTGCTAGCTTACATGATGTAGAACTTGCTATCTTATATGCTATAAAACTTGCATATCTAAAACTTGATAGCATGAATGTTCTAAGCATGATGAAATATTTGCTAAATTTTCTGGCTTCAAAACTGCATGATGATAAAACTTGATAATATGTTTTTCATGCAATAAGTTGAACCAATATCACAAACACTTGATTGTGGTACTTCTCCTTTTTGTTGATGACAAAGGGGGAGAAGTATGTTGATGACATGACATGTGATGCATAAGTTTATGCATATGTTCATGTTGACGTGTTGCAAGTATTCATGATGAATATTGCAATGACTTGAATTCAGGTTGAATTCAAGGTTCTATCAATATGGCATATTGATAGGGGGAGTTTGTTTAAACTCCGGGAGTTAAGTTTAACTCCGTCATCAAGTGGTTGTCATCATCAAAAAGGGGGAGATTGTTGAATCTCGTATTTTGATGATGAAACTACTTGATATATGTTTATGATTTAATCTGCGTTTTGAGTAACGCAGGATGCTTTGATCAGGATGAGACAATTAAAGCAGGAAAATCATGTTGTGCCGGAGGAACATGTCAGAAGATTGGACGTCGGGCCGGTGGATCGGTCGACGTATCGACAGAAGGCTTCGGGCCGTGGACTCGGGCATCGGGCCAAGTAGAGCGGGTATTGTGCCAAGGATATCGGAGTTGCGGAGTCAACTGGCCGATTGGGCAATAGGCCGCAGGAGAGGACGATGCGCCGAAGAATCAGACGAAGCGTCGAGGGACCAATGACATGCCGGACAACTTGGTTAATTGCTTAGGATTAATTGTCTCGATCGAAGTTTTGTTTTAAGTGTGCAGGATTAACTACGATGAAAGATAGACAAGCAGCAGGAGTTGCGCCGGAGTCAAGTTCATGATCACGTTGGGTGTTCAAGAGTTCGACGGAAGTTCGGACGGTCGTCGGAGGTTCAGCGAGGACAGATCCGAGAAGTCCAGAAGCTTGCCAAGCGAAGCTCGTCGGAACTCGCCAAGTGGATCGTCGCAAAGTCCAGGAGTATGCCGGATGTCCGCAGAAGGATCACCGAGGGTTATCGGTTGATCGACGGAAGTTGGCCGGAAACTCGCCGGAAGAAGCGATTGACGCATCGGAGCAAAGCTGCAGAAGTTGTCTTAGAGTTAATCGTAGTTAGCATGATGATTAAGCATGAAAATGGGAGGTGATCCCATTAGCTTAATCTTGGGGCAATTGGGCCCCTGAAAAGATTCAAAGTGGGCCGAATGGAGTGAACCATTCGGACCCTGATTGCACCAGGAGGTGCAACCGCCCCAGCCAGGAGGTGCAACCGCCTGGGCTGTGGGGGTTGGGAGGTGCAACCGCCCCAGCCAGGAGGTGCAACCGCCAGGGCTGCGAGGCTGGGAGGTGCAACCGCCCCAGCCGAGAGGTGCAACCGCCCAGAGCTCAGTCTTCGAGCTAGACTGGGCGGTGCAACCTCCTCTGCCAAGAGGTAGCACCGCCAGAGCTCAAGTTTCGAGCTCTGCCAGGCGATGCAACCACCGAGCTCAGTCTTCGAGCTCTGGCAGAGAGGTGCATCAGCCTGAGCTCAGTCTCGAGCCCTGCCAGGTGATGCAATCACCGAGCTCAGTCTTCGAGCTCTGGCAGAGAGGTGCATCAGCCTGAGCTCAGTTTGGAGCTCTGCCAGGTGATGCAACCACCGAGCTCAGTTTCGAGCTCTGCCAGGTGATGCAATCACCAAGCTCAGTCTTCGAGCTCTGCCAGGTGATGCAATCACCGAGCTCAGTCTTCGAGCTCTGGCAGAGAGAAGCAATCGCCTGAGCTCAGTCTTCGAGCTCTGCCAGGCGGTGCCACCTCTCCAGTCAAGAGGTGCAACCGCCTGATCCCAGAATTCTGGGATTTGATCGATTTGATCGTTTTGAGCTCCAAATTTGAACTGGGTTGGGGCCTATAAATACCCCACCCATTCAGCACTGAAAAGATACAGATCCACACCGAATTCTTGATCTTTTCAGTGATTCTAAGAGCTCAAATCTGTGTAAAGTCCTAAAGTTCTCCTCCTTCTGTTCTTCAAGTCTTGAGTTGTAAAGAGAGGAGAGAAAGGATCTGTAAAGGTTGTCTCCTGAGCCTGTCAAAAGGAGAGAAACTGTAAAAGGGCAGTTAGCCTTCGCCCATTGAAGGAAGGCAGCTAGTTGACGTCGGTGACCTCGTCGGAGGAGGAAGCCAAAAGTGGAGTAGGTCAAGACTGACCGAACCACTCTAAATCTCTGGTTTGCTTTTACCTTGAGCACTTTATCATTACTGCAAACCTCCTACATTGCTACTGCCCTCAGCGCCTTTACGAACGAGTTTTTAAGCTCTGATCTTTCAGAATCTGCATTCAAACGTAAATCGTGTTTTCGTACGATCTTCACACTGCAGTTTACGCTTACATTCGGATTCCATTTATAACTGCAAATTGCTTTCTACGTAAAACGCTTTTCAAGGTTCAAAACTGCTTTTAGACGCAAAACTACATTTAGACGTAAAATTACGTTTAGACGTAAAACTGCGTTCAGACGCAAAACTGCGTTTAGACGTAAAACTGCGTTTAGACGTAAAACTGCGTTTAGACGCAAAACTGCGTTTAGACGTAAAACTGCGTTTAGACGTAAAACTGCGTTTTGACGTAAAACTGCGTTTGGACGTAAAACTGAGTTTAGACGCAAACTGCGCTTAGACGCAAACTGTGCTTAGACGCAAACTGCGCTTAGACGCAAACTGTGTTTAGACGCAAACTGCGCTTAGACGCAATCTGCACTTAGACGCAAACTGCACTTAGATACAAACTGAGAATTAGCTTTTGCATCATAATAGCTTTTATTGAACGAACGCAGCTTTTGGTTTTTAATCGCTGTAAGATTTCCGCTGCACTAATTCACCCCCCCCCTCTTAGTGCTCTCGATCCTAACACACCAAGCATGGTCAGGTATCTGCTGGACTCAATGGCTGATACAGTTATATGCTTGGATGATCAAAAAAGCTCATCGACGATTCGGGTGACATGTCCACTCGATGGTTGATACAGTTACATGCTTGGATGATCAACAAAGCTCATTGATAATTATCAAATCCAACAGCTTTATGTTATCGACTAATTTATTATTTTTTCTCGAAGAAATTGGGTGATGCTAAGGGTAAATTCTTAATTTAAGATCAGTATGACATTCGATTGGGATTCGAGTGACATGTCCACTCGATGGTTGATACAGTTGTTACATGCTTGGATGATCAACAAAGCTCATCGATAATTACCAAATCCACCAACTGTCTTCCAGCACTTTGGCACTGAACAGTTGTGCTTGATTGCACACTAAACCCATCTACCATGGTTGAAAAAATATTGTTTACTTCTTCAGTGAGATCTGAAATTGACATCTGTATTGCTGGAATGACTTCCTTTAGTTGATCAACAAGTCCCTGAATAGCAGGATAAGTTAATGTAAAGACACACACAAAATAAAAAACCAGAACACCGGGAGAAAAGGAAAAAAAAAATTCATGATTTTACACAAAAAGGAAATGCCCACAATGTGATTAGAACTATTGATATGTTTCCTAATCACAGTTGAGGCCTACACCACATACAAGAAAACGTGTCACATGGCCGAGAACCCAATATAGATGACATTGAAGGATTAATGTGAAGTTATGATTGAAAATATGGCAAAATACAGTTTTTTGAACAAAATTCAATTATGCTTTAAATAAATCCAACCAGATTGCTCACTTAAAATTCAGATAAGAACAAATCAATAATTATAAGAATCAAAATACAAAAGGATTATCATAAAAGTAAAGGGATAAAGGTCTGAAATTTTACAGGGAGGACTAGCCCCTAAATGATTAGTGTTATCCCGGTATCACTAGACCTGTATGCTAACTAAATGTTGGCGATGTTCTGCAAGAGTTGCAGCTAGTGACTCCGCATGCCCACTGCTACTGCTGTCAGATGCACTACTAAGCAGTTCCGGGCCCTCCCCTTCATTAGCTTTCACCTTTAGCAGCAAAGGTTGAAAAGCAATCAGCAAAATAAACAAACAGGAAAAAAATCACAAATAAAGAATTAAGTCGCTCTCTTAATAAACACATGTTATCAGACACCCAAAAAAACCGCAGCATTAAATAACGTTTGAGACATTGACAGGAACAATACTATGGTGATAAGGTAACTATTTATAGAATATGTCAACTTTCAAAGAGAAATCTGCATTAATTGTCAAGATATTCATCAGAAGTTGAGTGAATATAAAATCATCAGGATGTTTATCTTTAACAAAATTGATTGTAAAATAACTCCCAATAAACCATGAAAATATGTCGAACATTAACCTTCAAGATGAAACAGTATGCACCAGTAATTTCTCTTGAAATGAAACAATGACTGATAATCCATGGAGGATCGTTACTCAACATATCAAAGAACAATAGAAAGCTTGAAAAGTTACATTAAATGAAAACCACCAAATATATTAAATTTGGTATATCTGAGTTATAAACTAAAAACTTCCAACATGGAACACTATTCTTTTTCCTTTTTTTCGAGGAAACAAAACACTATTTTGTGCCATGGTAGAAGTAAAATTGACTGAATATGTTGAATTAACAGTATACAACTTCTTACCACAAGATGCTATCATGGGAAGTTCTGGATGTCTCGCTATAGATCTGATGCTTCCAGAGCACTTACCAATAAAGCATCCGATCAGTTTTCTTGAAACAAGGAAATCGACTGCCATCTAGTCAACATCAAGAGTTAGTTCTAAATATTAGTAACCCTGAATCACTTGAATCACCAGGGGCCAATTCATCATTGATAGAAGCTAATTATTAATTGTCTAACAGGTGATACAAATGTGAAACCATTAAAAGAAAACTCAGATATTTCAAAATCATAAGCATCAGAATAACGGTAAATACTACAATTCAAAAAACTAAAATGAATGGTACTACCCATTACCCCATACTTTAACGACACTAGGAATTTGAATTGTTAAATAAGATTTTTCAGCTATAAGCATGTCCTAGCTTCAAGCTCACATTGGAAAAATCTACCCAGTTAATTAGATGAAATATTATTACTTGAACTGAGTTAATAACAGAAAATATAAGTTCCAAGTGAGTCAAGCTAGTTCCGTCTCTGATAATGAGCTCAATTCATTAACATTCTTTGGACCAAATCCTTAATCCAAGAGCACAGGTCACCAAAAATGTAAACATAAAGCATGGACTTCTCAGAAATGACAGAAAGCATTAATGCACAAAAAACAGGAGGATGACTACTTACCGCAAATAGTTAAGAATAGTTGAGCCAGTTCATTGACAATGAAAAGAAATTAGAACATCATGTAATCAACTGAGAAAACTATGTAATATAGGAGTTAGCATAATTTCCTTTATGCATACCATACCTGCAACACATGTCACATTCAAACCTTTAGTTTCCTTGTTGGAAGTGACTATTCCTGGTTCTATATCCTTAATTCATGTTGAGTCTTAAACTTTTTTTACGATTTCATAAAGGCCTTCAACATCAGCTGATTACTTCTAAAATTGCTTATGATGTAGCCACATATATTGTCTGACATAAAACTGTTTGAAAGAACTTTCTGTTCTACTGAAAGTTTCAACTCCAACAATTTGACCATAAAGGAATAACAAGTTGAGGTTCATCGGACAGCCCAAAAACTAAAAAGTTTTTATCGATGAAATAAAATAAGAAATCGTGATAATTTTGTCCATTATGGTAATAGGACTTAGTTTATTATGGGAGTAGGAACAAGTAGCTAGACATATGATAAATGTCTATAAGAATCAAAAAGTCTTAGATATGAGATGATAACTAAACGGCAATCAGAGAAAGGATCTGATCAAGAAATTATATCCAATCAAGAAATTATATCCACAAAAAAAGAAAACAAAAGAGAAATAAACAAAACAACTAAATATAATTAACAATGTAGTTGTATAGTGACCTTGTAGAACTATGACTTTCACTAGTTCTCATACATGAAATTTCAGAATCATGAGATTATGATCATAAAAAACAACAAACTAAAGAGGATGAATGAATCGGGTAAATAAAGTTAAAGCATAGCCGCATAGTGTACGTGTAGAACTATGTCTTTTACCTGTTCTCATATCAAATGAAGCAAGATCCCCAAAACCATTGCCTACATAGACTGTATAGCCATCTAGATCTTCACAAGCTGCTTTAATTGGAGATTCTCTAAAGTCGACTGAAATTACAGGTCTCCTCTGTGCTGAAGTATCATAAAGACGAATCTATCACAAGATATAATTTTTAACAAATAAGAGAATAATAACATACTGATCATTAGAATCTCATGCGGACTGAGTAATTAGTTTACATCATTTTCTCAACTTCTAAAGCAATGGGTCAAAAACTATTAACCACATACAAAAGATTCATTAATCAGGATAGACCATATGGTCAAGAATATTTCAACATTAATCAATAAACAGAAGAAAACTGTTTATTAACTACAAGTTGGTTAACACTCCAAATGTGCAAGCAGTATTTGTAAAAAAGTTTGGTCAGGCACTGTTATCATAAAATCAAACTTAAGGCTTTCACATGTATCCTCGATCTCATGGCAACAATTGCAAAAGTTGTCGAAAGACTTACAATAAAAGTTATACTCCCAACTATTAGCATTTTTTAGCTTGTAAGCTACAACTAGTAAACATATTTCATAGTGCCATACCTGATGATTGATCGTGCCAGCCACAACTTTTCTATGGTCATCTTCACTCAGAAAAGTTGCAGCAGTAAACCAAGTTGGAGAGAATATACCAAGTCTATTAGAAGGAGGCTACAAAAGACAAAGAGCAAACCGATAGAATCTTCATAATCAAAATACAAATAGACCAGAAACTCTCATTAAATTGCACTAATAAGAATGAAGTGACTCACAGATTTTGCACTCCAGATCTTACTGCATTTTCCAAGATCCCACATGTTCAATTCAATGCCATTCCTGAGAGAAAAGAAAACACAAATTAAAGTACTAGGCCAAAATTAGGCAATATAACAACCTTTCAAATTTTTATTAAAGAGGCTGTCACCCATGAATATAATTGCAACAAACTCATATACATTTCTTTAACAGCTTACGGAAACTTACCCTCCAAATAAGGCATAATTCTCACTTTTATCCACTGAAGAACATATTATTTTACCAGAAGAGCATACATTCCATGTAATATGAGAAGCAGTAGTTGAGTTTTCTGGCGCATCACCGACGGGAATGGACCTCAAGCAAGCATTACCCTTTTCCAGACAGGTAAGTAATGAAACTGACCTGAAAAACATAAGGATTGAATGAATATAAGAATGTGCATGCAATTCGAGATCACAACTAAAGTTTGTAAGTAACAGTACCACCATGAACTAAATTTTACTCGATAGATGTACAGAATTTCCATTCTTGCATACAGATGCATGCATATGCAAAATCATTGTGAATATACGTCAGCTAGTTCTCCTCTCTTCTAGTTCTAATACAACTTTCTTTGTCCACAAAGCTTTGCTCTTGAATCACTAGATAAACCTTCGTATTAAGTTTCACTATCTATATACATTGGAACCTTGGGATGTCAAATACAGGAGTAAGTGCTGAAAGCAAGAATAATCTCTCTGAACTTTTTTATTCAATGTCCTGCAGATACATATGCCTGCAGCAGTCTTTTAAACATGATAGTGTCATAGGTTTGACCCCCTAAATGCAAATTGGGCAGGTGCTAAAATTTTAATTCAACCATCTGTGATACTCTTTCACATGAACAAGTTTCTACAGAATATATCTTAGGTACAGCAGATTGGTAAAATGTTCGGATACAAGTTCAAAAAAATGCTTCATCTGCTATGAGCTATGAACTATGGCATTTATTTATGTTACCTTGATGGAACATCGATTCCTTTAGTTTTGAAGAGATGCAATCCAACAACATGATCATCATTAAGAGAGCCATCCAGTGATAAGGGTTGATCGATCTTAGTGATGCCCAAAGCCTCTCCATTAATAGGATTTAGACACTCAACCTGGAATTCATAGAATATCCCATGTTTCAACAACCTAGAAAAAGAGGGTTTTCTCTTGTTTCATATATGATAACTTACCGAACCATTCTTGCGAGCAACAGCCAAAAGCTGCAAAGAATAGCAAACAATTTACAAGTGTCATGTCTAGAAGGTAGAAGAATATTTTACACGTCGAACTGTTATGAGATTAAAGATATAAAGAGAGGAGAACTAGCTGACGTATATTCACAATGATTTTGCATATGCATGCATCTGTATGCAAGAATGGAAATTCTGTACATCTATCGAGTAAAATTTAGTTCATGGTGGTACTGTTACTTACAAACTTTAGTTGTGATCTCGAATTGCATGCACATTCTTATATTCATTCAATCCTTATGTTTTTCAGGTCAGTTTCATTACTTACCTGTCTGGAAAAGGGTAATGCTTGCTTGAGGTCCATTCCCGTCGGTGATGCGCCAGAAAACTCAACTACTGCTTCTCATATTACATGGAATGTATGCTCTTCTGGTAAAATAATATGTTCTTCAGTGGATAAAAGTGAGAATTATGCCTTATTTGGAGGGTAAGTTTCCGTAAGCTGTTAAAGAAATGTATATGAGTTTGTTGCAATTATATTCATGGGTGACAGCCTCTTTAATAAAAATTTGAAAGGTTGTTATATTGCCTAATTTTGGCCTAGTACTTTAATTTGTGTTTTCTTTTCTCTCAGGAATGGCATTGAATTGAACATGTGGGATCTTGGAAAATGCAGTAAGATCTGGAGTGCAAAATCTGTGAGTCACTTCATTCTTATTAGTGCAATTTAATGAGAGTTTCTGGTCTATTTGTATTTTGATTATGAAGATTCTATCGGTTTGCTCTTTGTCTTTTGTAGCCTCCTAATAGACTTGGTATATTCTCTCCAACTTGGTTTACTGCTGCAACTTTTCTGAGTGAAGATGACCATAGAAAAGTTGTGGCTGGCACGATCAATCATCAGGTATGGCACTATGAAATATGTTTACTAGTTGTAGCTTACAAGCTAAAAAATGCTAATAGTTGGGAGTATAACTTTTATTGTAAGTCTTTCGACAACTTTTGCAATTGTTGCCATGAGATCGAGGATACATTTGAAAGTCTTAAGTTTGATTTTATGATAACAGTGCCTGACCAAACTTTTTTACAAATACTGCTTGCACATTTGGAGTGTTAACCAACTTGTAGTTAATAAACAGTTTTCTTCTGTTTATTGATTAATGTTGAAATATTCTTGACCATATGGTCTATCCTGGTTAATGAATCTTTTGTATATGGTTAATAGTTCTTGACCCATTGCTTTAGAAGTTGAGAAAATGATGTAAACTAATTACTCAGTCCGCATGAGATTTTAATGACCAGTATGCTGTTATTCTCTTATTTGTTAAAAATTATATCTTGTGATAGGTTCGTCTTTATGACACTTCAGCACAGAGGAGACCTATAATTTCAGTCGACTTTAGAGAATCTCCAATTAAAGCAGTTTGTGAAGATCTAGATGGCTATACAGTCTATATAGGCAATGGTTCTGGGGATCTTGCTTCATTTGATATGAGAACAGGTAAAAGTCATAGTTCTAAATGTACACCATGCGGCTATGCTTTAATTTTATTTACCTGATTCATTCATCCTCTTTAGTTTGTTGTTTTTTATGATCATAATCTCATGATTCTGAAATTTAATGTATGAGAACTAGTGAAAGTCATAGTTCTACAAGGTCACTGTGCAACTACATTGTTAATTATATTTAGCTGTTTTGTTTATTTCTCTTTTGTTTTCTTTTTTTGTGGATATAATTTCTTGATTGGATATAATTTCTTGATCAGATCCTTTCTCTGATTGTCGTTTAGTTATAATCTCATATCTAAGACTCTTTGATTCTTATAGACATTTATCAGATGTCTAGCTACTTGTTCCTACTCCCATAATAAATTAAGTCCTATTACCATAATGGACAAAATTATCACGGTTTCTTATTTTATTTCATCGATAAAACCTTTTTAGTTTTTGGGCTGTCCGATGAACCTCAACTTGTTATTCCTTTATGGTCAAATTGTTGGAGTTAAAACTTTCAGTAGAACAGAAAATTCTTTCAAACAGTTTTATGTCAGACAATATATGTGGCTACATCATAAGCAATTTTAGAAGCAATCAGCTGATGTTGAAGGCCTTTATGAAATCGTAAAAAAAGTTTAAGACTCAACATGAATTAAGAATATTGAACCAGGAATAGTCAGTTCCAACAAGGAAACTAAAGGTTTGAATGTGACATGTGTTGCAGGTATGGTATGCAAAAAGGAAATTATCCTAACTTCTATATTACATAGTTTTCTCAGTTGATTACATGATGTTCTAATTTCTTTTCATTGTCAATGAACTGGCTCAACTATTCTTAACTATGTGCGGTATAGTCATCCTCCTGGTTTTTGTGCAGTAATGCTTTCTGTCATTTCTGAGAAGTTCATGCTTTATGTTTACATTTTTGGTGACCTGTGCTCTTGGATTAAGGATTTGGTCCAAAGAATGTTAATGAAGTGAGCTCATTATCAGAGACGGAACTAGCTTGACTCACTTGGAACTTTTATTTTCTGTTATTAACTTAGTTCAAGTAATAATATTTCATCTAATTAACTGAGTAGATTTTTCCAATGTGAGCTTGAAGCTAGGACATGCTTATAGCTGAAAAATTTTATTTAACAATTCAAATTCCTAGTGTTGTTAAAATATTGGGTAGTACCATTCATTTTAGTTTTTTGAATTGTAGTATTTACCGTTATTCTGATGCTTATTATTTTGAAATATCTGAGTTTTCTTGTAATGGTTTCACATTTGTATCACCTGTTAGACAGTTAATAATTAGCTTCTATCAATGATGAATTGGCCCCTGGTGATTCAAGTGATTCAGGGTTACTAATATTTAGAACTAACTCCTGATGTTGACTAGATGGCAGTCGATTTCCTTGTTTTCAGGAAAACTGATGGGATGCTTTATTGGTAAGTGCTCTGGAAGCATCAGATCTATAGCGAGACATCCAGAACTTCCCGTGATAGCATCTTGTGGTAAGAAGTTGTATACTGTTAATTCAACATATTCAGTCAACTTTACTTCTACCATGGCACAAAATAGTGTTTTGTTTCCTCGAAAAAAAGGAAAGAGAATAGTGTTCCATGTTGGAAGTTTTTAGTTTATAACTCAGATATACCAAATTTAATATATTTGGTGGTTTTCATTTAATGTAACTTTTCAAGCTTTCTATTGTTCTTTGATTTGTTGAGTAACGATCCTCCATGGATTATCAGCCATTTTTGGATTTTATCCTTTAAAAATTCTCATTGCTTCATTTCAAGAGAAATTACTGGGTGCATACTGTTTCATCTTGAAGGTCAATGTTTGACATACTTTTCATGGTTTATTGGGAGTTATTTTACAATCAACTTTGTTAAAGATAAACATCCTTTTGTTTGTGTTTCTAATGAAAACCAGAGTGTTATGTCTAACATACGGCCCTCATCCTGCTCATCTTCGACTCGGGTTTATAAATTTATTACCATCCCTGACCCACACAAAAATTTAATGGTACTAACTGTCTTACCACTACATGAATTTCCTACGAGAATACATGTATTATTATTGGCATATGCTTCAGTTATATTTGCAAGATAGTTGGGGGTTCATTTTTTCCATTGGGGTGAGATGGGATGGTGCAGGCAGGCTTGGGGTTGGGTTAGGTGATATCTGTCCTTGTCTTGGACCTAAATCGGTTTTGGAAAATTGTACCCCAATTCAACCGTGATTATGCCTGTTTTCCTGTCAAATCTGTTCAAACCCGACCCAGTTGAATTGGATTGAGCCAAGTCCCCTGACCTTGCCTCATCTTTGACTCGGGTTCATAAACTTAGTACCATCTCCGACCCAACAAAGATTGATGTAACTGTTATCTCATAGCTTATGAATACATTTTTTACTATTGATATATTCTTTAATTATATTAACAAGATAGTAGGGAAATTACTTATATGAAATTGCTGGGGTTTTTTTCTGGTGCGGTCGGATACGTGGAGAAAGGATGGGGGAGGCTTGAGATGGGGATGGGGATAGGTGATATTGTTCTTGTCCTGGTCCTGATTAGTTTTGAACAATTATAACCCAACCCTGGGTCCGACATCGACCTTGACCCAATCCCCAATTTGATTGGATTAGCCATTGGGGCAGTACACCACAAGCCTAGTGTGAAATTCTCATTTCTAGCTATGTCATGTTGACAGATTTTATTGAAGAAAATATCTCAATGGTAGCAGTAAGCATCATCAAGTTTTAGGTAGTTCCCACCTCATTAGACTCGGCATCAGATGGACATCATTTGTAATATTTGGATGTGTTGTTTTGGAAGTTCTCTTGTTGGTAATTTAAAAAGATGATACATTCTGAAAAGTGTACTGCCATACTTTGGGATACTTGTTTGTGGTGACGTGTACCTTGCAAATTCAAGTTTACTTTTTACTAAATGTTAACTATAATTTTGAACGTGGAAGACGTAAGAGAATCTTTTTCTCTTATTTTGTTGGTCCTAGAGCTTTGTCTGAAATTTCTTGTCATGTTTGAAACTGTAATATATATTCTTGCTATGAGTTTTTTTTGGTAAAACTATAGTTAAGCATGAAATATTTTTAATTTCATATGTCATGTCTTCACAAGTAATATGTCAAACTATGCTTTGGTGGAAGCCTTAGTTCTTTACTCGCCACATTATGCATTAGTGTTTTGGTCGTAGGTTTATAAGGTCATGCTTAATGATGATATTGGTTTATAGGATTGGACAGCTCTTTGCGTGTGTGGGATGCAAAGACGAGACAACTTCTATCTGCGGTATGCTATAACTACTATCAGTTCATAAATGGATCTTGCTTCAACAAAATTTTCAATATCCATTGGCTTACATATAATAGAACATTTTTAAAGAAGGGAATTTAAGTTTGGTGGTGCTTTGCAATTTAGTTCTTCCTCTTGGTTTAGATTCATGTTTCATGTAAAGCCCATTAATTTATAGGTTATACTGGGGTAACTGGATGCATATTGTAGAGGAATGCATAGGTTCAAGAACTTGTGCTTGCAAACAGTTCACATTTTCTTTTTGGTTTGTATAAACCTATCATTGAGTATATTTCTTTTTTTAATAGGTTTTCCTCAAGCAACATCTAACAAATGTGGTGATCGATTCACATTTCTCAGACGAAGGTATTACTTATTTAACAATTTGGATTTGACGCTACAAATTCACATTTACATGCTCTATGGCTCTATACAACTTGATACTTCGGTAGATTCACATTGGAAATGAATGTGATATTAGTACATATAACTTGATTGACCTATTTCAAATAACTAACATGGTTAACATCTCGTGTGTCTGTTTCTGCTCCATACAAATAATGGATTAGTAGGTCAACTAAGTCCTATCTAAAACATAGCTAACCTCCATACAAATAATGGATTAGTAGGTCAACTAGCTTTAGGGTTAACACCGTGAACATCATGTACACCATGATAATAGTGTACTTGAGTGAGATTTTGAGCCAGTTCTGTTGAGGACATCTCCATTTGGTTAGGGTAGACTGTGACTTCCTAATAATCCCACTTAGGCAAATGACCTGACAGGGATGCTGATAATGCATGGGCTTAGGCAATTTGGGTCACATGACAAGGCCCACTTGGTACAATTTGGATCACTTGTTATGATGAACGAAGCCCTAAATGCATACTAAATTTGAAATAAAACCCAATCAAAACATATTCCATGTGTTCAGATTTATATAGTTTGATAAAATATCAGGGTTTCAAGAGTATACATACCTGAGCAACAGCATGCCCATGTGTGCTAGTTACTAGTAATATCAGTCCATGGACTTCTTACATCATTGGCAATAAATTTACTGTATTACACTATTAACAGCAAATGATTTAGACAAGCCTTACCATCAGGACTCTTCTGGTTCCCAGTGGTCATGGGCATCTCATTAGTTATTGTTGAATCTTTAGTCATGGTACCTCCATTTAGGTTTGGTCAAGTATTCTACCACACAAAAAAATCTGGCTAGCCTATGAAGTATTTGTGTTTGGGTATTATGAAACACAGACAAATAGGCATGTTTTGTGGCAGTGCTTGTCAGCACAGTGATGTTGGAACAAATTGTACATGTAGATTGTTGGTAGCTTTTTACCTAAATCATGTTCTAGAATAGGTCGGTTTTCTTCTTTAATTAATGTTAGAAAATCTGTAAGGAACTCGTTCGTCATGTAAAACAATTTGATAATGTCTCAAAATTCTTGTTAAACAGGTTCCAATGGCAATACTTGTGATCAACAAGCTGATCTACAAGTATGCGATGATACTGAAACCGTAGATAATGATGAATTGCCAATCTCTAGCGGTAAGAAAGCATCTAAAAGGAAGAGAGTTGGTAAAGTCAAGTAGAAAAGAAAGACTGGGGACCAATACGATGATGAAACAAGTGAAGCCCATGTATTAAGTCAAGCTGAATCTGAAGACAATAGTGTCTTGCCACCCCTCAAACAGGAAAAATCATCAGATGAGCACAGCAAGAGGCTCAAGCAGAAAAAGAGCAAGAAGATTTTGCCATGAAGGAAGCATGCCGGCCATCAAGAAAGTTGTGGTGAAGGATGGGTGAGTCCGTGATAATTCCATAATTTGTGATGACCAGGACTGAGCCCACCACCACCCACCAGCTAGATGAGTCTTGCTAAACTTGCTCGAGATGTCCAATTCTTTGAGAATTTGCATCGCACAAAGATCTTAAAAATAGTGGTTTCGAAGGTAAAATTAATGAATTGCATTTCTCTGTGGTTACGGAGAATTGTGATAGTTATATGCAATTAGAATTTTGATTTGCATATGGGTTACAGAGGATTCTCCACGAGTCATTTGTAGGCAAAGTGATTGCTTGTGCACAAAAACCTGATTCACATAATGCCGAATTATATAACTTGCAGTCCACACGTCACCAATATTTACCCATGACGATAACAAAAGATCTGACCCGCAAATACAAAACAAGCCATTGAAGGGTAAGGACATTTTGTTAAGTATGAAAAGATACAGCATAATTACAGCTGCTACACAATGACCGGGTAGAGAAAATGATAGTTAGATAGATGCATCATCAAAACAACCAACAACAACAGTGGAATCGAGTGTAAAATTAGACTACATCACACGATTCAAGCTCGAATTAGAAACCCTTACATTTCAGTTGCCTAAGTTAGTCACCATCGCAAACGAATGTATGATGTTGGCCCTCGACCAAGACGGCTGCATCTAACCTTTCTCTTCAGCTGCATATAATACCACCACCATGGTGGATATGGAACTCTTAGTGTTCCATGAGAGCAGCATCAGTTTCAGATAATGGTGCTGCAGAAGAAAAGAAAAAGGTTGCCACAGTTAGCGGTGTAGTAATCAGGAACAAGAACTATGAGCAATGCACTCAGCCAACAGAGTGGACAGTGAAGACCAAAATCAACACCCACACTAGGCAGTTTGAAAAAAATAATACCAACACATGCCTGGAAATATTAACCATACCGAGCAAGTCCTCGTATGCATCTTGGAAGAATGATGATTCCAGTAACAATGGAGGTGAGAAAACTTGATCCAGAGTGTCGTTGACTTCAGGATGCATTCTTTGTATTTTTTCAGTGGATGGTTGGAACAGCCTGGCCAGGTTTTTGTTCTCCTTCAGTCCATTCAATCTATTTAACATATCTGGAATGAAGCTTTGCTGGCTATTGGCATTACAGGAAAGATCTGTCATGTTCATCGGGGCCTGAACTTCTGGTGGTGAGGAGAAAACCAGTTGTTGATTTCTCCAGTTGTAGTAATCAGGAACATCGTCGATTTCTTTCTGAAAAGCAGCATCTGTTGTTGATAGAGGTATAAAGAAGTGTTCAGAACCATCATCACTGCTTCTTTCCTGCAACAATTCTGAGTTGCTTGATGAGCTTGATAGTGCAGCTTCACGAACAGAACGACGAATGTTGTGAGCATAATAATCATCAGTCTCTGAAAAATTAAACCACATGGAATAGTGAATAGACAAGTAAAATTTGCTCATCTCTATTTATTATGTAAACAAAGTAGAAACTGGATAATAGCTGTTGGTCTTCAACATCTGAATATCGCCTCAAGTGGGTAATGGCTGAAGGCGCTGACCTTGTGCTTCACCATCTTCATCAATTGTAAATGGAGGTGAAACTGTTTTTGGGGCTGGCAAAGTTTCCTGATTGGTTTGACTACCTACAGGATGCTGCTTTGGTGCTTGGTGGCCTTTCCCCGATGAATTTGGAGTTAGATTGAATAAATGAGGGAGTTTCAAAGTTGGACTACCGGAGACTTTCTCAATCTGAGCAGAGGAGAATTTACAAGTCATCTCAGCAACTTCATCAGTCAACCTTTCCTGTTAATAAAATTTCAAATTCATTAGCAGTACATAGAGGCAAAAAGGGACAAATCTTAAAGATGACAAATTCTTGAACTAGAGGTGATTGACGAGTTGGGTCAGTCACGTTGAGATGGGTTATATTAGGGACATGTAAGGCTGATGTGAATCGAGCCAATTTTCTAGTGGGTTTAGATTTCTAAATGAGGATTGAGGAACCAAACTATATAGCTATATGGTCAGAGTGGTTGATCATATTTGGTTTTGCATGTCAGAAGGGGATTCAAGAAGATATAATTAAAACATTGCTATAAGCAAAATGTATGCTTGACCTTAACATAGCCAACCAGCCAACAGGTCAAGAGTTCTCGACCAGGCTCTGAACTATGTTCATGACAAGTTATCCTAAACAGTCTGGTGGGTTTGGTTTGACTTGGTGCATGTGATTAGCAATTGATGCCTCTACTTAAAGCAGCTGTTCTGTGCTGTAGATCTATGTTCCGTTACATTTAGTTAAGATATATCATAAATCTGGATACAGAGCAACCCTGCTTTTCCAAATAACTGCATCTTGAAAAGTAACTTGATATACAGTCATTTTCCTTTTAAGTTATAGAATTTTGTTAGCCAGCAGCATATACTTCAGCAAATCCACACTGGCCATTTTGGTGACCACCGGGATTCCTGGTGTGGAACCTTATATAATTAGTCCATGGTTGCTGTGGCACTTTAGTGCTCATTACTTTAGTTCACACAGATTATACTTGTTAAGTAATGTTTAATGCTTTAGTGATGAAAATTGTAAAATGTGGTAGTCATGCTGCATATTATGTTGCATATGGATATAGGGAAATTCATCCTCCGATGTTTCTAGAGTAGATACAGTAGCATTTCTATAATCCTAGTTTGCCTATTTGATGGGCATCTTGGAGTTGGATATACCTGATGAACACATTTCTTTAGAGCATCATTACCTCTATGGGAGTAATCAAGTTGTGGATTAGTTAGAATCAGATGCTGCTGGAACTATTAGTTATGTGTGGCATGAAGACACCCTAAGGCTTCTGTTAAATCTAAACTTGTGGATTCTTGTGGTTGCATTTTCTCAAGGAGAGGCAAGCAGTGTTTTGTTACAGAAAAGAAAACAAAAAATTAGGCAATTTTGTGTCAAGTTTCTTAGGAGAAATTTAAACCACATTTCAACAGGCAAATAACTTGCTGCACAACCACGTAATGGTATGTTCATGATCACGGTTGCCGTTTGTGACTATCAGTTTTCCCAGCTTGATTCGTCTCAATACCACAGTTTGATAATTTTTTGATGTATCAATGAAAATAACGTTTTAGCATTTGCAAGCTAATTAATGGTTGCAAGGACCAAAAGTAAGTTTTTTATATAGTGAAGTGGAAACTGTAAGAAAATTATATATTTATTTTGTAGGCAGCAAAATTTATCTATGATTTTCTATTCATTCAACTTCTGATGAATATCTTGACAATTAATGCAGATTTCTCTTTGAAAGTTGACATATTCTATAAATAGTTACCTTATCACCATAGTATTTTTCATGTCAATGTCTCAAATGTTATTTAATGCTGCCGTTTTTTTGGTGTCTGATAACATGTGTTTATTAAGAGAGCGACTTAATTCTTTATTTGTGCTTTTTTTCCTGTTTGTTTATTTTGCTGATTGCTTTTCAACCTTTGCTGCTAAAGGTGAAAGCTAATGAAGGGGAGGGCTCGGAACTGCTTCGTAGTGCATCTGACAGCAGTAGCAGTGGGCATGCGGAATCACTCGCTGCAACTCTTGCAGAACATCGCCAACATTTAGTTTGCATACAGGTCTAGTGATACCAGGATAACACTAATCATTTACGGGCTAGTCCTCCCTGTAAAATTTCAGACCTTTATCCCTTTACTTTTATGATAATCCTTTTACTAATTCATGGGCAATTCTATTTTTCACGGGGCCTGCTGCCTATTGTCTTCAAACAAAATGCTAACTGCATACATGAAACATAACAACTGTCAGATCAGCTTGTGCTACAAATGGGTTTTCTGGTTAGATGGACAAGTTTCGTAAGATTTACCTCGGATGTTGCAAGTAGAGGAACCCTGTATAGGCCAATGTCAGTTGTCTATGCTTTCCATGATAATGTTCTCCAAATGTAATCTTCTTTTATAGATTAACTTAAGCCAAAAGACAACGTGGTTCGAAGTGCTTTATGAATCGAGGTGCATGTGAATCAATTATATATGAGCTCTTGTATAAGTTGGAAATTTGCGATGTTGTATTATTTATTATAACCTTTAGAAATGTTAGTTTTTTTGCAGTTGTGTTAAACCCAGCTACAAAACCATGTGCTTGCTGTTAACCTTAGTGGGTTGCTTGCAAGTGCTGGGTAATAAGCTCTTGAAGAAAGATGGATATTCTTAAAGTACTTCATGGAATGTGAAAAAGGAAGAAAAAAAAGAAAGTCAAACCTTATATCCTTGTTGCTTTTTCGTTTTTCTACTTCCTTTGGTTTTAGAC
Source organism: Musa acuminata AAA Group (assembly GCF_036884655.1). Lineage (NCBI taxonomy): Eukaryota > Viridiplantae > Streptophyta > Magnoliopsida > Zingiberales > Musaceae > Musa > Musa acuminata. The sequence goes on from NW_027020660.1 coordinate 394,827, forward strand.
CTCGCACCGATAGTAATATAAAAATTAAAAACCTCGGCTTTGATTTCACGGATGTCTTTTGTCCTTTCCTAGGCACTGCAGTTTTGGTCATTTTAATTTGAGGAAAACAATTCTAAGACCATAGTGATGATGATATAGCAATGATGTGGAATCAGACAGGTAATGGGTTATGAAGATACAATCACATAAAATTGGGATTCTAAGTACTCCGCAAAGTCAGTATGTATTTGTGAGAAAAGGTCATCTAAGAAAGCAACCGTGCGCACAAACATACTTTTACTAGAAAAGCGTCATCTAAGAAAGCAACCGTGCGCACAAACATATTTTTACTAGAAAAGCTAGATAGTATCCAAAAGAGCCCAGCAATGATCAAAACTACATTCTGAAATGTAGATGTGAATCCATGCAAATCTTTTAGGTTCATTCGAATCAATCAATATTTATTACTAATTATTATTATTATTATTATTATTATTATTTTGTTAATCGTGATATTGAATTATATGTCCAGTTTTGTTTATCTTATTGGAGCTGCAATGCTCTTCAATGATTCTTCATATTTATGCATCCCATAGGCTCATCCGAATCAACCAAGTAATCGATCCGGTTGAACCAAGCCGAGGAGCCTCATCGAACCCGAATGTTTTCACAAATTCACATTCAGTTCACAATCACTGAGCTCAAACCCAAGCACGGCTCGATTAATTGTGTGGCCTGACGAATCCGTGCACAATCCGCTCATATCAGTACTCCAACCATCAGATGCCGACCTCACGGCTCAATTCCTATGATATAAAAGATCGTGCTGGCCGAGTCAAAACTCTGTGTCTCTGGAAGCCTCGGCACGGCGGAACCCTTGCGCTCGCTCGCTCGCTCGCTTTGAAGATTGCGACTTTATCGCGCAATCCTCGGCACGACGAAACCCTCGGCACGACGGTATCCGCATCTGGTCTTCCTTGCCCGTTGAGGTAAGTTTCCTTCTTCTAAACCCTAGCTAGTTTTCTGATACCTTTATCGCGCTTGAATTTTTTTTGTATTGTTTCTGTGAAGTGCGTTGGCCTTTGATTTGATGACAACTTGAGCTAGGGTTTTCGTTGTTTTCCATCATCTGATCAAAATCGCTCAATTAGGGAAGAAAGATCAAAATCGAAGACAAGAGGGAAGGAGAGATCAAGAAGGGTAAGAAAAAGATCGAACAAGAGGAGATCGCGAGGGGTTCTTGGAGGATGAGATGGCGTTGAAATTTCTGAACGAGAATGGATGGCACACCGGGAGCCTCCGGAACATCCTGTGCTTCAGGACTTTCTTGATAGGAACTGTCTGACTAGGCAATTAAAGATACTTTGATTAAATTTATTGTTGCCTCTACTCTCCACATTTGGAAAAAGTATTATTAAGTCTCCATATGCTTAAATATCTCATTCGGGATTGTGATATTTCTTTGATGCAACCTTTTATAAAGTTATTATTCAAGTCCATGACTATGACTGTATTCTGAAGCCCTGTTCAAGATGTAGAAAATTTGACGTTCAATTGATGCCTAACAACGACATCGTCATCACGCAATACGCCATATCTTTATACTCAATCATGATGATTCACAAAAAATAAAAATCATGATAAAAGTACATAATAATCCTAAAAATAGTGGATCTTGACAATGCCAATTGTAAGCGGGCCAAACCAAAAAAGATAGTGCACCCGTCAGCCCTCCCGTAGTCGAGAACCCTAACCATCCTTTTTTTTCTTCTTTCAGTCTTCTGTGTTTCTTTATAAAGAATATAGCTTGCAATTACCCTAACGTCCCCCATTGATATTTTATGCATATGAGTGACAGGGGAGCTAAACTTGAACCGTCTTTCTATGCTAACCTCTACACGATAATATATGTTGGACGGTGATCGACTATAATGTTTCATATTAATCGATTATAATTAATTATCAGATTTTATCTTCCCTATCGACTTGTTTTAATTAATTGTACGATATTATCTTAACGGTAAGTGATAATTTCGTTATTAAAAAAAATAATTTTTTTATAAAACAAAATAAAAAATCGAAAATGAGAGGAAATGAGTTAATGTCTATTTTCCACCGTTACCGAGACAAGGCATAACCCGAACCAAGCGATAGAATTTGGATCGAGATCAATTGATTTCAAGCCCGACTCGACGATGCCAATTGTAAGTGGGCCAAACAAATAAGGATAGTGCACCCGTCAGCCCTCCCGTAGTCGAGAACCCTAACCATCCTTTCTTTTCTTCTTTCGGTCTTCTGTGTTTCTTTATAAAGAATATACCTTGCAATTAACCTAACGTCCCCCATCGATATTTTATGCATATGGGTGACAGGGGAGCTAAGCTTGAACCGTCTTTCTATGCTAACCTCTACACGATAATATATGTTGAACGGTGATCGACTCTAATGTTTCATATCAATCGATCATAATTAATTATCAGATTTTATCTTCCCTAAAGACCTGTTTCAATTAATTGTACGATATTATCTTAATGGTAAGTGATAATTTCGTTATAATAAAAAATATTTTTTTATAAAACAAAATAAAAAACCGAAAAAGAGAGGAAATAAGTTAATGCCTATTTTCCACCGTTACCGAGACAGGGCATAAACCGAACCGAGCAATAGAATTTTGATCGAGATCAATTGATTTCAAGCCCGACTCGACGATGCCAATTGTAAGTGGGCCAAACCAAAAAGGATAGTGCACCCGTCAGCCCTCCCGTAGTCGAGAACCCTAACCATTCTTTCTTTTCTTCTTTCAGTCTTCTGTGTTTCTTTATTAAGAATATAGCGTGCAATTATCCTAACGTCCCCTATCGATATTTTATACATATGGGTGACAAGAGAGCTAAGCTTGAACCGTCTTTCTATGCTAACCTCTACACGATAATATATGTTGGACGGTGATCGACTCTAATGTTTCATATCAATCGATTATAATTAATTATCAGATTTTATCTTCCCCGTCGACTCGTTTCAATTAATTATACGATATTATCTTAATGGTAAGTGATAATTTCATTATCATAAAAAATATTTTTTTTATAAATCAAAATAAAAAACTGAAAAAGAGAGGAAAAGAGTTAATGTCTATTTTCCACCGTTACCGAGACTGGGCATAACCCGAACCGAGTATTAGAATTTGGATCGAGATCAATTGATTTTAAACCCGACTCGACGATGTAAATTGTAAGCGGGCCAAACCAAAAATGATAGTGCACCCGTCAGCCCTCCCGTAGTCGAGAACCATAACCATGCTTTCTTTTCTCCTTTCAGTCTTCTGTGTTTTTTTATAAAGAATATAGCTTACAATTACCTTAACGTCCCCCATTGATATTTTATGCATATGGGTGACAGGGGAGCTAAGTTTGAACCGTCTTTATATGCTAATCTCTACACGATAATATATGTTGGACGGTGATCGACTCTAATGTTTCACATTAATCGATTATAAATAATTATCTGATTTTATCTTTTCTATCGACTTGTTTCAATTAATTGTATGATATTATGTTAATGATAAGTGATAATTTCGTTATCATAAAAAATATTGTTTTATAAAATAAAATAAAAAACTAAAAAAATAGAGGAAAAGAGTTAATGTTTATTTTCCACCGTTACCGAGACTGGGTATAAAATCGAGCGATAGAATTTGGATCGAGAACTCTGATCATCCTTTCTTTGTTTTTTATGTTACTGGTTAAGCGGCGCCGAGCGAGCGTAGATCGCCCTGGCCGGACGCCTCCTGAGACCAGCCAAATTGAGTTGTCGATCTCTGACCTAGCGGACTCCTACGTTCTCCCCTCTTATCAAGATCCGGTACATGTTCTAGATCCCTCCTAAAAGTGATCTTCATGTGTCGATTCTTTCCGATTTGAACTCGTCGCTTTGTTTTCGGTATGGTCGCCGGCGATATAGTGTCGAGAATCGTTAATCGGGTTTCTCGGCACCTTCCATAGCCAGCAATACTGATCTTTCTCTCACAACCAATCTTACGGGTGCTGTTGATTCGTCTTCGCTCGCTCAGCGTCACCCAGCTCAGCATCACCCATGCCTCCGGTTGTGACATCCTTCGCTTATTTGCATCATCTTTTCTGTAAATTCTATTGTTATCCCCATCATCTGGCCTTACATCGATAGAGCACCAAGCATGGTCAGGTATCTGCTGGACTCAATGGCTGATACAGTTATATGCTTGGATGATCAAAAAAGCTCATCGACGATTCGGGTGACATGTCCACTCGATGGTTGATACAGTTACATGCTTGGATGATCAACAAAGCTCATTGATAATTATCAAATCCAACAGCTTTATGTTATCGACTAATTTATTATTTTTTCTCGAAGAAATTGGGTGATGCTAAGGGTAAATTCTTAATTTAAGATCAGTATGACATTCGATTGGGATTCGAGTGACATGTCCACTCGATGGTTGATACAGTTGTTACATGCTTGGATGATCAACAAAGCTCATCGATAATTACCAAATCCACCAACTGTCTTCCAGCACTTTGGCACTGAACAGTTGTGCTTGATTGCACACTAAACCCATCTACCATGGTTGAAAAAATATTGTTTACTTCTTCAGTGAGATCTGAAATTGACATCTGTATTGCTGGAATGACTTCCTTTAGTTGATCAACAAGTCCCTGAATAGCAGGATAAGTTAATGTAAAGACACACACAAAATAAAAAACCAGAACACCGGGAGAAAAGGAAAAAAAAAATTCATGATTTTACACAAAAAGGAAATGCCCACAATGTGATTAGAACTATTGATATGTTTCCTAATCACAGTTGAGGCCTACACCACATACAAGAAAACGTGTCACATGGCCGAGAACCCAATATAGATGACATTGAAGGATTAATGTGAAGTTATGATTGAAAATATGGCAAAATACAGTTTTTTGAACAAAATTCAATTATGCTTTAAATAAATCCAACCAGATTGCTCACTTAAAATTCAGATAAGAACAAATCAATAATTATAAGAATCAAAATACAAAAGGATTATCATAAAAGTAAAGGGATAAAGGTCTGAAATTTTACAGGGAGGACTAGCCCCTAAATGATTAGTGTTATCCCGGTATCACTAGACCTGTATGCTAACTAAATGTTGGCGATGTTCTGCAAGAGTTGCAGCTAGTGACTCCGCATGCCCACTGCTACTGCTGTCAGATGCACTACTAAGCAGTTCCGGGCCCTCCCCTTCATTAGCTTTCACCTTTAGCAGCAAAGGTTGAAAAGCAATCAGCAAAATAAACAAACAGGAAAAAAATCACAAATAAAGAATTAAGTCGCTCTCTTAATAAACACATGTTATCAGACACCCAAAAAAACCGCAGCATTAAATAACGTTTGAGACATTGACAGGAACAATACTATGGTGATAAGGTAACTATTTATAGAATATGTCAACTTTCAAAGAGAAATCTGCATTAATTGTCAAGATATTCATCAGAAGTTGAGTGAATATAAAATCATAGATAAATTTTGCTGCCTACAAAATAAATATAGAATTTTCTTACAGTTTCCACTTCACTATATAAAAAACTTACTTTTGGTCCTTGCAACCATTAATTAGCTTGCAAATGCTAAAACGTTATTTTCATTGATACATCAAAAAATTATCAAACTGTGGTATTGAGACGAGTCAAGCTGGGAAAACTGATACAGTCACAAACGGCAACCGTGATCATGAACATACCATTACGTGGGTGTGCAGCAAGTTATTTGCCTGTTGAAATGTGGTTTAAATTTCTCCTAAGAAACTTGACACAAAATTGCCTAATTTTTTGTTTTCTTTTCTGTAACAAAACACTGCTTGCCTCTCCTTGAGAAAATGCAACCACAAGAATCCACAAGTTTAGATTTAACAGAAGCCTTAGGGTGTCTTCATGCCACACATAACTAATAGTTCCAGCAGCATCTGATTCTAACTAATCCACAACTTGATTACTCCCATAGAGGTAATGATGCTCTAAAGAAATGTGTTCATCAGGTATATCCAACTCCAAGATGCCCATCAAATAGGCAAACTAGGATTATAGAAATGCTACTGTATCTACTCAAGAAACATCGGAGGATGAATTTCCCTATATCCATATGCAACATAATATGCAGCATGACTACCACATTTTACAATTTTCATCACTAAAGCATTAAACATTACTTAACCAGTATAATCTGTGTGAACTAAAGTAATGAGCACTTAAGTGCCACAGCAACCATGGACTAATTATATAAGGTTCCACACCAGGAATCCCGGTGGTCACCAATATGGCCAGTGTGGATTTGCTGAAGTATATGCTGCTGGCTAACAAAATTCTATAACTTAAAAGGAGAATGACTGTATATCAAGTTACTTTTCAAGATGCAGTTATTTGGAAAAGCAGGGTTGCTCTGTATCCAGATTTATGATATATCTTAACTAAATGTAACGGAACATAGATCTACAACACAGAACAGCTGCTTTAAGTAGAGGCATCAATTTCTAATCACATGCACCAAGTCAAACCAAACCCACCGGACTGTTTAGGATAACTTGTCATGAACATAGTTCAGAGCCTGGTCGAGAACTCTTGACCTGTTGGCTGGTTGGCTATATTAAGGTCAAGCATACGTTTTGCTTATAGCAATGTTTTAATTATATCTTCTTGAACCCCCTTCTGACATGCAAAACCAAATATGATCAACCACTCTGACCATATAGCTATATAGTTTGGTTCCTCAATCCTCATTTAGAAATCTAAACCCACTAGAAAATTGGCTCGATTCACATCAGCCTTACATGTCCCTACTATAACCCATCTCAGCGTGACTGACCCAACTCGTCAATCACCTCTAGTTCAAGAATTTGTCATCTTTAAGATTTGTCCCTTTTTGCCTCTATGTACTGCTAATGAATTTGAAATTTTATTAACAGGAAAGGTTGACTGATGAAGTTGCTGAGATGACTTGTAAATTCTCCTCTGCTCAGATTGAGAAAGTCTCCGGTAGTCCAACTTTGAAACTCCCTCATTTATTCAATCTAACTCCAAATTCATCGGGGAAAGGCAACCAAGCACCAAAGCAGCATCCTGTAGGTAGTCAAACCAATCAGGAAACTTTGCCAGCCCCAAAAACAGTTTCACCTCCATTTACAATTGATGAAGATGGTGAAGCACAAGGTCAGCGCCTTCAGCCATTACCCACTCGAGGCGATCTTCAGATGTTGAAGATCAACAGCTATTATCCAGTTTCTACTTTGTTTACATAATAAATAGAGATGAGCAAATTTTACTTGTCTATTCACTATTCCATGTGGTTTAATTTTTCAGAGACTGATGATTATTATGCTCACAACATTCGTCGTTCTGTTCGTGAAGCTGCACTATCAAGCTCATCAAGCAACTCAGAATTGTTGCAGGAAAGAAGCAGTGATGATGGTTCTGAACACTTCTTTATACCTCTATCAACAACAGATGCTGCTTCTCAGAAAGAAATCGACTATGTTCCTAACTGGAGAAATCAACAACTGGTTTTCTCCTCACCACCAGAAGATCAGGCCCCGATGAACATGACAGATCTTTCCTGTAATGCCAATAGCCAGCAAAGCTTCATTCCAGATATGTTAAATAGATTGAATGGACTGAAGGAGAACAAAAACCTGGCCAGGCTGTTCCAACCATCCACTGAAAAAATACAAAGAACGCATCCTGAAGCTAACAACACTCTGGATCAAGTTTTCTCACCTCCATTGTTACTGGAATCATCATTCTTCCAAGATGCATACGAGGACTTGCTTGGTATGGTTAATATTTCCAGGCATGTGTTGGTATATTTTTTCAAACTGCCTAGTGTGGGTGTTGATTTTGGTCTTCACTGTCCGCTCTGTTGGCTGAGTGCATTGCTCATAGTTCTTGTTCCTGATTACTACACCGCTAACTGTGGCAACCATTTTCTTTTCTTCTGCAGCACCATTATCTGAAACTGATGCTGCTCTCATGGAACACTAGAGTTCCATATCCACCATGGTGGTGGTATTATATGTAGCTGAAGAGAAAGGTTAGATGCAGCAGTCTTGGTCAGAGGGCCAACATCATACATTTGTTTGCGATGCGATGGTGACTAACTTAAGCAACTGAAATATAAGGGTTTCTAATTCGAGTTTGAATCGTGTGATGTAGTCTAATTTACATGCGATTTCACTGTTGTTGTTGGTTGTTTTGATGATGGTGTCATTTTCTCTACCCGGTGTGTAGCAGCTGTAATTATGTTGTATCTTTTCCGACTTAACAAAATGTCCTTCTTACCCTTCAATGGCTTGTTTTGGATTTGTGGGTCAGATCTTTGTTATCGTCATGGGTAAATATTGGTGACATGTGGACTGCAAGTTATAATTCGGTATTTTGTGAATCAGGTTTTGTGCACAAGCAATCAGTTTGCCTACAAATGACTCATGGAGAATCCTCTGTAACCCATATGCAAATCAAAATTCTAATTGCATATAAGTCTCACAATTTTCTTGGTAGTCTGAGGGTATAACCATCAAAATTCTAATTGCATATAACTATCACAATTTTCTTGGTAGTCTTCGGGTATAACTATCAAAATTCTAATTGCATATAACTATCACAATTGCATATAACTATCAAAATTTTAATTTCCTTAATTTTACCTTCGAAACCACTATTTTAACATCTTTGTGCGATGCAATAGCACAAACAAATTCTCAAAGAATCCATAAGCCTTTATCTGATTTGCTCTTCAAATTCTAAAACACTCTTTTAAAAAACTCAACACTCAATCTAACTTTCCTCCTTTCATTAGAGTGTTGGACATCTGGAGTAAGTTTGGCGAGAGACTCATCATCTAGTCGGTTTGCCCGATGGGTGGTGGGCTCAGTCATGGTCGTCACAAATTATGGAATTATCACCGACTCACCCATCCTTCACTGCAACTTTCTTGATGACCGTCATGCCTCCTTCATGGCAAAATCTTCTTGCTCTTTTTCTGCTTGAGCCTCTTGCTGTGCTCATCTAATGATTTTTCCTGTTTGAGGGGTGGCAAGACACTATTGTCTTCAGATTCAGCTTAACTTAATACATGGGCTTCACTTGTTTCATCATCGTACTGGTCCCAGACTTTCTTTTCTTCTTGACTTTGCCAACTCTCTTCCTTTTAGATACTTTCTTACCGCTAGAGATTGGCAATTCATCATTATCTATGGTTTCAGTATCATCGCATACTTGTAGATCAGCTTGTTGATCACAAGTATTGCCATTGGAACCTGTTTAACAAGAATTTTGAGACATTATCAAATTGTTTTACATGACGAACGAGTTCCTTACAGATTTTCTAACATTAATTAAAGAAGAAAACCGACCTATTCTAGAATAGGATTTAGGTAAAAAGCTACCAACAATCTACATGTACAATTTGTTCCAACATCACTGTGCTGACAAGCACTGCCATAAAACATGCCTATTTGTCTGTGCTTCATGATATCATAACCCAAATACTTCATAGGCTAGCCAGATTTTTTTTTGTGGTAGAATACTTGACCAAACCTAAATGGAGGTACCATGACTAAAGATTCAACAATAACTAATGAGATGCCCATGACCACCGGGAACCAGAAGAGTCCTGATGGTAAGGCTTGTCTAAATCATTTGCTATTAATAGTGTAATACAGTAAATTTATTGCCAATGATGTAAGAAGTCCATGGACTGATATTACTAGTAACTAGCACACATGGGCATGCTGTTGCTCAGGTATGTATACTCTTGTAACCCAAATATTTTATCAAACTATATAAATCTGAACACATGGAATATGTTTTGATTGGGTTTTGTTTCAAATTTAGCATGCATTTAGGGCTTCGTTCATCATAACATGTGATCCAAATTGTACCAAGTGGGCCTTGTCATGTGACCCAAATTGCCTAAGCCCATGCATTATCAGCATCCCTGTCAGGTCATTTGCCTAAGTGGGATTATTAGGAAGTCACAATCTACCCTAACCAAATGGAGATGTCCTCAACAAAACTGGCTCAAAATCCCTCACTCAAGTACACTATTATCATGGTGCACATGATGTTCATGGTGTTAACCCTAAAGCTAGTTGACCTACTAATCCATTATTTGTATGGAGGTTAGCTATGTTTTAGATAAGACTTAGTTGACCTACTAATCCATTATTTATATGGAGCAGAAACAAACACACGAGATGTTAACCATGTTTGTTATTTGAAATAGATCAATCAAGTTACATGTACTAATATCACATTCATTTCCAATGTGGATCTACCGAAGTATTAAGTTGTATAGAGCCATAGAGCATGTAAATGTGAATTTGTAGTGTCAAATCCAAATTGTTAAATAAGTAATACCTGAGAAATGTGAATCGATCACCACATTTGTTAGATGTTGCTTGAGGAAAACCTATTAAAAAAAGAAATATACTCAATGATAGGTTTATACAAACCAAAAAGAAAATGTGAACTGTTTGCAAGCACTAGTTGTTGAACCTATGCATTCCTCTACAATATGCATCCAATTACCCCAATATAACCTATAAATTAATGGGCTTTACATGAAAAATGAATCTAAACCAAGAGGAAGAACTAAATTGCAAAGCACTACCAAACTTAAATTCCCTTCTTTAAAATTGTTCTATTATATGTAAGCCAAAGGATACTGAAAATTTTGTTGAAGCAAGATCCATTTATGAGCTGATAGTAGTTATAGCATACCGCAGATAGAAGTTGTCTCGTCTTTGCATCCCACACACGCAAATAGCTGTCCAATCCTATAAACCAATATCATCATTAAGCATGACCTTATAAACCTACGACCAAAACACTAATGCATAATGTGGCGAGTAAAGAACTAAGGTTTGCACGAAAGCATAGTTTGACATATTACTTGTGAAGACATGGCATATGAAATTAAAAATATTTCATGCTTAACTATAGTTTTACCAAAAAAAACTCATAGCAAGAATATATATTACAGTTTCAAACATGACAAGAAATTTCAGTCAAAGCTCTAGGGCCAGCAAAATAAGAGAAAAAGATTCTCTTACATCTTGAACATTCAAAATTATAGTTAACTTTTAATAAAAAGTAAACTTGAATTTGCAAGGTACAAGTCACCACAAACAAGTATCCCAAAGTATGGCAGTACACTTTTCAGCATGTATCATCTTTTTAAATTACCAACAAGAGAACTTCCAAAACAACACATCCAAATATTACAAATGATGTCCATCTAATGCCGAGTCTATTGAGGTGGGAACTACCTAAAACTTGATGATGCTTACTGCTACCATTGAGATATTTTCTTCAATAAAATCTGTCAACATGACATAGCTAGAAATGAGAATTTCACACTAGGCCGATGGTGTACTGCCCCAATGGCTAATCCAATCAAATTGGGGATTGGGTCAAGGTCGATGTTGGACCCAGGGTTGGGTTATAATTGTTCAAAACTAATCAGGACCGGGACAAGAACAATATCACCTATCCCCATCCCCATCTCAAGCCTCCCCCATCCTTTCTCCACGTATCCGACCGCACCAGAAAAAAAACCCCAGCAATTTCATATAAGTAATTTACCTACTATCTTGTTAATATAATTAAAGAATATATCAATAGTAAAAAATGTATTCATAAGCTATGAGATAATAGTTACATCAATCTTTATTGTGTCGGAGATGGTACTAAGTTTATGAACCCGAGTCAAAGATGAGGCAAGGTCAGGGGACTTGACTAAATCCAATTCAACTGGGTCGGGTTTGAACAGATTTGACAGGGAAACATGCATAATCATGGTTGAATTAGGGTACAATTTTCCAAAACCGATTTAAGTCCAAGACAAGGACAGATATCACCTAACCCAACCCCAAGCCTGCCTGCACCAGCCCATCTCACCCCAATGAAAAAAATGAACCCCCAACTATCTTGCAAATATAACTGAAGCATATGCCAATAATAATACATGTATTCTCGTAGGAAATTCATGCAGCGGTAAGACAGCTAGTACCATTAATTTTTTGTGTGGGTCATGGATGGTAATAAATTTATAAACCCGAGTCGAAGATGAGCAGGATGAGAGCCGTATGTTAGACATAACACTTTGGTTTTCATTAGAAACACAAACAGAAGGATGTTTATCTTTAACAAAATTGATTGTAAAATAACTCCCAATAAACCATGAAAAGTATGTCGAACATTAACCTTCAAGATGAAACAGTATGCACCAGTAATTTCTCTTGAAATGAAACAATGACTGATAATCCATGGAGGATCGTTACTCAACATATCAAAGAACAATAGAAAGCTTGAAAAGTTACATTAAATGAAAACCACCAAATATATTAAATTTGGTATATCTGAGTTATAAACTAAAAACTTCCAACATGGAACACTATTCTTTTTCCTTTTTTTCGAGGAAACAAAACACTATTTTGTGCCATGGTAGAAGTAAAATTGACTGAATATGTTGAATTAACAGTATACAACTTCTTACCACAAGATGCTATCATGGGAAGTTCTGGATGTCTCGCTATAGATCTGATGCTTCCAGAGCACTTACCAATAAAGCATCCGATCAGTTTTCTTGAAACAAGGAAATCGACTGCCATCTAGTCAACATCAAGAGTTAGTTCTAAATATTAGTAACCCTGAATCACTTGAATCACCAGGGGCCAATTCATCATTGATAGAAGCTAATTATTAATTGTCTAACAGGTGATACAAATGTGAAACCATTAAAAGAAAACTCAGATATTTCAAAATCATAAGCATCAGAATAACGGTAAATACTACAATTCAAAAAACTAAAATGAATGGTACTACCCATTACCCCATACTTTAACGACACTAGGAATTTGAATTGTTAAATAAGATTTTTCAGCTATAAGCATGTCCTAGCTTCAAGCTCACATTGGAAAAATCTACCCAGTTAATTAGATGAAATATTATTACTTGAACTGAGTTAATAACAGAAAATATAAGTTCCAAGTGAGTCAAGCTAGTTCCGTCTCTGATAATGAGCTCAATTCATTAACATTCTTTGGACCAAATCCTTAATCCAAGAGCACAGGTCACCAAAAATGTAAACATAAAGCATGGACTTCTCAGAAATGACAGAAAGCATTAATGCACAAAAAACAGGAGGATGACTACTTACCGCACATAGTTAAGAATAGTTGAGCCAGTTCATTGACAATGAAAAGAAATTAGAACATCATGTAATCAACTGAGAAAACTATGTAATATAGGAGTTAGCATAATTTCCTTTATGCATACCATACCTGCAACACATGTCTCATTCAAACCTTTAGTTTCCTTGTTGGAAGTGACTATTCCTGGTTCTATATCCTTAATTCATGTTGAGTCTTAAACTTTTTTTACGATTTCATAAAGGCCTTCAACATCAGCTGATTACTTCTAAAATTGCTTATGATGTAGCCACATATATTGTCTGACATAAAACTGTTTGAAAGAACTTTCTGTTCTACTGAAAGTTTCAACTCCAACAATTTGACCATAAAGGAATAACAAGTTGAGGTTCATCGGACAGCCCAAAAACTAAAAAGTTTTTATCGATGAAATAAAATAAGAAATCGTGATAATTTTGTCCATTATGGTAATAGGACTTAGTTTATTATGGGAGTAGGAACAAGTAGCTAGACATATGATAAATGTCTATAAGAATCAAAAAGTCTTAGATATGAGATGATAACTAAACGGCAATCAGAAAAAGGATCTGATCAAGAAATTATATCCAATCAAGAAATTATATCCACAAAAAAAGAAAACAAAAGAGAAATAAACAAAACAACTAAATATAATTAACAATGTAGTTGTATAGTGACCTTGTAGAACTATGACTTTCACTAGTTCTCATACATGAAATTTCAGAATCATGAGATTATGATCATAAAAAACAACAAACTAAAGAGGATGAATGAATCGGGTAAATAAAATTAAAGCATAGCCGCATAGTGTACGTGTAGAACTATGTCTTTTACCTGTTCTCATATCAAATGAAGCAAGATCCCCAAAACCATTGCCTACATAGACTGTATAGCCATCTAGATCTTCACAAGCTGCTTTAATTGGAGATTCTCTAAAGTCGACTGAAATTACAGGTCTCCTCTGTGCTGAAGTATCATAAAGACGAATCTATCACAAGATATAATTTTTAACAAATAAGAGAATAATAACATACTGATCATTAGAATCTCATGCGGACTGAGTAATTAGTTTACATCATTTTCTCAACTTCTAAAGCAATGGGTCAAAAACTATTAACCACATACAAAAGATTCATTAATCAGGATAGACCATATGGTCAAGAATATTTCAACATTAATCAATAAACAGAAGAAAACTGTTTATTAACTACAAGTTGGTTAACACTCCAAATGTGCAAGCAGTATTTGTAAAAAAGTTTGGTCAGGCACTGTTATCATAAAATCAAACTTAAGGCTTTCACATGTATCCTCGATCTCATGGCAACAATTGCAAAAGTTGTCGAAAGACTTACAATAAAAGTTATACTCCCAACTATTAGCATTTTTTAGCTTGTAAGCTACAACTAGTAAACATATTTCATAGTGCCATACCTGATGATTGATCGTGCCAGCCACAACTTTTCTATGGTCATCTTCACTCAGAAAAGTTGCAGCAGTAAACCAAGTTGGAGAGAATATACCAAGTCTATTAGAAGGAGGCTACAAAAGACAAAGAGCAAACCGATAGAATCTTCATAATCAAAATACAAATAGACCAGAAACTCTCATTAAATTGCACTAATAAGAATGAAGTGACTCACAGATTTTGCACTCCAGATCTTACTGCATTTTCCAAGATCCCACATGTTCAATTCAATGCCATTCCTGAGAGAAAAGAAAACACAAATTAAAGTACTAGGCCAAAATTAGGCAATATAACAACCTTTCAAATTTTTATTAAAGAGGCTGTCACCCATGAATATAATTGCAACAAACTCATATACATTTCTTTAACAGCTTACGGAAACTTACCCTCCAAATAAGGCATAATTCTCACTTTTATCCACTGAAGAACATATTATTTTACCAGAAGAGCATACATTCCATGTAATATGAGAAGCAGTAGTTGAGTTTTCTGGCGCATCACCGACGGGAATGGACCTCAAGCAAGCATTACCCTTTTCCAGACAGGTAAGTAATGAAACTGACCTGAAAAACATAAGGATTGAATGAATATAAGAATGTGCATGCAATTCGAGATCACAACTAAAGTTTGTAAGTAACAGTACCACCATGAACTAAATTTTACTCGATAGATGTACAGAATTTCCATTCTTGCATACAGATGCATGCATATGCAAAATCATTGTGAATATACGTCAGCTAGTTCTCCTCTCTTCTAGTTCTAATACAACTTTCTTTGTCCACAAAGCTTTGCTCTTGAATCACTAGATAAACCTTCGTATTAAGTTTCACTATCTATATACATTGGAACCTTGGGATGTCAAATACAGGAGTAAGTGCTGAAAGCAAGAATAATCTCTCTGAACTTTTTTATTCAATGTCCTGCAGATACATATGCCTGCAGCAGTCTTTTAAACATGATAGTGTCATAGGTTTGACCCCCTAAATGCAAATTGGGCAGGTGCTAAAATTTTAATTCAACCATCTGTGATACTCTTTCACATGAACAAGTTTCTACAGAATATATCTTAGGTACAGCAGATTGGTAAAATGTTCGGATACAAGTTCAAAAAAATGCTTCATCTGCTATGAGCTATGAACTATGGCATTTATTTATGTTACCTTGATGGAACATCGATTCCTTTAGTTTTGAAGAGATGCAATCCAACAACATGATCATCATTAAGAGAGCCATCCAGTGATAAGGGTTGATCGATCTTAGTGATGCCCAAAGCCTCTCCATTAATAGGATTTAGACACTCAACCTGGAATTCATAGAATATCCCATGTTTCAACAACCTAGAAAAAGAGGGTTTTCTCTTGTTTCATATATGATAACTTACCGAACCATTCTTGCGAGCAACAGCCAAAAGCTGCAAAGAATAGCAAACAATTTACAAGTGTCATGTCTAGAAGGTAGAAGAATATTTTACACGTCGAACTGTTATGAGATTAAAGATATAATTATACTAGAGTAACATATAAGAATTTCCTAACAAAGGAAAGAAAGGTGGAAACACATCTTTAGTGATTACATGCCAATCCAAGAATGCGAAATAGAATGTGACATTATAGTCAACAGAATTCGCAAATCCAAAACAGGGTTCCAATGAATTATAAAACTTCCTTATAGGAATTGATCCTAGATCTCAAACTAATCGTGAATAATCACATTAAAGTTTGTATAATACTTAGGAATGCTTGTCCACCGTAATCAAACTCTAAAATCTTTGAACATACACTTTTCTTTTGTAATGTTAAACCACCATATCTCCATTGATCATCCAAATTAAACTTTCAAGCTGGAAAGTGAAGGCACAAAATAGGTTTCTGCTTCTTTAAGAAAGAAGAACATAACATGAATATTAGCTTCAAACTAGAGAAGCTTTCATTAATATTCAAGAGAAACTAATAAGATCGATTTCTGGTTTACTTCAAAACTACCAAGAAGCCATGAAGATCCAAAAGGAGACTAACATAAGCTTTGATTTGATTGTTTACCTCCCATTAAGTAGTTAAGATTGTCATAGCATTCATTTATGTATAATAACTCAAATCCAACAAAGAATGTGATAACAAACCGGATCAGTTTTGTGATCAGAATAAGAAGCAGCAAGGACACAAGATGAAGCATTTGGCTGCCCCCATGTTTCTACCACCTTTGGAATTCCAGTCTTTCCATGAGCTTCGACAACTGAAAACTCATTGCAATATCACATCATGAGTTGTAATTAAGAAATGCATGCCATGTAGACCATTCAAGAAAGAGTAATGTTTAAGCAGGCGGCGCCTGGGCGCTCGCCCGAGCCCAGGCGTGGGCGCTTCGGGCGAGCGCCTGGGTAAATCAAGGCGACCGAACCAGAATTTAGGTCTGGTTCGGTTCTGATTCGGTTGTTAGTTGGTTCAATCGAACCAACTAAACCGATATAACCCCAACCCTAACCCTTACCCAACCCTAACCTCCTGCCGCAGCCGCTGCCGTTGCCGATCCCGATCCCGATCGCGATCTCGCTGCTCGTCGCTCCTGCTCCCGCTGCCGCTGCTCGCCGCTGTCGCTGCTCGCGCCTCCCGCGAGCCTTCCCGCTGCTCGCGCCTCCCTCGAGCCCTCCCGCAGCTCGCGCCTCCCGCGAGCCCTCTCGCTGCTCGCGCCTCCTACGAGCCCTCCCGCGAGCCTTCCCGCTGCTCGCGCCTCCCTCGAGCCCTCCCGCTGCTCGCGCCTCCCGCGAGCCCTCCCACTGCTCGTGCCTTCTGCTCCTTTTCCCTTTCCCGCTGCCGCCGCTCGCCGCTGCTGTGCCGCCGCTCGCCGCTGCTGTGCCGCCGCTCGCCGCTGCTGCTGCCGCCGCTCGCCGCTGCTTCCTCGTTTCTCCATCAGGCTTAGTATATAGTATACTCTTAATATTAAGTTTATTTGAATTTTGAAATGATTAATTTTCTGTTAATAGATTAATAATATATTATTTTGATTTTAATGTTGTTAATTTTTATTTATTTGAAATTATTAATTATATTATATATTTTTATATTTTAGCGTCTCGCTTCGCTCGGGCGAGCGCCTGGGCGAGCGCCTAGCACCTCGGGCGTTTGTGGACCTTGGCGCCTTTTGGCACCTAGCGTTTTTTAAATCACTGGGCAGTCATATGGTGTTTTGTTTGTCTTCAAGTTCCTTAGATTAATTGATAGTGGACATGTCACTCGAATCCCAGTCAAATGTCATACTAATCTTAAATTAAGAATTTACCCTTAGCATCACCCAATTTCTTCGAGAAAGAAAAACAAATTAGTCGATAACATAATGCTGTTGGATTTGGTAATTATCGATGAGTTTTGTTGATCATCCAAGCATTTAACAACTGTATCAATCATCGAGTGGACATGTCACCCGAATCCCAATCTAATGTAATACTGATCTTAAATTAAGAATTTACCCTTAGCATTACCCAATTTCTTCGAGAAAGAATAATAAATTAGTCGATAACATAAAGCTGTTGGATTTAGTAATTATCGATGAGTTTTGTTGATCATCCAAGCATGTAACTGTATCAACCATCGAGTGGACATGTCACCCGAATCGTCGATGAGCTTTGTTGATCATCCAAGCATTTAACTGTATCAGTCATCGAGTCCAGCAGATACTCTATCGATGTAAGGCCAGATGATGGGGATAACAATAGAATTTACAGAAAGGACGATGTAAATAAGCGAAGGATGTCACAACCGGGGGCATGGGTGAGCGAGCGAAGACGAATCAACAGCACCCGTAAGATTGGTTGTGAGAGAAAGATCAGTATTGCTGGCTATGGAAGGTGCCGAGAAACTCGATTGACGATTCTCAACACTATATCGTCGGCGACAATATCGAAAACAGAGCGACGAGTTCAAATCGGAAAGAATCGACACATGAAGCTCACTTTTAGGAGAGATCTAGAACATGTACTGGATCTTGACAAGAGGGGAGAACGTAGGAGTCCGCTAGGTCAGAGATCGACAACTCGATTTGGCTGGTCTCAGGAGACGTCCGACCAGGGCGATCTACGCTCGCTCGGCGCCGTTTAATCGGTGGCATAAAAAATAACTAAAGGATGGTCATGGTTCTCGACTACGGGTGGGCTGACGGGTGCATTATCCTTTTTGGTTTACCCCGCTTAAAAAACATCGTCGAGTCGGGTTTAAAATAAATTGATCTCGATCCAAATTTTATCGCTCGGTTCGGGTTATACCTAGTCTCGGTAACGGTGGAAAATAAATATTAACTCTTTTCCTCTCTTTTTTAGTTTTTTATTTTTTTTTATAAAAAAAATAATTTTTATGATAACGAAATTATCACTTATCATTAAGATAATATCGTATAATTAATTGAAACAATTCGATAAGGAAGATAAAATCTGATAATTATTTATAATCGATTGATATGAAACATTACAATCGATCATCGTCCAACTTATATTATCGTATAGAGGTTAGCATAGAAAGACGGTTCAAGCTTAGCTTCCCTGTCACTCATAAACATAAAATATCAATGGGGGACGTTAGGATAATTGTAAGCTATATTCTATATAAAGAAACATAGAAAACTGAAAGAATAAAAGAATTGATGGTTATGGTTCTCAACTACGGGAGGGCTGACTGGTGCACTATCCTTTTTTGTTTGGCCCGCTTACAATTGGCATCGTCGAGTCGGGCTTAAAATCAATTGATCTCGATCCAAATTCTAACGCTCGGTTCGGGTTATGCCCGGTCTCGGTAACGGTAGAAAATAGATATTAACTCTTTTCCTCTCTTTTTCAATTTTTTATTTTGTTTTATAAAAAAAATATTTTTTATTATAACGAATTTATCATTTACCATTAAGATAATATCATATAATTAATTGAAACGAGTCGATAGGGAAAATAAAATCTGATAATTAATTATAATCAATTGATATGAAACATTAGAGTCGATCACCGTACAACATATATTATCTTGTAGAGATTAGCATATAAAGACGATTTAAGTTTAGCTCCTCTCTCACTCATATGCATAAAATATCAACGGGGGACGTCAGGGTAATTGCAATCTATATTCTTTATAAAGCGGATCGAGATCAATTGATTTCAAGCCCAACTCGACGATGCCAATTGTGAGCGGGCCAAACCAAAAAGGATAGTGCACCCGTCAGCCCTCCCGTAGTCGAGAACCCTAACCATCTTTTCTTTTTTTCTTTCAGTCTTCTGTGTTTCTTTATAAAGAATATAGCTTGCAATTATCCTAACGTTCCCCATTTATATTTTATGCATATGAGTGACAGGGGAGCTAAGCTTGAACCGTCTTTCTATGCTAACATCTACACGATAATATATGTTGGACGGTGATCGACTCTAATATTTCATATCAATCGATTATAATTAATTATCTGATTTTATTTTCCCTATCGACTTATTTCAATTAATTATACGATATTATCTTAATGATAAATGATAATTTTGTTATAATAAAAAATATTTTTTTTATAAAATAAAATAAAAAACTAAAAAAGAGAGGAAAATAGTTAATATTTATTTTCCATCGTTACCGAGACTAGGTATAACCCGAACCGAGCGATAAAATTTGGATCGAGATCAATTTATTTTAAACCCGACTCGACGATGTTTGTAAGCGAGCCAAACCAAAAAGGATAATGCACCCGTCAGCCCTCCCGTAGTCGAGAACCCTGACCATCCTTTCTTTATTTTTTTTGCCACCGGTTAAGTGGCGTCGAGCGAGCGTAGATCGCCCTGGCCGGACGCCTCCTGAGATCAGCCAAATCGAGTTGTCGATCTCTGACCTAGCAGACTCGTACGTTCTCCCCTCTTGCAAGATCCGGTACATGTTCTATATCCCTCCTAAAAGTGAGCTTCATGTGTCGATTCTTTCCGATTTGAACTCGTCGCTCTGTTTTCGGTATGGTCGCCGGCGATATGGTGTCGAGAATCGTCAATCGGGTTTCTCGGCACCTTCCATAGCCAGCAATATTGATCTTTCTCTCATAACCAATCTTACGGGTGTTGTTGATTCGTCTTCGCTCGCTCAGCGTCACCTATGCCCCCGGTTGTGACATCCTTCACTTATTTGCATCGTCCTTTCTGTAAATTCTATTGTTATCCCCATCATCTGGTCTTACATCGATAGAGCACCAGGCTTGGTCAGGTATCTGCTGGACTCGATGGCTGATACAGTTACATGCTTGGATGATCAACAAAGCTCATCGACGATTCGGGTGACATGTCCACTCGATGGTTGATACAGTTACATGCTTGGATGATCAACAAAGCTTATCGATAATTACCAAATCTAACAGCTTTATGTTATCGACTAATTTGTTATTCTTTCTCGAAAAAATTGGGTGATGCTAAGGATAAATTCTTAAGTTAAGATCAGTATGACATTAAACTGAGATTCGGGTGATATGTCCACTCGATGGTTGATACAGTTGTTACATGCTTGGATGATCAACAAAGCTCATCGATAATTACCAAATCCAACAGCATTATGTTATCGATTAATTTGTTTTTCTTTCTCGAAGAAATTGGGTGATGCTGAGGGTACATTCTTAATTTAAGATCATTATGACATTAGACTGTGATTCGGGTGACATGTCCACTATCAATTAATCTAAGGAACTTGAAGACAAACAAAACACCATATGATAGCCTAGTAGTTGGATCAACATAATGCGTCGATCAAGATGGGATGTTTACCAGACGATTACTATTAGTAAGCTGCTAAATGAGATAGAGGCTCCATTATGTCGAGATTCGAAAGAGGAGTTGGCTCCTGACTTCTGAAAGAATAGCTGTTTAGCATGACAGGATACCGATATTGTGGCTCTAAGGAACATGAAAAAATATGTTGAAGCTAGTTTAGATGTATACACAGTGTGATTATATAAAAGATCTTTTGTCTTTTTTTGTTTTCTCCTTCCCATCAAGTATGTTTGAAACTCGTAATTTTTGGGACATTGATTGATCTTTTTCTACCTACTTCTCTTTGGAGATTCCACAGCACAAGATTTTGCAGCCCCTACACCTTAATTGCTTTGTTATTCTTGTGTGTTCTATTGATCGGTTAATTGTTTTGCTTTTACTTACTGGTGAAATTTATAATTTCGGTGAAGTTTTGAGGAGCCAAAAGGTTTCAAGAAGATGCCACGAACAAGTGCATTGGAGTGCCCTGGATGCCCACCTTTGAGAGCCTTGACGACTGACGTGCTCGGTCTTGTAAAAGGTGGTTGTTATTGCTTAAACATTACTCTTTCTTGAATGGTCTACATGGCATGCATTTCTTAATTACAACTCATGATGTGATATTGCAATGAGTTTTCAGTTGTCGAAGCTCATGGAAAGACTGGAATTCCAAAGGTGGTAGAAACATGGGGGCAGCCAAATGCTTCATCTTGTGTCCTTGCTGCTTCTTATTCTGATCACAAAACTGATCCGGTTTGTTATCACATTCTTTGTTGGATTTGAGTTATTATACATAAATGGATGCTATGACAATCTTAACTACTTAATGGGAGGTAAACAATCAAATCAAAGCTTATGTTAGTCTCCTTTTGGATCTTCATGGCTTCTTGGTAGTTTTGAAGTAAACCAGAAATCGATCTTATTAGTTTCTCTTGAATATTAATGAAAGCTTCACTAGTTTGAAGCTAATATTCATGTTATGTTCTTCTTTCTTAAAGAAGCAGAAACCTATTTTGTGCCTTCACTTTCCAGCTTGAAAGTTTAATTTGGATGATCAATGGAGATATGGTGGTTTAACATTACAAAAGAAAAGTGTATGTTCAAAGATTTTAGAGTTTGATTACGGTGGACAAGCATTCCTAAGTATTATACAAACTTTAATGTGATTATTCACGATTAGTTTGAGATCTAGGATCAATTCCTATAAGGAAGTTTTATAATTCATTGGAACCCTGTTTTGGATTTGCGAATTCTGTTGACTATAATGTCACATTCTATTTCACATTCTTGGATTGGCATGTAATCACTAAAGATGTGTTTCCACCTTTCTTTCCTTTGTTTGGAAATTCTTATATGTTACTCTAGTATAATTATATCTTTAATCTCATAACAGTTCGACGTGTAAAATATTCTTCTACCTTCTAGACATGACACTTGTTAATTGTTTGCTGTTCTTTGCAGCTTTTGGCTGTTGCTCGCAAGAATGGTTTGGTAAGTTATCATATATGAAACAAGAGAAAACCCTCTTTTTCTAGGTTGTTGAAACATGGGATATTCTATGAATTCCAGGTTGAGTGTCTAAATCCTATTAATGGAGAGGCTTTGGGCATCACTAAGATCGATCAACCCTTATCACTGGATGGCTCTCTTAATGATGATCATGTTGTTGGATTGCATCTCTTCAAAACTAAAGGAATCGATGTTCCATCAAGGTAACATAAATAAATGCCATAGTTCATAGCTCATAGCAGATGTAGCATTTTTTTGAACTTGTATCCGAACATTTTACCAATCTGCTGTACCTAAGATATATTCTGTAGAAACTTGTTCATGTGAAAGAATATCACAGATGGTTGAATTAAAATTTTAGCACCTGCCCAATTGGCATTTAGAGGGTCAAACCTATGACACTATCATGTTTAAAAGACTGCTGCAGGCATATGTATCTGCAGGACATTGAATAAAAAAGTTCAGATAGATTATTCTTGCTTTCAGCACTTACTCCTGTATTTGACATCCCAAGGTTCCAATGTATATAGATAGTGAAACTTAATACGAAGGTTTATCTAGTGATTCAAGAGCAAAGCTTTGTGGACAAAGAAAGTTGTATTAGAACTAGAAGAGAGGAGAACTAGCTGACGTATATTCACAATGATTTTGCATATGCATGCATCTGTATGCAAGAATGGAAATTCTGTACATCTATCGAGTAAAATTTAGTTCATGGTGGTACTGTTACTTACAAACTTTAGTTGTGATCTCGAATTGCATGCACATTCTTATATTCATTCAATCCTTATGTTTTTCAGGTCAGTTTCATTACTTACCTGTCTGGAAAAGGGTAATGCTTGCTTGAGGTCCATTCCCGTCGGTGATGCGCCAGAAAACTCAACTACTGCTTCTCATATTACATGGAATGTATGCTCTTCTGGTAAAATAATATGTTCTTCAGTGGATAAAAGTGAGAATTATGCCTTATTTGGAGGGTAAGTTTCCGTAAGCTGTTAAAGAAATGTATATGAGTTTGTTGCAATTATATTCATGGGTGACAGCCTCTTTAATAAAAATTTGAAAGGTTGTTATATTGCCTAATTTTGGCCTAGTACTTTAATTTGTGTTTTCTTTTCTCTCAGGAATGGCATTGAATTGAACATGTGGGATCTTGGAAAATGCAGTAAGATCTGGAGTGCAAAATCTGTGAGTCACTTCATTCTTATTAGTGCAATTTAATGAGAGTTTCTGGTCTATTTGTATTTTGATTATGAAGATTCTATCGGTTTGCTCTTTGTCTTTTGTAGCCTCCTAATAGACTTGGTATATTCTCTCCAACTTGGTTTACTGCTGCAACTTTTCTGAGTGAAGATGACCATAGAAAAGTTGTGGCTGGCACGATCAATCATCAGGTATGGCACTATGAAATATGTTTACTAGTTGTAGCTTACAAGCTAAAAAATGCTAATAGTTGGGAGTATAACTTTTATTGTAAGTCTTTCGACAACTTTTGCAATTGTTGCCATGAGATCGAGGATACATTTGAAAGTCTTAAGTTTGATTTTATGATAACAGTGCCTGACCAAACTTTTTTACAAATACTGCTTGCACATTTGGAGTGTTAACCAACTTGTAGTTAATAAACAGTTTTCTTCTGTTTATTGATTAATGTTGAAATATTCTTGACCATATGGTCTATCCTGGTTAATGAATCTTTTGTATATGGTTAATAGTTCTTGACCCATTGCTTTAGAAGTTGAGAAAATGATGTAAACTAATTACTCAGTCCGCATGAGATTTTAATGACCAGTATGCTGTTATTCTCTTATTTGTTAAAAATTATATCTTGTGATAGGTTCGTCTTTATGACACTTCAGCACAGAGGAGACCTATAATTTCAGTCGACTTTAGAGAATCTCCAATTAAAGCAGTTTGTGAAGATCTAGATGGCTATACAGTCTATGTAGGCAATGGTTCTGGGGATCTTGCTTCATTTGATATGAGAACAGGTAAAAGTCATAGTTCTAAATGTACACCATGCGGCTATGCTTTAATTTTATTTACCTGATTCATTCATCCTCTTTAGTTTGTTGTTTTTTATGATCATAATCTCATGATTCTGAAATTTAATGTATGAGAACTAGTGAAAGTCATAGTTCTACAAGGTCACTGTGCAACTACATTGTTAATTATATTTAGCTGTTTTGTTTATTTCTCTTTTGTTTTCTTTTTTTGTGGATATAATTTCTTGATTGGATATAATTTCTTGATCAGATCCTTTCTCTGATTGTCGTTTAGTTATCATCTCATATCTAAGACTCTTTGATTCTTATAGACATTTATCAGATGTCTAGCTACTTGTTCCTACTCCCATAATAAATTAAGTCCTATTACCATAATGGACAAAATTATCACGGTTTCTTATTTTATTTCATCGATAAAACCTTTTTAGTTTTTGGGCTGTCCGATGAACCTCAACTTGTTATTCCTTTATGGTCAAATTGTTGGAGTTAAAACTTTCAGTAGAACAGAAAATTCTTTCAAACAGTTTTATGTCAGACAATATATGTGGCTACATCATAAGCAATTTTAGAAGCAATCAGCTGATGTTGAAGGCCTTTATGAAATCGTAAAAAAAGTTTAAGACTCAACATGAATTAAGAATATTGAACCAGGAATAGTCAGTTCCAACAAGGAAACTAAAGGTTTGAATGTGACATGTGTTGCAGGTATGGTATGCAAAAAGGAAATTATGCTAACTTCTATATTACATAGTTTTCTCAGTTGATTACATGATGTTCTAATTTCTTTTCATTGTCAATGAACTGGCTCAACTATTCTTAACTATGTGCGGTATAGTCATCCTCCTGGTTTTTGTGCAGTAATGCTTTCTGTCATTTCTGAGAAGTTCATGCTTTATGTTTACATTTTTGGTGACCTGTGCTCTTGGATTAAGGATTTGGTCCAAAGAATGTTAATGAAGTGAGCTCATTATCAGAGACGGAACTAGCTTGACTCACTTGGAACTTTTATTTTCTGTTATTAACTTAGTTCAAGTAATAATATTTCATCTAATTAACTGAGTAGATTTTTCCAATGTGAGCTTGAAGCTAGGACATGCTTATAGCTGAAAAATTTTATTTAACAATTCAAATTCCTAGTGTTGTTAAAATATTGGGTAGTACCATTCATTTTAGTTTTTTGAATTGTAGTATTTACCGTTATTCTGATGCTTATTATTTTGAAATATCTGAGTTTTCTTGTAATGGTTTCACATTTGTATCACCTGTTAGACAGTTAATAATTAGCTTCTATCAATGATGAATTGGCCCCTGGTGATTCAAGTGATTCAGGGTTACTAATATTTAGAACTAACTCCTGATGTTGACTAGATGGCAGTCGATTTCCTTGTTTTCAGGAAAACTGATGGGATGCTTTATTGGTAAGTGCTCTGGAAGCATCAGATCTATAGCGAGACATCCAGAACTTCCCGTGATAGCATCTTGTGGTAAGAAGTTGTATACTGTTAATTCAACATATTCAGTCAACTTTACTTCTACCATGGCACAAAATAGTGTTTTGTTTCCTCGAAAAAAAGGAAAGAGAATAGTGTTCCATGTTGGAAGTTTTTAGTTTATAACTCAGATATACCAAATTTAATATATTTGGTGGTTTTCATTTAATGTAACTTTTCAAGCTTTCTATTGTTCTTTGATTTGTTGAGTAACGATCCTCCATGGATTATCAGCCATTTTTGGATTTTATCCTTTAAAAATTCTCATTGCTTCATTTCAAGAGAAATTACTGGGTGCATACTGTTTCATCTTGAAGGTCAATGTTTGACATACTTTTCATGGTTTATTGGGAGTTATTTTACAATCAACTTTGTTAAAGATAAACATCCTTTTGTTTGTGTTTCTAATGAAAACCAGAGTGTTATGTCTAACATACGGCCCTCATCCTGCTCATCTTCGACTCGGGTTTATAAATTTATTACCATCCCTGACCCACACAAAAATTTAATGGTACTAGCTGTCTTACCACTACATGAATTTCCTACGAGAATACATGTATTATTATTGGCATATGCTTCAGTTATATTTGCAAGATAGTTGGGGGTTCATTTTTTCCATTGGGGTGAGATGGGATGGTGCAGGCAGGCTTGGGGTTGGGTTAGGTGATATCTGTCCTTGTCTTGGACCTAAATCGGTTTTGGAAAATTGTACCCCAATTCAACCGTGATTATGCCTGTTTTCCTGTCAAATCTGTTCAAACCCGACCCAGTTGAATTGGATTGAGCCAAGTCCCCTGACCTTGCCTCATCTTTGACTCGGGTTCATAAACTTAGTACCATCTCCGACCCAACAAAGATTGATGTAACTGTTATCTCATAGCTTATGAATACATTTTTTACTATTGATATATTCTTTAATTATATTAACAAGATAGTAGGGAAATTACTTATATGAAATTGCTGGGGTTTTTTTCTGGTGCGGTCGGATACGTGGAGAAAGGATGGGGGAGGCTTGAGATGGGGATGGGGATAGGTGATATTGTTCTTGTCCTGGTCCTGATTAGTTTTGAACAATTATAACCCAACCCTGGGTCCGACATCGACCTTGACCCAATCCCCAATTTGATTGGATTAGCCATTGGGGCAGTACACCACAGGCCTAGTGTGAAATTCTCATTTCTAGCTATGTCATGTTGACAGATTTTATTGAAGAAAATATCTCAATGGTAGCAGTAAGCATCATCAAGTTTTAGGTAGTTCCCACCTCATTAGACTCGGCATCAGATGGACATCATTTGTAATATTTGGATGTGTTGTTTTGGAAGTTCTCTTGTTGGTAATTTAAAAAGATGATACATTCTGAAAAGTGTACTGCCATACTTTGGGATACTTGTTTGTGGTGACGTGTACCTTGCAAATTCAAGTTTACTTTTTACTAAATGTTAACTATAATTTTGAACGTGGAAGACGTAAGAGAATCTTTTTCTCTTATTTTGTTGGTCCTAGAGCTTTGTCTGAAATTTCTTGTCATGTTTGAAACTGTAATATATATTCTTGCTATGAGTTTTTTTTGGTAAAACTATAGTTAAGCATGAAATATTTTTAATTTCATATGTCATGTCTTCACAAGTAATATGTCAAACTATGCTTTGGTGGAAGCCTTAGTTCTTTACTCGCCACATTATGCATTAGTGTTTTGGTCGTAGGTTTATAAGGTCATGCTTAATGATGATATTGGTTTATAGGATTGGACAGCTCTTTGCGTGTGTGGGATGCAAAGACGAGACAACTTCTATCTGCGGTATGCTATAACTACTATCAGTTCATAAATGGATCTTGCTTCAACAAAATTTTCAATATCCATTGGCTTACATATAATAGAACATTTTTAAAGAAGGGAATTTAAGTTTGGTGGTGCTTTGCAATTTAGTTCTTCCTCTTGGTTTAGATTCATGTTTCATGTAAAGCCCATTAATTTATAGGTTATACTGGGGTAACTGGATGCATATTGTAGAGGAATGCATAGGTTCAAGAACTTGTGCTTGCAAACAGTTCACATTTTCTTTTTGGTTTGTATAAACCTATCATTGAGTATATTTCTTTTTTTAATAGGTTTTCCTCAAGCAACATCTAACAAATGTGGTGATCGATTCACATTTCTCAGACGAAGGTATTACTTATTTAACAATTTGGATTTGACGCTACAAATTCACATTTACATGCTCTATGGCTCTATACAACTTGATACTTCGGTAGATTCACATTGGAAATGAATGTGATATTAGTACATATAACTTGATTGACCTATTTCAAATAACTAACATGGTTAACATCTCGTGTGTCTGTTTCTGCTCCATACAAATAATGGATTAGTAGGTCAACTAAGTCCTATCTAAAACATAGCTAACCTCCATACAAATAATGGATTAGTAGGTCAACTAGCTTTAGGGTTAACACCGTGAACATCATGTACACCATGATAATAGTGTACTTGAGTGAGATTTTGAGCCAGTTCTGTTGAGGACATCTCCATTTGGTTAGGGTAGACTGTGACTTCCTAATAATCCCACTTAGGCAAATGACCTGACAGGGATGCTGATAATGCATGGGCTTAGGCAATTTGGGTCACATGACAAGGCCCACTTGGTACAATTTGGATCACTTGTTATGATGAACGAAGCCCTAAATGCATACTAAATTTGAAATAAAACCCAATCAAAACATATTCCATGTGTTCAGATTTATATAGTTTGATAAAATATCAGGGTTTCAAGAGTATACATACCTGAGCAACAGCATGCCCATGTGTGCTAGTTACTAGTAATATCAGTCCATGGACTTCTTACATCATTGGCAATAAATTTACTGTATTACACTATTAACAGCAAATGATTTAGACAAGCCTTACCATCAGGACTCTTCTGGTTCCCAGTGGTCATGGGCATCTCATTAGTTATTGTTGAATCTTTAGTCATGGTACCTCCATTTAGGTTTGGTCAAGTATTCTACCACACAAAAAAATCTGGCTAGCCTATGAAGTATTTGTGTTTGGGTATCATGAAACACAGACAAATAGGCATGTTTTGTGGCAGTGCTTGTCAGCACAGTGATGTTGGAACAAATTGTACATGTAGATTGTTGGTAGCTTTTTACCTAAATCATGTTCTAGAATAGGTCGGTTTTCTTCTTTAATTAATGTTAGAAAATCTGTAAGGAACTCGTTCGTCATGTAAAACAATTTGATAATGTCTCAAAATTCTTGTTAAACAGGTTCCAATGGCAATACTTGTGATCAACAAGCTGATCTACAAGTATGCGATGATACTGAAACCGTAGATAATGATGAATTGCCAATCTCTAGCGGTAAGAAAGCATCTAAAAGGAAGAGAGTTGGTAAAGTCAAGTAGAAAAGAAAGACTGGGGACCAATACGATGATGAAACAAGTGAAGCCCATGTATTAAGTCAAGCTGAATCTGAAGACAATAGTGTCTTGCCACCCCTCAAACAGGAAAAATCATCAGATGAGCACAGCAAGAGGCTCAAGCAGAAAAAGAGCAAGAAGATTTTGCCATGAAGGAAGCATGCCGGCCATCAAGAAAGTTGTGGTGAAGGATGGGTGAGTCCGTGATAATTCCATAATTTGTGATGACCAGGACTGAGCCCACCACCACCCACCAGCTAGATGAGTCTTGCTAAACTTGCTCGAGATGTCCAATTCTTTGAGAATTTGCATCGCACAAAGATCTTAAAAATAGTGGTTTCGAAGGTAAAATTAATGAATTGCATTTCTCTGTGGTTACGGAGAATTGTGATAGTTATATGCAATTAGAATTTTGATTTGCATATGGGTTACAGAGGATTCTCCACGAGTCATTTGTAGGCAAAGTGATTGCTTGTGCACAAAAACCTGATTCACATAATGCCGAATTATATAACTTGCAGTCCACACGTCACCAATATTTACCCATGACGATAACAAAAGATCTGACCCGCAAATACAAAACAAGCCATTGAAGGGTAAGGACATTTTGTTAAGTATGAAAAGATACAGCATAATTACAGCTGCTACACAATGACCGGGTAGAGAAAATGATAGTTAGATAGATGCATCATCAAAACAACCAACAACAACAGTGGAATCGAGTGTAAAATTAGACTACATCACACGATTCAAGCTCGAATTAGAAACCCTTACATTTCAGTTGCCTAAGTTAGTCACCATCGCAAACGAATGTATGATGTTGGCCCTCGACCAAGACGGCTGCATCTAACCTTTCTCTTCAGCTGCATATAATACCACCACCATGGTGGATATGGAACTCTTAGTGTTCCATGAGAGCAGCATCAGTTTCAGATAATGGTGCTGCAGAAGAAAAGAAAAAGGTTGCCACAGTTAGCGGTGTAGTAATCAGGAACAAGAACTATGAGCAATGCACTCAGCCAACAGAGTGGACAGTGAAGACCAAAATCAACACCCACACTAGGCAGTTTGAAAAAAATAATACCAACACATGCCTGGAAATATTAACCATACCGAGCAAGTCCTCGTATGCATCTTGGAAGAATGATGATTCCAGTAACAATGGAGGTGAGAAAACTTGATCCAGAGTGTCGTTGACTTCAGGATGCATTCTTTGTATTTTTTCAGTGGATGGTTGGAACAGCCTGGCCAGGTTTTTGTTCTCCTTCAGTCCATTCAATCTATTTAACATATCTGGAATGAAGCTTTGCTGGCTATTGGCATTACAGGAAAGATCTGTCATGTTCATCGGGGCCTGAACTTCTGGTGGTGAGGAGAAAACCAGTTGTTGATTTCTCCAGTTGTAGTAATCAGGAACATCGTCGATTTCTTTCTGAAAAGCAGCATCTGTTGTTGATAGAGGTATAAAGAAGTGTTCAGAACCATCATCACTGCTTCTTTCCTGCAACAATTCTGAGTTGCTTGATGAGCTTGATAGTGCAGCTTCACGAACAGAACGACGAATGTTGTGAGCATAATAATCATCAGTCTCTGAAAAATTAAACCACATGGAATAGTGAATAGACAAGTAAAATTTGCTCATCTCTATTTATTATGTAAACAAAGTAGAAACTGGATAATAGCTGTTGGTCTTCAACATCTGAATATCGCCTCAAGTGGGTAATGGCTGAAGGCGCTGACCTTGTGCTTCACCATCTTCATCAATTGTAAATGGAGGTGAAACTGTTTTTGGGGCTGGCAAAGTTTCCTGATTGGTTTGACTACCTACAGGATGCTGCTTTGGTGCTTGGTGGCCTTTCCCCGATGAATTTGGAGTTAGATTGAATAAATGAGGGAGTTTCAAAGTTGGACTACCGGAGACTTTCTCAATCTGAGCAGAGGAGAATTTACAAGTCATCTCAGCAACTTCATCAGTCAACCTTTCCTGTTAATAAAATTTCAAATTCATTAGCAGTACATAGAGGCAAAAAGGGACAAATCTTAAAGATGACAAATTCTTGAACTAGAGGTGATTGACGAGTTGGGTCAGTCACGTTGAGATGGGTTATATTAGGGACATGTAAGGCTGATGTGAATCGAGCCAATTTTCTAGTGGGTTTAGATTTCTAAATGAGGATTGAGGAACCAAACTATATAGCTATATGGTCAGAGTGGTTGATCATATTTGGTTTTGCATGTCAGAAGGGGATTCAAGAAGATATAATTAAAACATTGCTATAAGCAAAATGTATGCTTGACCTTAACATAGCCAACCAGCCAACAGGTCAAGAGTTCTCGACCAGGCTCTGAACTATGTTCATGACAAGTTATCCTAAACAGTCTGGTGGGTTTGGTTTGACTTGGTGCATGTGATTAGCAATTGATGCCTCTACTTAAAGCAGCTGTTCTGTGCTGTAGATCTATGTTCCGTTACATTTAGTTAAGATATATCATAAATCTGGATACAGAGCAACCCTGCTTTTCCAAATAACTGCATCTTGAAAAGTAACTTGATATACAGTCATTTTCCTTTTAAGTTATAGAATTTTGTTAGCCAGCAGCATATACTTCAGCAAATCCACACTGGCCATTTTGGTGACCACCGGGATTCCTGGTGTGGAACCTTATATAATTAGTCCATGGTTGCTGTGGCACTTTAGTGCTCATTACTTTAGTTCACACAGATTATACTTGTTAAGTAATGTTTAATGCTTTAGTGATGAAAATTGTAAAATGTGGTAGTCATGCTGCATATTATGTTGCATATGGATATAGGGAAATTCATCCTCCGATGTTTCTAGAGTAGATACAGTAGCATTTCTATAATCCTAGTTTGCCTATTTGATGGGCATCTTGGAGTTGGATATACCTGATGAACACATTTCTTTAGAGCATCATTACCTCTATGGGAGTAATCAAGTTGTGGATTAGTTAGAATCAGATGCTGCTGGAACTATTAGTTATGTGTGGCATGAAGACACCCTAAGGCTTCTGTTAAATCTAAACTTGTGGATTCTTGTGGTTGCATTTTCTCAAGGAGAGGCAAGCAGTGTTTTGTTACAGAAAAGAAAACAAAAAATTAGGCAATTTTGTGTCAAGTTTCTTAGGAGAAATTTAAACCACATTTCAACAGGCAAATAACTTGCTGCACAACCACGTAATGGTATGTTCATGATCACGGTTGCCGTTTGTGACTATCAGTTTTCCCAGCTTGATTCGTCTCAATACCACAGTTTGATAATTTTTTGATGTATCAATGAAAATAACGTTTTAGCATTTGCAAGCTAATTAATGGTTGCAAGGACCAAAAGTAAGTTTTTTATATAGTGAAGTGGAAACTGTAAGAAAATTATATATTTATTTTGTAGGCAGCAAAATTTATCTATGATTTTCTATTCATTCAACTTCTGATGAATATCTTGACAATTAATGCAGATTTCTCTTTGAAAGTTGACATATTCTATAAATAGTTACCTTATCACCATAGTATTTTTCATGTCAATGTCTCAAATGTTATTTAATGCTGCCGTTTTTTTGGTGTCTGATAACATGTGTTTATTAAGAGAGCGACTTAATTCTTTATTTGTGCTTTTTTTCCTGTTTGTTTATTTTGCTGATTGCTTTTCAACCTTTGCTGCTAAAGGTGAAAGCTAATGAAGGGGAGGGCTCGGAACTGCTTCGTAGTGCATCTGACAGCAGTAGCAGTGGGCATGCGGAATCACTCGCTGCAACTCTTGCAGAACATCGCCAACATTTAGTTTGCATACAGGTCTAGTGATACCAGGATAACACTAATCATTTACGGGCTAGTCCTCCCTGTAAAATTTCAGACCTTTATCCCTTTACTTTTATGATAATCCTTTTACTAATTCATGGGCAATTCTATTTTTCACGGGGCCTGCTGCCTATTGTCTTCAAACAAAATGCTAACTGCATACATGAAACATAACAACTGTCAGATCAGCTTGTGCTACAAATGGGTTTTCTGGTTAGATGGACAAGTTTCGTAAGATTTACCTCGGATGTTGCAAGTAGAGGAACCCTGTATAGGCCAATGTCAGTTGTCTATGCTTTCCATGATAATGTTCTCCAAATGTAATCTTCTTTTATAGATTAACTTAAGCCAAAAGACAACGTGGTTCGAAGTGCTTTATGAATCGAGGTGCATGTGAATCAATTATATATGAGCTCTTGTATAAGTTGGAAATTTGCGATGTTGTATTATTTATTATAACCTTTAGAAATGTTAGTTTTTTTGCAGTTGTGTTAAACCCAGCTACAAAACCATGTGCTTGCTGTTAACCTTAGTGGGTTGCTTGCAAGTGCTGGGTAATAAGCTCTTGAAGAAAGATGGATATTCTTAAAGTACTTCATGGAATGTGAAAAAGGAAGAAAAAAAAGAAAGTCAAACCTTATATCCTTGTTGCTTTTTCGTTTTTCTACTTCCTTTGGTTTTAGACCTCGCACCGATAGTAATATAAAAATTAAAAACCTCGGCTTTGATTTCACGGATGTCTTTTGTCCTTTCCTAGGCACTGCAGTTTTGGTCATTTTAATTTGAGGAAAACAATTCTAAGACCATAGTGATGATGATATAGCAATGATGTGGAATCAGACAGGTAATGGGTTATGAAGATACAATCACATAAAATTGGGATTCTAAGTACTCCGCAAAGTCAGTATGTATTTGTGAGAAAAGGTCATCTAAGAAAGCAACCGTGCGCACAAACATACTTTTACTAGAAAAGCGTCATCTAAGAAAGCAACCGTGCGCACAAACATATTTTTACTAGAAAAGCTAGATAGTATCCAAAAGAGCCCAGCAATGATCAAAACTACATTCTGAAATGTAGATGTGAATCCATGCAAATCTTTTAGGTTCATTCGAATCAATCAATATTTATTACTAATTATTATTATTATTATTATTATTATTATTTTGTTAATCGTGATATTGAATTATATGTCCAGTTTTGTTTATCTTATTGGAGCTGCAATGCTCTTCAATGATTCTTCATATTTATGCATCCCATAGGCTCATCCGAATCAACCAAGTAATCGATCCGGTTGAACCAAGCCGAGGAGCCTCATCGAACCCGAATGTTTTCACAAATTCACATTCAGTTCACAATCACTGAGCTCAAACCCAAGCACGGCTCGATTAATTGTGTGGCCTGACGAATCCGTGCACAATCCGCTCATATCAGTACTCCAACCATCAGATGCCGACCTCACGGCTCAATTCCTATGATATAAAAGATCGTGCTGGCCGAGTCAAAACTGTGTCTCTGGAAGCCTCGGCACGGCGGAACCCTTGCGCTCGCTCGCTCGCTCGCTTTGAAGATTGCGACTTTATCGCGCAATCCTCGGCACGACGAAACCCTCGGCACGACGGTATCCGCATCTGGTCTTC
Organism: Musa acuminata AAA Group; assembly: GCF_036884655.1. Classification (NCBI taxonomy): domain Eukaryota; kingdom Viridiplantae; phylum Streptophyta; class Magnoliopsida; order Zingiberales; family Musaceae; genus Musa; species Musa acuminata. The sequence continues at coordinate 430,120 of NW_027020660.1, forward strand.
CTTGCCCGTTGAGGTAAGTTTCCTTCTTCTAAACCCTAGCTAGTTTTCTGATACCTTTATCGCGCTTGAATTTTTTTTGTATTGTTTCTGTGAAGTGCGTTGGCCTTTGATTTGATGACAACTTGAGCTAGGGTTTTCGTTGTTTTCCATCATCTGATCAAAATCGCTCAATTAGGGAAGAAAGATCAAAATCGAAGACAAGAGGGAAGGAGAGATCAAGAAGGGTAAGAAAAAGATCGAACAAGAGGAGATCGCGAGGGGTTCTTGGAGGATGAGATGGCGTTGAAATTTCTGAACGAGAATGGATGGCACACCGGGAGCCTCCGGAACATCCTGTGCTTCAGGACTTTCTTGATAGGAACTGTCTGACTAGGCAATTAAAGATACTTTGATTAAATTTATTGTTGCCTCTACTCTCCACATTTGGAAAAAGTATTATTAAGTCTCCATATGCTTAAATATCTCATTCGGGATTGTGATATTTCTTTGATGCAACCTTTTATAAAGTTATTATTCAAGTCCATGACTATGACTGTATTCTGAAGCCCTGTTCAAGATGTAGAAAATTTGACGTTCAATTGATGCCTAACAACGACATCGTCATCACGCAATACGCCATATCTTTATACTCAATCATGATGATTCACAAAAAATAAAAATCATGATAAAAGTACATAATAATCCTAAAAATAGTGGATCTTGACAATGCCAATTGTAAGCGGGCCAAACCAAAAAAGATAGTGCACCCGTCAGCCCTCCCGTAGTCGAGAACCCTAACCATCCTTTTTTTTCTTCTTTCAGTCTTCTGTGTTTCTTTATAAAGAATATAGCTTGCAATTATCCTAACGTCCCCCATTGATATTTTATGCATATGAGTGACAGGGGAGCTAAACTTGAACCGTCTTTCTATGCTAACCTCTACACGATAATATATGTTGGACGGTGATCGACTATAATGTTTCATATCAATCGATTATAATTAATTATCAGATTTTATCTTCCCTATCGACTTGTTTTAATTAATTGTACGATATTATCTTAACGGTAAGTGATAATTTCGTTATTAAAAAAAATAATTTTTTTATAAAACAAAATAAAAAATCGAAAATGAGAGGAAATGAGTTAATGTCTATTTTCCACCGTTACCGAGACAAGGCATAACCCGAACCAAGCGATAGAATTTGGATCGAGATCAATTGATTTCAAGCCCGACTCGACGATGCCAATTGTAAGTGGGCCAAACAAATAAGGATAGTGCACCCGTCAGCCCTCCCGTAGTCGAGAACCCTAACCATCCTTTCTTTTCTTCTTTCGGTCTTCTGTGTTTCTTTATAAAGAATATACCTTGCAATTAACCTAACGTCCCCCATCGATATTTTATGCATATGGGTGACAGGGGAGCTAAGCTTGAACCGTCTTTCTATGCTAACCTCTACACGATAATATATGTTGAACGGTGATCGACTCTAATGTTTCATATCAATCGATCATAATTAATTATCAGATTTTATCTTCCCTAAAGACCTGTTTCAATTAATTGTACGATATTATCTTAATGGTAAGTGATAATTTCGTTATAATAAAAAATATTTTTTTATAAAACAAAATAAAAAACCGAAAAAGAGAGGAAATAAGTTAATGCCTATTTTCCACCGTTACCGAGACAGGGCATAAACCGAACCGAGCAATAGAATTTTGATCGAGATCAATTGATTTCAAGCCCGACTCGACGATGCCAATTGTAAGTGGGCCAAACCAAAAAGGATAGTGCACCCGTCAGCCCTCCCGTAGTCGAGAACCCTAACCATTCTTTCTTTTCTTCTTTCAGTCTTCTGTGTTTCTTTATTAAGAATATAGCGTGCAATTATCCTAACGTCCCCTATCGATATTTTATACATATGGGTGACAAGAGAGCTAAGCTTGAACCGTCTTTCTATGCTAACCTCTACACGATAATATATGTTGGACGGTGATCGACTCTAATGTTTCATATCAATCGATTATAATTAATTATCAGATTTTATCTTCCCCGTCGACTCGTTTCAATTAATTATACGATATTATCTTAATGGTAAGTGATAATTTCATTATCATAAAAAATATTTTTTTTATAAATCAAAATAAAAAACTGAAAAAGAGAGGAAAAGAGTTAATGTCTATTTTCCACCGTTACCGAGACTGGGCATAACCCGAACCGAGTATTAGAATTTGGATCGAGATCAATTGATTTTAAACCCGACTCGACGATGTAAATTGTAAGCGGGCCAAACCAAAAATGATAGTGCACCCGTCAGCCCTCCCGTAGTCGAGAACCATAACCATGCTTTCTTTTCTCCTTTCAGTCTTCTGTGTTTTTTTATAAAGAATATAGCTTACAATTACCTTAACGTCCCCCATTGATATTTTATGCATATGGGTGACAGGGGAGCTAAGTTTGAACCGTCTTTATATGCTAATCTCTACACGATAATATATGTTGGACGGTGATCGACTCTAATGTTTCACATTAATCGATTATAAATAATTATCTGATTTTATCTTTTCTATCGACTTGTTTCAATTAATTGTATGATATTATGTTAATGATAAGTGATAATTTCGTTATCATAAAAAATATTGTTTTATAAAATAAAATAAAAAACTAAAAAAATAGAGGAAAAGAGTTAATGTTTATTTTCCACCGTTACCGAGACTGGGTATAAAATCGAGCGATAGAATTTGGATCGAGAACTCTGATCATCCTTTCTTTGTTTTTTATGTTACTGGTTAAGCGGCGCCGAGCGAGCGTAGATCGCCCTGGCCGGACGCCTCCTGAGACCAGCCAAATTGAGTTGTCGATCTCTGACCTAGCGGACTCCTACGTTCTCCCCTCTTATCAAGATCCGGTACATGTTCTAGATCCCTCCTAAAAGTGATCTTCATGTGTCGATTCTTTCCGATTTGAACTCGTCGCTTTGTTTTCGGTATGGTCGCCGGCGATATAGTGTCGAGAATCGTTAATCGGGTTTCTCGGCACCTTCCATAGCCAGCAATACTGATCTTTCTCTCACAACCAATCTTACGGGTGCTGTTGATTCGTCTTCGCTCGCTCAGCGTCACCCAGCTCAGCATCACCCATGCCTCCGGTTGTGACATCCTTCGCTTATTTGCATCATCTTTTCTGTAAATTCTATTGTTATCCCCATCATCTGGCCTTACATCGATAGAGCACCAAGCATGGTCAGGTATCTGCTGGACTCAATGGCTGATACAGTTATATGCTTGGATGATCAAAAAAGCTCATCGACGATTCGGGTGACATGTCCACTCGATGGTTGATACAGTTACATGCTTGGATGATCAACAAAGCTCATTGATAATTATCAAATCCAACAGCTTTATGTTATCGACTAATTTATTATTTTTTCTCGAAGAAATTGGGTGATGCTAAGGGTAAATTCTTAATTTAAGATCAGTATGACATTCGATTGGGATTCGAGTGACATGTCCACTCGATGGTTGATACAGTTGTTACATGCTTGGATGATCAACAAAGCTCATCGATAATTACCAAATCCACCAACTGTCTTCCAGCACTTTGGCACTGAACAGTTGTGCTTGATTGCACACTAAACCCATCTACCATGGTTGAAAAAATATTGTTTACTTCTTCAGTGAGATCTGAAATTGACATCTGTATTGCTGGAATGACTTCCTTTAGTTGATCAACAAGTCCCTGAATAGCAGGATAAGTTAATGTAAAGACACACACAAAATAAAAAACCAGAACACCGGGAGAAAAGGAAAAAAAAAATTCATGATTTTACACAAAAAGGAAATGCCCACAATGTGATTAGAACTATTGATATGTTTCCTAATCACAGTTGAGGCCTACACCACATACAAGAAAACGTGTCACATGGCCGAGAACCCAATATAGATGACATTGAAGGATTAATGTGAAGTTATGATTGAAAATATGGCAAAATACAGTTTTTTGAACAAAATTCAATTATGCTTTAAATAAATCCAACCAGATTGCTCACTTAAAATTCAGATAAGAACAAATCAATAATTATAAGAATCAAAATGCAAAAGGATTATCATAAAAGTAAAGGGATAAAGGTCTGAAATTTTACAGGGAGGACTAGCCCCTAAATGATTAGTGTTATCCCGGTATCACTAGACCTGTATGCTAACTAAATGTTGGCGATGTTCTGCAAGAGTTGCAGCTAGTGACTCCGCATGCCCACTGCTACTGCTGTCAGATGCACTACTAAGCAGTTCCGGGCCCTCCCCTTCATTAGCTTTCACCTTTAGCAGCAAAGGTTGAAAAGCAATCAGCAAAATAAACAAACAGGAAAAAAATCACAAATAAAGAATTAAGTCGCTCTCTTAATAAACACATGTTATCAGACACCCAAAAAAACCGCAGCATTAAATAACGTTTGAGACATTGACAGGAACAATACTATGGTGATAAGGTAACTATTTATAGAATATGTCAACTTTCAAAGAGAAATCTGCATTAATTGTCAAGATATTCATCAGAAGTTGAGTGAATATAAAATCATAGATAAATTTTGCTGCCTACAAAATAAATATAGAATTTTCTTACAGTTTCCACTTCACTATATAAAAAACTTACTTTTGGTCCTTGCAACCATTAATTAGCTTGCAAATGCTAAAACGTTATTTTCATTGATACATCAAAAAATTATCAAACTGTGGTATTGAGACGAGTCAAGCTGGGAAAACTGATACAGTCACAAACGGCAACCGTGATCATGAACATACCATTACGTGGGTGTGCAGCAAGTTATTTGCCTGTTGAAATGTGGTTTAAATTTCTCCTAAGAAACTTGACACAAAATTGCCTAATTTTTTGTTTTCTTTTCTGTAACAAAACACTGCTTGCCTCTCCTTGAGAAAATGCAACCACAAGAATCCACAAGTTTAGATTTAACAGAAGCCTTAGGGTGTCTTCATGCCACACATAACTAATAGTTCCAGCAGCATCTGATTCTAACTAATCCACAACTTGATTACTCCCATAGAGGTAATGATGCTCTAAAGAAATGTGTTCATCAGGTATATCCAACTCCAAGATGCCCATCAAATAGGCAAACTAGGATTATAGAAATGCTACTGTATCTACTCAAGAAACATCGGAGGATGAATTTCCCTATATCCATGTGCAACATAATATGCAGCATGACTACCACATTTTACAATTTTCATCACTAAAGCATTAAACATTACTTAACCAGTATAATCTGTGTGAACTAAAGTAATGAGCACTTAAGTGCCACAGCAACCATGGACTAATTATATAAGGTTCCACACCAGGAATCCCGGTGGTCACCAATATGGCCAGTGTGGATTTGCTGAAGTATATGCTGCTGGCTAACAAAATTCTATAACTTAAAAGGAGAATGACTGTATATCAAGTTACTTTTCAAGATGCAGTTATTTGGAAAAGCAGGGTTGCTCTGTATCCAGATTTATGATATATCTTAACTAAATGTAACGGAACATAGATCTACAACACAGAACAGCTGCTTTAAGTAGAGGCATCAATTTCTAATCACATGCACCAAGTCAAACCAAACCCACCGGACTGTTTAGGATAACTTGTCATGAACATAGTTCAGAGCCTGGTCGAGAACTCTTGACCTGTTGGCTGGTTGGCTATATTAAGGTCAAGCATACGTTTTGCTTATAGCAATGTTTTAATTATATCTTCTTGAACCCCCTTCTGACATGCAAAACCAAATATGATCAACCACTCTGACCATATAGCTATATAGTTTGGTTCCTCAATCCTCATTTAGAAATCTAAACCCACTAGAAAATTGGCTCGATTCACATCAGCCTTACATGTCCCTACTATAACCCATCTCAGCGTGACTGACCCAACTCGTCAATCACCTCTAGTTCAAGAATTTGTCATCTTTAAGATTTGTCCCTTTTTGCCTCTATGTACTGCTAATGAATTTGAAATTTTATTAACAGGAAAGGTTGACTGATGAAGTTGCTGAGATGACTTGTAAATTCTCCTCTGCTCAGATTGAGAAAGTCTCCGGTAGTCCAACTTTGAAACTCCCTCATTTATTCAATCTAACTCCAAATTCATCGGGGAAAGGCAACCAAGCACCAAAGCAGCATCCTGTAGGTAGTCAAACCAATCAGGAAACTTTGCCAGCCCCAAAAACAGTTTCACCTCCATTTACAATTGATGAAGATGGTGAAGCACAAGGTCAGCGCCTTCAGCCATTACCCACTCGAGGCGATCTTCAGATGTTGAAGATCAACAGCTATTATCCAGTTTCTACTTTGTTTACATAATAAATAGAGATGAGCAAATTTTACTTGTCTATTCACTATTCCATGTGGTTTAATTTTTCAGAGACTGATGATTATTATGCTCACAACATTCGTCGTTCTGTTCGTGAAGCTGCACTATCAAGCTCATCAAGCAACTCAGAATTGTTGCAGGAAAGAAGCAGTGATGATGGTTCTGAACACTTCTTTATACCTCTATCAACAACAGATGCTGCTTCTCAGAAAGAAATCGACTATGTTCCTAACTGGAGAAATCAACAACTGGTTTTCTCCTCACCACCAGAAGATCAGGCCCCGATGAACATGACAGATCTTTCCTGTAATGCCAATAGCCAGCAAAGCTTCATTCCAGATATGTTAAATAGATTGAATGGACTGAAGGAGAACAAAAACCTGGCCAGGCTGTTCCAACCATCCACTGAAAAAATACAAAGAACGCATCCTGAAGCTAACAACACTCTGGATCAAGTTTTCTCACCTCCATTGTTACTGGAATCATCATTCTTCCAAGATGCATACGAGGACTTGCTTGGTATGGTTAATATTTCCAGGCATGTGTTGGTATATTTTTTCAAACTGCCTAGTGTGGGTGTTGATTTTGGTCTTCACTGTCCGCTCTGTTGGCTGAGTGCATTGCTCATAGTTCTTGTTCCTGATTACTACACCGCTAACTGTGGCAACCATTTTCTTTTCTTCTGCAGCACCATTATCTGAAACTGATGCTGCTCTCATGGAACACTAGAGTTCCATATCCACCATGGTGGTGGTATTATATGTAGCTGAAGAGAAAGGTTAGATGCAGCAGTCTTGGTCAGAGGGCCAACATCATACATTTGTTTGCGATGCGATGGTGACTAACTTAAGCAACTGAAATATAAGGGTTTCTAATTCGAGTTTGAATCGTGTGATGTAGTCTAATTTACATGCGATTTCACTGTTGTTGTTGGTTGTTTTGATGATGGTGTCATTTTCTCTACCCGGTGTGTAGCAGCTGTAATTATGTTGTATCTTTTCCGACTTAACAAAATGTCCTTCTTACCCTTCAATGGCTTGTTTTGGATTTGTGGGTCAGATCTTTGTTATCGTCATGGGTAAATATTGGTGACATGTGGACTGCAAGTTATAATTCGGTATTTTGTGAATCAGGTTTTGTGCACAAGCAATCAGTTTGCCTACAAATGACTCATGGAGAATCCTCTGTAACCCATATGCAAATCAAAATTCTAATTGCATATAAGTCTCACAATTTTCTTGGTAGTCTGAGGGTATAACCATCAAAATTCTAATTGCATATAACTATCACAATTTTCTTGGTAGTCTTCGGGTATAACTATCAAAATTCTAATTGCATATAACTATCACAATTGCATATAACTATCAAAATTTTAATTTCCTTAATTTTACCTTCGAAACCACTATTTTAACATCTTTGTGCGATGCAATAGCACAAACAAATTCTCAAAGAATCCATAAGCCTTTATCCGATTTGCTCTTCAAATTCTAAAACACTCTTTTAAAAAACTCAACACTCAATCTAACTTTCCTCCTTTCATTAGAGTGTTGGACATCTGGAGTAAGTTTGGCGAGAGACTCATCATCTAGTCGGTTTGCCCGATGGGTGGTGGGCTCAGTCATGGTCGTCACAAATTATGGAATTATCACCGACTCACCCATCCTTCACTGCAACTTTCTTGATGACCGTCATGCCTCCTTCATGGCAAAATCTTCTTGCTCTTTTTCTGCTTGAGCCTCTTGCTGTGCTCATCTAATGATTTTTCCTGTTTGAGGGGTGGCAAGACACTATTGTCTTCAGATTCAGCTTAACTTAATACATGGGCTTCACTTGTTTCATCATCGTACTGGTCCCAGACTTTCTTTTCTTCTTGACTTTGCCAACTCTCTTCCTTTTAGATACTTTCTTACCGCTAGAGATTGGCAATTCATCATTATCTATGGTTTCAGTATCATCGCATACTTGTAGATCAGCTTGTTGATCACAAGTATTGCCATTGGAACCTGTTTAACAAGAATTTTGAGACATTATCAAATTGTTTTACATGACGAACGAGTTCCTTACAGATTTTCTAACATTAATTAAAGAAGAAAACCGACCTATTCTAGAATAGGATTTAGGTAAAAAGCTACCAACAATCTACATGTACAATTTGTTCCAACATCACTGTGCTGACAAGCACTGCCATAAAACATGCCTATTTGTCTGTGCTTCATGATATCATAACCCAAATACTTCATAGGCTAGCCAGATTTTTTTTTGTGGTAGAATACTTGACCAAACCTAAATGGAGGTACCATGACTAAAGATTCAACAATAACTAATGAGATGCCCATGACCACCGGGAACCAGAAGAGTCCTGATGGTAAGGCTTGTCTAAATCATTTGCTATTAATAGTGTAATACAGTAAATTTATTGCCAATGATGTAAGAAGTCCATGGACTGATATTACTAGTAACTAGCACACATGGGCATGCTGTTGCTCAGGTATGTATACTCTTGTAACCCAAATATTTTATCAAACTATATAAATCTGAACACATGGAATATGTTTTGATTGGGTTTTGTTTCAAATTTAGCATGCATTTAGGGCTTCGTTCATCATAACATGTGATCCAAATTGTACCAAGTGGGCCTTGTCATGTGACCCAAATTGCCTAAGCCCATGCATTATCAGCATCCCTGTCAGGTCATTTGCCTAAGTGGGATTATTAGGAAGTCACAATCTACCCTAACCAAATGGAGATGTCCTCAACAAAACTGGCTCAAAATCCCTCACTCAAGTACACTATTATCATGGTGCACATGATGTTCATGGTGTTAACCCTAAAGCTAGTTGACCTACTAATCCATTATTTGTATGGAGGTTAGCTATGTTTTAGATAAGACTTAGTTGACCTACTAATCCATTATTTATATGGAGCAGAAACAAACACACGAGATGTTAACCATGTTTGTTATTTGAAATAGATCAATCAAGTTACATGTACTAATATCACATTCATTTCCAATGTGGATCTACCGAAGTATTAAGTTGTATAGAGCCATAGAGCATGTAAATGTGAATTTGTAGTGTCAAATCCAAATTGTTAAATAAGTAATACCTGAGAAATGTGAATCGATCACCACATTTGTTAGATGTTGCTTGAGGAAAACCTATTAAAAAAAGAAATATACTCAATGATAGGTTTATACAAACCAAAAAGAAAATGTGAACTGTTTGCAAGCACTAGTTGTTGAACCTATGCATTCCTCTACAATATGCATCCAATTACCCCAATATAACCTATAAATTAATGGGCTTTACATGAAAAATGAATCTAAACCAAGAGGAAGAACTAAATTGCAAAGCACTACCAAACTTAAATTCCCTTCTTTAAAATTGTTCTATTATATGTAAGCCAAAGGATACTGAAAATTTTGTTGAAGCAAGATCCATTTATGAGCTGATAGTAGTTATAGCATACCGCAGATAGAAGTTGTCTCGTCTTTGCATCCCACACACGCAAATAGCTGTCCAATCCTATAAACCAATATCATCATTAAGCATGACCTTATAAACCTACGACCAAAACACTAATGCATAATGTGGCGAGTAAAGAACTAAGGTTTGCACGAAAGCATAGTTTGACATATTACTTGTGAAGACATGGCATATGAAATTAAAAATATTTCATGCTTAACTATAGTTTTACCAAAAAAAACTCATAGCAAGAATATATATTACAGTTTCAAACATGACAAGAAATTTCAGTCAAAGCTCTAGGGCCAGCAAAATAAGAGAAAAAGATTCTCTTACATCTTGAACATTCAAAATTATAGTTAACTTTTAATAAAAAGTAAACTTGAATTTGCAAGGTACAAGTCACCACAAACAAGTATCCCAAAGTATGGCAGTACACTTTTCAGCATGTATCATCTTTTTAAATTACCAACAAGAGAACTTCCAAAACAACACATCCAAATATTACAAATGATGTCCATCTAATGCCGAGTCTATTGAGGTGGGAACTACCTAAAACTTGATGATGCTTACTGCTACCATTGAGATATTTTCTTCAATAAAATCTGTCAACATGACATAGCTAGAAATGAGAATTTCACACTAGGCCGATGGTGTACTGCCCCAATGGCTAATCCAATCAAATTGGGGATTGGGTCAAGGTCGATGTTGGACCCAGGGTTGGGTTATAATTGTTCAAAACTAATCAGGACCGGGACAAGAACAATATCACCTATCCCCATCCCCATCTCAAGCCTCCCCCATCCTTTCTCCACGTATCCGACCGCACCAGAAAAAAAACCCCAGCAATTTCATATAAGTAATTTACCTACTATCTTGTTAATATAATTAAAGAATATATCAATAGTAAAAAATGTATTCATAAGCTATGAGATAATAGTTACATCAATCTTTATTGTGTCGGAGATGGTACTAAGTTTATGAACCCGAGTCAAAGATGAGGCAAGGTCAGGGGACTTGACTAAATCCAATTCAACTGGGTCGGGTTTGAACAGATTTGACAGGGAAACATGCATAATCATGGTTGAATTAGGGTACAATTTTCCAAAACCGATTTAAGTCCAAGACAAGGACAGATATCACCTAACCCAACCCCAAGCCTGCCTGCACCAGCCCATCTCACCCCAATGAAAAAAATGAACCCCCAACTATCTTGCAAATATAACTGAAGCATATGCCAATAATAATACATGTATTCTCGTAGGAAATTCATGCAGCGGTAAGACAGCTAGTACCATTAATTTTTTGTGTGGGTCATGGATGGTAATAAATTTATAAACCCGAGTCGAAGATGAGCAGGATGAGAGCCGTATGTTAGACATAACACTTTGGTTTTCATTAGAAACACAAACAGAAGGATGTTTATCTTTAACAAAATTGATTGTAAAATAACTCCCAATAAACCATGAAAAGTATGTCGAACATTAACCTTCAAGATGAAACAGTATGCACCAGTAATTTCTCTTGAAATGAAACAATGACTGATAATCCATGGAGGATCGTTACTCAACATATCAAAGAACAATAGAAAGCTTGAAAAGTTACATTAAATGAAAACCACCAAATATATTAAATTTGGTATATCTGAGTTATAAACTAAAAACTTCCAACATGGAACACTATTCTTTTTCCTTTTTTTCGAGGAAACAAAACACTATTTTGTGCCATGGTAGAAGTAAAATTGACTGAATATGTTGAATTAACAGTATACAACTTCTTACCACAAGATGCTATCATGGGAAGTTCTGGATGTCTCGCTATAGATCTGATGCTTCCAGAGCACTTACCAATAAAGCATCCGATCAGTTTTCTTGAAACAAGGAAATCGACTGCCATCTAGTCAACATCAAGAGTTAGTTCTAAATATTAGTAACCCTGAATCACTTGAATCACCAGGGGCCAATTCATCATTGATAGAAGCTAATTATTAATTGTCTAACAGGTGATACAAATGTGAAACCATTAAAAGAAAACTCAGATATTTCAAAATCATAAGCATCAGAATAACGGTAAATACTACAATTCAAAAAACTAAAATGAATGGTACTACCCATTACCCCATACTTTAACGACACTAGGAATTTGAATTGTTAAATAAGATTTTTCAGCTATAAGCATGTCCTAGCTTCAAGCTCACATTGGAAAAATCTACCCAGTTAATTAGATGAAATATTATTACTTGAACTGAGTTAATAACAGAAAATATAAGTTCCAAGTGAGTCAAGCTAGTTCCGTCTCTGATAATGAGCTCAATTCATTAACATTCTTTGGACCAAATCCTTAATCCAAGAGCACAGGTCACCAAAAATGTAAACATAAAGCATGGACTTCTCAGAAATGACAGAAAGCATTAATGCACAAAAAACAGGAGGATGACTACTTACCGCACATAGTTAAGAATAGTTGAGCCAGTTCATTGACAATGAAAAGAAATTAGAACATCATGTAATCAACTGAGAAAACTATGTAATATAGGAGTTAGCATAATTTCCTTTATGCATACCATACCTGCAACACATGTCTCATTCAAACCTTTAGTTTCCTTGTTGGAAGTGACTATTCCTGGTTCTATATCCTTAATTCATGTTGAGTCTTAAACTTTTTTTACGATTTCATAAAGGCCTTCAACATCAGCTGATTACTTCTAAAATTGCTTATGATGTAGCCACATATATTGTCTGACATAAAACTGTTTGAAAGAACTTTCTGTTCTACTGAAAGTTTCAACTCCAACAATTTGACCATAAAGGAATAACAAGTTGAGGTTCATCGGACAGCCCAAAAACTAAAAAGTTTTTATCGATGAAATAAAATAAGAAATCGTGATAATTTTGTCCATTATGGTAATAGGACTTAGTTTATTATGGGAGTAGGAACAAGTAGCTAGACATATGATAAATGTCTATAAGAATCAAAAAGTCTTAGATATGAGATGATAACTAAACGGCAATCAGAAAAAGGATCTGATCAAGAAATTATATCCAATCAAGAAATTATATCCACAAAAAAAGAAAACAAAAGAGAAATAAACAAAACAACTAAATATAATTAACAATGTAGTTGTATAGTGACCTTGTAGAACTATGACTTTCACTAGTTCTCATACATGAAATTTCAGAATCATGAGATTATGATCATAAAAAACAACAAACTAAAGAGGATGAATGAATCGGGTAAATAAAATTAAAGCATAGCCGCATAGTGTACGTGTAGAACTATGTCTTTTACCTGTTCTCATATCAAATGAAGCAAGATCCCCAAAACCATTGCCTACATAGACTGTATAGCCATCTAGATCTTCACAAGCTGCTTTAATTGGAGATTCTCTAAAGTCGACTGAAATTACAGGTCTCCTCTGTGCTGAAGTATCATAAAGACGAATCTATCACAAGATATAATTTTTAACAAATAAGAGAATAATAACATACTGATCATTAGAATCTCATGCGGACTGAGTAATTAGTTTACATCATTTTCTCAACTTCTAAAGCAATGGGTCAAAAACTATTAACCACATACAAAAGATTCATTAATCAGGATAGACCATATGGTCAAGAATATTTCAACATTAATCAATAAACAGAAGAAAACTGTTTATTAACTACAAGTTGGTTAACACTCCAAATGTGCAAGCAGTATTTGTAAAAAAGTTTGGTCAGGCACTGTTATCATAAAATCAAACTTAAGGCTTTCACATGTATCCTCGATCTCATGGCAACAATTGCAAAAGTTGTCGAAAGACTTACAATAAAAGTTATACTCCCAACTATTAGCATTTTTTAGCTTGTAAGCTACAACTAGTAAACATATTTCATAGTGCCATACCTGATGATTGATCGTGCCAGCCACAACTTTTCTATGGTCATCTTCACTCAGAAAAGTTGCAGCAGTAAACCAAGTTGGAGAGAATATACCAAGTCTATTAGAAGGAGGCTACAAAAGACAAAGAGCAAACCGATAGAATCTTCATAATCAAAATACAAATAGACCAGAAACTCTCATTAAATTGCACTAATAAGAATGAAGTGACTCACAGATTTTGCACTCCAGATCTTACTGCATTTTCCAAGATCCCACATGTTCAATTCAATGCCATTCCTGAGAGAAAAGAAAACACAAATTAAAGTACTAGGCCAAAATTAGGCAATATAACAACCTTTCAAATTTTTATTAAAGAGGCTGTCACCCATGAATATAATTGCAACAAACTCATATACATTTCTTTAACAGCTTACGGAAACTTACCCTCCAAATAAGGCATAATTCTCACTTTTATCCACTGAAGAACATATTATTTTACCAGAAGAGCATACATTCCATGTAATATGAGAAGCAGTAGTTGAGTTTTCTGGCGCATCACCGACGGGAATGGACCTCAAGCAAGCATTACCCTTTTCCAGACAGGTAAGTAATGAAACTGACCTGAAAAACATAAGGATTGAATGAATATAAGAATGTGCATGCAATTCGAGATCACAACTAAAGTTTGTAAGTAACAGTACCACCATGAACTAAATTTTACTCGATAGATGTACAGAATTTCCATTCTTGCATACAGATGCATGCATATGCAAAATCATTGTGAATATACGTCAGCTAGTTCTCCTCTCTTCTAGTTCTAATACAACTTTCTTTGTCCACAAAGCTTTGCTCTTGAATCACTAGATAAACCTTCGTATTAAGTTTCACTATCTATATACATTGGAACCTTGGGATGTCAAATACAGGAGTAAGTGCTGAAAGCAAGAATAATCTCTCTGAACTTTTTTATTCAATGTCCTGCAGATACATATGCCTGCAGCAGTCTTTTAAACATGATAGTGTCATAGGTTTGACCCCCTAAATGCAAATTGGGCAGGTGCTAAAATTTTAATTCAACCATCTGTGATACTCTTTCACATGAACAAGTTTCTACAGAATATATCTTAGGTACAGCAGATTGGTAAAATGTTCGGATACAAGTTCAAAAAAATGCTTCATCTGCTATGAGCTATGAACTATGGCATTTATTTATGTTACCTTGATGGAACATCGATTCCTTTAGTTTTGAAGAGATGCAATCCAACAACATGATCATCATTAAGAGAGCCATCCAGTGATAAGGGTTGATCGATCTTAGTGATGCCCAAAGCCTCTCCATTAATAGGATTTAGACACTCAACCTGGAATTCATAGAATATCCCATGTTTCAACAATTTAACCTAGAAAAAGAGGGTTTTCTCTTGTTTCATATATGATAACTTACCGAACCATTCTTGCGAGCAACAGCCAAAAGCTGCAAAGAATAGCAAACAATTTACAAGTGTCATGTCTAGAAGGTAGAAGAATATTTTACACGTCGAACTGTTATGAGATTAAAGATATAATTATACTAGAGTAACATATAAGAATTTCCTAACAAAGGAAAGAAAGGTGGAAACACATCTTTAGTGATTACATGCCAATCCAAGAATGCGAAATAGAATGTGACATTATAGTCAACAGAATTCGCAAATCCAAAACAGGGTTCCAATGAATTATAAAACTTCCTTATAGGAATTGATCCTAGATCTCAAACTAATCGTGAATAATCACATTAAAGTTTGTATAATACTTAGGAATGCTTGTCCACCGTAATCAAACTCTAAAATCTTTGAACATACACTTTTCTTTTGTAATGTTAAACCACCATATCTCCATTGATCATCCAAATTAAACTTTCAAGCTGGAAAGTGAAGGCACAAAATAGGTTTCTGCTTCTTTAAGAAAGAAGAACATAACATGAATATTAGCTTCAAACTAGAGAAGCTTTCATTAATATTCAAGAGAAACTAATAAGATCGATTTCTGGTTTACTTCAAAACTACCAAGAAGCCATGAAGATCCAAAAGGAGACTAACATAAGCTTTGATTTGATTGTTTACCTCCCATTAAGTAGTTAAGATTGTCATAGCATTCATTTATGTATAATAACTCAAATCCAACAAAGAATGTGATAACAAACCGGATCAGTTTTGTGATCAGAATAAGAAGCAGCAAGGACACAAGATGAAGCATTTGGCTGCCCCCATGTTTCTACCACCTTTGGAATTCCAGTCTTTCCATGAGCTTCGACAACTGAAAACTCATTGCAATATCACATCATGAGTTGTAATTAAGAAATGCATGCCATGTAGACCATTCAAGAAAGAGTAATGTTTAAGCAGGCGGCGCCTGGGCGCTCGCCCGAGCCCAGGCGTGGGCGCTTCGGGCGAGCGCCTGGGTAAATCAAGGCGACCGAACCAGAATTTAGGTCTGGTTCGGTTCTGATTCGGTTGTTAGTTGGTTCAATCGAACCAACTAAACCGATATAACCCCAACCCTAACCCTTACCCAACCCTAACCTCCTGCCGCAGCCGCTGCCGTTGCCGATCCCGATCCCGATCGCGATCTCGCTGCTCGTCGCTCCTGCTCCCGCTGCCGCTGCTCGCCGCTGTCGCTGCTCGCGCCTCCCGCGAGCCTTCCCGCTGCTCGCGCCTCCCTCGAGCCCTCCCGCAGCTCGCGCCTCCCGCGAGCCCTCTCGCTGCTCGCGCCTCCTACGAGCCCTCCCGCGAGCCTTCCCGCTGCTCGCGCCTCCCTCGAGCCCTCCCGCTGCTCGCGCCTCCCGCGAGCCCTCCCACTGCTCGTGCCTTCTGCTCCTTTTCCCTTTCCCGCTGCCGCCGCTCGCCGCTGCTGTGCCGCCGCTCGCCGCTGCTGTGCCGCCGCTCGCCGCTGCTGTGCCGCCGCTCGCCACTGCTGCTGCCGCCGCTCGCCGCTGCTTCCTCGTTTCTCCATCAGGCTTAGTATATAGTATACTCTTAATATTAAGTTTATTTGAATTTTGAAATGATTAATTTTCTGTTAATAGATTAATAATATATTATTTTGATTTTAATGTTGTTAATTTTTATTTATTTGAAATTATTAATTATATTATATATTTTTATATTTTAGCGTCTCGCTTCGCTCGGGCGAGCGCCTGGGCGAGCGCCTAGCGCCTCGGGCGTTTGTGGACCTTGGCGCCTTTTGGCACCTAGCGTTTTTTAAATCACTGGGCAGTCATATGGTGTTTTGTTTGTCTTCAAGTTCCTTAGATTAATTGATAGTGGACATGTCACTCGAATCCCAGTCAAATGTCATACTAATCTTAAATTAAGAATTTACCCTTAGCATCACCCAATTTCTTCGAGAAAGAAAAACAAATTAGTCGATAACATAATGCTGTTGGATTTGGTAATTATCGATGAGTTTTGTTGATCATCCAAGCATTTAACAACTGTATCAATCATCGAGTGGACATGTCACCCGAATCCCAATCTAATGTAATACTGATCTTAAATTAAGAATTTACCCTTAGCATTACCCAATTTCTTCGAGAAAGAATAATAAATTAGTCGATAACATAAAGCTGTTGGATTTAGTAATTATCGATGAGTTTTGTTGATCATCCAAGCATGTAACTGTATCAACCATCGAGTGGACATGTCACCCGAATCGTCGATGAGCTTTGTTGATCATCCAAGCATTTAACTGTATCAGTCATCGAGTCCAGCAGATACTCTATCGATGTAAGGCCAGATGATGGGGATAACAATAGAATTTACAGAAAGGACGATGTAAATAAGCGAAGGATGTCACAACCGGGGGCATGGGTGAGCGAGCGAAGACGAATCAACAGCACCCGTAAGATTGGTTGTGAGAGAAAGATCAGTATTGCTGGCTATGGAAGGTGCCGAGAAACTCGATTGACGATTCTCAACACTATATCGTCGGCGACAATATCGAAAACAGAGCGACGAGTTCAAATCGGAAAGAATCGACACATGAAGCTCACTTTTAGGAGAGATCTAGAACATGTACTGGATCTTGACAAGAGGGGAGAACGTAGGAGTCCGCTAGGTCAGAGATCGACAACTCGATTTGGCTGGTCTCAGGAGACGTCCGACCAGGGCGATCTACGCTCGCTCGGCGTCGTTTAATCGGTGGCATAAAAAATAACGAAAGGATGGTCATGGTTCTCGACTACGGGTGGGCTGACGGGTGCATTATCCTTTTTGGTTTACCCCGCTTAAAAAACATCGTCGAGTCGGGTTTAAAATAAATTGATCTCGATCCAAATTTTATCGCTCGGTTCGGGTTATACCTAGTCTCGGTAACGGTGGAAAATAAATATTAACTCTTTTCCTCTCTTTTTTAGTTTTTTATTTTTTTTTATAAAAAAAATAATTTTTATGATAACGAAATTATCACTTATCATTAAGATAATATCGTATAATTAATTGAAACAATTCGATAAGGAAGATAAAATCTGATAATTATTTATAATCGATTGATATGAAACATTACAATCGATCATCGTCCAACTTATATTATCGTATAGAGGTTAGCATAGAAAGACGGTTCAAGCTTAGCTTCCCTGTCACTCATAAACATAAAATATCAATGGGGGACGTTAGGATAATTGTAAGCTATATTCTATATAAAGAAACATAGAAAACTGAAAGAATAAAAGAATTGATGGTTATGGTTCTCAACTACGGGAGGGCTGACTGGTGCACTATCCTTTTTTGTTTGGCCCGCTTACAATTGGCATCGTCGAGTCGGGCTTAAAATCAATTGATCTCGATCCAAATTCTAACGCTCGGTTCGGGTTATGCCCGGTCTCGGTAACGGTAGAAAATAGATATTAACTCTTTTCCTCTCTTTTTCAATTTTTTATTTTGTTTTATAAAAAAAATATTTTTTATTATAACGAATTTATCATTTACCATTAAGATAATATCATATAATTAATTGAAACGAGTCGATAGGGAAAATAAAATCTGATAATTAATTATAATCAATTGATATGAAACATTAGAGTCGATCACCGTACAACATATATTATCTTGTAGAGATTAGCATATAAAGACGATTTAAGTTTAGCTCCTCTCTCACTCATATGCATAAAATATCAACGGGGGACGTCAGGGTAATTGCAATCTATATTCTTTATAAAGCGGATCGAGATCAATTGATTTCAAGCCCAACTCGACGATGCCAATTGTGAGCGGGCCAAACCAAAAAGGATAGTGCACCCGTCAGCCCTCCCGTAGTCGAGAACCCTAACCATCTTTTCTTTTTTTCTTTCAGTCTTCTGTGTTTCTTTATAAAGAATATAGCTTGCAATTATCCTAACGTTCCCCATTTATATTTTATGCATATGAGTGACAGGGGAGCTAAGCTTGAACCGTCTTTCTATGCTAACATCTACACGATAATATATGTTGGACGGTGATCGACTCTAATATTTCATATCAATCGATTATAATTAATTATCTGATTTTATTTTCCCTATCGACTTATTTCAATTAATTATACGATATTATCTTAATGATAAATGATAATTTTGTTATAATAAAAAATATTTTTTTTATAAAATAAAATAAAAAACTAAAAAAGAGAGGAAAATAGTTAATATTTATTTTCCATCGTTACCGAGACTAGGTATAACCCGAACCGAGCGATAAAATTTGGATCGAGATCAATTTATTTTAAACCCGACTCGACGATGTTTGTAAGCGAGCCAAACCAAAAAGGATAATGCACCCGTCAGCCCTCCCGTAGTCGAGAACCCTGACCATCCTTTCTTTATTTTTTTTGCCACCGGTTAAGTGGCGTCGAGCGAGCGTAGATCGCCCTGGCCGGACGCCTCCTGAGATCAGCCAAATCGAGTTGTCGATCTCTGACCTAGCAGACTCGTACGTTCTCCCCTCTTGCAAGATCCGGTACATGTTCTATATCCCTCCTAAAAGTGAGCTTCATGTGTCGATTCTTTCCGATTTGAACTCGTCGCTCTGTTTTCGGTATGGTCGCCGGCGATATGGTGTCGAGAATCGTCAATCGGGTTTCTCGGCACCTTCCATAGCCAGCAATATTGATCTTTCTCTCATAACCAATCTTACGGGTGTTGTTGATTCGTCTTCGCTCGCTCAGCGTCACCTATGCCCCCGGTTGTGACATCCTTCGCTTATTTGCATCGTCCTTTCTGTAAATTCTATTGTTATCCCCATCATCTGGTCTTACATCGATAGAGCACCAGGCTTGGTCAGGTATCTGCTGGACTCGATGGCTGATACAGTTACATGCTTGGATGATCAACAAAGCTCATCGACGATTCGGGTGACATGTCCACTCGATGGTTGATACAGTTACATGCTTGGATGATCAACAAAGCTTATCGATAATTACCAAATCTAACAGCTTTATGTTATCGACTAATTTGTTATTCTTTCTCGAAAAAATTGGGTGATGCTAAGGATAAATTCTTAAGTTAAGATCAGTATGACATTAAACTGAGATTCGGGTGATATGTCCACTCGATGGTTGATACAGTTGTTACATGCTTGGATGATCAACAAAGCTCATCGATAATTACCAAATCCAACAGCATTATGTTATCGATTAATTTGTTTTTCTTTCTCGAAGAAATTGGGTGATGCTGAGGGTACATTCTTAATTTAAGATCATTATGACATTAGACTGGGATTCGGGTGACATGTCCACTATCAATTAATCTAAGGAACTTGAAGACAAACAAAACACCATATGATAGCCTAGTAGTTGGATCAACATAATGCGTCGATCAAGATGGGATGTTTACCAGACGATTACTATTAGTAAGCTGCTAAATGAGATAGAGGCTCCATTATGTCGAGATTCGAAAGAGGAGTTGGCTCCTGACTTCTGAAAGAATAGCTGTTTAGCATGACAGGATACCGATATTGTGGCTCTAAGGAACATGAAAAAATATGTTGAAGCTAGTTTAGATGTATACACAGTGTGATTATATAAAAGATCTTTTGTCTTTTTTTGTTTTCTCCTTCCCATCAAGTATGTTTGAAACTCGTAATTTTTGGGACATTGATTGATCTTTTTCTACCTACTTCTCTTTGGAGATTCCACAGCACAAGATTTTGCAGCCCCTACACCTTAATTGCTTTGTTATTCTTGTGTGTTCTATTGATCGGTTAATTGTTTTGCTTTTACTTACTGGTGAAATTTATAATTTCGGTGAAGTTTTGAGGAGCCAAAAGGTTTCAAGAAGATGCCACGAACAAGTGCATTGGAGTGCCCTGGATGCCCACCTTTGAGAGCCTTGACGACTGACGTGCTCGGTCTTGTAAAAGGTGGTTGTTATTGCTTAAACATTACTCTTTCTTGAATGGTCTACATGGCATGCATTTCTTAATTACAACTCATGATGTGATATTGCAATGAGTTTTCAGTTGTCGAAGCTCATGGAAAGACTGGAATTCCAAAGGTGGTAGAAACATGGGGGCAGCCAAATGCTTCATCTTGTGTCCTTGCTGCTTCTTATTCTGATCACAAAACTGATCCGGTTTGTTATCACATTCTTTGTTGGATTTGAGTTATTATACATAAATGGATGCTATGACAATCTTAACTACTTAATGGGAGGTAAACAATCAAATCAAAGCTTATGTTAGTCTCCTTTTGGATCTTCATGGCTTCTTGGTAGTTTTGAAGTAAACCAGAAATCGATCTTATTAGTTTCTCTTGAATATTAATGAAAGCTTCACTAGTTTGAAGCTAATATTCATGTTATGTTCTTCTTTCTTAAAGAAGCAGAAACCTATTTTGTGCCTTCACTTTCCAGCTTGAAAGTTTAATTTGGATGATCAATGGAGATATGGTGGTTTAACATTACAAAAGAAAAGTGTATGTTCAAAGATTTTAGAGTTTGATTACGGTGGACAAGCATTCCTAAGTATTATACAAACTTTAATGTGATTATTCACGATTAGTTTGAGATCTAGGATCAATTCCTATAAGGAAGTTTTATAATTCATTGGAACCCTGTTTTGGATTTGCGAATTCTGTTGACTATAATGTCACATTCTATTTCACATTCTTGGATTGGCATGTAATCACTAAAGATGTGTTTCCACCTTTCTTTCCTTTGTTTGGAAATTCTTATATGTTACTCTAGTATAATTATATCTTTAATCTCATAACAGTTCGACGTGTAAAATATTCTTCTACCTTCTAGACATGACACTTGTTAATTGTTTGCTGTTCTTTGCAGCTTTTGGCTGTTGCTCGCAAGAATGGTTTGGTAAGTTATCATATATGAAACAAGAGAAAACCCTCTTTTTCTAGGTTGTTGAAACATGGGATATTCTATGAATTCCAGGTTGAGTGTCTAAATCCTATTAATGGAGAGGCTTTGGGCATCACTAAGATCGATCAACCCTTATCACTGGATGGCTCTCTTAATGATGATCATGTTGTTGGATTGCATCTCTTCAAAACTAAAGGAATCGATGTTCCATCAAGGTAACATAAATAAATGCCATAGTTCATAGCTCATAGCAGATGTAGCATTTTTTTGAACTTGTATCCGAACATTTTACCAATCTGCTGTACCTAAGATATATTCTGTAGAAACTTGTTCATGTGAAAGAATATCACAGATGGTTGAATTAAAATTTTAGCACCTGCCCAATTGGCATTTAGAGGGTCAAACCTATGACACTATCATGTTTAAAAGACTGCTGCAGGCATATGTATCTGCAGGACATTGAATAAAAAAGTTCAGATAGATTATTCTTGCTTTCAGCACTTACTCCTGTATTTGACATCCCAAGGTTCCAATGTATATAGATAGTGAAACTTAATACGAAGGTTTATCTAGTGATTCAAGAGCAAAGCTTTGTGGACAAAGAAAGTTGTATTAGAACTAGAAGAGAGGAGAACTAGCTGACGTATATTCACAATGATTTTGCATATGCATGCATCTGTATGCAAGAATGGAAATTCTGTACATCTATCGAGTAAAATTTAGTTCATGGTGGTACTGTTACTTACAAACTTTAGTTGTGATCTCGAATTGCATGCACATTCTTATATTCATTCAATCCTTATGTTTTTCAGGTCAGTTTCATTACTTACCTGTCTGGAAAAGGGTAATGCTTGCTTGAGGTCCATTCCCGTCGGTGATGCGCCAGAAAACTCAACTACTGCTTCTCATATTACATGGAATGTATGCTCTTCTGGTAAAATAATATGTTCTTCAGTGGATAAAAGTGAGAATTATGCCTTATTTGGAGGGTAAGTTTCCGTAAGCTGTTAAAGAAATGTATATGAGTTTGTTGCAATTATATTCATGGGTGACAGCCTCTTTAATAAAAATTTGAAAGGTTGTTATATTGCCTAATTTTGGCCTAGTACTTTAATTTGTGTTTTCTTTTCTCTCAGGAATGGCATTGAATTGAACATGTGGGATCTTGGAAAATGCAGTAAGATCTGGAGTGCAAAATCTGTGAGTCACTTCATTCTTATTAGTGCAATTTAATGAGAGTTTCTGGTCTATTTGTATTTTGATTATGAAGATTCTATCGGTTTGCTCTTTGTCTTTTGTAGCCTCCTAATAGACTTGGTATATTCTCTCCAACTTGGTTTACTGCTGCAACTTTTCTGAGTGAAGATGACCATAGAAAAGTTGTGGCTGGCACGATCAATCATCAGGTATGGCACTATGAAATATGTTTACTAGTTGTAGCTTACAAGCTAAAAAATGCTAATAGTTGGGAGTATAACTTTTATTGTAAGTCTTTCGACAACTTTTGCAATTGTTGCCATGAGATCGAGGATACATTTGAAAGTCTTAAGTTTGATTTTATGATAACAGTGCCTGACCAAACTTTTTTACAAATACTGCTTGCACATTTGGAGTGTTAACCAACTTGTAGTTAATAAACAGTTTTCTTCTGTTTATTGATTAATGTTGAAATATTCTTGACCATATGGTCTATCCTGGTTAATGAATCTTTTGTATATGGTTAATAGTTCTTGACCCATTGCTTTAGAAGTTGAGAAAATGATGTAAACTAATTACTCAGTCCGCATGAGATTTTAATGACCAGTATGCTGTTATTCTCTTATTTGTTAAAAATTATATCTTGTGATAGGTTCGTCTTTATGACACTTCAGCACAGAGGAGACCTATAATTTCAGTCGACTTTAGAGAATCTCCAATTAAAGCAGTTTGTGAAGATCTAGATGGCTATACAGTCTATGTAGGCAATGGTTCTGGGGATCTTGCTTCATTTGATATGAGAACAGGTAAAAGTCATAGTTCTAAATGTACACCATGCGGCTATGCTTTAATTTTATTTACCTGATTCATTCATCCTCTTTAGTTTGTTGTTTTTTATGATCATAATCTCATGATTCTGAAATTTAATGTATGAGAACTAGTGAAAGTCATAGTTCTACAAGGTCACTGTGCAACTACATTGTTAATTATATTTAGCTGTTTTGTTTATTTCTCTTTTGTTTTCTTTTTTTGTGGATATAATTTCTTGATTGGATATAATTTCTTGATCAGATCCTTTCTCTGATTGTCGTTTAGTTATCATCTCATATCTAAGACTCTTTGATTCTTATAGACATTTATCAGATGTCTAGCTACTTGTTCCTACTCCCATAATAAATTAAGTCCTATTACCATAATGGACAAAATTATCACGGTTTCTTATTTTATTTCATCGATAAAACCTTTTTAGTTTTTGGGCTGTCCGATGAACCTCAACTTGTTATTCCTTTATGGTCAAATTGTTGGAGTTAAAACTTTCAGTAGAACAGAAAATTCTTTCAAACAGTTTTATGTCAGACAATATATGTGGCTACATCATAAGCAATTTTAGAAGCAATCAGCTGATGTTGAAGGCCTTTATGAAATCGTAAAAAAAGTTTAAGACTCAACATGAATTAAGAATATTGAACCAGGAATAGTCAGTTCCAACAAGGAAACTAAAGGTTTGAATGTGACATGTGTTGCAGGTATGGTATGCAAAAAGGAAATTATGCTAACTTCTATATTACATAGTTTTCTCAGTTGATTACATGATGTTCTAATTTCTTTTCATTGTCAATGAACTGGCTCAACTATTCTTAACTATGTGCGGTATAGTCATCCTCCTGGTTTTTGTGCAGTAATGCTTTCTGTCATTTCTGAGAAGTTCATGCTTTATGTTTACATTTTTGGTGACCTGTGCTCTTGGATTAAGGATTTGGTCCAAAGAATGTTAATGAAGTGAGCTCATTATCAGAGACGGAACTAGCTTGACTCACTTGGAACTTTTATTTTCTGTTATTAACTTAGTTCAAGTAATAATATTTCATCTAATTAACTGAGTAGATTTTTCCAATGTGAGCTTGAAGCTAGGACATGCTTATAGCTGAAAAATTTTATTTAACAATTCAAATTCCTAGTGTTGTTAAAATATTGGGTAGTACCATTCATTTTAGTTTTTTGAATTGTAGTATTTACCGTTATTCTGATGCTTATTATTTTGAAATATCTGAGTTTTCTTGTAATGGTTTCACATTTGTATCACCTGTTAGACAGTTAATAATTAGCTTCTATCAATGATGAATTGGCCCCTGGTGATTCAAGTGATTCAGGGTTACTAATATTTAGAACTAACTCCTGATGTTGACTAGATGGCAGTCGATTTCCTTGTTTTCAGGAAAACTGATGGGATGCTTTATTGGTAAGTGCTCTGGAAGCATCAGATCTATAGCGAGACATCCAGAACTTCCCGTGATAGCATCTTGTGGTAAGAAGTTGTATACTGTTAATTCAACATATTCAGTCAACTTTACTTCTACCATGGCACAAAATAGTGTTTTGTTTCCTCGAAAAAAAGGAAAGAGAATAGTGTTCCATGTTGGAAGTTTTTAGTTTATAACTCAGATATACCAAATTTAATATATTTGGTGGTTTTCATTTAATGTAACTTTTCAAGCTTTCTATTGTTCTTTGATTTGTTGAGTAACGATCCTCCATGGATTATCAGCCATTTTTGGATTTTATCCTTTAAAAATTCTCATTGCTTCATTTCAAGAGAAATTACTGGGTGCATACTGTTTCATCTTGAAGGTCAATGTTTGACATACTTTTCATGGTTTATTGGGAGTTATTTTACAATCAACTTTGTTAAAGATAAACATCCTTTTGTTTGTGTTTCTAATGAAAACCAGAGTGTTATGTCTAACATACGGCCCTCATCCTGCTCATCTTCGACTCGGGTTTATAAATTTATTACCATCCCTGACCCACACAAAAATTTAATGGTACTAGCTGTCTTACCACTACATGAATTTCCTACGAGAATACATGTATTATTATTGGCATATGCTTCAGTTATATTTGCAAGATAGTTGGGGGTTCATTTTTTCCATTGGGGTGAGATGGGATGGTGCAGGCAGGCTTGGGGTTGGGTTAGGTGATATCTGTCCTTGTCTTGGACCTAAATCGGTTTTGGAAAATTGTACCCCAATTCAACCGTGATTATGCCTGTTTTCCTGTCAAATCTGTTCAAACCCGACCCAGTTGAATTGGATTGAGCCAAGTCCCCTGACCTTGCCTCATCTTTGACTCGGGTTCATAAACTTAGTACCATCTCCGACCCAACAAAGATTGATGTAACTGTTATCTCATAGCTTATGAATACATTTTTTACTATTGATATATTCTTTAATTATATTAACAAGATAGTAGGGAAATTACTTATATGAAATTGCTGGGGTTTTTTTCTGGTGCGGTCGGATACGTGGAGAAAGGATGGGGGAGGCTTGAGATGGGGATGGGGATAGGTGATATTGTTCTTGTCCTGGTCCTGATTAGTTTTGAACAATTATAACCCAACCCTGGGTCCGACATCGACCTTGACCCAATCCCCAATTTGATTGGATTAGCCATTGGGGCAGTACACCACAGGCCTAGTGTGAAATTCTCATTTCTAGCTATGTCATGTTGACAGATTTTATTGAAGAAAATATCTCAATGGTAGCAGTAAGCATCATCAAGTTTTAGGTAGTTCCCACCTCATTAGACTCGGCATCAGATGGACATCATTTGTAATATTTGGATGTGTTGTTTTGGAAGTTCTCTTGTTGGTAATTTAAAAAGATGATACATTCTGAAAAGTGTACTGCCATACTTTGGGATACTTGTTTGTGGTGACGTGTACCTTGCAAATTCAAGTTTACTTTTTACTAAATGTTAACTATAATTTTGAACGTGGAAGACGTAAGAGAATCTTTTTCTCTTATTTTGTTGGTCCTAGAGCTTTGTCTGAAATTTCTTGTCATGTTTGAAACTGTAATATATATTCTTGCTATGAGTTTTTTTTGGTAAAACTATAGTTAAGCATGAAATATTTTTAATTTCATATGTCATGTCTTCACAAGTAATATGTCAAACTATGCTTTGGTGGAAGCCTTAGTTCTTTACTCGCCACATTATGCATTAGTGTTTTGGTCGTAGGTTTATAAGGTCATGCTTAATGATGATATTGGTTTATAGGATTGGACAGCTCTTTGCGTGTGTGGGATGCAAAGACGAGACAACTTCTATCTGCGGTATGCTATAACTACTATCAGTTCATAAATGGATCTTGCTTCAACAAAATTTTCAATATCCATTGGCTTACATATAATAGAACATTTTTAAAGAAGGGAATTTAAGTTTGGTGGTGCTTTGCAATTTAGTTCTTCCTCTTGGTTTAGATTCATGTTTCATGTAAAGCCCATTAATTTATAGGTTATACTGGGGTAACTGGATGCATATTGTAGAGGAATGCATAGGTTCAAGAACTTGTGCTTGCAAACAGTTCACATTTTCTTTTTGGTTTGTATAAACCTATCATTGAGTATATTTCTTTTTTTAATAGGTTTTCCTCAAGCAACATCTAACAAATGTGGTGATCGATTCACATTTCTCAGACGAAGGTATTACTTATTTAACAATTTGGATTTGACGCTACAAATTCACATTTACATGCTCTATGGCTCTATACAACTTGATACTTCGGTAGATTCACATTGGAAATGAATGTGATATTAGTACATATAACTTGATTGACCTATTTCAAATAACTAACATGGTTAACATCTCGTGTGTCTGTTTCTGCTCCATACAAATAATGGATTAGTAGGTCAACTAAGTCCTATCTAAAACATAGCTAACCTCCATACAAATAATGGATTAGTAGGTCAACTAGCTTTAGGGTTAACACCGTGAACATCATGTACACCATGATAATAGTGTACTTGAGTGAGATTTTGAGCCAGTTCTGTTGAGGACATCTCCATTTGGTTAGGGTAGACTGTGACTTCCTAATAATCCCACTTAGGCAAATGACCTGACAGGGATGCTGATAATGCATGGGCTTAGGCAATTTGGGTCACATGACAAGGCCCACTTGGTACAATTTGGATCACTTGTTATGATGAACGAAGCCCTAAATGCATACTAAATTTGAAATAAAACCCAATCAAAACATATTCCATGTGTTCAGATTTATATAGTTTGATAAAATATCAGGGTTTCAAGAGTATACATACCTGAGCAACAGCATGCCCATGTGTGCTAGTTACTAGTAATATCAGTCCATGGACTTCTTACATCATTGGCAATAAATTTACTGTATTACACTATTAACAGCAAATGATTTAGACAAGCCTTACCATCAGGACTCTTCTGGTTCCCAGTGGTCATGGGCATCTCATTAGTTATTGTTGAATCTTTAGTCATGGTACCTCCATTTAGGTTTGGTCAAGTATTCTACCACACAAAAAAATCTGGCTAGCCTATGAAGTATTTGTGTTTGGGTATCATGAAACACTGACAAATAGGCATGTTTTGTGGCAGTGCTTGTCAGCACAGTGATGTTGGAACAAATTGTACATGTAGATTGTTGGTAGCTTTTTACCTAAATCATGTTCTAGAATAGGTCGGTTTTCTTCTTTAATTAATGTTAGAAAATCTGTAAGGAACTCGTTCGTCATGTAAAACAATTTGATAATGTCTCAAAATTCTTGTTAAACAGGTTCCAATGGCAATACTTGTGATCAACAAGCTGATCTACAAGTATGCGATGATACTGAAACCGTAGATAATGATGAATTGCCAATCTCTAGCGGTAAGAAAGCATCTAAAAGGAAGAGAGTTGGTAAAGTCAAGTAGAAAAGAAAGACTGGGGACCAATACGATGATGAAACAAGTGAAGCCCATGTATTAAGTCAAGCTGAATCTGAAGACAATAGTGTCTTGCCACCCCTCAAACAGGAAAAATCATCAGATGAGCACAGCAAGAGGCTCAAGCAGAAAAAGAGCAAGAAGATTTTGCCATGAAGGAAGCATGCCGGCCATCAAGAAAGTTGTGGTGAAGGATGGGTGAGTCCGTGATAATTCCATAATTTGTGATGACCAGGACTGAGCCCACCACCACCCACCAGCTAGATGAGTCTTGCTAAACTTGCTCGAGATGTCCAATTCTTTGAGAATTTGCATCGCACAAAGATCTTAAAAATAGTGGTTTCGAAGGTAAAATTAATGAATTGCATTTCTCTGTGGTTACGGAGAATTGTGATAGTTATATGCAATTAGAATTTTGATTTGCATATGGGTTACAGAGGATTCTCCACGAGTCATTTGTAGGCAAAGTGATTGCTTGTGCACAAAAACCTGATTCACATAATGCCGAATTATATAACTTGCAGTCCACACGTCACCAATATTTACCCATGACGATAACAAAAGATCTGACCCGCAAATACAAAACAAGCCATTGAAGGGTAAGGACATTTTGTTAAGTATGAAAAGATACAGCATAATTACAGCTGCTACACAATGACCGGGTAGAGAAAATGATAGTTAGATAGATGCATCATCAAAACAACCAACAACAACAGTGGAATCGAGTGTAAAATTAGACTACATCACACGATTCAAGCTCGAATTAGAAACCCTTACATTTCAGTTGCCTAAGTTAGTCACCATCGCAAACGAATGTATGATGTTGGCCCTCGACCAAGACGGCTGCATCTAACCTTTCTCTTCAGCTGCATATAATACCACCACCATGGTGGATATGGAACTCTTAGTGTTCCATGAGAGCAGCATCAGTTTCAGATAATGGTGCTGCAGAAGAAAAGAAAAAGGTTGCCACAGTTAGCGGTGTAGTAATCAGGAACAAGAACTATGAGCAATGCACTCAGCCAACAGAGTGGACAGTGAAGACCAAAATCAACACCCACACTAGGCAGTTTGAAAAAAATAATACCAACACATGCCTGGAAATATTAACCATACCGAGCAAGTCCTCGTATGCATCTTGGAAGAATGATGATTCCAGTAACAATGGAGGTGAGAAAACTTGATCCAGAGTGTCGTTGACTTCAGGATGCATTCTTTGTATTTTTTCAGTGGATGGTTGGAACAGCCTGGCCAGGTTTTTGTTCTCCTTCAGTCCATTCAATCTATTTAACATATCTGGAATGAAGCTTTGCTGGCTATTGGCATTACAGGAAAGATCTGTCATGTTCATCGGGGCCTGAACTTCTGGTGGTGAGGAGAAAACCAGTTGTTGATTTCTCCAGTTGTAGTAATCAGGAACATCGTCGATTTCTTTCTGAAAAGCAGCATCTGTTGTTGATAGAGGTATAAAGAAGTGTTCAGAACCATCATCACTGCTTCTTTCCTGCAACAATTCTGAGTTGCTTGATGAGCTTGATAGTGCAGCTTCACGAACAGAACGACGAATGTTGTGAGCATAATAATCATCAGTCTCTGAAAAATTAAACCACATGGAATAGTGAATAGACAAGTAAAATTTGCTCATCTCTATTTATTATGTAAACAAAGTAGAAACTGGATAATAGCTGTTGGTCTTCAACATCTGAATATCGCCTCAAGTGGGTAATGGCTGAAGGCGCTGACCTTGTGCTTCACCATCTTCATCAATTGTAAATGGAGGTGAAACTGTTTTTGGGGCTGGCAAAGTTTCCTGATTGGTTTGACTACCTACAGGATGCTGCTTTGGTGCTTGGTGGCCTTTCCCCGATGAATTTGGAGTTAGATTGAATAAATGAGGGAGTTTCAAAGTTGGACTACCGGAGACTTTCTCAATCTGAGCAGAGGAGAATTTACAAGTCATCTCAGCAACTTCATCAGTCAACCTTTCCTGTTAATAAAATTTCAAATTCATTAGCAGTACATAGAGGCAAAAAGGGACAAATCTTAAAGATGACAAATTCTTGAACTAGAGGTGATTGACGAGTTGGGTCAGTCACGTTGAGATGGGTTATATTAGGGACATGTAAGGCTGATGTGAATCGAGCCAATTTTCTAGTGGGTTTAGATTTCTAAATGAGGATTGAGGAACCAAACTATATAGCTATATGGTCAGAGTGGTTGATCATATTTGGTTTTGCATGTCAGAAGGGGATTCAAGAAGATATAATTAAAACATTGCTATAAGCAAAATGTATGCTTGACCTTAACATAGCCAACCAGCCAACAGGTCAAGAGTTCTCGACCAGGCTCTGAACTATGTTCATGACAAGTTATCCTAAACAGTCTGGTGGGTTTGGTTTGACTTGGTGCATGTGATTAGCAATTGATGCCTCTACTTAAAGCAGCTGTTATGTGCTGTAGATCTATGTTCCGTTACATTTAGTTAAGATATATCATAAATCTGGATACAGAGCAACCCTGCTTTTCCAAATAACTGCATCTTGAAAAGTAACTTGATATACAGTCATTTTCCTTTTAAGTTATAGAATTTTGTTAGCCAGCAGCATATACTTCAGCAAATCCACACTGGCCATTTTGGTGACCACCGGGATTCCTGGTGTGGAACCTTATATAATTAGTCCATGGTTGCTGTGGCACTTTAGTGCTCATTACTTTAGTTCACACAGATTATACTTGTTAAGTAATGTTTAATGCTTTAGTGATGAAAATTGTAAAATGTGGTAGTCATGCTGCATATTATGTTGCATATGGATATAGGGAAATTCATCCTCCGATGTTTCTAGAGTAGATACAGTAGCATTTCTATAATCCTAGTTTGCCTATTTGATGGGCATCTTGGAGTTGGATATACCTGATGAACACATTTCTTTAGAGCATCATTACCTCTATGGGAGTAATCAAGTTGTGGATTAGTTAGAATCAGATGCTGCTGGAACTATTAGTTATGTGTGGCATGAAGACACCCTAAGGCTTCTGTTAAATCTAAACTTGTGGATTCTTGTGGTTGCATTTTCTCAAGGAGAGGCAAGCAGTGTTTTGTTACAGAAAAGAAAACAAAAAATTAGGCAATTTTGTGTCAAGTTTCTTAGGAGAAATTTAAACCACATTTCAACAGGCAAATAACTTGCTGCACAACCACGTAATGGTATGTTCATGATCACGGTTGCCGTTTGTGACTATCAGTTTTCCCAGCTTGATTCGTCTCAATACCACAGTTTGATAATTTTTTGATGTATCAATGAAAATAACGTTTTAGCATTTGCAAGCTAATTAATGGTTGCAAGGACCAAAAGTAAGTTTTTTATATAGTGAAGTGGAAACTGTAAGAAAATTATATATTTATTTTGTAGGCAGCAAAATTTATCTATGATTTTCTATTCATTCAACTTCTGATGAATATCTTGACAATTAATGCAGATTTCTCTTTGAAAGTTGACATATTCTATAAATAGTTACCTTATCACCATAGTATTTTTCATGTCAATGTCTCAAATGTTATTTAATGCTGCCGTTTTTTTGGTGTCTGATAACATGTGTTTATTAAGAGAGCGACTTAATTCTTTATTTGTGCTTTTTTTCCTGTTTGTTTATTTTGCTGATTGCTTTTCAACCTTTGCTGCTAAAGGTGAAAGCTAATGAAGGGGAGGGCTCGGAACTGCTTCGTAGTGCATCTGACAGCAGTAGCAGTGGGCATGCGGAATCACTCGCTGCAACTCTTGCAGAACATCGCCAACATTTAGTTTGCATACAGGTCTAGTGATACCAGGATAACACTAATCATTTACGGGCTAGTCCTCCCTGTAAAATTTCAGACCTTTATCCCTTTACTTTTATGATAATCCTTTTACTAATTCATGGGCAATTCTATTTTTCACGGGGCCTGCTGCCTATTGTCTTCAAACAAAATGCTAACTGCATACATGAAACATAACAACTGTCAGATCAGCTTGTGCTACAAATGGGTTTTCTGGTTAGATGGACAAGTTTCGTAAGATTTACCTCGGATGTTGCAAGTAGAGGAACCCTGTATAGGCCAATGTCAGTTGTCTATGCTTTCCATGATAATGTTCTCCAAATGTAATCTTCTTTTATAGATTAACTTAAGCCAAAAGACAACGTGGTTCGAAGTGCTTTATGAATCGAGGTGCATGTGAATCAATTATATATGAGCTCTTGTATAAGTTGGAAATTTGCGATGTTGTATTATTTATTATAACCTTTAGAAATGTTAGTTTTTTTGCAGTTGTGTTAAACCCAGCTACAAAACCATGTGCTTGCTGTTAACCTTAGTGGGTTGCTTGCAAGTGCTGGGTAATAAGCTCTTGAAGAAAGATGGATATTCTTAAAGTACTTCATGGAATGTGAAAAAGGAAGAAAAAAAAGAAAGTCAAACCTTATATCCTTGTTGCTTTTTCGTTTTTCTACTTCCTTTGGTTTTAGACCTCGCACCGATAGTAATATAAAAATTAAAAACCTCGGCTTTGATTTCACGGATGTCTTTTGTCCTTTCCTAGGCACTGCAGTTTTGGTCATTTTAATTTGAGGAAAACAATTCTAAGACCATAGTGATGATGATATAGCAATGATGTGGAATCAGACAGGTAATGGGTTATGAAGATACAATCACATAAAATTGGGATTCTAAGTACTCCGCAAAGTCAGTATGTATTTGTGAGAAAAGGTCATCTAAGAAAGCAACCGTGCGCACAAACATACTTTTACTAGAAAAGCGTCATCTAAGAAAGCAACCGTGCGCACAAACATATTTTTACTAGAAAAGCTAGATAGTATCCAAAAGAGCCCAGCAATGATCAAAACTACATTCTGAAATGTAGATGTGAATCCATGCAAATCTTTTAGGTTCATTCGAATCAATCAATATTTATTACTAATTATTATTATTATTATTATTATTATTATTTTGTTAATCGTGATATTGAATTATATGTCCAGTTTTGTTTATCTTATTGGAGCTGCAATGCTCTTCAATGATTCTTCATATTTATGCATCCCATAGGCTCATCCGAATCAACCAAGTAATCGATCCGGTTGAACCAAGCCGAGGAGCCTCATCGAACCCGAATGTTTTCACAAATTCACATTCAGTTCACAATCACTGAGCTCAAACCCAAGCACGGCTCGATTAATTGTGTGGCCTGACGAATCCGTGCACAATCCGCTCATATCAGTACTCCAACCATCAGATGCCGACCTCACGGCTCAATTCCTATGATATAAAAGATCGTGCTGGCCGAGTCAAAACTGTGTCTCTGGAAGCCTCGGCACGGCGGAACCCTTGCGCTCGCTCGCTCGCTCGCTTTGAAGATTGCGACTTTATCGCGCAATCCTCGGCACGACGAAACCCTCGGCACGACGGTATCCGCATCTGGTCTTCCTTGCCCGTTGAGGTAAGTTTCCTTCTTCTAAACCCTAGCTAGTTTTCTGATACCTTTATCGCGCTTGAATTTTTTTTGTATTGTTTCTGTGAAGTGCGTTGGCCTTTGATTTGATGACAACTTGAGCTAGGGTTTTCGTTGTTTTCCATCATCTGATCAAAATCGCTCAATTAGGGAAGAAAGATCAAAATCGAAGACAAGAGGGAAGGAGAGATCAAGAAGGGTAAGAAAAAGATCGAACAAGAGGAG
Source organism: Musa acuminata AAA Group (assembly GCF_036884655.1). NCBI lineage: Eukaryota > Viridiplantae > Streptophyta > Magnoliopsida > Zingiberales > Musaceae > Musa > Musa acuminata. Next base: position 464,734 of record NW_027020660.1, read on the forward strand.
ATCGCGAGGGGTTCTTGGAGGATGAGATGGCGTTGAAATTTCTGAACGAGAATGGATGGCACACCGGGAGCCTCCGGAACATCCTGTGCTTCAGGACTTTCTTGATAGGAACTGTCTGACTAGGCAATTAAAGATACTTTGATTAAATTTATTGTTGCCTCTACTCTCCACATTTGGAAAAAGTATTATTAAGTCTCCATATGCTTAAATATCTCATTCGGGATTGTGATATTTCTTTGATGCAACCTTTTATAAAGTTATTATTCAAGTCCATGACTATGACTGTATTCTGAAGCCCTGTTCAAGATGTAGAAAATTTGACGTTCAATTGATGCCTAACAACGACATCGTCATCACGCAATACGCCATATCTTTATACTCAATCATGATGATTCACAAAAAATAAAAATCATGATAAAAGTACATAATAATCCTAAAAATAGTGGATCTTGACAATGCCAATTGTAAGCGGGCCAAACCAAAAAAGATAGTGCACCCGTCAGCCCTCCCGTAGTCGAGAACCCTAACCATCCTTTTTTTTCTTCTTTCAGTCTTCTGTGTTTCTTTATAAAGAATATAGCTTGCAATTATCCTAACGTCCCCCATTGATATTTTATGCATATGAGTGACAGGGGAGCTAAACTTGAACCGTCTTTCTATGCTAACCTCTACACGATAATATATGTTGGACGGTGATCGACTATAATGTTTCATATCAATCGATTATAATTAATTATCAGATTTTATCTTCCCTATCGACTTGTTTTAATTAATTGTACGATATTATCTTAACGGTAAGTGATAATTTCGTTATTAAAAAAAATAATTTTTTTATAAAACAAAATAAAAAATCGAAAATGAGAGGAAATGAGTTAATGTCTATTTTCCACCGTTACCGAGACAAGGCATAACCCGAACCAAGCGATAGAATTTGGATCGAGATCAATTGATTTCAAGCCCGACTCGACGATGCCAATTGTAAGTGGGCCAAACAAATAAGGATAGTGCACCCGTCAGCCCTCCCGTAGTCGAGAACCCTAACCATCCTTTCTTTTCTTCTTTCGGTCTTCTGTGTTTCTTTATAAAGAATATACCTTGCAATTAACCTAACGTCCCCCATCGATATTTTATGCATATGGGTGACAGAGGAGCTAAGCTTGAACCGTCTTTCTATGCTAACCTCTACACGATAATATATGTTGAACGGTGATCGACTCTAATGTTTCATATCAATCGATCATAATTAATTATCAGATTTTATCTTCCCTAAAGACCTGTTTCAATTAATTGTACGATATTATCTTAATGGTAAGTGATAATTTCGTTATAATAAAAAATATTTTTTTATAAAACAAAATAAAAAACCGAAAAAGAGAGGAAATAAGTTAATGCCTATTTTCCACCGTTACCGAGACAGGGCATAAACCGAACCGAGCAATAGAATTTTGATCGAGATCAATTGATTTCAAGCCCGACTCGACGATGCCAATTGTAAGTGGGCCAAACCAAAAAGGATAGTGCACCCGTCAGCCCTCCCGTAGTCGAGAACCCTAACCATTCTTTCTTTTCTTCTTTCAGTCTTCTGTGTTTCTTTATTAAGAATATAGCGTGCAATTATCCTAACGTCCCCTATCGATATTTTATACATATGGGTGACAAGAGAGCTAAGCTTGAACCGTCTTTCTATGCTAACCTCTACACGATAATATATGTTGGACGGTGATCGACTCTAATGTTTCATATCAATCGATTATAATTAATTATCAGATTTTATCTTCCCCGTCGACTCGTTTCAATTAATTATACGATATTATCTTAATGGTAAGTGATAATTTCATTATCATAAAAAATATTTTTTTTATAAATCAAAATAAAAAACTGAAAAAGAGAGGAAAAGAGTTAATGTCTATTTTCCACCGTTACCGAGACTGGGCATAACCCGAACCGAGTATTAGAATTTGGATCGAGATCAATTGATTTTAAACCCGACTCGACGATGTAAATTGTAAGCGGGCCAAACCAAAAATGATAGTGCACCCGTCAGCCCTCCCGTAGTCGAGAACCATAACCATGCTTTCTTTTCTCCTTTCAGTCTTCTGTGTTTTTTTATAAAGAATATAGCTTACAATTACCTTAACGTCCCCCATTGATATTTTATGCATATGGGTGACAGGGGAGCTAAGTTTGAACCGTCTTTATATGCTAATCTCTACACGATAATATATGTTGGACGGTGATCGACTCTAATGTTTCACATTAATCGATTATAAATAATTATCTGATTTTATCTTTTCTATCGACTTGTTTCAATTAATTGTATGATATTATGTTAATGATAAGTGATAATTTCGTTATCATAAAAAATATTGTTTTATAAAATAAAATAAAAAACTAAAAAAATAGAGGAAAAGAGTTAATGTTTATTTTCCACCGTTACCGAGACTGGGTATAAAATCGAGCGATAGAATTTGGATCGAGAACTCTGATCATCCTTTCTTTGTTTTTTATGTTACTGGTTAAGCGGCGCCGAGCGAGCGTAGATCGCCCTGGCCGGACGCCTCCTGAGACCAGCCAAATCGAGTTGTCGATCTCTGACCTAGCGGACTCCTACGTTCTCCCCTCTTATCAAGATCCGGTACATGTTCTAGATCCCTCCTAAAAGTGATCTTCATGTGTCGATTCTTTCCGATTTGAACTCGTCGCTCTGTTTTCGGTATGGTCGCCGGCGATATAGTGTCGAGAATCGTCAATCGGGTTTCTCGGCACCTTCCATAGCCAGCAATACTGATCTTTCTCTCACAACCAATCTTACGGGTGCTGTTGATTCGTCTTCGCTCGCTCAGCGTCACCCAGCTCAGCATCACCCATGCCTCCGGTTGTGACATCCTTCGCTTATTTGCATCATCTTTTCTGTAAATTCTATTGTTATCCCCATCATCTGGCCTTACATCGATAGAGCACCAAGCATGGTCAGGTATCTGCTGGACTCAATGGCTGATACAGTTATATGCTTGGATGATCAAAAAAGCTCATCGACGATTCGGGTGACATGTCCACTCGATGGTTGATACAGTTACATGCTTGGATGATCAACAAAGCTCATTGATAATTATCAAATCCAACAGCTTTATGTTATCGACTAATTTATTATTTTTTCTCGAAGAAATTGGGTGATGCTAAGGGTAAATTCTTAATTTAAGATCAGTATGACATTCGATTGGGATTCGAGTGACATGTCCACTCGATGGTTGATACAGTTGTTACATGCTTGGATGATCAACAAAGCTCATCGATAATTACCAAATCCACCAACTGTCTTCCAGCACTTTGGCACTGAACAGTTGTGCTTGATTGCACACTAAACCCATCTACCATGGTTGAAAAAATATTGTTTACTTCTTCAGTGAGATCTGAAATTGACATCTGTATTGCTGGAATGACTTCCTTTAGTTGATCAACAAGTCCCTGAATAGCAGGATAAGTTAATGTAAAGACACACACAAAATAAAAAACCAGAACACCGGGAGAAAAGGAAAAAAAAAATTCATGATTTTACACAAAAAGGAAATGCCCACAATGTGATTAGAACTATTGATATGTTTCCTAATCACAGTTGAGGCCTACACCACATACAAGAAAACGTGTCACATGGCCGAGAACCCAATATAGATGACATTGAAGGATTAATGTGAAGTTATGATTGAAAATATGGCAAAATACAGTTTTTTGAACAAAATTCAATTATGCTTTAAATAAATCCAACCAGATTGCTCACTTAAAATTCAGATAAGAACAAATCAATAATTATAAGAATCAAAATGCAAAAGGATTATCATAAAAGTCAAGGGATAAAGGTCTGAAATTTTACAGGGAGGACTAGCCCCTAAATGATTAGTGTTATCCCGGTATCACTAGACCTGTATGCTAACTAAATGTTGGCGATGTTCTGCAAGAGTTGCAGCTAGTGACTCCGCATGCCCACTGCTACTGCTGTCAGATGCACTACTAAGCAGTTCCGGGCCCTCCCCTTCATTAGCTTTCACCTTTAGCAGCAAAGGTTGAAAAGCAATCAGCAAAATAAACAAACAGGAAAAAAATCACAAATAAAGAATTAAGTCGCTCTCTTAATAAACACATGTTATCAGACACCCAAAAAAACCGCAGCATTAAATAACGTTTGAGACATTGACAGGAACAATACTATGGTGATAAGGTAACTATTTATAGAATATGTCAACTTTCAAAGAGAAATCTGCATTAATTGTCAAGATATTCATCAGAAGTTGAGTGAATATAAAATCATAGATAAATTTTGCTGCCTACAAAATAAATATAGAATTTTCTTACAGTTTCCACTTCACTATATAAAAAACTTACTTTTGGTCCTTGCAACCATTAATTAGCTTGCAAATGCTAAAACGTTATTTTCATTGATACATCAAAAAATTATCAAACTGTGGTATTGAGACGAGTCAAGCTGGGAAAACTGATACAGTCACAAACGGCAACCGTGATCATGAACATACCATTACGTGGGTGTGCAGCAAGTTATTTGCCTGTTGAAATGTGGTTTAAATTTCTCCTAAGAAACTTGACACAAAATTGCCTAATTTTTTGTTTTCTTTTCTGTAACAAAACACTGCTTGCCTCTCCTTGAGAAAATGCAACCACAAGAATCCACAAGTTTAGATTTAACAGAAGCCTTAGGGTGTCTTCATGCCACACATAACTAATAGTTCCAGCAGCATCTGATTCTAACTAATCCACAACTTGATTACTCCCATAGAGGTAATGATGCTCTAAAGAAATGTGTTCATCAGGTATATCCAACTCCAAGATGCCCATCAAATAGGCAAACTAGGATTATAGAAATGCTACTGTATCTACTCAAGAAACATCGGAGGATGAATTTCCCTATATCCATATGCAACATAATATGCAGCATGACTACCACATTTTACAATTTTCATCACTAAAGCATTAAACATTACTTAACCAGTATAATCTGTGTGAACTAAAGTAATGAGCACTTAAGTGCCACAGCAACCATGGACTAATTATATAAGGTTCCACACCAGGAATCCCGGTGGTCACCAATATGGCCAGTGTGGATTTGCTGAAGTATATGCTGCTGGCTAACAAAATTCTATAACTTAAAAGGAGAATGACTGTATATCAAGTTACTTTTCAAGATGCAGTTATTTGGAAAAGCAGGGTTGCTCTGTATCCAGATTTATGATATATCTTAACTAAATGTAACGGAACATAGATCTACAACACAGAACAGCTGCTTTAAGTAGAGGCATCAATTTCTAATCACATGCACCAAGTCAAACCAAACCCACCGGACTGTTTAGGATAACTTGTCATGAACATAGTTCAGAGCCTGGTCGAGAACTCTTGACCTGTTGGCTGGTTGGCTATATTAAGGTCAAGCATACGTTTTGCTTATAGCAATGTTTTAATTATATCTTCTTGAACCCCCTTCTGACATGCAAAACCAAATATGATCAACCACTCTGACCATATAGCTATATAGTTTGGTTCCTCAATCCTCATTTAGAAATCTAAACCCACTAGAAAATTGGCTCGATTCACATCAGCCTTACATGTCCCTACTATAACCCATCTCAGCGTGACTGACCCAACTCGTCAATCACCTCTAGTTCAAGAATTTGTCATCTTTAAGATTTGTCCCTTTTTGCCTCTATGTACTGCTAATGAATTTGAAATTTTATTAACAGGAAAGGTTGACTGATGAAGTTGCTGAGATGACTTGTAAATTCTCCTCTGCTCAGATTGAGAAAGTCTCCGGTAGTCCAACTTTGAAACTCCCTCATTTATTCAATCTAACTCCAAATTCATCGGGGAAAGGCAACCAAGCACCAAAGCAGCATCCTGTAGGTAGTCAAACCAATCAGGAAACTTTGCCAGCCCCAAAAACAGTTTCACCTCCATTTACAATTGATGAAGATGGTGAAGCACAAGGTCAGCGCCTTCAGCCATTACCCACTCGAGGCGATCTTCAGATGTTGAAGATCAACAGCTATTATCCAGTTTCTACTTTGTTTACATAATAAATAGAGATGAGCAAATTTTACTTGTCTATTCACTATTCCATGTGGTTTAATTTTTCAGAGACTGATGATTATTATGCTCACAACATTCGTCGTTCTGTTCGTGAAGCTGCACTATCAAGCTCATCAAGCAACTCAGAATTGTTGCAGGAAAGAAGCAGTGATGATGGTTCTGAACACTTCTTTATACCTCTATCAACAACAGATGCTGCTTCTCAGAAAGAAATCGACTATGTTCCTAACTGGAGAAATCAACAACTGGTTTTCTCCTCACCACCAGAAGATCAGGCCCCGATGAACATGACAGATCTTTCCTGTAATGCCAATAGCCAGCAAAGCTTCATTCCAGATATGTTAAATAGATTGAATGGACTGAAGGAGAACAAAAACCTGGCCAGGCTGTTCCAACCATCCACTGAAAAAATACAAAGAACGCATCCTGAAGCTAACAACACTCTGGATCAAGTTTTCTCACCTCCATTGTTACTGGAATCATCATTCTTCCAAGATGCATACGAGGACTTGCTTGGTATGGTTAATATTTCCAGGCATGTGTTGGTATATTTTTTCAAACTGCCTAGTGTGGGTGTTGATTTTGGTCTTCACTGTCCGCTCTGTTGGCTGAGTGCATTGCTCATAGTTCTTGTTCCTGATTACTACACCGCTAACTGTGGCAACCATTTTCTTTTCTTCTGCAGCACCATTATCTGAAACTGATGCTGCTCTCATGGAACACTAGAGTTCCATATCCACCATGGTGGTGGTATTATATGTAGCTGAAGAGAAAGGTTAGATGCAGCAGTCTTGGTCAGAGGGCCAACATCATACATTTGTTTGCGATGCGATGGTGACTAACTTAAGCAACTGAAATATAAGGGTTTCTAATTCGAGTTTGAATCGTGTGATGTAGTCTAATTTACATGCGATTTCACTGTTGTTGTTGGTTGTTTTGATGATGGTGTCATTTTCTCTACCCGGTGTGTAGCAGCTGTAATTATGTTGTATCTTTTCCGACTTAACAAAATGTCCTTCTTACCCTTCAATGGCTTGTTTTGGATTTGTGGGTCAGATCTTTGTTATCGTCATGGGTAAATATTGGTGACATGTGGACTGCAAGTTATAATTCGGTATTTTGTGAATCAGGTTTTGTGCACAAGCAATCAGTTTGCCTACAAATGACTCATGGAGAATCCTCTGTAACCCATATGCAAATCAAAATTCTAATTGCATATAAGTCTCACAATTTTCTTGGTAGTCTGAGGGTATAACCATCAAAATTCTAATTGCATATAACTATCACAATTTTCTTGGTAGTCTTCGGGTATAACTATCAAAATTCTAATTGCATATAACTATCACAATTGCATATAACTATCAAAATTTTAATTTCCTTAATTTTACCTTCGAAACCACTATTTTAACATCTTTGTGCGATGCAATAGCACAAACAAATTCTCAAAGAATCCATAAGCCTTTATCCGATTTGCTCTTCAAATTCTAAAACACTCTTTTAAAAAACTCAACACTCAATCTAACTTTCCTCCTTTCATTAGAGTGTTGGACATCTGGAGTAAGTTTGGCGAGAGACTCATCATCTAGTCGGTTTGCCCGATGGGTGGTGGGCTCAGTCATGGTCGTCACAAATTATGGAATTATCACCGACTCACCCATCCTTCACTGCAACTTTCTTGATGACCGTCATGCCTCCTTCATGGCAAAATCTTCTTGCTCTTTTTCTGCTTGAGCCTCTTGCTGTGCTCATCTAATGATTTTTCCTGTTTGAGGGGTGGCAAGACACTATTGTCTTCAGATTCAGCTTAACTTAATACATGGGCTTCACTTGTTTCATCATCGTACTGGTCCCAGACTTTCTTTTCTTCTTGACTTTACCAACTCTCTTCCTTTTAGATACTTTCTTACCGCTAGAGATTGGCAATTCATCATTATCTATGGTTTCAGTATCATCGCATACTTGTAGATCAGCTTGTTGATCACAAGTATTGCCATTGGAACCTGTTTAACAAGAATTTTGAGACATTATCAAATTGTTTTACATGACGAACGAGTTCCTTACAGATTTTCTAACATTAATTAAAGAAGAAAACCGACCTATTCTAGAATAGGATTTAGGTAAAAAGCTACCAACAATCTACATGTATAATTTGTTCCAACATCACTGTGCTGACAAGCACTGCCATAAAACATGCCTATTTGTCTGTGCTTCATGATATCATAACCCAAATACTTCATAGGCTAGCCAGATTTTTTTTTGTGGTAGAATACTTGACCAAACCTAAATGGAGGTACCATGACTAAAGATTCAACAATAACTAATGAGATGCCCATGACCACCGGGAACCAGAAGAGTCCTGATGGTAAGGCTTGTCTAAATCATTTGCTATTAATAGTGTAATACAGTAAATTTATTGCCAATGATGTAAGAAGTCCATGGACTGATATTACTAGTAACTAGCACACATGGGCATGCTGTTGCTCAGGTATGTATACTCTTGTAACCCAAATATTTTATCAAACTATATAAATCTGAACACATGGAATATGTTTTGATTGGGTTTTGTTTCAAATTTAGCATGCATTTAGGGCTTCGTTCATCATAACATGTGATCCAAATTGTACCAAGTGGGCCTTGTCATGTGACCCAAATTGCCTAAGCCCATGCATTATCAGCATCCCTGTCAGGTCATTTGCCTAAGTGGGATTATTAGGAAGTCACAATCTACCCTAACCAAATGGAGATGTCCTCAACAAAACTGGCTCAAAATCCCTCACTCAAGTACACTATTATCATGGTGCACATGATGTTCATGGTGTTAACCCTAAAGCTAGTTGACCTACTAATCCATTATTTGTATGGAGGTTAGCTATGTTTTAGATAAGACTTAGTTGACCTACTAATCCATTATTTATATGGAGCAGAAACAAACACACGAGATGTTAACCATGTTTGTTATTTGAAATAGATCAATCAAGTTACATGTACTAATATCACATTCATTTCCAATGTGGATCTACCGAAGTATTAAGTTGTATAGAGCCATAGAGCATGTAAATGTGAATTTGTAGTGTCAAATCCAAATTGTTAAATAAGTAATACCTGAGAAATGTGAATCGATCACCACATTTGTTAGATGTTGCTTGAGGAAAACCTATTAAAAAAAGAAATATACTCAATGATAGGTTTATACAAACCAAAAAGAAAATGTGAACTGTTTGCAAGCACTAGTTGTTGAACCTATGCATTCCTCTACAATATGCATCCAATTACCCCAATATAACCTATAAATTAATGGGCTTTACATGAAAAATGAATCTAAACCAAGAGGAAGAACTAAATTGCAAAGCACTACCAAACTTAAATTCCCTTCTTTAAAATTGTTCTATTATATGTAAGCCAAAGGATACTGAAAATTTTGTTGAAGCAAGATCCATTTATGAGCTGATAGTAGTTATAGCATACCGCAGATAGAAGTTGTCTCGTCTTTGCATCCCACACACGCAAATAGCTGTCCAATCCTATAAACCAATATCATCATTAAGCATGACCTTATAAACCTACGACCAAAACACTAATGCATAATGTGGCGAGTAAAGAACTAAGGTTTGCACGAAAGCATAGTTTGACATATTACTTGTGAAGACATGGCATATGAAATTAAAAATATTTCATGCTTAACTATAGTTTTACCAAAAAAAACTCATAGCAAGAATATATATTACAGTTTCAAACATGACAAGAAATTTCAGTCAAAGCTCTAGGGCCAGCAAAATAAGAGAAAAAGATTCTCTTACATCTTGAACGTTCAAAATTATAGTTAACTTTTAATAAAAAGTAAACTTGAATTTGCAAGGTACAAGTCACCACAAACAAGTATCCCAAAGTATGGCAGTACACTTTTCAGCATGTATCATCTTTTTAAATTACCAACAAGAGAACTTCCAAAACAACACATCCAAATATTACAAATGATGTCCATCTAATGCCGAGTCTATTGAGGTGGGAACTACCTAAAACTTGATGATGCTTACTGCTACCATTGAGATATTTTCTTCAATAAAATCTGTCAACATGACATAGCTAGAAATGAGAATTTCACACTAGGCCGATGGTGTACTGCCCCAATGGCTAATCCAATCAAATTGGGGATTGGGTCAAGGTCGATGTCGGACCCAGGGTTGGGTTATAATTGTTCAAAACTAATCAGGACCGGGACAAGAACAATATCACCTATCCCCATCCCCATCTCAAGCCTCCCCCATCCTTTCTCCACGTATCCGACCGCACCAGAAAAAAAACCCCAGCAATTTCATATAAGTAATTTACCTACTATCTTGTTAATATAATTAAAGAATATATCAATAGTAAAAAATGTATTCATAAGCTATGAGATAATAGTTACATCAATCTTTATTGTGTCGGAGATGGTACTAAGTTTATGAACCCGAGTCAAAGATGAGGCAAGGTCAGGGGACTTGACTAAATCCAATTCAACTGGGTCGGGTTTGAACAGATTTGACAGGGAAACATGCATAATCATGGTTGAATTAGGGTACAATTTTCCAAAACCGATTTAAGTCCAAGACAAGGACAGATATCACCTAACCCAACCCCAAGCCTGCCTGCACCAGCCCATCTCACCCCAATGAAAAAAATGAACCCCCAACTATCTTGCAAATATAACTGAAGCATATGCCAATAATAATACATGTATTCTCGTAGGAAATTCATGCAGCGGTAAGACAGCTAGTACCATTAATTTTTTGTGTGGGTCATGGATGGTAATAAATTTATAAACCCGAGTCGAAGATGAGCAGGATGAGAGCCGTATGTTAGACATAACACTTTGGTTTTCATTAGAAACACAAACAGAAGGATGTTTATCTTTAACAAAATTGATTGTAAAATAACTCCCAATAAACCATGAAAAGTATGTCGAACATTAACCTTCAAGATGAAACAGTATGCACCAGTAATTTCTCTTGAAATGAAACAATGACTGATAATCCATGGAGGATCGTTACTCAACATATCAAAGAACAATAGAAAGCTTGAAAAGTTACATTAAATGAAAACCACCAAATATATTAAATTTGGTATATCTGAGTTATAAACTAAAAACTTCCAACATGGAACACTATTCTTTTTCCTTTTTTTCGAGGAAACAAAACACTATTTTGTGCCATGGTAGAAGTAAAATTGACTGAATATGTTGAATTAACAGTATACAACTTCTTACCACAAGATGCTATCATGGGAAGTTCTGGATGTCTCGCTATAGATCTGATGCTTCCAGAGCACTTACCAATAAAGCATCCGATCAGTTTTCTTGAAACAAGGAAATCGACTGCCATCTAGTCAACATCAAGAGTTAGTTCTAAATATTAGTAACCCTGAATCACTTGAATCACCAGGGGCCAATTCATCATTGATAGAAGCTAATTATTAATTGTCTAACAGGTGATACAAATGTGAAACCATTAAAAGAAAACTCAGATATTTCAAAATCATAAGCATCAGAATAACGGTAAATACTACAATTCAAAAAACTAAAATGAATGGTACTACCCATTACCCCATACTTTAACGACACTAGGAATTTGAATTGTTAAATAAGATTTTTCAGCTATAAGCATGTCCTAGCTTCAAGCTCACATTGGAAAAATCTACCCAGTTAATTAGATGAAATATTATTACTTGAACTGAGTTAATAACAGAAAATATAAGTTCCAAGTGAGTCAAGCTAGTTCCGTCTCTGATAATGAGCTCAATTCATTAACATTCTTTGGACCAAATCCTTAATCCAAGAGCACAGGTCACCAAAAATGTAAACATAAAGCATGGACTTCTCAGAAATGACAGAAAGCATTAATGCACAAAAAACAGGAGGATGACTACTTACCGCACATAGTTAAGAATAGTTGAGCCAGTTCATTGACAATGAAAAGAAATTAGAACATCATGTAATCAACTGAGAAAACTATGTAATATAGGAGTTAGCATAATTTCCTTTATGCATACCATACCTGCAACACATGTCACATTCAAACCTTTAGTTTCCTTGTTGGAAGTGACTATTCCTGGTTCTATATCCTTAATTCATGTTGAGTCTTAAACTTTTTTTACGATTTCATAAAGGCCTTCAACATCAGCTGATTACTTCTAAAATTGCTTATGATGTAGCCACATATATTGTCTGACATAAAACTGTTTGAAAGAACTTTCTGTTCTACTGAAAGTTTCAACTCCAACAATTTGACCATAAAGGAATAACAAGTTGAGGTTCATCGGACAGCCCAAAAACTAAAAAGTTTTTATCGATGAAATAAAATAAGAAACCGTGATAATTTTGTCCATTATGGTAATAGGACTTAGTTTATTATGGGAGTAGGAACAAGGAGCTAGACATATGATAAATGTCTATAAGAATCAAAGAGTCTTAGATATGAGATGATAACTAAACGGCAATCAGAGAAAGGATCTGATCAAGAAATTATATCCAATCAAGAAATTATATCCACAAAAAAAGAAAACAAAAGAGAAATAAACAAAACAACTAAATATAATTAACAATGTAGTTGTACAGTGACCTTGTAGAACTATGACTTTCACTAGTTCTCATACATGAAATTTCAGAATCATGAGATTATGATCATAAAAAACAACAAACTAAAGAGGATGAATGAATCGGGTAAATAAAATTAAAGCATAGCCGCATAGTGTACGTGTAGAACTATGTCTTTTACCTGTTCTCATATCAAATGAAGCAAGATCCCCAAAACCATTGCCTACATAGACTGTATAGCCATCTAGATCTTCACAAGCTGCTTTAATTGGAGATTCTCTAAAGTCGACTGAAATTACAGGTCTCCTCTGTGCTGAAGTATCATAAAGACGAATCTATCACAAGATATAATTTTTAACAAATAAGAGAATAATAACATACTGATCATTAGAATCTCATGCGGACTGAGTAATTAGTTTACATCATTTTCTCAACTTCTAAAGCAATGGGTCAAAAACTATTAACCACATACAAAAGATTCATTAATCAGGATAGACCATATGGTCAAGAATATTTCAACATTAATCAATAAACAGAAGAAAACTGTTTATTAACTACAAGTTGGTTAACACTCCAAATGTGCAAGCAGTATTTGTAAAAAAGTTTGGTCAGGCACTGTTATCATAAAATCAAACTTAAGGCTTTCACATGTATCCTCGATCTCATGGCAACAATTGCAAAAGTTGTCGAAAGACTTACAATAAAAGTTATACTCCCAACTATTAGCATTTTTTAGCTTGTAAGCTACAACTAGTAAACATATTTCATAGTGCCATACCTGATGATTGATCGTGCCAGCCACAACTTTTCTATGGTCATCTTCACTCAGAAAAGTTGCAGCAGTAAACCAAGTTGGAGAGAATATACCAAGTCTATTAGAAGGAGGCTACAAAAGACAAAGAGCAAACCGATAGAATCTTCATAATCAAAATACAAATAGACCAGAAACTCTCATTAAATTGCACTAATAAGAATGAAGTGACTCACAGATTTTGCACTCCAGATCTTACTGCATTTTCCAAGATCCCACATGTTCAATTCAATGCCATTCCTGAGAGAAAAGAAAACACAAATTAAAGTACTAGGCCAAAATTAGGCAATATAACAACCTTTCAAATTTTTATTAAAGAGGCTGTCACCCATGAATATAATTGCAACAAACTCATATACATTTCTTTAACAGCTTACGGAAACTTACCCTCCAAATAAGGCATAATTCTCACTTTTATCCACTGAAGAACATATTATTTTACCAGAAGAGCATACATTCCATGTAATATGAGAAGCAGTAGTTGAGTTTTCTGGCGCATCACCGACGGGAATGGACCTCAAGCAAGCATTACCCTTTTCCAGACAGGTAAGTAATGAAACTGACCTGAAAAACATAAGGATTGAATGAATATAAGAATGTGCATGCAATTCGAGATCACAACTAAAGTTTGTAAGTAACAGTACCACCATGAACTAAATTTTACTCGATAGATGTACAGAATTTCCATTCTTGCATACAGATGCATGCATATGCAAAATCATTGTGAATATACGTCAGCTAGTTCTCCTCTCTTCTAGTTCTAATACAACTTTCTTTGTCCACAAAGCTTTGCTCTTGAATCACTAGATAAACCTTCGTATTAAGTTTCACTATCTATATACATTGGAACCTTGGGATGTCAAATACAGGAGTAAGTGCTGAAAGCAAGAATAATCTCTCTGAACTTTTTTATTCAATGTCCTGCAGATACATATGCCTGCAGCAGTCTTTTAAACATGATAGTGTCATAGGTTTGACCCCCTAAATGCAAATTGGGCAGGTGCTAAAATTTTAATTCAACCATCTGTGATACTCTTTCACATGAACAAGTTTCTACAGAATATATCTTAGGTACAGCAGATTGGTAAAATGTTCGGATACAAGTTCAAAAAAATGCTTCATCTGCTATGAGCTATGAACTATGGCATTTATTTATGTTACCTTGATGGAACATCGATTCCTTTAGTTTTGAAGAGATGCAATCCAACAACATGATCATCATTAAGAGAGCCATCCAGTGATAAGGGTTGATCGATCTTAGTGATGCCCAAAGCCTCTCCATTAATAGGATTTAGACACTCAACCTGGAATTCATAGAATATCCCATGTTTCAACAACCTAGAAAAAGAGGGTTTTCTCTTGTTTCATATATGATAACTTACCGAACCATTCTTGCGAGCAACAGCCAAAAGCTGCAAAGAATAGCAAACAATTTACAAGTGTCATGTCTAGAAGGTAGAAGAATATTTTACACGTCGAACTGTTATGAGATTAAAGATATAATTATACTAGAGTAACATATAAGAATTTCCTAACAAAGGAAAGAAAGGTGGAAACACATCTTTAGTGATTACATGCCAATCCAAGAATGCGAAATAGAATGTGACATTATAGTCAACAGAATTCGCAAATCCAAAACAGGGTTCCAATGAATTATAAAACTTCCTTATAGGAATTGATCCTAGATCTCAAACTAATCGTGAATAATCACATTAAAGTTTGTATAATACTTAGGAATGCTTGTCCACCGTAATCAAACTCTAAAATCTTTGAACATACACTTTTCTTTTGTAATGTTAAACCACCATATCTCCATTGATCATCCAAATTAAACTTTCAAGCTGGAAAGTGAAGGCACAAAATAGGTTTCTGCTTCTTTAAGAAAGAAGAACATAACATGAATATTAGCTTCAAACTAGAGAAGCTTTCATTAATATTCAAGAGAAACTAATAAGATCGATTTCTGGTTTACTTCAAAACTACCAAGAAGCCATGAAGATCCAAAAGGAGACTAACATAAGCTTTGATTTGATTGTTTACCTCCCATTAAGTAGTTAAGATTGTCATAGCATTCATTTATGTATAATAACTCAAATCCAACAAAGAATGTGATAACAAACCGGATCAGTTTTGTGATCAGAATAAGAAGCAGCAAGGACACAAGATGAAGCATTTGGCTGCCCCCATGTTTCTACCACCTTTGGAATTCCAGTCTTTCCATGAGCTTCGACAACTGAAAACTCATTGCAATATCACATCATGAGTTGTAATTAAGAAATGCATGCCATGTAGACCATTCAAGAAAGAGTAATGTTTAAGCAGGCGGCGCCTGGGCGCTCGCCCGAGCCCAGGCGTGGGCGCTTCGGGCGAGCGCCTGGGTAAATCAAGGCGACCGAACCAGAATTTAGGTCTGGTTCGGTTCTGATTCGGTTGTTAGTTGGTTCAATCGAACCAACTAAACCTATATAACCCCAACCCTAACCCTTACCCAACCCTAACCTCCTGCCGCAGCCGCTGCCGTTGCCGATCCCGATCCCGATCGCGATCTCGCTGCTCGTCGCTCCTGCTCCCGCTGCCGCTGCTCGCCGCTGTCGCTGCTCGCGCCTCCCGCGAGCCTTCCCGCTGCTCGCGCCTCCCTCGAGCCCTCCCGCAGCTCGCGCCTCCCGCGAGCCCTCTCGCTGCTCGCGCCTCCTACGAGCCCTCCCGCGAGCCTTCCCGCTGCTCGCGCCTCCCTCGAGCCCTCCCGCTGCTCGCGCCTCCCGCGAGCCCTCCCACTGCTCGTGCCTTCTGCTCCTTTTCCCTTTCCCGCTGCCGCCGCTCGCCGCTGCTGTGCCGCCGCTCGCCACTGCTGCTGCCGCCGCTCGCCGCTGCTTCCTCGTTTCTCCATCAGGCTTAGTATATAGTATACTCTTAATATTAAGTTTATTTGAATTTTGAAATGATTAATTTTCTGTTAATAGATTAATAATATATTATTTTGATTTTAATGTTGTTAATTTTTATTTATTTGAAATTATTAATTATATTATATATTTTTATATTTTAGCGTCTCGCTTCGCTCGGGCGAGCGCCTGGGCGAGCGCCTAGCGCCTCGGGCGTTTGTGGACCTTGGCGCCTTTTGGCACCTAGCGTTTTTTAAATCACTGGGCAGTCATATGGTGTTTTGTTTGTCTTCAAGTTCCTTAGATTAATTGATAGTGGACATGTCACTCGAATCCCAGTCAAATGTCATACTAATCTTAAATTAAGAATTTACCCTTAGCATCACCCAATTTCTTCGAGAAAGAAAAACAAATTAGTCGATAACATAATGCTGTTGGATTTGGTAATTATCGATGAGTTTTGTTGATCATCCAAGCATTTAACAACTGTATCAATCATCGAGTGGACATGTCACCCGAATCCCAATCTAATGTAATACTGATCTTAAATTAAGAATTTACCCTTAGCATTACCCAATTTCTTCGAGAAAGAATAATAAATTAGTCGATAACATAAAGCTGTTGGATTTAGTAATTATCGATGAGTTTTGTTGATCATCCAAGCATGTAACTGTATCAACCATCGAGTGGACATGTCACCCGAATCGTCGATGAGCTTTGTTGATCATCCAAGCATTTAACTGTATCAGTCATCGAGTCCAGCAGATACTCTATCGATGTAAGGCCAGATGATGGGGATAACAATAGAATTTACAGAAAGGACGATGTAAATAAGCGAAGGATGTCACAACCGGGGGCATGGGTGAGCGAGCGAAGACGAATCAACAGCACCCGTAAGATTGGTTGTGAGAGAAAGATCAGTATTGCTGGCTATGGAAGGTGCCGAGAAACTCGATTGACGATTCTCAACACTATATCGTCGGCGACAATATCGAAAACAGAGCGACGAGTTCAAATCGGAAAGAATCGACACATGAAGCTCACTTTTAGGAGAGATCTAGAACATGTACTGGATCTTGACAAGAGGGGAGAACGTAGGAGTCCGCTAGGTCAGAGATCGACAACTCGATTTGGCTGGTCTCAGGAGACGTCCGACCAGGGCGATCTACGCTCGCTCGGCGCCGTTTAATCGGTGGCATAAAAAATAACGAAAGGATGGTCATGGTTCTCGACTACGGGTGGGCTGACGGGTGCATTATCCTTTTTGGTTTACCCCGCTTAAAAAACATCGTCGAGTCGGGTTTAAAATAAATTGATCTCGATCCAAATTTTATCGCTCGGTTCGGGTTATACCTAGTCTCGGTAACGGTGGAAAATAAATATTAACTCTTTTCCTCTCTTTTTTAGTTTTTTATTTTTTTTTATAAAAAAAATAATTTTTATGATAACGAAATTATCACTTATCATTAAGATAATATCGTATAATTAATTGAAACAATTCGATAAGGAAGATAAAATCTGATAATTATTTATAATCGATTGATATGAAACATTACAATCGATCATCGTCCAACTTATATTATCGTATAGAGGTTAGCATAGAAAGACGGTTCAAGCTTAGCTTCCCTGTCACTCATAAACATAAAATATCAATGGGGGACGTTAGGATAATTGTAAGCTATATTCTATATAAAGAAACATAGAAAACTGAAAGAATAAAAGAATTGATGGTTATGGTTCTCAACTACGGGAGGGCTGACTGGTGCACTATCCTTTTTTGTTTGGCCCGCTTACAATTGGCATCGTCGAGTCGGGCTTAAAATCAATTGATCTCGATCCAAATTCTAACGCTCGGTTCGGGTTATGCCCGGTCTCGGTAACGGTAGAAAATAGATATTAACTCTTTTCCTCTCTTTTTCAATTTTTTATTTTGTTTTATAAAAAAAATATTTTTTATTATAACGAATTTATCATTTACCATTAAGATAATATCATATAATTAATTGAAACGAGTCGATAGGGAAAATAAAATCTGATAATTAATTATAATCAATTGATATGAAACATTAGAGTCGATCACCGTACAACATATATTATCTTGTAGAGATTAGCATATAAAGACGATTTAAGTTTAGCTCCTCTCTCACTCATATGCATAAAATATCAATGGGGGACGTCAGGGTAATTGCAATCTATATTCTTTATAAAGCGGATCGAGATCAATTGATTTCAAGCCCAACTCGACGATGCCAATTGTGAGCGGGCCAAACCAAAAAGGATAGTGCACCCGTCAGCCCTCCCGTAGTCGAGAACCCTAACCATCTTTTCTTTTTTTCTTTCAGTCTTCTGTGTTTCTTTATAAAGAATATAGCTTGCAATTATCCTAACGTTCCCCATTTATATTTTATGCATATGAGTGACAGGGGAGCTAAGCTTGAACCGTCTTTCTATGCTAACATCTACACGATAATATATGTTGGACGGTGATCGACTCTAATATTTCATATCAATCGATTATAATTAATTATCTGATTTTATTTTCCCTATCGACTTATTTCAATTAATTATACGATATTATCTTAATGATAAATGATAATTTTGTTATAATAAAAAATATTTTTTTTATAAAATAAAATAAAAAACTAAAAAAGAGAGGAAAATAGTTAATATTTATTTTCCATCGTTACCGAGACTAGGTATAACCCGAACCGAGCGATAAAATTTGGATCGAGATCAATTTATTTTAAACCCGACTCGACGATGTTTGTAAGCGAGCCAAACCAAAAAGGATAATGCACCCGTCAGCCCTCCCGTAGTCGAGAACCCTGACCATCCTTTCTTTATTTTTTTTGCCACCGGTTAAGTGGCGTCGAGCGAGCGTAGATCGCCCTGGCCGGACGCCTCCTGAGATCAGCCAAATCGAGTTGTCGATCTCTGACCTAGCAGACTCGTACGTTCTCCCCTCTTGCAAGATCCGGTACATGTTCTATATCCCTCCTAAAAGTGAGCTTCATGTGTCGATTCTTTCCGATTTGAACTCGTCGCTCTGTTTTCGGTATGGTCGCCGGCGATATGGTGTCGAGAATCGTCAATCGGGTTTCTCGGCACCTTCCATAGCCAGCAATATTGATCTTTCTCTCATAACCAATCTTACGGGTGTTGTTGATTCGTCTTCGCTCGCTCAGCGTCACCTATGCCCTCGGTTGTGACATCCTTCGCTTATTTGCATCGTCCTTTCTGTAAATTCTATTGTTATCCCCATCATCTGGTCTTACATCGATAGAGCACCAGGCTTGGTCAGGTATCTGCTGGACTCGATGGCTGATACAGTTACATGCTTGGATGATCAACAAAGCTCATCGACGATTCGGGTGACATGTCCACTCGATGGTTGATACAGTTACATGCTTGGATGATCAACAAAGCTTATCGATAATTACCAAATCTAACAGCTTTATGTTATCGACTAATTTGTTATTCTTTCTCGAAAAAATTGGGTGATGCTAAGGATAAATTCTTAAGTTAAGATCAGTATGACATTAAACTGAGATTCGGGTGATATGTCCACTCGATGGTTGATACAGTTGTTACATGCTTGGATGATCAACAAAGCTCATCGATAATTACCAAATCCAACAGCATTATGTTATCGATTAATTTGTTTTTCTTTCTCGAAGAAATTGGGTGATGTTGAGGGTACATTCTTAATTTAAGATCATTATGACATTAGACTGGGATTCGGGTGACATGTCCACTATCAATTAATCTAAGGAACTTGAAGACAAACAAAACACCATATGATAGCCTAGTAGTTGGATCAACATAATGCGTCGATCAAGATGGGATGTTTACCAGACGATTACTATTAGTAAGCTGCTAAATGAGATAGAGGCTCCATTATGTCGAGATTCGAAAGAGGAGTTGGCTCCTGACTTCTGAAAGAATAGCTGTTTAGCATGACAGGATACCGATATTGTGGCTCTAAGGAACATGAAAAAATATGTTGAAGCTAGTTTAGATGTATACACAGTGTGATTATATAAAAGATCTTTTGTCTTTTTTTGTTTTCTCCTTCCCATCAAGTATGTTTGAAACTCGTAATTTTTGGGACATTGATTGATCTTTTTCTACCTACTTCTCTTTGGAGATTCCACAGCACAAGATTTTGCAGCCCCTACACCTTAATTGCTTTGTTATTCTTGTGTGTTCTATTGATCGGTTAATTGTTTTGCTTTTACTTACTGGTGAAATTTATAATTTCGGTGAAGTTTTGAGGAGCCAAAAGGTTTCAAGAAGATGCCACGAACAAGTGCATTGGAGTGCCCTGGATGCCCACCTTTGAGAGCCTTGACGACTGACGTGCTCGGTCTTGTAAAAGGTGGTTGTTATTGCTTAAACATTACTCTTTCTTGAATGGTCTACATGGCATGCATTTCTTAATTACAACTCATGATGTGATATTGCAATGAGTTTTCAGTTGTCGAAGCTCATGGAAAGACTGGAATTCCAAAGGTGGTAGAAACATGGGGGCAGCCAAATGCTTCATCTTGTGTCCTTGCTGCTTCTTATTCTGATCACAAAACTGATCCGGTTTGTTATCACATTCTTTGTTGGATTTGAGTTATTATACATAAATGGATGCTATGACAATCTTAACTACTTAATGGGAGGTAAACAATCAAATCAAAGCTTATGTTAGTCTCCTTTTGGATCTTCATGGCTTCTTGGTAGTTTTGAAGTAAACCAGAAATCGATCTTATTAGTTTCTCTTGAATATTAATGAAAGCTTCACTAGTTTGAAGCTAATATTCATGTTATGTTCTTCTTTCTTAAAGAAGCAGAAACCTATTTTGTGCCTTCACTTTCCAGCTTGAAAGTTTAATTTGGATGATCAATGGAGATATGGTGGTTTAACATTACAAAAGAAAAGTGTATGTTCAAAGATTTTAGAGTTTGATTACGGTGGACAAGCATTCCTAAGTATTATACAAACTTTAATGTGATTATTCACGATTAGTTTGAGATCTAGGATCAATTCCTATAAGGAAGTTTTATAATTCATTGGAACCCTGTTTTGGATTTGCGAATTCTGTTGACTATAATGTCACATTCTATTTCACATTCTTGGATTGGCATGTAATCACTAAAGATGTGTTTCCACCTTTCTTTCCTTTGTTTGGAAATTCTTATATGTTACTCTAGTATAATTATATCTTTAATCTCATAACAGTTCGACGTGTAAAATATTCTTCTACCTTCTAGACATGACACTTGTTAATTGTTTGCTGTTCTTTGCAGCTTTTGGCTGTTGCTCGCAAGAATGGTTTGGTAAGTTATCATATATGAAACAAGAGAAAACCCTCTTTTTCTAGGTTGTTGAAACATGGGATATTCTATGAATTCCAGGTTGAGTGTCTAAATCCTATTAATGGAGAGGCTTTGGGCATCACTAAGATCGATCAACCCTTATCACTGGATGGCTCTCTTAATGATGATCATGTTGTTGGATTGCATCTCTTCAAAACTAAAGGAATCGATGTTCCATCAAGGTAACATAAATAAATGCCATAGTTCATAGCTCATAGCAGATGTAGCATTTTTTTGAACTTGTATCCGAACATTTTACCAATCTGCTGTACCTAAGATATATTCTGTAGAAACTTGTTCATGTGAAAGAATATCACAGATGGTTGAATTAAAATTTTAGCACCTGCCCAATTGGCATTTAGAGGGTCAAACCTATGACACTATCATGTTTAAAAGACTGCTGCAGGCATATGTATCTGCAGGACATTGAATAAAAAAGTTCAGATAGATTATTCTTGCTTTCAGCACTTACTCCTGTATTTGACATCCCAAGGTTCCAATGTATATAGATAGTGAAACTTAATACGAAGGTTTATCTAGTGATTCAAGAGCAAAGCTTTGTGGACAAAGAAAGTTGTATTAGAACTAGAAGAGAGGAGAACTAGCTGACGTATATTCACAATGATTTTGCATATGCATGCATCTGTATGCAAGAATGGAAATTCTGTACATCTATCGAGTAAAATTTAGTTCATGGTGGTACTGTTACTTACAAACTTTAGTTGTGATCTCGAATTGCATGCACATTCTTATATTCATTCAATCCTTATGTTTTTCAGGTCAGTTTCATTACTTACCTGTCTGGAAAAGGGTAATGCTTGCTTGAGGTCCATTCCCGTCGGTGATGCGCCAGAAAACTCAACTACTGCTTCTCATATTACATGGAATGTATGCTCTTCTGGTAAAATAATATGTTCTTCAGTGGATAAAAGTGAGAATTATGCCTTATTTGGAGGGTAAGTTTCCGTAAGCTGTTAAAGAAATGTATATGAGTTTGTTGCAATTATATTCATGGGTGACAGCCTCTTTAATAAAAATTTGAAAGGTTGTTATATTGCCTAATTTTGGCCTAGTACTTTAATTTGTGTTTTCTTTTCTCTCAGGAATGGCATTGAATTGAACATGTGGGATCTTGGAAAATGCAGTAAGATCTGGAGTGCAAAATCTGTGAGTCACTTCATTCTTATTAGTGCAATTTAATGAGAGTTTCTGGTCTATTTGTATTTTGATTATGAAGATTCTATCGGTTTGCTCTTTGTCTTTTGTAGCCTCCTAATAGACTTGGTATATTCTCTCCAACTTGGTTTACTGCTGCAACTTTTCTGAGTGAAGATGACCATAGAAAAGTTGTGGCTGGCACGATCAATCATCAGGTATGGCACTATGAAATATGTTTACTAGTTGTAGCTTACAAGCTAAAAAATGCTAATAGTTGGGAGTATAACTTTTATTGTAAGTCTTTCGACAACTTTTGCAATTGTTGCCATGAGATCGAGGATACATTTGAAAGTCTTAAGTTTGATTTTATGATAACAGTGCCTGACCAAACTTTTTTACAAATACTGCTTGCACATTTGGAGTGTTAACCAACTTGTAGTTAATAAACAGTTTTCTTCTGTTTATTGATTAATGTTGAAATATTCTTGACCATATGGTCTATCCTGGTTAATGAATCTTTTGTATATGGTTAATAGTTCTTGACCCATTGCTTTAGAAGTTGAGAAAATGATGTAAACTAATTACTCAGTCCGCATGAGATTTTAATGACCAGTATGCTGTTATTCTCTTATTTGTTAAAAATTATATCTTGTGATAGGTTCGTCTTTATGACACTTCAGCACAGAGGAGACCTATAATTTCAGTCGACTTTAGAGAATCTCCAATTAAAGCAGTTTGTGAAGATCTAGATGGCTATACAGTCTATGTAGGCAATGGTTCTGGGGATCTTGCTTCATTTGATATGAGAACAGGTAAAAGTCATAGTTCTAAATGTACACCATGCGGCTATGCTTTAATTTTATTTACCTGATTCATTCATCCTCTTTAGTTTGTTGTTTTTTATGATCATAATCTCATGATTCTGAAATTTAATGTATGAGAACTAGTGAAAGTCATAGTTCTACAAGGTCACTGTGCAACTACATTGTTAATTATATTTAGCTGTTTTGTTTATTTCTCTTTTGTTTTCTTTTTTTGTGGATATAATTTCTTGATTGGATATAATTTCTTGATCAGATCCTTTCTCTGATTGTCGTTTAGTTATCATCTCATATCTAAGACTCTTTGATTCTTATAGACATTTATCAGATGTCTAGCTACTTGTTCCTACTCCCATAATAAATTAAGTCCTATTACCATAATGGACAAAATTATCACGGTTTCTTATTTTATTTCATCGATAAAACCTTTTTAGTTTTTGGGCTGTCCGATGAACCTCAACTTGTTATTCCTTTATGGTCAAATTGTTGGAGTTAAAACTTTCAGTAGAACAGAAAATTCTTTCAAACAGTTTTATGTCAGACAATATATGTGGCTACATCATAAGCAATTTTAGAAGCAATCAGCTGATGTTGAAGGCCTTTATGAAATCGTAAAAAAAGTTTAAGACTCAACATGAATTAAGAATATTGAACCAGGAATAGTCAGTTCCAACAAGGAAACTAAAGGTTTGAATGTGACATGTGTTGCAGGTATGGTATGCAAAAAGGAAATTATGCTAACTTCTATATTACATAGTTTTCTCAGTTGATTACATGATGTTCTAATTTCTTTTCATTGTCAATGAACTGGCTCAACTATTCTTAACTATGTGCGGTATAGTCATCCTCCTGGTTTTTGTGCAGTAATGCTTTCTGTCATTTCTGAGAAGTTCATGCTTTATGTTTACATTTTTGGTGACCTGTGCTCTTGGATTAAGGATTTGGTCCAAAGAATGTTAATGAAGTGAGCTCATTATCAGAGACGGAACTAGCTTGACTCACTTGGAACTTTTATTTTCTGTTATTAACTTAGTTCAAGTAATAATATTTCATCTAATTAACTGAGTAGATTTTTCCAATGTGAGCTTGAAGCTAGGACATGCTTATAGCTGAAAAATTTTATTTAACAATTCAAATTCCTAGTGTTGTTAAAATATTGGGTAGTACCATTCATTTTAGTTTTTTGAATTGTAGTATTTACCGTTATTCTGATGCTTATTATTTTGAAATATCTGAGTTTTCTTGTAATGGTTTCACATTTGTATCACCTGTTAGACAGTTAATAATTAGCTTCTATCAATGATGAATTGGCCCCTGGTGATTCAAGTGATTCAGGGTTACTAATATTTAGAACTAACTCCTGATGTTGACTAGATGGCAGTCGATTTCCTTGTTTTCAGGAAAACTGATGGGATGCTTTATTGGTAAGTGCTCTGGAAGCATCAGATCTATAGCGAGACATCCAGAACTTCCCGTGATAGCATCTTGTGGTAAGAAGTTGTATACTGTTAATTCAACATATTCAGTCAACTTTACTTCTACCATGGCACAAAATAGTGTTTTGTTTCCTCGAAAAAAAGGAAAGAGAATAGTGTTCCATGTTGGAAGTTTTTAGTTTATAACTCAGATATACCAAATTTAATATATTTGGTGGTTTTCATTTAATGTAACTTTTCAAGCTTTCTATTGTTCTTTGATTTGTTGAGTAACGATCCTCCATGGATTATCAGCCATTTTTGGATTTTATCCTTTAAAAATTCTCATTGCTTCATTTCAAGAGAAATTACTGGGTGCATACTGTTTCATCTTGAAGGTTAATGTTTGACATACTTTTCATGGTTTATTGGGAGTTATTTTACAATCAACTTTGTTAAAGATAAACATCCTTTTGTTTGTGTTTCTAATGAAAACCAGAGTGTTATGTCTAACATACGGCCCTCATCCTGCTCATCTTCGACTCGGGTTTATAAATTTATTATCATCCCTGACCCACACAAAAATTTAATGGTACTAGCTGTCTTACCACTACATGAATTTCCTACGAGAATACATGTATTATTATTGGCATATGCTTCAGTTATATTTGCAAGATAGTTGGGGGTTCATTTTTTCCATTGGGGTGAGATGGGATGGTGCAGGCAGGCTTGGGGTTGGGTTAGGTGATATCTGTCCTTGTCTTGGACCTAAATCGGTTTTGGAAAATTGTACCCCAATTCAACCGTGATTATGCCTGTTTTCCTGTCAAATCTGTTCAAACCCGACCCAGTTGAATTGGATTGAGCCAAGTCCCCTGACCTTGCCTCATCTTTGACTCGGGTTCATAAACTTAGTACCATCTCCGACCCAACAAAGATTGATGTAACTGTTATCTCATAGCTTATGAATACATTTTTTACTATTGATATATTCTTTAATTATATTAACAAGATAGTAGGGAAATTACTTATATGAAATTGCTGGGGTTTTTTTCTGGTGCGGTCGGATACGTGGAGAAAGGATGGGGGAGGCTTGAGATGGGGATGGGGATAGGTGATATTGTTCTTGTCCTGGTCCTGATTAGTTTTGAACAATTATAACCCAACCCTGGGTCCGACATCGACCTTGACCCAATCCCCAATTTGATTGGATTAGCCATTGGGGCAGTACACCACAAGCCTAGTGTGAAATTCTCATTTCTAGCTATGTCATGTTGACAGATTTTATTGAAGAAAATATCTCAATGGTAGCAGTAAGCATCATCAAGTTTTAGGTAGTTCCCACCTCATTAGACTCGGCATCAGATGGACATCATTTGTAATATTTGGATGTGTTGTTTTGGAAGTTCTCTTGTTGGTAATTTAAAAAGATGATACATTCTGAAAAGTGTACTGCCATACTTTGGGATACTTGTTTGTGGTGACGTGTACCTTGCAAATTCAAGTTTACTTTTTACTAAATGTTAACTATAATTTTGAACGTGGAAGACGTAAGAGAATCTTTTTCTCTTATTTTGTTGGTCCTAGAGCTTTGTCTGAAATTTCTTGTCATGTTTGAAACTGTAATATATATTCTTGCTATGAGTTTTTTTTGGTAAAACTATAGTTAAGCATGAAATATTTTTAATTTCATATGTCATGTCTTCACAAGTAATATGTCAAACTATGCTTTGGTGGAAGCCTTAGTTCTTTACTCGCCACATTATGCATTAGTGTTTTGGTCGTAGGTTTATAAGGTCATGCTTAATGATGATATTGGTTTATAGGATTGGACAGCTCTTTGCGTGTGTGGGATGCAAAGACGAGACAACTTCTATCTGCGGTATGCTATAACTACTATCAGTTCATAAATGGATCTTGCTTCAACAAAATTTTCAATATCCATTGGCTTACATATAATAGAACATTTTTAAAGAAGGGAATTTAAGTTTGGTGGTGCTTTGCAATTTAGTTCTTCCTCTTGGTTTAGATTCATGTTTCATGTAAAGCCCATTAATTTATAGGTTATACTGGGGTAACTGGATGCATATTGTAGAGGAATGCATAGGTTCAAGAACTTGTGCTTGCAAACAGTTCACATTTTCTTTTTGGTTTGTATAAACCTATCATTGAGTATATTTCTTTTTTTAATAGGTTTTCCTCAAGCAACATCTAACAAATGTGGTGATCGATTCACATTTCTCAGACGAAGGTATTACTTATTTAACAATTTGGATTTGACGCTACAAATTCACATTTACATGCTCTATGGCTCTATACAACTTGATACTTCGGTAGATTCACATTGGAAATGAATGTGATATTAGTACATATAACTTGATTGACCTATTTCAAATAACTAACATGGTTAACATCTCGTGTGTCTGTTTCTGCTCCATACAAATAATGGATTAGTAGGTCAACTAAGTCCTATCTAAAACATAGCTAACCTCCATACAAATAATGGATTAGTAGGTCAACTAGCTTTAGGGTTAACACCGTGAACATCATGTACACCATGATAATAGTGTACTTGAGTGAGATTTTGAGCCAGTTCTGTTGAGGACATCTCCATTTGGTTAGGGTAGACTGTGACTTCCTAATAATCCCACTTAGGCAAATGACCTGACAGGGATGCTGATAATGCATGGGCTTAGGCAATTTGGGTCACATGACAAGGCCCACTTGGTACAATTTGGATCACTTGTTATGATGAACGAAGCCCTAAATGCATACTAAATTTGAAATAAAACCCAATCAAAACATATTCCATGTGTTCAGATTTATATAGTTTGATAAAATATCAGGGTTTCAAGAGTATACATACCTGAGCAACAGCATGCCCATGTGTGCTAGTTACTAGTAATATCAGTCCATGGACTTCTTACATCATTGGCAATAAATTTACTGTATTACACTATTAACAGCAAATGATTTAGACAAGCCTTACCATCAGGACTCTTCTGGTTCCCAGTGGTCATGGGCATCTCATTAGTTATTGTTGAATCTTTAGTCATGGTACCTCCATTTAGGTTTGGTCAAGTATTCTACCACACAAAAAAATCTGGCTAGCCTATGAAGTATTTGTGTTTGGGTATCATGAAACACAGACAAATAGGCATGTTTTGTGGCAGTGCTTGTCAGCACAGTGATGTTGGAACAAATTGTACATGTAGATTGTTGGTAGCTTTTTACCTAAATCATGTTCTAGAATAGGTCGGTTTTCTTCTTTAATTAATGTTAGAAAATCTGTAAGGAACTCGTTCGTCATGTAAAACAATTTGATAATGTCTCAAAATTCTTGTTAAACAGGTTCCAATGGCAATACTTGTGATCAACAAGCTGATCTACAAGTATGCGATGATACTGAAACCGTAGATAATGATGAATTGCCAATCTCTAGCGGTAAGAAAGCATCTAAAAGGAAGAGAGTTGGTAAAGTCAAGTAGAAAAGAAAGACTGGGGACCAATACGATGATGAAACAAGTGAAGCCCATGTATTAAGTCAAGCTGAATCTGAAGACAATAGTGTCTTGCCACCCCTCAAACAGGAAAAATCATCAGATGAGCACAGCAAGAGGCTCAAGCAGAAAAAGAGCAAGAAGATTTTGCCATGAAGGAAGCATGCCGGCCATCAAGAAAGTTGTGGTGAAGGATGGGTGAGTCCGTGATAATTCCATAATTTGTGATGATCAGGACTGAGCCCACCACCACCCACCAGCTAGATGAGTCTTGCTAAACTTGCTCGAGATGTCCAATTCTTTGAGAATTTGCATCGCACAAAGATCTTAAAAATAGTGGTTTCGAAGGTAAAATTAATGAATTGCATTTCTCTGTGGTTACGGAGAATTGTGATAGTTATATGCAATTAGAATTTTGATTTGCATATGGGTTACAGAGGATTCTCCACGAGTCATTTGTAGGCAAAGTGATTGCTTGTGCACAAAAACCTGATTCACATAATGCCGAATTATATAACTTGCAGTCCACACGTCACCAATATTTACCCATGACGATAACAAAAGATCTGACCCGCAAATACAAAACAAGCCATTGAAGGGTAAGGACATTTTGTTAAGTATGAAAAGATACAGCATAATTACAGCTGCTACACAATGACCGGGTAGAGAAAATGATAGTTAGATAGATGCATCATCAAAACAACCAACAACAACAGTGGAATCGAGTGTAAAATTAGACTACATCACACGATTCAAGCTCGAATTAGAAACCCTTACATTTCAGTTGCCTAAGTTAGTCACCATCGCAAACGAATGTATGATGTTGGCCCTCGACCAAGACGGCTGCATCTAACCTTTCTCTTCAGCTGCATATAATACCACCACCATGGTGGATATGGAACTCTTAGTGTTCCATGAGAGCAGCATCAGTTTCAGATAATGGTGCTGCAGAAGAAAAGAAAAAGGTTGCCACAGTTAGCGGTGTAGTAATCAGGAACAAGAACTATGAGCAATGCACTCAGCCAACAGAGTGGACAGTGAAGACCAAAATCAACACCCACACTAGGCAGTTTGAAAAAAATAATACCAACACATGCCTGGAAATATTAACCATACCGAGCAAGTCCTCGTATGCATCTTGGAAGAATGATGATTCC
Organism: Musa acuminata AAA Group; assembly: GCF_036884655.1. Taxonomy (NCBI): domain Eukaryota; kingdom Viridiplantae; phylum Streptophyta; class Magnoliopsida; order Zingiberales; family Musaceae; genus Musa; species Musa acuminata. Next base: position 494,503 of record NW_027020660.1, read on the forward strand.
AGTAACAATGGAGGTGAGAAAACTTGATCCAGAGTGTCGTTGACTTCAGGATGCATTCTTTGTATTTTTTCAGTGGATGGTTGGAACAGCCTGGCCAGGTTTTTGTTCTCCTTCAGTCCATTCAATCTATTTAACATATCTGGAATGAAGCTTTGCTGGCTATTGGCATTACAGGAAAGATCTGTCATGTTCATCGGGGCCTGAACTTCTGGTGGTGAGGAGAAAACCAGTTGTTGATTTCTCCAGTTGTAGTAATCAGGAACATCGTCGATTTCTTTCTGAAAAGCAGCATCTGTTGTTGATAGAGGTATAAAGAAGTGTTCAGAACCATCATCACTGCTTCTTTCCTGCAACAATTCTGAGTTGCTTGATGAGCTTGATAGTGCAGCTTCACGAACAGAACGACGAATGTTGTGAGCATAATAATCATCAGTCTCTGAAAAATTAAACCACATGGAATAGTGAATAGACAAGTAAAATTTGCTCATCTCTATTTATTATGTAAACAAAGTAGAAACTGGATAATAGCTGTTGGTCTTCAACATCTGAATATCGCCTCAAGTGGGTAATGGCTGAAGGCGCTGACCTTGTGCTTCACCATCTTCATCAATTGTAAATGGAGGTGAAACTGTTTTTGGGGCTGGCAAAGTTTCCTGATTGGTTTGACTACCTACAGGATGCTGCTTTGGTGCTTGGTGGCCTTTCCCCGATGAATTTGGAGTTAGATTGAATAAATGAGGGAGTTTCAAAGTTGGACTACCGGAGACTTTCTCAATCTGAGCAGAGGAGAATTTACAAGTCATCTCAGCAACTTCATCAGTCAACCTTTCCTGTTAATAAAATTTCAAATTCATTAGCAGTACATAGAGGCAAAAAGGGACAAATCTTAAAGATGACAAATTCTTGAACTAGAGGTGATTGACGAGTTGGGTCAGTCACGTTGAGATGGGTTATATTAGGGACATGTAAGGCTGATGTGAATCGAGCCAATTTTCTAGTGGGTTTAGATTTCTAAATGAGGATTGAGGAACCAAACTATATAGCTATATGGTCAGAGTGGTTGATCATATTTGGTTTTGCATGTCAGAAGGGGATTCAAGAAGATATAATTAAAACATTGCTATAAGCAAAATGTATGCTTGACCTTAACATAGCCAACCAGCCAACAGGTCAAGAGTTCTCGACCAGGCTCTGAACTATGTTCATGACAAGTTATCCTAAACAGTCTGGTGGGTTTGGTTTGACTTGGTGCATGTGATTAGCAATTGATGCCTCTACTTAAAGCAGCTGTTCTGTGCTGTAGATCTATGTTCCGTTACATTTAGTTAAGATATATCATAAATCTGGATACAGAGCAACCCTGCTTTTCCAAATAACTGCATCTTGAAAAGTAACTTGATATACAGTCATTTTCCTTTTAAGTTATAGAATTTTGTTAGCCAGCAGCATATACTTCAGCAAATCCACACTGGCCATTTTGGTGACCACCGGGATTCCTGGTGTGGAACCTTATATAATTAGTCCATGGTTGCTGTGGCACTTTAGTGCTCATTACTTTAGTTCACACAGATTATACTTGTTAAGTAATGTTTAATGCTTTAGTGATGAAAATTGTAAAATGTGGTAGTCATGCTGCATATTATGTTGCATATGGATATAGGGAAATTCATCCTCCGATGTTTCTAGAGTAGATACAGTAGCATTTCTATAATCCTAGTTTGCCTATTTGATGGGCATCTTGGAGTTGGATATACCTGATGAACACATTTCTTTAGAGCATCATTACCTCTATGGGAGTAATCAAGTTGTGGATTAGTTAGAATCAGATGCTGCTGGAACTATTAGTTATGTGTGGCATGAAGACACCCTAAGGCTTCTGTTAAATCTAAACTTGTGGATTCTTGTGGTTGCATTTTCTCAAGGAGAGGCAAGCAGTGTTTTGTTACAGAAAAGAAAACAAAAAATTAGGCAATTTTGTGTCAAGTTTCTTAGGAGAAATTTAAACCACATTTCAACAGGCAAATAACTTGCTGCACAACCACGTAATGGTATGTTCATGATCACGGTTGCCGTTTGTGACTATCAGTTTTCCCAGCTTGATTCGTCTCAATACCACAGTTTGATAATTTTTTGATGTATCAATGAAAATAACGTTTTAGCATTTGCAAGCTAATTAATGGTTGCAAGGACCAAAAGTAAGTTTTTTATATAGTGAAGTGGAAACTGTAAGAAAATTATATATTTATTTTGTAGGCAGCAAAATTTATCTATGATTTTCTATTCATTCAACTTCTGATGAATATCTTGACAATTAATGCAGATTTCTCTTTGAAAGTTGACATATTCTATAAATAGTTACCTTATCACCATAGTATTTTTCATGTCAATGTCTCAAATGTTATTTAATGCTGCCGTTTTTTTGGTGTCTGATAACATGTGTTTATTAAGAGAGCGACTTAATTCTTTATTTGTGCTTTTTTTCCTGTTTGTTTATTTTGCTGATTGCTTTTCAACCTTTGCTGCTAAAGGTGAAAGCTAATGAAGGGGAGGGCTCGGAACTGCTTCGTAGTGCATCTGACAGCAGTAGCAGTGGGCATGCGGAATCACTCGCTGCAACTCTTGCAGAACATCGCCAACATTTAGTTTGCATACAGGTCTAGTGATACCAGGATAACACTAATCATTTACGGGCTAGTCCTCCCTGTAAAATTTCAGACCTTTATCCCTTTACTTTTATGATAATCCTTTTACTAATTCATGGGCAATTCTATTTTTCACGGGGCCTGCTGCCTATTGTCTTCAAACAAAATGCTAACTGCATACATGAAACATAACAACTGTCAGATCAGCTTGTGCTACAAATGGGTTTTCTGGTTAGATGGACAAGTTTCGTAAGATTTACCTCGGATGTTGCAAGTAGAGGAACCCTGTATAGGCCAATGTCAGTTGTCTATGCTTTCCATGATAATGTTCTCCAAATGTAATCTTCTTTTATAGATTAACTTAAGCCAAAAGACAACGTGGTTCGAAGTGCTTTATGAATCGAGGTGCATGTGAATCAATTATATATGAGCTCTTGTATAAGTTGGAAATTTGCGATGTTGTATTATTTATTATAACCTTTAGAAATGTTAGTTTTTTTGCAGTTGTGTTAAACCCAGCTACAAAACCATGTGCTTGCTGTTAACCTTAGTGGGTTGCTTGCAAGTGCTGGGTAATAAGCTCTTGAAGAAAGATGGATATTCTTAAAGTACTTCATGGAATGTGAAAAAGGAAGAAAAAAAAGAAAGTCAAACCTTATATCCTTGTTGCTTTTTCGTTTTTCTACTTCCTTTGGTTTTAGACCTCGCACCGATAGTAATATAAAAATTAAAAACCTCGGCTTTGATTTCACGGATGTCTTTTGTCCTTTCCTAGGCACTGCAGTTTTGGTCATTTTAATTTGAGGAAAACAATTCTAAGACCATAGTGATGATGATATAGCAATGATGTGGAATCAGACAGGTAATGGGTTATGAAGATACAATCACATAAAATTGGGATTCTAAGTACTCCGCAAAGTCAGTATGTATTTGTGAGAAAAGGTCATCTAAGAAAGCAACCGTGCGCACAAACATACTTTTACTAGAAAAGCGTCATCTAAGAAAGCAACCGTGCGCACAAACATATTTTTACTAGAAAAGCTAGATAGTATCCAAAAGAGCCCAGCAATGATCAAAACTACATTCTGAAATGTAGATGTGAATCCATGCAAATCTTTTAGGTTCATTCGAATCAATCAATATTTATTACTAATTATTATTATTATTATTATTATTATTATTTTGTTAATCGTGATATTGAATTATATGTCCAGTTTTGTTTATCTTATTGGAGCTGCAATGCTCTTCAATGATTCTTCATATTTATGCATCCCATAGGCTCATCCGAATCAACCAAGTAATCGATCCGGTTGAACCAAGCCGAGGAGCCTCATCGAACCCGAATGTTTTCACAAATTCACATTCAGTTCACAATCACTGAGCTCAAACCCAAGCACGGCTCGATTAATTGTGTGGCCTGACGAATCCGTGCACAATCCGCTCATATCAGTACTCCAACCATCAGATGCCGACCTCACGGCTCAATTCCTATGATATAAAAGATCGTGCTGGCCGAGTCAAAACTCTGTGTCTCTGGAAGCCTCGGCACGGCGGAACCCTTGCGCTCGCTCGCTCGCTCGCTTTGAAGATTGCGACTTTATCGCGCAATCCTCGGCACGACGAAACCCTCGGCACGACGGTATCCGCATCTGGTCTTCCTTGCCCGTTGAGGTAAGTTTCCTTCTTCTAAACCCTAGCTAGTTTTCTGATACCTTTATCGCGCTTGAATTTTTTTTGTATTGTTTCTGTGAAGTGCGTTGGCCTTTGATTTGATGACAACTTGAGCTAGGGTTTTCGTTGTTTTCCATCATCTGATCAAAATCGCTCAATTAGGGAAGAAAGATCAAAATCGAAGACAAGAGGGAAGGAGAGATCAAGAAGGGTAAGAAAAAGATCGAACAAGAGGAGATCGCGAGGGGTTCTTGGAGGATGAGATGGCGTTGAAATTTCTGAACGAGAATGGATGGCACACCGGGAGCCTCCGGAACATCCTGTGCTTCAGGACTTTCTTGATAGGAACTGTCTGACTAGGCAATTAAAGATACTTTGATTAAATTTATTGTTGCCTCTACTCTCCACATTTGGAAAAAGTATTATTAAGTCTCCATATGCTTAAATATCTCATTCGGGATTGTGATATTTCTTTGATGCAACCTTTTATAAAGTTATTATTCAAGTCCATGACTATGACTGTATTCTGAAGCCCTGTTCAAGATGTAGAAAATTTGACGTTCAATTGATGCCTAACAACGACATCGTCATCACGCAATACGCCATATCTTTATACTCAATCATGATGATTCACAAAAAATAAAAATCATGATAAAAGTACATAATAATCCTAAAAATAGTGGATCTTGACAATGCCAATTGTAAGCGGGCCAAACCAAAAAAGATAGTGCACCCGTCAGCCCTCCCGTAGTCGAGAACCCTAACCATCCTTTTTTTTCTTCTTTCAGTCTTCTGTGTTTCTTTATAAAGAATATAGCTTGCAATTACCCTAACGTCCCCCATTGATATTTTATGCATATGAGTGACAGGGGAGCTAAACTTGAACCGTCTTTCTATGCTAACCTCTACACGATAATATATGTTGGACGGTGATCGACTATAATGTTTCATATCAATCGATTATAATTAATTATCAGATTTTATCTTCCCTATCGACTTGTTTTAATTAATTGTACGATATTATCTTAACGGTAAGTGATAATTTCGTTATTAAAAAAAATAATTTTTTTATAAAATAAAATAAAAAATCGAAAATGAGAGGAAATGAGTTAATGTCTATTTTCCACCGTTACCGAGACAAGGCATAACCCGAACCAAGCGATAGAATTTGGATCGAGATCAATTGATTTCAAGCCCGACTCGACGATGCCAATTGTAAGTGGGCCAAACAAATAAGGATAGTGCACCCGTCAGCCCTCCCGTAGTCGAGAACCCTAACCATCCTTTCTTTTCTTCTTTCGGTCTTCTGTGTTTCTTTATAAAGAATATACCTTGCAATTAACCTAACGTCCCCCATCGATATTTTATGCATATGGGTGACAGGGGAGCTAAGCTTGAACCGTCTTTCTATGCTAACCTCTACACGATAATATATGTTGAACGGTGATCGACTCTAATGTTTCATATCAATCGATCATAATTAATTATCAGATTTTATCTTCCCTAAAGACCTGTTTCAATTAATTGTACGATATTATCTTAATGGTAAGTGATAATTTCGTTATAATAAAAAATATTTTTTTATAAAACAAAATAAAAAACCGAAAAAGAGAGGAAATAAGTTAATGCCTATTTTCCACCGTTACCGAGACAGGGCATAAACCGAACCGAGCAATAGAATTTTGATCGAGATCAATTGATTTCAAGCCCGACTCGACGATGCCAATTGTAAGTGGGCCAAACCAAAAAGGATAGTGCACCCGTCAGCCCTCCCGTAGTCGAGAACCCTAACCATTCTTTCTTTTCTTCTTTCAGTCTTCTGTGTTTCTTTATTAAGAATATAGCGTGCAATTATCCTAACGTCCCCTATCGATATTTTATACATATGGGTGACAAGAGAGCTAAGCTTGAACCGTCTTTCTATGCTAACCTCTACACGATAATATATGTTGGACGGTGATCGACTCTAATGTTTCATATCAATCGATTATAATTAATTATCAGATTTTATCTTCCCCGTCGACTCGTTTCAATTAATTATACGATATTATCTTAATGGTAAGTGATAATTTCATTATCATAAAAAATATTTTTTTTATAAATCAAAATAAAAAACTGAAAAAGAGAGGAAAAGAGTTAATGTCTATTTTCCACCGTTACCGAGACTGGGCATAACCCGAACCGAGTATTAGAATTTGGATCGAGATCAATTGATTTTAAACCCGACTCGACGATGTAAATTGTAAGCGGGCCAAACCAAAAATGATAGTGCACCCGTCAGCCCTCCCGTAGTCGAGAACCATAACCATGCTTTCTTTTCTCCTTTCAGTCTTCTGTGTTTTTTTATAAAGAATATAGCTTACAATTACCTTAACGTCCCCCATTGATATTTTATGCATATGGGTGACAGGGGAGCTAAGTTTGAACCGTCTTTATATGCTAATCTCTACACGATAATATATGTTGGACGGTGATCGACTCTAATGTTTCACATTAATCGATTATAAATAATTATCTGATTTTATCTTTTCTATCGACTTGTTTCAATTAATTGTATGATATTATGTTAATGATAAGTGATAATTTCGTTATCATAAAAAATATTGTTTTATAAAATAAAATAAAAAACTAAAAAAATAGAGGAAAAGAGTTAATGTTTATTTTCCACCGTTACCGAGACTGGGTATAAAATCGAGCGATAGAATTTGGATCGAGAACTCTGATCATCCTTTCTTTGTTTTTTATGTTACTGGTTAAGCGGCGCCGAGCGAGCGTAGATCGCCCTGGCCGGACGCCTCCTGAGACCAGCCAAATTGAGTTGTCGATCTCTGACCTAGCGGACTCCTACGTTCTCCCCTCTTATCAAGATCCGGTACATGTTCTAGATCCCTCCTAAAAGTGATCTTCATGTGTCGATTCTTTCCGATTTGAACTCGTCGCTTTGTTTTCGGTATGGTCGCCGGCGATATAGTGTCGAGAATCGTTAATCGGGTTTCTCGGCACCTTCCATAGCCAGCAATACTGATCTTTCTCTCACAACCAATCTTACGGGTGCTGTTGATTCGTCTTCGCTCGCTCAGCGTCACCCAGCTCAGCATCACCCATGCCTCCGGTTGTGACATCCTTCGCTTATTTGCATCATCTTTTCTGTAAATTCTATTGTTATCCCCATCATCTGGCCTTACATCGATAGAGCACCAAGCATGGTCAGGTATCTGCTGGACTCAATGGCTGATACAGTTATATGCTTGGATGATCAAAAAAGCTCATCGACGATTCGGGTGACATGTCCACTCGATGGTTGATACAGTTACATGCTTGGATGATCAACAAAGCTCATTGATAATTATCAAATCCAACAGCTTTATGTTATCGACTAATTTATTATTTTTTCTCGAAGAAATTGGGTGATGCTAAGGGTAAATTCTTAATTTAAGATCAGTATGACATTCGATTGGGATTCGAGTGACATGTCCACTCGATGGTTGATACAGTTGTTACATGCTTGGATGATCAACAAAGCTCATCGATAATTACCAAATCCACCAACTGTCTTCCAGCACTTTGGCACTGAACAGTTGTGCTTGATTGCACACTAAACCCATCTACCATGGTTGAAAAAATATTGTTTACTTCTTCAGTGAGATCTGAAATTGACATCTGTATTGCTGGAATGACTTCCTTTAGTTGATCAACAAGTCCCTGAATAGCAGGATAAGTTAATGTAAAGACACACACAAAATAAAAAACCAGAACACCGGGAGAAAAGGAAAAAAAAAATTCATGATTTTACACAAAAAGGAAATGCCCACAATGTGATTAGAACTATTGATATGTTTCCTAATCACAGTTGAGGCCTACACCACATACAAGAAAACGTGTCACATGGCCGAGAACCCAATATAGATGACATTGAAGGATTAATGTGAAGTTATGATTGAAAATATGGCAAAATACAGTTTTTTGAACAAAATTCAATTATGCTTTAAATAAATCCAACCAGATTGCTCACTTAAAATTCAGATAAGAACAAATCAATAATTATAAGAATCAAAATGCAAAAGGATTATCATAAAAGTAAAGGGATAAAGGTCTGAAATTTTACAGGGAGGACTAGCCCCTAAATGATTAGTGTTATCCCGGTATCACTAGACCTGTATGCTAACTAAATGTTGGCGATGTTCTGCAAGAGTTGCAGCTAGTGACTCCGCATGCCCACTGCTACTGCTGTCAGATGCACTACTAAGCAGTTCCGGGCCCTCCCCTTCATTAGCTTTCACCTTTAGCAGCAAAGGTTGAAAAGCAATCAGCAAAATAAACAAACAGGAAAAAAATCACAAATAAAGAATTAAGTCGCTCTCTTAATAAACACATGTTATCAGACACCCAAAAAAACCGCAGCATTAAATAACGTTTGAGACATTGACAGGAACAATACTATGGTGATAAGGTAACTAATTATAGAATATGTCAACTTTCAAAGAGAAATCTGCATTAATTGTCAAGATATTCATCAGAAGTTGAGTGAATATAAAATCATAGATAAATTTTGCTGCCTACAAAATAAATATAGAATTTTCTTACAGTTTCCACTTCACTATATAAAAAACTTACTTTTGGTCCTTGCAACCATTAATTAGCTTGCAAATGCTAAAACGTTATTTTCATTGATACATCAAAAAATTATCAAACTGTGGTATTGAGACGAGTCAAGCTGGGAAAACTGATACAGTCACAAACGGCAACCGTGATCATGAACATACCATTACGTGGGTGTGCAGCAAGTTATTTGCCTGTTGAAATGTGGTTTAAATTTCTCCTAAGAAACTTGACACAAAATTGCCTAATTTTTTGTTTTCTTTTCTGTAACAAAACACTGCTTGCCTCTCCTTGAGAAAATGCAACCACAAGAATCCACAAGTTTAGATTTAACAGAAGCCTTAGGGTGTCTTCATGCCACACATAACTAATAGTTCCAGCAGCATCTGATTCTAACTAATCCACAACTTGATTACTCCCATAGAGGTAATGATGCTCTAAAGAAATGTGTTCATCAGGTATATCCAACTCCAAGATGCCCATCAAATAGGCAAACTAGGATTATAGAAATGCTACTGTATCTACTCAAGAAACATCGGAGGATGAATTTCCCTATATCCATATGCAACATAATATGCAGCATGACTACCACATTTTACAATTTTCATCACTAAAGCATTAAACATTACTTAACCAGTATAATCTGTGTGAACTAAAGTAATGAGCACTTAAGTGCCACAGCAACCATGGACTAATTATATAAGGTTCCACACCAGGAATCCCGGTGGTCACCAATATGGCCAGTGTGGATTTGCTGAAGTATATGCTGCTGGCTAACAAAATTCTATAACTTAAAAGGAGAATGACTGTATATCAAGTTACTTTTCAAGATGCAGTTATTTGGAAAAGCAGGGTTGCTCTGTATCCAGATTTATGATATATCTTAACTAAATGTAACGGAACATAGATCTACAACACAGAACAGCTGCTTTAAGTAGAGGCATCAATTTCTAATCACATGCACCAAGTCAAACCAAACCCACCGGACTGTTTAGGATAACTTGTCATGAACATAGTTCAGAGCCTGGTCGAGAACTCTTGACCTGTTGGCTGGTTGGCTATATTAAGGTCAAGCATACGTTTTGCTTATAGCAATGTTTTAATTATATCTTCTTGAACCCCCTTCTGACATGCAAAACCAAATATGATCAACCACTCTGACCATATAGCTATATAGTTTGGTTCCTCAATCCTCATTTAGAAATCTAAACCCACTAGAAAATTGGCTCGATTCACATCAGCCTTACATGTCCCTACTATAACCCATCTCAGCGTGACTGACCCAACTCGTCAATCACCTCTAGTTCAAGAATTTGTCATCTTTAAGATTTGTCCCTTTTTGCCTCTATGTACTGCTAATGAATTTGAAATTTTATTAACAGGAAAGGTTGACTGATGAAGTTGCTGAGATGACTTGTAAATTCTCCTCTGCTCAGATTGAGAAAGTCTCCGGTAGTCCAACTTTGAAACTCCCTCATTTATTCAATCTAACTCCAAATTCATCGGGGAAAGGCAACCAAGCACCAAAGCAGCATCCTGTAGGTAGTCAAACCAATCAGGAAACTTTGCCAGCCCCAAAAACAGTTTCACCTCCATTTACAATTGATGAAGATGGTGAAGCACAAGGTCAGCGCCTTCAGCCATTACCCACTCGAGGCGATCTTCAGATGTTGAAGACCAACAGCTATTATCCAGTTTCTACTTTGTTTACATAATAAATAGAGATGAGCAAATTTTACTTGTCTATTCACTATTCCATGTGGTTTAATTTTTCAGAGACTGATGATTATTATGCTCACAACATTCGTCGTTCTGTTCGTGAAGCTGCACTATCAAGCTCATCAAGCAACTCAGAATTGTTGCAGGAAAGAAGCAGTGATGATGGTTCTGAACACTTCTTTATACCTCTATCAACAACAGATGCTGCTTCTCAGAAAGAAATCGACTATGTTCCTAACTGGAGAAATCAACAACTGGTTTTCTCCTCACCACCAGAAGATCAGGCCCCGATGAACATGACAGATCTTTCCTGTAATGCCAATAGCCAGCAAAGCTTCATTCCAGATATGTTAAATAGATTGAATGGACTGAAGGAGAACAAAAACCTGGCCAGGCTGTTCCAACCATCCACTGAAAAAATACAAAGAACGCATCCTGAAGCTAACAACACTCTGGATCAAGTTTTCTCACCTCCATTGTTACTGGAATCATCATTCTTCCAAGATGCATACGAGGACTTGCTTGGTATGGTTAATATTTCCAGGCATGTGTTGGTATATTTTTTCAAACTGCCTAGTGTGGGTGTTGATTTTGGTCTTCACTGTCCGCTCTGTTGGCTGAGTGCATTGCTCATAGTTCTTGTTCCTGATTACTACACCGCTAACTGTGGCAACCATTTTCTTTTCTTCTGCAGCACCATTATCTGAAACTGATGCTGCTCTCATGGAACACTAGAGTTCCATATCCACCATGGTGGTGGTATTATATGCAGCTGAAGAGAAAGGTTAGATGCAGCAGTCTTGGTCAGAGGGCCAACATCATACATTTGTTTGCGATGCGATGGTGACTAACTTAAGCAACTGAAATATAAGGGTTTCTAATTCGAGTTTGAATCGTGTGATGTAGTCTAATTTACATGCGATTTCACTGTTGTTGTTGGTTGTTTTGATGATGGTGTCATTTTCTCTACCCGGTGTGTAGCAGCTGTAATTATGTTGTATCTTTTCCGACTTAACAAAATGTCCTTCTTACCCTTCAATGGCTTGTTTTGGATTTGTGGGTCAGATCTTTGTTATCGTCATGGGTAAATATTGGTGACATGTGGACTGCAAGTTATAATTCGGTATTTTGTGAATCAGGTTTTGTGCACAAGCAATCAGTTTGCCTACAAATGACTCATGGAGAATCCTCTGTAACCCATATGCAAATCAAAATTCTAATTGCATATAAGTCTCACAATTTTCTTGGTAGTCTGAGGGTATAACCATCAAAATTCTAATTGCATATAACTATCACAATTTTCTTGGTAGTCTTCGGGTATAACTATCAAAATTCTAATTGCATATAACTATCACAATTGCATATAACTATCAAAATTTTAATTTCCTTAATTTTACCTTCGAAACCACTATTTTAACATCTTTGTGCGATGCAATAGCACAAACAAATTCTCAAAGAATCCATAAGCCTTTATCCGATTTGCTCTTCAAATTCTAAAACACTCTTTTAAAAAACTCAACACTCAATCTAACTTTCCTCCTTTCATTAGAGTGTTGGACATCTGGAGTAAGTTTGGCGAGAGACTCATCATCTAGTCGGTTTGCCCGATGGGTGGTGGGCTCAGTCATGGTCGTCACAAATTATGGAATTATCACCGACTCACCCATCCTTCACTGCAACTTTCTTGATGACCGTCATGCCTCCTTCATGGCAAAATCTTCTTGCTCTTTTTCTGCTTGAGCCTCTTGCTGTGCTCATCTAATGATTTTTCCTGTTTGAAGGGTGGCAAGACACTATTGTCTTCAGATTCAGCTTAACTTAATACATGGGCTTCACTTGTTTCATCATCGTACTGGTCCCAGACTTTCTTTTCTTCTTGACTTTGCCAACTCTCTTCCTTTTAGATACTTTCTTACCGCTAGAGATTGGCAATTCATCATTATCTATGGTTTCAGTATCATCGCATACTTGTAGATCAGCTTGTTGATCACAAGTATTGCCATTGGAACCTGTTTAACAAGAATTTTGAGACATTATCAAATTGTTTTACATGACGAACGAGTTCCTTACAGATTTTCTAACATTAATTAAAGAAGAAAACCGACCTATTCTAGAATAGGATTTAGGTAAAAAGCTACCAACAATCTACATGTACAATTTGTTCCAACATCACTGTGCTGACAAGCACTGCCATAAAACATGCCTATTTGTCTGTGCTTCATGATATCATAACCCAAATACTTCATAGGCTAGCCAGATTTTTTTTTGTGGTAGAATACTTGACCAAACCTAAATGGAGGTACCATGACTAAAGATTCAACAATAACTAATGAGATGCCCATGACCACCGGGAACCAGAAGAGTCCTGATGGTAAGGCTTGTCTAAATCATTTGCTATTAATAGTGTAATACAGTAAATTTATTGCCAATGATGTAAGAAGTCCATGGACTGATATTACTAGTAACTAGCACACATGGGCATGCTGTTGCTCAGGTATGTATACTCTTGTAACCCAAATATTTTATCAAACTATATAAATCTGAACACATGGAATATGTTTTGATTGGGTTTTGTTTCAAATTTAGCATGCATTTAGGGCTTCGTTCATCATAACATGTGATCCAAATTGTACCAAGTGGGCCTTGTCATGTGACCCAAATTGCCTAAGCCCATGCATTATCAGCATCCCTGTCAGGTCATTTGCCTAAGTGGGATTATTAGGAAGTCACAATCTACCCTAACCAAATGGAGATGTCCTCAACAAAACTGGCTCAAAATCCCTCACTCAAGTACACTATTATCATGGTGCACATGATGTTCATGGTGTTAACCCTAAAGCTAGTTGACCTACTAATCCATTATTTGTATGGAGGTTAGCTATGTTTTAGATAAGACTTAGTTGACCTACTAATCCATTATTTATATGGAGCAGAAACAAACACACGAGATGTTAACCATGTTTGTTATTTGAAATAGATCAATCAAGTTACATGTACTAATATCACATTCATTTCCAATGTGGATCTACCGAAGTATTAAGTTGTATAGAACCATAGAGCATGTAAATGTGAATTTGTAGTGTCAAATCCAAATTGTTAAATAAGTAATACCTGAGAAATGTGAATCGATCACCACATTTGTTAGATGTTGCTTGAGGAAAACCTATTAAAAAAAGAAATATACTCAATGATAGGTTTATACAAACCAAAAAGAAAATGTGAACTGTTTGCAAGCACTAGTTGTTGAACCTATGCATTCCTCTACAATATGCATCCAATTACCCCAATATAACCTATAAATTAATGGGCTTTACATGAAAAATGAATCTAAACCAAGAGGAAGAACTAAATTGCAAAGCACTACCAAACTTAAATTCCCTTCTTTAAAATTGTTCTATTATATGTAAGCCAAAGGATACTGAAAATTTTGTTGAAGCAAGATCCATTTATGAGCTGATAGTAGTTATAGCATACCGCAGATAGAAGTTGTCTCGTCTTTGCATCCCACACACGCAAATAGCTGTCCAATCCTATAAACCAATATCATCATTAAGCATGACCTTATAAACCTACGACCAAAACACTAATGCATAATGTGGCGAGTAAAGAACTAAGGTTTGCACGAAAGCATAGTTTGACATATTACTTGTGAAGACATGGCATATGAAATTAAAAATATTTCATGCTTAACTATAGTTTTACCAAAAAAAACTCATAGCAAGAATATATATTACAGTTTCAAACATGACAAGAAATTTCAGTCAAAGCTCTAGGGCCAGCAAAATAAGAGAAAAAGATTCTCTTACATCTTGAACGTTCAAAATTATAGTTAACTTTTAATAAAAAGTAAACTTGAATTTGCAAGGTACAAGTCACCACAAACAAGTATCCCAAAGTATGGCAGTACACTTTTCAGCATGTATCATCTTTTTAAATTACCAACAAGAGAACTTCCAAAACAACACATCCAAATATTACAAATGATGTCCATCTAATGCCGAGTCTATTGAGGTGGGAACTACCTAAAACTTGATGATGCTTACTGCTACCATTGAGATATTTTCTTCAATAAAATCTGTCAACATGACATAGCTAGAAATGAGAATTTCACACTAGGCCGATGGTGTACTGCCCCAATGGCTAATCCAATCAAATTGGGGATTGGGTCAAGGTCGATGTTGGACCCAGGGTTGGGTTATAATTGTTCAAAACTAATCAGGACCGGGACAAGAACAATATCACCTATCCCCATCCCCATCTCAAGCCTCCCCCATCCTTTCTCCACGTATCCGACCGCACCAGAAAAAAAACCCCAGCAATTTCATATAAGTAATTTACCTACTATCTTGTTAATATAATTAAAGAATATATCAATAGTAAAAAATGTATTCATAAGCTATGAGATAATAGTTACATCAATCTTTATTGTGTCGGAGATGGTACTAAGTTTATGAACCCGAGTCAAAGATGAGGCAAGGTCAGGGGACTTGACTAAATCCAATTCAACTGGGTCGGGTTTGAACAGATTTGACAGGGAAACATGCATAATCATGGTTGAATTAGGGTACAATTTTCCAAAACCGATTTAAGTCCAAGACAAGGACAGATATCACCTAACCCAACCCCAAGCCTGCCTGCACCAGCCCATCTCACCCCAATGAAAAAAATGAACCCCCAACTATCTTGCAAATATAACTGAAGCATATGCCAATAATAATACATGTATTCTCGTAGGAAATTCATGCAGCGGTAAGACAGCTAGTACCATTAATTTTTTGTGTGGGTCATGGATGGTAATAAATTTATAAACCCGAGTCGAAGATGAGCAGGATGAGAGCCGTATGTTAGACATAACACTTTGGTTTTCATTAGAAACACAAACAGAAGGATGTTTATCTTTAACAAAATTGATTGTAAAATAACTCCCAATAAACCATGAAAAGTATGTCGAACATTAACCTTCAAGATGAAACAGTATGCACCAGTAATTTCTCTTGAAATGAAACAATGACTGATAATCCATGGAGGATCGTTACTCAACATATCAAAGAACAATAGAAAGCTTGAAAAGTTACATTAAATGAAAACCACCAAATATATTAAATTTGGTATATCTGAGTTATAAACTAAAAACTTCCAACATGGAACACTATTCTTTTTCCTTTTTTTCGAGGAAACAAAACACTATTTTGTGCCATGGTAGAAGTAAAATTGACTGAATATGTTGAATTAACAGTATACAACTTCTTACCACAAGATGCTATCATGGGAAGTTCTGGATGTCTCGCTATAGATCTGATGCTTCCAGAGCACTTACCAATAAAGCATCCGATCAGTTTTCTTGAAACAAGGAAATCGACTGCCATCTAGTCAACATCAAGAGTTAGTTCTAAATATTAGTAACCCTGAATCACTTGAATCACCAGGGGCCAATTCATCATTGATAGAAGCTAATTATTAATTGTCTAACAGGTGATACAAATGTGAAACCATTAAAAGAAAACTCAGATATTTCAAAATCATAAGCATCAGAATAACGGTAAATACTACAATTCAAAAAACTAAAATGAATGGTACTACCCATTACCCCATACTTTAACGACACTAGGAATTTGAATTGTTAAATAAGATTTTTCAGCTATAAGCATGTCCTAGCTTCAAGCTCACATTGGAAAAATCTACCCAGTTAATTAGATGAAATATTATTACTTGAACTGAGTTAATAACAGAAAATATAAGTTCCAAGTGAGTCAAGCTAGTTCCGTCTCTGATAATGAGCTCAATTCATTAACATTCTTTGGACCAAATCCTTAATCCAAGAGCACAGGTCACCAAAAATGTAAACATAAAGCATGGACTTCTCAGAAATGACAGAAAGCATTAATGCACAAAAAACAGGAGGATGACTACTTACCGCACATAGTTAAGAATAGTTGAGCCAGTTCATTGACAATGAAAAGAAATTAGAACATCATGTAATCAACTGAGAAAACTATGTAATATAGGAGTTAGCATAATTTCCTTTATGCATACCATACCTGCAACACATGTCACATTCAAACCTTTAGTTTCCTTGTTGGAAGTGACTATTCCTGGTTCTATATCCTTAATTCATGTTGAGTCTTAAACTTTTTTTACGATTTCATAAAGGCCTTCAACATCAGCTGATTACTTCTAAAATTGCTTATGATGTAGCCACATATATTGTCTGACATAAAACTGTTTGAAAGAACTTTCTGTTCTACTGAAAGTTTCAACTCCAACAATTTGACCATAAAGGAATAACAAGTTGAGGTTCATCGGACAGCCCAAAAACTAAAAAGTTTTTATCGATGAAATAAAATAAGAAACCGTGATAATTTTGTCCATTATGGTAATAGGACTTAGTTTATTATGGGAGTAGGAACAAGTAGCTAGACATATGATAAATGTCTATAAGAATCAAAAAGTCTTAGATATGAGATGATAACTAAACGGCAATCAGAGAAAGGATCTGATCAAGAAATTATATCCAATCAAGAAATTATATCCACAAAAAAAGAAAACAAAAGAGAAATAAACAAAACAACTAAATATAATTAACAATGTAGTTGTATAGTGACCTTGTAGAACTATGACTTTCACTAGTTCTCATACATGAAATTTCAGAATCATGAGATTATGATCATAAAAAACAACAAACTAAAGAGGATGAATGAATCGGGTAAATAAAATTAAAGCATAGCCGCATAGTGTACGTGTAGAACTATGTCTTTTACCTGTTCTCATATCAAATGAAGCAAGATCCCCAAAACCATTGCCTACATAGACTGTATAGCCATCTAGATCTTCACAAGCTGCTTTAATTGGAGATTCTCTAAAGTCGACTGAAATTACAGGTCTCCTCTGTGCTGAAGTATCATAAAGACGAATCTATCACAAGATATAATTTTTAACAAATAAGAGAATAATAACATACTGATCATTAGAATCTCATGCGGACTGAGTAATTAGTTTACATCATTTTCTCAACTTCTAAAGCAATGGGTCAAAAACTATTAACCACATACAAAAGATTCATTAATCAGGATAGACCATATGGTCAAGAATATTTCAACATTAATCAATAAACAGAAGAAAACTGTTTATTAACTACAAGTTGGTTAACACTCCAAATGTGCAAGCAGTATTTGTAAAAAAGTTTGGTCAGGCACTGTTATCATAAAATCAAACTTAAGGCTTTCACATGTATCCTCGATCTCATGGCAACAATTGCAAAAGTTGTCGAAAGACTTACAATAAAAGTTATACTCCCAACTATTAGCATTTTTTAGCTTGTAAGCTACAACTAGTAAACATATTTCATAGTGCCATACCTGATGATTGATCGTGCCAGCCACAACTTTTCTATGGTCATCTTCACTCAGAAAAGTTGCAGCAGTAAACCAAGTTGGAGAGAATATACCAAGTCTATTAGAAGGAGGCTACAAAAGACAAAGAGCAAACCGATAGAATCTTCATAATCAAAATACAAATAGACCAGAAACTCTCATTAAATTGCACTAATAAGAATGAAGTGACTCACAGATTTTGCACTCCAGATCTTACTGCATTTTCCAAGATCCCACATGTTCAATTCAATGCCATTCCTGAGAGAAAAGAAAACACAAATTAAAGTACTAGGCCAAAATTAGGCAATATAACAACCTTTCAAATTTTTATTAAAGAGGCTGTCACCCATGAATATAATTGCAACAAACTCATATACATTTCTTTAACAGCTTACGGAAACTTACCCTCCAAATAAGGCATAATTCTCACTTTTATCCACTGAAGAACATATTATTTTACCAGAAGAGCATACATTCCATGTAATATGAGAAGCAGTAGTTGAGTTTTCTGGCGCATCACCGACGGGAATGGACCTCAAGCAAGCATTACCCTTTTCCAGACAGGTAAGTAATGAAACTGACCTGAAAAACATAAGGATTGAATGAATATAAGAATGTGCATGCAATTCGAGATCACAACTAAAGTTTGTAAGTAACAGTACCACCATGAACTAAATTTTACTCGATAGATGTACAGAATTTCCATTCTTGCATACAGATGCATGCATATGCAAAATCATTGTGAATATACGTCAGCTAGTTCTCCTCTCTTCTAGTTCTAATACAACTTTCTTTGTCCACAAAGCTTTGCTCTTGAATCACTAGATAAACCTTCGTATTAAGTTTCACTATCTATATACATTGGAACCTTGGGATGTCAAATACAGGAGTAAGTGCTGAAAGCAAGAATAATCTATCTGAACTTTTTTATTCAATGTCCTGCAGATACATATGCCTGCAGCAGTCTTTTAAACATGATAGTGTCATAGGTTTGACCCCCTAAATGCAAATTGGGCAGGTGCTAAAATTTTAATTCAACCATCTGTGATACTCTTTCACATGAACAAGTTTCTACAGAATATATCTTAGGTACAGCAGATTGGTAAAATGTTCGGATACAAGTTCAAAAAAATGCTTCATCTGCTATGAGCTATGAACTATGGCATTTATTTATGTTACCTTGATGGAACATCGATTCCTTTAGTTTTGAAGAGATGCAATCCAACAACATGATCATCATTAAGAGAGCCATCCAGTGATAAGGGTTGATCGATCTTAGTGATGCCCAAAGCCTCTCCATTAATAGGATTTAGACACTCAACCTGGAATTCATAGAATATCCCATGTTTCAACAACCTAGAAAAAGAGGGTTTTCTCTTGTTTCATATATGATAACTTACCGAACCATTCTTGCGAGCAACAGCCAAAAGCTGCAAAGAATAGCAAACAATTTACAAGTGTCATGTCTAGAAGGTAGAAGAATATTTTACACGTCGAACTGTTATGAGATTAAAGATATAATTATACTAGAGTAACATATAAGAATTTCCTAACAAAGGAAAGAAAGGTGGAAACACATCTTTAGTGATTACATGCCAATCCAAGAATGCGAAATAGAATGTGACATTATAGTCAACAGAATTCGCAAATCCAAAACAGGGTTCCAATGAATTATAAAACTTCCTTATAGGAATTGATCCTAGATCTCAAACTAATCGTGAATAATCACATTAAAGTTTGTATAATACTTAGGAATGCTTGTCCACCGTAATCAAACTCTAAAATCTTTGAACATACACTTTTCTTTTGTAATGTTAAACCACCATATCTCCATTGATCATCCAAATTAAACTTTCAAGCTGGAAAGTGAAGGCACAAAATAGGTTTCTGCTTCTTTAAGAAAGAAGAACATAACATGAATATTAGCTTCAAACTAGAGAAGCTTTCATTAATATTCAAGAGAAACTAATAAGATCGATTTCTGGTTTACTTCAAAACTACCAAGAAGCCATGAAGATCCAAAAGGAGACTAACATAAGCTTTGATTTGATTGTTTACCTCCCATTAAGTAGTTAAGATTGTCATAGCATTCATTTATGTATAATAACTCAAATCCAACAAAGAATGTGATAACAAACCGGATCAGTTTTGTGATCAGAATAAGAAGCAGCAAGGACACAAGATGAAGCATTTGGCTGCCCCCATGTTTCTACCACCTTTGGAATTCCAGTCTTTCCATGAGCTTCGACAACTGAAAACTCATTGCAATATCACATCATGAGTTGTAATTAAGAAATGCATGCCATGTAGACCATTCAAGAAAGAGTAATGTTTAAGCAGGCGGCGCCTGGGCGCTCGCCCGAGCCCAGGCGTGGGCGCTTCGGGCGAGCGCCTGGGTAAATCAAGGCGACCGAACCAGAATTTAGGTCTGGTTCGGTTCTGATTCGGTTGTTAGTTGGTTCAATCGAACCAACTAAACCGATATAACCCCAACCCTAACCCTTACCCAACCCTAACCTCCTGCCGCAGCCGCTGCCGTTGCCGATCCCGATCCCGATCGCGATCTCGCTGCTCGTCGCTCCTGCTCCCGCTGCCGCTGCTCGCCGCTGTCGCTGCTCGCGCCTCCCGCGAGCCTTCCCGCTGCTCGCGCCTCCCTCGAGCCCTCCCGCAGCTCGCGCCTCCCGCGAGCCCTCTCGCTGCTCGCGCCTCCTACGAGCCCTCCCGCGAGCCTTCCCGCTGCTCGCGCCTCCCTCGAGCCCTCCCGCTGCTCGCGCCTCCCGCGAGCCCTCCCACTGCTCGTGCCTTCTGCTCCTTTTCCCTTTCCCGCTGCCGCCGCTCGCCGCTGCTGTGCCGCCGCTCGCCGCTGCTGTGCCGCCGCTCGCCACTGCTGCTGCCGCCGCTTGCCGCTGCTTCCTCGTTTCTCCATCAGGCTTAGTATATAGTATACTCTTAATATTAAGTTTATTTGAATTTTGAAATGATTAATTTTCTGTTAATAGATTAATAATATATTATTTTGATTTTAATGTTGTTAATTTTTATTTATTTGAAATTATTAATTATATTATATATTTTTATATTTTAGCGTCTCGCTTCGCTCGGGCGAGCGCCTGGGCGAGCGCCTAGCGCCTCGGGCGTTTGTGGACCTTGGCGCCTTTTGGCACCTAGCGTTTTTTAAATCACTGGGCAGTCATATGGTGTTTTGTTTGTCTTCAAGTTCCTTAGATTAATTGATAGTGGACATGTCACTCGAATCCCAGTCAAATGTCATACTAATCTTAAATTAAGAATTTACCCTTAGCATCACCCAATTTCTTCGAGAAAGAAAAACAAATTAGTCGATAACATAATGCTGTTGGATTTGGTAATTATCGATGAGTTTTGTTGATCATCCAAGCATTTAACAACTGTATCAATCATCGAGTGGACATGTCACCCGAATCCCAATCTAATGTAATACTGATCTTAAATTAAGAATTTACCCTTAGCATTACCCAATTTCTTCGAGAAAGAATAATAAATTAGTCGATAACATAAAGCTGTTGGATTTAGTAATTATCGATGAGTTTTGTTGATCATCCAAGCATGTAACTGTATCAACCATCGAGTGGACATGTCACCCGAATCGTCGATGAGCTTTGTTGATCATCCAAGCATTTAACTGTATCAGTCATCGAGTCCAGCAGATACTCTATCGATGTAAGGCCAGATGATGGGGATAACAATAGAATTTACAGAAAGGACGATGTAAATAAGCGAAGGATGTCACAACCGGGGGCATGGGTGAGCGAGCGAAGACGAATCAACAGCACCCGTAAGATTGGTTGTGAGAGAAAGATCAGTATTGCTGGCTATGGAAGGTGCCGAGAAACTCGATTGACGATTCTCAACACTATATCGTCGGCGACAATATCGAAAACAGAGCGACGAGTTCAAATCGGAAAGAATCGACACATGAAGCTCACTTTTAGGAGAGATCTAGAACATGTACTGGATCTTGACAAGAGGGGAGAACGTAGGAGTCCGCTAGGTCAGAGATCGACAACTCGATTTGGCTGGTCTCAGGAGACGTCCGACCAGGGCGATCTACGCTCGCTCGGCGCCGTTTAATCGGTGGCATAAAAAATAACGAAAGGATGGTCATGGTTCTCGACTACGGGTGGGCTGACGGGTGCATTATCCTTTTTGGTTTACCCCGCTTAAAAAACATCGTCGAGTCGGGTTTAAAATAAATTGATCTCGATCCAAATTTTATCGCTCGGTTCGGGTTATACCTAGTCTCGGTAACGGTGGAAAATAAATATTAACTCTTTTCCTCTCTTTTTTAGTTTTTTATTTTTTTTTATAAAAAAAATAATTTTTATGATAACGAAATTATCACTTATCATTAAGATAATATCGTATAATTAATTGAAACAATTCGATAAGGAAGATAAAATCTGATAATTATTTATAATCGATTGATATGAAACATTACAATCGATCATCGTCCAACTTATATTATCGTATAGAGGTTAGCATAGAAAGACGGTTCAAGCTTAGCTTCCCTGTCACTCATAAACATAAAATATCAATGGGGGACGTTAGGATAATTGTAAGCTATATTCTATATAAAGAAACATAGAAAACTGAAAGAATAAAAGAATTGATGGTTATGGTTCTCAACTACGGGAGGGCTGACTGGTGCACTATCCTTTTTTGTTTGGCCCGCTTACAATTGGCATCGTCGAGTCGGGCTTAAAATCAATTGATCTCGATCCAAATTCTAACGCTCGGTTCGGGTTATGCCCGGTCTCGGTAACGGTAGAAAATAGATATTAACTCTTTTCCTCTCTTTTTCAATTTTTTATTTTGTTTTATAAAAAAAATATTTTTTATTATAACGAATTTATCATTTACCATTAAGATAATATCATATAATTAATTGAAACGAGTCGATAGGGAAAATAAAATCTGATAATTAATTATAATCAATTGATATGAAACATTAGAGTCGATCACCGTACAACATATATTATCTTGTAGAGATTAGCATATAAAGACGATTTAAGTTTAGCTCCTCTCTCACTCATATGCATAAAATATCAACGGGGGACGTCAGGGTAATTGCAATCTATATTCTTTATAAAGCGGATCGAGATCAATTGATTTCAAGCCCAACTCGACGATGCCAATTGTGAGCGGGCCAAACCAAAAAGGATAGTGCACCCGTCAGCCCTCCCGTAGTCGAGAACCCTAACCATCTTTTCTTTTTTTCTTTCAGTCTTCTGTGTTTCTTTATAAAGAATATAGCTTGCAATTATCCTAACGTTCCCCATTTATATTTTATGCATATGAGTGACAGGGGAGCTAAGCTTGAACCGTCTTTCTATGCTAACATCTACACGATAATATATGTTGGACGGTGATCGACTCTAATATTTCATATCAATCGATTATAATTAATTATCTGATTTTATTTTCCCTATCGACTTATTTCAATTAATTATACGATATTATCTTAATGATAAATGATAATTTTGTTATAATAAAAAATATTTTTTTTATAAAATAAAATAAAAAACTAAAAAAGAGAGGAAAATAGTTAATATTTATTTTCCATCGTTACCGAGACTAGGTATAACCCGAACCGAGCGATAAAATTTGGATCGAGATCAATTTATTTTAAACCCGACTCGACGATGTTTGTAAGCGAGCCAAACCAAAAAGGATAATGCACCCGTCAGCCCTCCCGTAGTCGAGAACCCTGACCATCCTTTCTTTATTTTTTTTGCCACCGGTTAAGTGGCGTCGAGCGAGCGTAGATCGCCCTGGCCGGACGCCTCCTGAGATCAGCCAAATCGAGTTGTCGATCTCTGACCTAGCAGACTCGTACGTTCTCCCCTCTTGCAAGATCCGGTACATGTTCTATATCCCTCCTAAAAGTGAGCTTCATGTGTCGATTCTTTCCGATTTGAACTCGTCGCTCTGTTTTCGGTATGGTCGCCGGCGATATGGTGTCGAGAATCGTCAATCGGGTTTCTCGGCACCTTCCATAGCCAGCAATATTGATCTTTCTCTCATAACCAATCTTACGGGTGTTGTTGATTCGTCTTCGCTCGCTCAGCGTCACCTATGCCCCCGGTTGTGACATCCTTCGCTTATTTGCATCGTCCTTTCTGTAAATTCTATTGTTATCCCCATCATCTGGTCTTACATCGATAGAGCACCAGGCTTGGTCAGGTATCTGCTGGACTCGATGGCTGATACAGTTACATGCTTGGATGATCAACAAAGCTCATCGACGATTCGGGTGACATGTCCACTCGATGGTTGATACAGTTACATGCTTGGATGATCAACAAAGCTTATCGATAATTACCAAATCTAACAGCTTTATGTTATCGACTAATTTGTTATTCTTTCTCGAAAAAATTGGGTGATGCTAAGGATAAATTCTTAAGTTAAGATCAGTATGACATTAAACTGAGATTCGGGTGATATGTCCACTCGATGGTTGATACAGTTGTTACATGCTTGGATGATCAACAAAGCTCATCGATAATTACCAAATCCAACAGCATTATGTTATCGATTAATTTGTTTTTCTTTCTCGAAGAAATTGGGTGATGCTGAGGGTACATTCTTAATTTAAGATCATTATGACATTAGACTGGGATTCGGGTGACATGTCCACTATCAATTAATCTAAGGAACTTGAAGACAAACAAAACACCATATGATAGCCTAGTAGTTGGATCAACATAATGCGTCGATCAAGATGGGATGTTTACCAGACGATTACTATTAGTAAGCTGCTAAATGAGATAGAGGCTCCATTATGTCGAGATTCGAAAGAGGAGTTGGCTCCTGACTTCTGAAAGAATAGCTGTTTAGCATGACAGGATACCGATATTGTGGCTCTAAGGAACATGAAAAAATATGTTGAAGCTAGTTTAGATGTATACACAGTGTGATTATATAAAAGATCTTTTGTCTTTTTTTGTTTTCTCCTTCCCATCAAGTATGTTTGAAACTCGTAATTTTTGGGACATTGATTGATCTTTTTCTACCTACTTCTCTTTGGAGATTCCACAGCACAAGATTTTGCAGCCCCTACACCTTAATTGCTTTGTTATTCTTGTGTGTTCTATTGATCGGTTAATTGTTTTGCTTTTACTTACTGGTGAAATTTATAATTTCGGTGAAGTTTTGAGGAGCCAAAAGGTTTCAAGAAGATGCCACGAACAAGTGCATTGGAGTGCCCTGGATGCCCACCTTTGAGAGCCTTGACGACTGACGTGCTCGGTCTTGTAAAAGGTGGTTGTTATTGCTTAAACATTACTCTTTCTTGAATGGTCTACATGGCATGCATTTCTTAATTACAACTCATGATGTGATATTGCAATGAGTTTTCAGTTGTCGAAGCTCATGGAAAGACTGGAATTCCAAAGGTGGTAGAAACATGGGGGCAGCCAAATGCTTCATCTTGTGTCCTTGCTGCTTCTTATTCTGATCACAAAACTGATCCGGTTTGTTATCACATTCTTTGTTGGATTTGAGTTATTATACATAAATGGATGCTATGACAATCTTAACTACTTAATGGGAGGTAAACAATCAAATCAAAGCTTATGTTAGTCTCCTTTTGGATCTTCATGGCTTCTTGGTAGTTTTGAAGTAAACCAGAAATCGATCTTATTAGTTTCTCTTGAATATTAATGAAAGCTTCACTAGTTTGAAGCTAATATTCATGTTATGTTCTTCTTTCTTAAAGAAGCAGAAACCTATTTTGTGCCTTCACTTTCCAGCTTGAAAGTTTAATTTGGATGATCAATGGAGATATGGTGGTTTAACATTACAAAAGAAAAGTGTATGTTCAAAGATTTTAGAGTTTGATTACGGTGGACAAGCATTCCTAAGTATTATACAAACTTTAATGTGATTATTCACGATTAGTTTGAGATCTAGGATCAATTCCTATAAGGAAGTTTTATAATTCATTGGAACCCTGTTTTGGATTTGCGAATTCTGTTGACTATAATGTCACATTCTATTTCACATTCTTGGATTGGCATGTAATCACTAAAGATGTGTTTCCACCTTTCTTTCCTTTGTTTGGAAATTCTTATATGTTACTCTAGTATAATTATATCTTTAATCTCATAACAGTTCGACGTGTAAAATATTCTTCTACCTTCTAGACATGACACTTGTTAATTGTTTGCTGTTCTTTGCAGCTTTTGGCTGTTGCTCGCAAGAATGGTTTGGTAAGTTATCATATATGAAACAAGAGAAAACCCTCTTTTTCTAGGTTGTTGAAACATGGGATATTCTATGAATTCCAGGTTGAGTGTCTAAATCCTATTAATGGAGAGGCTTTGGGCATCACTAAGATCGATCAACCCTTATCACTGGATGGCTCTCTTAATGATGATCATGTTGTTGGATTGCATCTCTTCAAAACTAAAGGAATCGATGTTCCATCAAGGTAACATAAATAAATGCCATAGTTCATAGCTCATAGCAGATGTAGCATTTTTTTGAACTTGTATCCGAACATTTTACCAATCTGCTGTACCTAAGATATATTCTGTAGAAACTTGTTCATGTGAAAGAATATCACAGATGGTTGAATTAAAATTTTAGCACCTGCCCAATTGGCATTTAGAGGGTCAAACCTATGACACTATCATGTTTAAAAGACTGCTGCAGGCATATGTATCTGCAGGACATTGAATAAAAAAGTTCAGATAGATTATTCTTGCTTTCAGCACTTACTCCTGTATTTGACATCCCAAGGTTCCAATGTATATAGATAGTGAAACTTAATACGAAGGTTTATCTAGTGATTCAAGAGCAAAGCTTTGTGGACAAAGAAAGTTGTATTAGAACTAGAAGAGAGGAGAACTAGCTGACGTATATTCACAATGATTTTGCATATGCATGCATCTGTATGCAAGAATGGAAATTCTGTACATCTATCGAGTAAAATTTAGTTCATGGTGGTACTGTTACTTACAAACTTTAGTTGTGATCTCGAATTGCATGCACATTCTTATATTCATTCAATCCTTATGTTTTTCAGGTCAGTTTCATTACTTACCTGTCTGGAAAAGGGTAATGCTTGCTTGAGGTCCATTCCCGTCGGTGATGCGCCAGAAAACTCAACTACTGCTTCTCATATTACATGGAATGTATGCTCTTCTGGTAAAATAATATGTTCTTCAGTGGATAAAAGTGAGAATTATGCCTTATTTGGAGGGTAAGTTTCCGTAAGCTGTTAAAGAAATGTATATGAGTTTGTTGCAATTATATTCATGGGTGACAGCCTCTTTAATAAAAATTTGAAAGGTTGTTATATTGCCTAATTTTGGCCTAGTACTTTAATTTGTGTTTTCTTTTCTCTCAGGAATGGCATTGAATTGAACATGTGGGATCTTGGAAAATGCAGTAAGATCTGGAGTGCAAAATCTGTGAGTCACTTCATTCTTATTAGTGCAATTTAATGAGAGTTTCTGGTCTATTTGTATTTTGATTATGAAGATTCTATCGGTTTGCTCTTTGTCTTTTGTAGCCTCCTAATAGACTTGGTATATTCTCTCCAACTTGGTTTACTGCTGCAACTTTTCTGAGTGAAGATGACCATAGAAAAGTTGTGGCTGGCACGATCAATCATCAGGTATGGCACTATGAAATATGTTTACTAGTTGTAGCTTACAAGCTAAAAAATGCTAATAGTTGGGAGTATAACTTTTATTGTAAGTCTTTCGACAACTTTTGCAATTGTTGCCATGAGATCGAGGATACATTTGAAAGTCTTAAGTTTGATTTTATGATAACAGTGCCTGACCAAACTTTTTTACAAATACTGCTTGCACATTTGGAGTGTTAACCAACTTGTAGTTAATAAACAGTTTTCTTCTGTTTATTGATTAATGTTGAAATATTCTTGACCATATGGTCTATCCTGGTTAATGAATCTTTTGTATATGGTTAATAGTTCTTGACCCATTGCTTTAGAAGTTGAGAAAATGATGTAAACTAATTACTCAGTCCGCATGAGATTTTAATGACCAGTATGCTGTTATTCTCTTATTTGTTAAAAATTATATCTTGTGATAGGTTCGTCTTTATGACACTTCAGCACAGAGGAGACCTATAATTTCAGTCGACTTTAGAGAATCTCCAATTAAAGCAGTTTGTGAAGATCTAGATGGCTATACAGTCTATGTAGGCAATGGTTCTGGGGATCTTGCTTCATTTGATATGAGAACAGGTAAAAGTCATAGTTCTAAATGTACACCATGCGGCTATGCTTTAATTTTATTTACCTGATTCATTCATCCTCTTTAGTTTGTTGTTTTTTATGATCATAATCTCATGATTCTGAAATTTAATGTATGAGAACTAGTGAAAGTCATAGTTCTACAAGGTCACTGTGCAACTACATTGTTAATTATATTTAGCTGTTTTGTTTATTTCTCTTTTGTTTTCTTTTTTTGTGGATATAATTTCTTGATTGGATATAATTTCTTGATCAGATCCTTTCTCTGATTGTCGTTTAGTTATCATCTCATATCTAAGACTCTTTGATTCTTATAGACATTTATCAGATGTCTAGCTACTTGTTCCTACTCCCATAATAAATTAAGTCCTATTACCATAATGGACAAAATTATCACGGTTTCTTATTTTATTTCATCGATAAAACCTTTTTAGTTTTTGGGCTGTCCGATGAACCTCAACTTGTTATTCCTTTATGGTCAAATTGTTGGAGTTAAAACTTTCAGTAGAACAGAAAATTCTTTCAAACAGTTTTATGTCAGACAATATATGTGGCTACATCATAAGCAATTTTAGAAGCAATCAGCTGATGTTGAAGGCCTTTATGAAATCGTAAAAAAAGTTTAAGACTCAACATGAATTAAGAATATTGAACCAGGAATAGTCAGTTCCAACAAGGAAACTAAAGGTTTGAATGTGACATGTGTTGCAGGTATGGTATGCAAAAAGGAAATTATGCTAACTTCTATATTACATAGTTTTCTCAGTTGATTACATGATGTTCTAATTTCTTTTCATTGTCAATGAACTGGCTCAACTATTCTTAACTATGTGCGGTATAGTCATCCTCCTGGTTTTTGTGCAGTAATGCTTTCTGTCATTTCTGAGAAGTTCATGCTTTATGTTTACATTTTTGGTGACCTGTGCTCTTGGATTAAGGATTTGGTCCAAAGAATGTTAATGAAGTGAGCTCATTATCAGAGACGGAACTAGCTTGACTCACTTGGAACTTTTATTTTCTGTTATTAACTTAGTTCAAGTAATAATATTTCATCTAATTAACTGAGTAGATTTTTCCAATGTGAGCTTGAAGCTAGGACATGCTTATAGCTGAAAAATTTTATTTAACAATTCAAATTCCTAGTGTTGTTAAAATATTGGGTAGTACCATTCATTTTAGTTTTTTGAATTGTAGTATTTACCGTTATTCTGATGCTTATTATTTTGAAATATCTGAGTTTTCTTGTAATGGTTTCACATTTGTATCACCTGTTAGACAGTTAATAATTAGCTTCTATCAATGATGAATTGGCCCCTGGTGATTCAAGTGATTCAGGGTTACTAATATTTAGAACTAACTCCTGATGTTGACTAGATGGCAGTCGATTTCCTTGTTTTCAGGAAAACTGATGGGATGCTTTATTGGTAAGTGCTCTGGAAGCATCAGATCTATAGCGAGACATCCAGAACTTCCCGTGATAGCATCTTGTGGTAAGAAGTTGTATACTGTTAATTCAACATATTCAGTCAACTTTACTTCTACCATGGCACAAAATAGTGTTTTGTTTCCTCGAAAAAAAGGAAAGAGAATAGTGTTCCATGTTGGAAGTTTTTAGTTTATAACTCAGATATACCAAATTTAATATATTTGGTGGTTTTCATTTAATGTAACTTTTCAAGCTTTCTATTGTTCTTTGATTTGTTGAGTAACGATCCTCCATGGATTATCAGCCATTTTTGGATTTTATCCTTTAAAAATTCTCATTGCTTCATTTCAAGAGAAATTACTGGGTGCATACTGTTTCATCTTGAAGGTCAATGTTTGACATACTTTTCATGGTTTATTGGGAGTTATTTTACAATCAACTTTGTTAAAGATAAACATCCTTTTGTTTGTGTTTCTAATGAAAACCAGAGTGTTATGTCTAACATACGGCCCTCATCCTGCTCATCTTCGACTCGGGTTTATAAATTTATTATCATCCCTGACCCACACAAAAATTTAATGGTACTAGCTGTCTTACCACTACATGAATTTCCTACGAGAATACATGTATTATTATTGGCATATGCTTCAGTTATATTTGCAAGATAGTTGGGGGTTCATTTTTTCCATTGGGGTGAGATGGGATGGTGCAGGCAGGCTTGGGGTTGGGTTAGGTGATATCTGTCCTTGTCTTGGACCTAAATCGGTTTTGGAAAATTGTACCCCAATTCAACCGTGATTATGCCTGTTTTCCTGTCAAATCTGTTCAAACCCGACCCAGTTGAATTGGATTGAGCCAAGTCCCCTGACCTTGCCTCATCTTTGACTCGGGTTCATAAACTTAGTACCATCTCCGACCCAACAAAGATTGATGTAACTGTTATCTCATAGCTTATGAATACATTTTTTACTATTGATATATTCTTTAATTATATTAACAAGATAGTAGGGAAATTACTTATATGAAATTGCTGGGGTTTTTTTCTGGTGCGGTCGGATACGTGGAGAAAGGATGGGGGAGGCTTGAGATGGGGATGGGGATAGGTGATATTGTTCTTGTCCTGGTCCTGATTAGTTTTGAACAATTATAACCCAACCCTGGGTCCGACATCGACCTTGACCCAATCCCCAATTTGATTGGATTAGCCATTGGGGCAGTACACCACAAGCCTAGTGTGAAATTCTCATTTCTAGCTATGTCATGTTGACAGATTTTATTGAAGAAAATATCTCAATGGTAGCAGTAAGCATCATCAAGTTTTAGGTAGTTCCCACCTCATTAGACTCGGCATCAGATGGACATCATTTGTAATATTTGGATGTGTTGTTTTGGAAGTTCTCTTGTTGGTAATTTAAAAAGATGATACATTCTGAAAAGTGTACTGCCATACTTTGGGATACTTGTTTGTGGTGACGTGTACCTTGCAAATTCAAGTTTACTTTTTACTAAATGTTAACTATAATTTTGAACGTGGAAGACGTAAGAGAATCTTTTTCTCTTATTTTGTTGGTCCTAGAGCTTTGTCTGAAATTTCTTGTCATGTTTGAAACTGTAATATATATTCTTGCTATGAGTTTTTTTTGGTAAAACTATAGTTAAGCATGAAATATTTTTAATTTCATATGTCATGTCTTCACAAGTAATATGTCAAACTATGCTTTGGTGGAAGCCTTAGTTCTTTACTCGCCACATTATGCATTAGTGTTTTGGTCGTAGGTTTATAAGGTCATGCTTAATGATGATATTGGTTTATAGGATTGGACAGCTCTTTGCGTGTGTGGGATGCAAAGACGAGACAACTTCTATCTGCGGTATGCTATAACTACTATCAGTTCATAAATGGATCTTGCTTCAACAAAATTTTCAATATCCATTGGCTTACATATAATAGAACATTTTTAAAGAAGGGAATTTAAGTTTGGTGGTGCTTTGCAATTTAGTTCTTCCTCTTGGTTTAGATTCATGTTTCATGTAAAGCCCATTAATTTATAGGTTATACTGGGGTAACTGGATGCATATTGTAGAGGAATGCATAGGTTCAAGAACTTGTGCTTGCAAACAGTTCACATTTTCTTTTTGGTTTGTATAAACCTATCATTGAGTATATTTCTTTTTTTAATAGGTTTTCCTCAAGCAACATCTAACAAATGTGGTGATCGATTCACATTTCTCAGACGAAGGTATTACTTATTTAACAATTTGGATTTGACGCTACAAATTCACATTTACATGCTCTATGGCTCTATACAACTTGATACTTCGGTAGATTCACATTGGAAATGAATGTGATATTAGTACATATAACTTGATTGACCTATTTCAAATAACTAACATGGTTAACATCTCGTGTGTCTGTTTCTGCTCCATACAAATAATGGATTAGTAGGTCAACTAAGTCCTATCTAAAACATAGCTAACCTCCATACAAATAATGGATTAGTAGGTCAACTAGCTTTAGGGTTAACACCGTGAACATCATGTACACCATGATAATAGTGTACTTGAGTGAGATTTTGAGCCAGTTCTGTTGAGGACATCTCCATTTGGTTAGGGTAGACTGTGACTTCCTAATAATCCCACTTAGGCAAATGACCTGACAGGGATGCTGATAATGCATGGGCTTAGGCAATTTGGGTCACATGACAAGGCCCACTTGGTACAATTTGGATCACTTGTTATGATGAACGAAGCCCTAAATGCATACTAAATTTGAAATAAAACCCAATCAAAACATATTCCATGTGTTCAGATTTATATAGTTTGATAAAATATCAGGGTTTCAAGAGTATACATACCTGAGCAACAGCATGCCCATGTGTGCTAGTTACTAGTAATATCAGTCCATGGACTTCTTACATCATTGGCAATAAATTTACTGTATTACACTATTAACAGCAAATGATTTAGACAAGCCTTACCATCAGGACTCTTCTGGTTCCCAGTGGTCATGGGCATCTCATTAGTTATTGTTGAATCTTTAGTCATGGTACCTCCATTTAGGTTTGGTCAAGTATTCTACCACACAAAAAAATCTGGCTAGCCTATGAAGTATTTGTGTTTGGGTATCATGAAACACAGACAAATAGGCATGTTTTGTGGCAGTGCTTGTCAGCACAGTGATGTTGGAACAAATTGTACATGTAGATTGTTGGTAGCTTTTTACCTAAATCATGTTCTAGAATAGGTCGGTTTTCTTCTTTAATTAATGTTAGAAAATCTGTAAGGAACTCGTTCGTCATGTAAAACAATTTGATAATGTCTCAAAATTCTTGTTAAACAGGTTCCAATGGCAATACTTGTGATCAACAAGCTGATCTACAAGTATGCGATGATACTGAAACCGTAGATAATGATGAATTGCCAATCTCTAGCGGTAAGAAAGCATCTAAAAGGAAGAGAGTTGGTAAAGTCAAGTAGAAAAGAAAGACTGGGGACCAATACGATGATGAAACAAGTGAAGCCCATGTATTAAGTCAAGCTGAATCTGAAGACAATAGTGTCTTGCCACCCCTCAAACAGGAAAAATCATCAGATGAGCACAGCAAGAGGCTCAAGCAGAAAAAGAGCAAGAAGATTTTGCCATGAAGGAAGCATGCCGGCCATCAAGAAAGTTGTGGTGAAGGATGGGTGAGTCCGTGATAATTCCATAATTTGTGATGATCAGGACTGAGCCCACCACCACCCACCAGCTAGATGAGTCTTGCTAAACTTGCTCGAGATGTCCAATTCTTTGAGAATTTGCATCGCACAAAGATCTTAAAAATAGTGGTTTCGAAGGTAAAATTAATGAATTGCATTTCTCTGTGGTTACGGAGAATTGTGATAGTTATATGCAATTAGAATTTTGATTTGCATATGGGTTACAGAGGATTCTCCACGAGTCATTTGTAGGCAAAGTGATTGCTTGTGCACAAAAACCTGATTCACATAATGCCGAATTATATAACTTGCAGTCCACACGTCACCAATATTTACCCATGACGATAACAAAAGATCTGACCCGCAAATACAAAACAAGCCATTGAAGGGTAAGGACATTTTGTTAAGTATGAAAAGATACAGCATAATTACAGCTGCTACACAATGACCGGGTAGAGAAAATGATAGTTAGATAGATGCATCATCAAAACAACCAACAACAACAGTGGAATCGAGTGTAAAATTAGACTACATCACACGATTCAAGCTCGAATTAGAAACCCTTACATTTCAGTTGCCTAAGTTAGTCACCATCGCAAACGAATGTATGATGTTGGCCCTCGACCAAGACGGCTGCATCTAACCTTTCTCTTCAGCTGCATATAATACCACCACCATGGTGGATATGGAACTCTTAGTGTTCCATGAGAGCAGCATCAGTTTCAGATAATGGTGCTGCAGAAGAAAAGAAAAAGGTTGCCACAGTTAGCGGTGTAGTAATCAGGAACAAGAACTATGAGCAATGCACTCAGCCAACAGAGTGGACAGTGAAGACCAAAATCAACACCCACACTAGGCAGTTTGAAAAAAATAATACCAACACATGCCTGGAAATATTAACCATACCGAGCAAGTCCTCGTATGCATCTTGGAAGAATGATGATTCCAGTAACAATGGAGGTGAGAAAACTTGATCCAGAGTGTCGTTGACTTCAGGATGCATTCTTTGTATTTTTTCAGTGGATGGTTGGAACAGCCTGGCCAGGTTTTTGTTCTCCTTCAGTCCATTCAATCTATTTAACATATCTGGAATGAAGCTTTGCTGGCTATTGGCATTACAGGAAAGATCTGTCATGTTCATCGGGGCCTGAACTTCTGGTGGTGAGGAGAAAACCAGTTGTTGATTTCTCCAGTTGTAGTAATCAGGAACATCGTCGATTTCTTTCTGAAAAGCAGCATCTGTTGTTGATAGAGGTATAAAGAAGTGTTCAGAACCATCATCACTGCTTCTTTCCTGCAACAATTCTGAGTTGCTTGATGAGCTTGATAGTGCAGCTTCACGAACAGAACGACGAATGTTGTGAGCATAATAATCATCAGTCTCTGAAAAATTAAACCACATGGAATAGTGAATAGACAAGTAAAATTTGCTCATCTCTATTTATTATGTAAACAAAGTAGAAACTGGATAATAGCTGTTGGTCTTCAACATCTGAATATCGCCTCAAGTGGGTAATGGCTGAAGGCGCTGACCTTGTGCTTCACCATCTTCATCAATTGTAAATGGAGGTGAAACTGTTTTTGGGGCTGGCAAAGTTTCCTGATTGGTTTGACTACCTACAGGATGCTGCTTTGGTGCTTGGTGGCCTTTCCCCGATGAATTTGGAGTTAGATTGAATAAATGAGGGAGTTTCAAAGTTGGACTACCGGAGACTTTCTCAATCTGAGCAGAGGAGAATTTACAAGTCATCTCAGCAACTTCATCAGTCAACCTTTCCTGTTAATAAAATTTCAAATTCATTAGCAGTACATAGAGGCAAAAAGGGACAAATCTTAAAGATGACAAATTCTTGAACTAGAGGTGATTGACGAGTTGGGTCAGTCACGTTGAGATGGGTTATATTAGGGACATGTAAGGCTGATGTGAATCGAGCCAATTTTCTAGTGGGTTTAGATTTCTAAATGAGGATTGAGGAACCAAACTATATAGCTATATGGTCAGAGTGGTTGATCATATTTGGTTTTGCATGTCAGAAGGGGATTCAAGAAGATATAATTAAAACATTGCTATAAGCAAAATGTATGCTTGACCTTAACATAGCCAACCAGCCAACAGGTCAAGAGTTCTCGACCAGGCTCTGAACTATGTTCATGACAAGTTATCCTAAACAGTCTGGTGGGTTTGGTTTGACTTGGTGCATGTGATTAGCAATTGATGCCTCTACTTAAAGCAGCTGTTCTGTGCTGTAGATCTATGTTCCGTTACATTTAGTTAAGATATATCATAAATCTGGATACAGAGCAACCCTGCTTTTCCAAATAACTGCATCTTGAAAAGTAACTTGATATACAGTCATTTTCCTTTTAAGTTATAGAATTTTGTTAGCCAGCAGCATATACTTCAGCAAATCCACACTGGCCATTTTGGTGACCACCGGGATTCCTGGTGTGGAACCTTATATAATTAGTCCATGGTTGCTGTGGCACTTTAGTGCTCATTACTTTAGTTCACACAGATTATACTTGTTAAGTAATGTTTAATGCTTTAGTGATGAAAATTGTAAAATGTGGTAGTCATGCTGCATATTATGTTGCATATGGATATAGGGAAATTCATCCTCCGATGTTTCTAGAGTAGATACAGTAGCATTTCTATAATCCTAGTTTGCCTATTTGATGGGCATCTTGGAGTTGGATATACCTGATGAACACATTTCTTTAGAGCATCATTACCTCTATGGGAGTAATCAAGTTGTGGATTAGTTAGAATCAGATGCTGCTGGAACTATTAGTTATGTGTGGCATGAAGACACCCTAAGGCTTCTGTTAAATCTAAACTTGTGGATTCTTGTGGTTGCATTTTCTCAAGGAGAGGCAAGCAGTGTTTTGTTACAGAAAAGAAAACAAAAAATTAGGCAATTTTGTGTCAAGTTTCTTAGGAGAAATTTAAACCACATTTCAACAGGCAAATAACTTGCTGCACAACCACGTAATGGTATGTTCATGATCACGGTTGCCGTTTGTGACTATCAGTTTTCCCAGCTTGATTCGTCTCAATACCACAGTTTGATAATTTTTTGATGTATCAATGAAAATAACGTTTTAGCATTTGCAAGCTAATTAATGGTTGCAAGGACCAAAAGTAAGTTTTTTATATAGTGAAGTGGAAACTGTAAGAAAATTATATATTTATTTTGTAGGCAGCAAAATTTATCTATGATTTTCTATTCATTCAACTTCTGATGAATATCTTGACAATTAATGCAGATTTCTCTTTGAAAGTTGACATATTCTATAAATAGTTACCTTATCACCATAGTATTTTTCATGTCAATGTCTCAAATGTTATTTAATGCTGCCGTTTTTTTGGTGTCTGATAACATGTGTTTATTAAGAGAGCGACTTAATTCTTTATTTGTGCTTTTTTTCCTGTTTGTTTATTTTGCTGATTGCTTTTCAACCTTTGCTGCTAAAGGTGAAAGCTAATGAAGGGGAGGGCTCGGAACTGCTTCGTAGTGCATCTGACAGCAGTAGCAGTGGGCATGCGGAATCACTCGCTGCAACTCTTGCAGAACATCGCCAACATTTAGTTTGCATACAGGTCTAGTGATACCAGGATAACACTAATCATTTACGGGCTAGTCCTCCCTGTAAAATTTCAGACCTTTATCCCTTTACTTTTATGATAATCCTTTTACTAATTCATGGGCAATTCTATTTTTCACGGGGCCTGCTGCCTATTGTCTTCAAACAAAATGCTAACTGCATACATGAAACATAACAACTGTCAGATCAGCTTGTGCTACAAATGGGTTTTCTGGTTAGATGGACAAGTTTCGTAAGATTTACCTCGGATGTTGCAAGTAGAGGAACCCTGTATAGGCCAATGTCAGTTGTCTATGCTTTCCATGATAATGTTCTCCAAATGTAATCTTCTTTTATAGATTAACTTAAGCCAAAAGACAACGTGGTTCGAAGTGCTTTATGAATCGAGGTGCATGTGAATCAATTATATATGAGCTCTTGTATAAGTTGGAAATTTGCGATGTTGTATTATTTATTATAACCTTTAGAAATGTTAGTTTTTTTGCAGTTGTGTTAAACCCAGCTACAAAACCATGTGCTTGCTGTTAACCTTAGTGGGTTGCTTGCAAGTGCTGGGTAATAAGCTCTTGAAGAAAGATGGATATTCTTAAAGTACTTCATGGAATGTGAAAAAGGAAGAAAAAAAAGAAAGTCAAACCTTATATCCTTGTTGCTTTTTCGTTTTTCTACTTCCTTTGGTTTTAGACCTCGCACCGATAGTAATATAAAAATTAAAAACCTCGGCTTTGATTTCACGGATGTCTTTTGTCCTTTCCTAGGCACTGCAGTTTTGGTCATTTTAATTTGAGGAAAACAATTCTAAGACCATAGTGATGATGATATAGCAATGATGTGGAATCAGACAGGTAATGGGTTATGAAGATACAATCACATAAAATTGGGATTCTAAGTACTCCGCAAAGTCAGTATGTATTTGTGAGAAAAGGTCATCTAAGAAAGCAACCGTGCGCACAAACATACTTTTACTAGAAAAGCGTCATCTAAGAAAGCAACCGTGCGCACAAACATATTTTTACTAGAAAAGCTAGATAGTATCCAAAAGAGCCCAGCAATGATCAAAACTACATTCTGAAATGTAGATGTGAATCCATGCAAATCTTTTAGGTTCATTCGAATCAATCAATATTTATTACTAATTATTATTATTATTATTATTATTATTATTTTGTTAATCGTGATATTGAATTATATGTCCAGTTTTGTTTATCTTATTGGAGCTGCAATGCTCTTCAATGATTCTTCATATTTATGCAT
This sequence comes from Musa acuminata AAA Group, assembly GCF_036884655.1. Classification (NCBI taxonomy): domain Eukaryota; kingdom Viridiplantae; phylum Streptophyta; class Magnoliopsida; order Zingiberales; family Musaceae; genus Musa; species Musa acuminata. The sequence continues at coordinate 532,756 of NW_027020660.1, forward strand.
CCCATAGGCTCATCCGAATCAACCAAGTAATCGATCCGGTTGAACCAAGCCGAGGAGCCTCATCGAACCCGAATGTTTTCACAAATTCACATTCAGTTCACAATCACTGAGCTCAAACCCAAGCACGGCTCGATTAATTGTGTGGCCTGACGAATCCGTGCACAATCCGCTCATATCAGTACTCCAACCATCAGATGCCGACCTCACGGCTCAATTCCTATGATATAAAAGATCGTGCTGGCCGAGTCAAAACTCTGTGTCTCTGGAAGCCTCGGCACGGCGGAACCCTTGCGCTCGCTCGCTCGCTCGCTTTGAAGATTGCGACTTTATCGCGCAATCCTCGGCACGACGAAACCCTCGGCACGACGGTATCCGCATCTGGTCTTCCTTGCCCGTTGAGGTAAGTTTCCTTCTTCTAAACCCTAGCTAGTTTTCTGATACCTTTATCGCGCTTGAATTTTTTTTGTATTGTTTCTGTGAAGTGCGTTGGCCTTTGATTTGATGACAACTTGAGCTAGGGTTTTCGTTGTTTTCCATCATCTGATCAAAATCGCTCAATTAGGGAAGAAAGATCAAAATCGAAGACAAGAGGGAAGGAGAGATCAAGAAGGGTAAGAAAAAGATCGAACAAGAGGAGATCGCGAGGGGTTCTTGGAGGATGAGATGGCGTTGAAATTTCTGAACGAGAATGGATGGCACACCGGGAGCCTCCGGAACATCCTGTGCTTCAGGACTTTCTTGATAGGAACTGTCTGACTAGGCAATTAAAGATACTTTGATTAAATTTATTGTTGCCTCTACTCTCCACATTTGGAAAAAGTATTATTAAGTCTCCATATGCTTAAATATCTCATTCGGGATTGTGATATTTCTTTGATGCAACCTTTTATAAAGTTATTATTCAAGTCCATGACTATGACTGTATTCTGAAGCCCTGTTCAAGATGTAGAAAATTTGACGTTCAATTGATGCCTAACAACGACATCGTCATCACGCAATACGCCATATCTTTATACTCAATCATGATGATTCACAAAAAATAAAAATCATGATAAAAGTACATAATAATCCTAAAAATAGTGGATCTTGACAATGCCAATTGTAAGCGGGCCAAACCAAAAAAGATAGTGCACCCGTCAGCCCTCCCGTAGTCGAGAACCCTAACCATCCTTTTTTTTCTTCTTTCAGTCTTCTGTGTTTCTTTATAAAGAATATAGCTTGCAATTACCCTAACGTCCCCCATTGATATTTTATGCATATGAGTGACAGGGGAGCTAAACTTGAACCGTCTTTCTATGCTAACCTCTACACGATAATATATGTTGGACGGTGATCGACTATAATGTTTCATATCAATCGATTATAATTAATTATCAGATTTTATCTTCCCTATCGACTTGTTTTAATTAATTGTACGATATTATCTTAACGGTAAGTGATAATTTCGTTATTAAAAAAAATAATTTTTTTATAAAATAAAATAAAAAATCGAAAATGAGAGGAAATGAGTTAATGTCTATTTTCCACCGTTACCGAGACAAGGCATAACCCGAACCAAGCGATAGAATTTGGATCGAGATCAATTGATTTCAAGCCCGACTCGACGATGCCAATTGTAAGTGGGCCAAACAAATAAGGATAGTGCACCCGTCAGCCCTCCCGTAGTCGAGAACCCTAACCATCCTTTCTTTTCTTCTTTCGGTCTTCTGTGTTTCTTTATAAAGAATATACCTTGCAATTAACCTAACGTCCCCCATCGATATTTTATGCATATGGGTGACAGGGGAGCTAAGCTTGAACCGTCTTTCTATGCTAACCTCTACACGATAATATATGTTGAACGGTGATCGACTCTAATGTTTCATATCAATCGATCATAATTAATTATCAGATTTTATCTTCCCTAAAGACCTGTTTCAATTAATTGTACGATATTATCTTAATGGTAAGTGATAATTTCGTTATAATAAAAAATATTTTTTTATAAAACAAAATAAAAAACCGAAAAAGAGAGGAAATAAGTTAATGCCTATTTTCCACCGTTACCGAGACAGGGCATAAACCGAACCGAGCAATAGAATTTTGATCGAGATCAATTGATTTCAAGCCCGACTCGACGATGCCAATTGTAAGTGGGCCAAACCAAAAAGGATAGTGCACCCGTCAGCCCTCCCGTAGTCGAGAACCCTAACCATTCTTTCTTTTCTTCTTTCAGTCTTCTGTGTTTCTTTATTAAGAATATAGCGTGCAATTATCCTAACGTCCCCTATCGATATTTTATACATATGGGTGACAAGAGAGCTAAGCTTGAACCGTCTTTCTATGCTAACCTCTACACGATAATATATGTTGGACGGTGATCGACTCTAATGTTTCATATCAATCGATTATAATTAATTATCAGATTTTATCTTCCCCGTCGACTCGTTTCAATTAATTATACGATATTATCTTAATGGTAAGTGATAATTTCATTATCATAAAAAATATTTTTTTTATAAATCAAAATAAAAAACTGAAAAAGAGAGGAAAAGAGTTAATGTCTATTTTCCACCGTTACCGAGACTGGGCATAACCCGAACCGAGTATTAGAATTTGGATCGAGATCAATTGATTTTAAACCCGACTCGACGATGTAAATTGTAAGCGGGCCAAACCAAAAATGATAGTGCACCCGTCAGCCCTCCCGTAGTCGAGAACCATAACCATGCTTTCTTTTCTCCTTTCAGTCTTCTGTGTTTTTTTATAAAGAATATAGCTTACAATTACCTTAACGTCCCCCATTGATATTTTATGCATATGGGTGACAGGGGAGCTAAGTTTGAACCGTCTTTATATGCTAATCTCTACACGATAATATATGTTGGACGGTGATCGACTCTAATGTTTCACATTAATCGATTATAAATAATTATCTGATTTTATCTTTTCTATCGACTTGTTTCAATTAATTGTATGATATTATGTTAATGATAAGTGATAATTTCGTTATCATAAAAAATATTGTTTTATAAAATAAAATAAAAAACTAAAAAAATAGAGGAAAAGAGTTAATGTTTATTTTCCACCGTTACCGAGACTGGGTATAAAATCGAGCGATAGAATTTGGATCGAGAACTCTGATCATCCTTTCTTTGTTTTTTATGTTACTGGTTAAGCGGCGCCGAGCGAGCGTAGATCGCCCTGGCCGGACGCCTCCTGAGACCAGCCAAATTGAGTTGTCGATCTCTGACCTAGCGGACTCCTACGTTCTCCCCTCTTATCAAGATCCGGTACATGTTCTAGATCCCTCCTAAAAGTGATCTTCATGTGTCGATTCTTTCCGATTTGAACTCGTCGCTTTGTTTTCGGTATGGTCGCCGGCGATATAGTGTCGAGAATCGTTAATCGGGTTTCTCGGCACCTTCCATAGCCAGCAATACTGATCTTTCTCTCACAACCAATCTTACGGGTGCTGTTGATTCGTCTTCGCTCGCTCAGCGTCACCCAGCTCAGCATCACCCATGCCTCCGGTTGTGACATCCTTCGCTTATTTGCATCATCTTTTCTGTAAATTCTATTGTTATCCCCATCATCTGGCCTTACATCGATAGAGCACCAAGCATGGTCAGGTATCTGCTGGACTCAATGGCTGATACAGTTATATGCTTGGATGATCAAAAAAGCTCATCGACGATTCGGGTGACATGTCCACTCGATGGTTGATACAGTTACATGCTTGGATGATCAACAAAGCTCATTGATAATTATCAAATCCAACAGCTTTATGTTATCGACTAATTTATTATTTTTTCTCGAAGAAATTGGGTGATGCTAAGGGTAAATTCTTAATTTAAGATCAGTATGACATTCGATTGGGATTCGAGTGACATGTCCACTCGATGGTTGATACAGTTGTTACATGCTTGGATGATCAACAAAGCTCATCGATAATTACCAAATCCACCAACTGTCTTCCAGCACTTTGGCACTGAACAGTTGTGCTTGATTGCACACTAAACCCATCTACCATGGTTGAAAAAATATTGTTTACTTCTTCAGTGAGATCTGAAATTGACATCTGTATTGCTGGAATGACTTCCTTTAGTTGATCAACAAGTCCCTGAATAGCAGGATAAGTTAATGTAAAGACACACACAAAATAAAAAACCAGAACACCGGGAGAAAAGGAAAAAAAAAATTCATGATTTTACACAAAAAGGAAATGCCCACAATGTGATTAGAACTATTGATATGTTTCCTAATCACAGTTGAGGCCTACACCACATACAAGAAAACGTGTCACATGGCCGAGAACCCAATATAGATGACATTGAAGGATTAATGTGAAGTTATGATTGAAAATATGGCAAAATACAGTTTTTTGAACAAAATTCAATTATGCTTTAAATAAATCCAACCAGATTGCTCACTTAAAATTCAGATAAGAACAAATCAATAATTATAAGAATCAAAATGCAAAAGGATTATCATAAAAGTAAAGGGATAAAGGTCTGAAATTTTACAGGGAGGACTAGCCCCTAAATGATTAGTGTTATCCCGGTATCACTAGACCTGTATGCTAACTAAATGTTGGCGATGTTCTGCAAGAGTTGCAGCTAGTGACTCCGCATGCCCACTGCTACTGCTGTCAGATGCACTACTAAGCAGTTCCGGGCCCTCCCCTTCATTAGCTTTCACCTTTAGCAGCAAAGGTTGAAAAGCAATCAGCAAAATAAACAAACAGGAAAAAAATCACAAATAAAGAATTAAGTCGCTCTCTTAATAAACACATGTTATCAGACACCCAAAAAAACCGCAGCATTAAATAACGTTTGAGACATTGACAGGAACAATACTATGGTGATAAGGTAACTAATTATAGAATATGTCAACTTTCAAAGAGAAATCTGCATTAATTGTCAAGATATTCATCAGAAGTTGAGTGAATATAAAATCATAGATAAATTTTGCTGCCTACAAAATAAATATAGAATTTTCTTACAGTTTCCACTTCACTATATAAAAAACTTACTTTTGGTCCTTGCAACCATTAATTAGCTTGCAAATGCTAAAACGTTATTTTCATTGATACATCAAAAAATTATCAAACTGTGGTATTGAGACGAGTCAAGCTGGGAAAACTGATACAGTCACAAACGGCAACCGTGATCATGAACATACCATTACGTGGGTGTGCAGCAAGTTATTTGCCTGTTGAAATGTGGTTTAAATTTCTCCTAAGAAACTTGACACAAAATTGCCTAATTTTTTGTTTTCTTTTCTGTAACAAAACACTGCTTGCCTCTCCTTGAGAAAATGCAACCACAAGAATCCACAAGTTTAGATTTAACAGAAGCCTTAGGGTGTCTTCATGCCACACATAACTAATAGTTCCAGCAGCATCTGATTCTAACTAATCCACAACTTGATTACTCCCATAGAGGTAATGATGCTCTAAAGAAATGTGTTCATCAGGTATATCCAACTCCAAGATGCCCATCAAATAGGCAAACTAGGATTATAGAAATGCTACTGTATCTACTCAAGAAACATCGGAGGATGAATTTCCCTATATCCATATGCAACATAATATGCAGCATGACTACCACATTTTACAATTTTCATCACTAAAGCATTAAACATTACTTAACCAGTATAATCTGTGTGAACTAAAGTAATGAGCACTTAAGTGCCACAGCAACCATGGACTAATTATATAAGGTTCCACACCAGGAATCCCGGTGGTCACCAATATGGCCAGTGTGGATTTGCTGAAGTATATGCTGCTGGCTAACAAAATTCTATAACTTAAAAGGAGAATGACTGTATATCAAGTTACTTTTCAAGATGCAGTTATTTGGAAAAGCAGGGTTGCTCTGTATCCAGATTTATGATATATCTTAACTAAATGTAACGGAACATAGATCTACAACACAGAACAGCTGCTTTAAGTAGAGGCATCAATTTCTAATCACATGCACCAAGTCAAACCAAACCCACCGGACTGTTTAGGATAACTTGTCATGAACATAGTTCAGAGCCTGGTCGAGAACTCTTGACCTGTTGGCTGGTTGGCTATATTAAGGTCAAGCATACGTTTTGCTTATAGCAATGTTTTAATTATATCTTCTTGAACCCCCTTCTGACATGCAAAACCAAATATGATCAACCACTCTGACCATATAGCTATATAGTTTGGTTCCTCAATCCTCATTTAGAAATCTAAACCCACTAGAAAATTGGCTCGATTCACATCAGCCTTACATGTCCCTACTATAACCCATCTCAGCGTGACTGACCCAACTCGTCAATCACCTCTAGTTCAAGAATTTGTCATCTTTAAGATTTGTCCCTTTTTGCCTCTATGTACTGCTAATGAATTTGAAATTTTATTAACAGGAAAGGTTGACTGATGAAGTTGCTGAGATGACTTGTAAATTCTCCTCTGCTCAGATTGAGAAAGTCTCCGGTAGTCCAACTTTGAAACTCCCTCATTTATTCAATCTAACTCCAAATTCATCGGGGAAAGGCAACCAAGCACCAAAGCAGCATCCTGTAGGTAGTCAAACCAATCAGGAAACTTTGCCAGCCCCAAAAACAGTTTCACCTCCATTTACAATTGATGAAGATGGTGAAGCACAAGGTCAGCGCCTTCAGCCATTACCCACTCGAGGCGATCTTCAGATGTTGAAGACCAACAGCTATTATCCAGTTTCTACTTTGTTTACATAATAAATAGAGATGAGCAAATTTTACTTGTCTATTCACTATTCCATGTGGTTTAATTTTTCAGAGACTGATGATTATTATGCTCACAACATTCGTCGTTCTGTTCGTGAAGCTGCACTATCAAGCTCATCAAGCAACTCAGAATTGTTGCAGGAAAGAAGCAGTGATGATGGTTCTGAACACTTCTTTATACCTCTATCAACAACAGATGCTGCTTCTCAGAAAGAAATCGACTATGTTCCTAACTGGAGAAATCAACAACTGGTTTTCTCCTCACCACCAGAAGATCAGGCCCCGATGAACATGACAGATCTTTCCTGTAATGCCAATAGCCAGCAAAGCTTCATTCCAGATATGTTAAATAGATTGAATGGACTGAAGGAGAACAAAAACCTGGCCAGGCTGTTCCAACCATCCACTGAAAAAATACAAAGAACGCATCCTGAAGCTAACAACACTCTGGATCAAGTTTTCTCACCTCCATTGTTACTGGAATCATCATTCTTCCAAGATGCATACGAGGACTTGCTTGGTATGGTTAATATTTCCAGGCATGTGTTGGTATATTTTTTCAAACTGCCTAGTGTGGGTGTTGATTTTGGTCTTCACTGTCCGCTCTGTTGGCTGAGTGCATTGCTCATAGTTCTTGTTCCTGATTACTACACCGCTAACTGTGGCAACCATTTTCTTTTCTTCTGCAGCACCATTATCTGAAACTGATGCTGCTCTCATGGAACACTAGAGTTCCATATCCACCATGGTGGTGGTATTATATGCAGCTGAAGAGAAAGGTTAGATGCAGCAGTCTTGGTCAGAGGGCCAACATCATACATTTGTTTGCGATGCGATGGTGACTAACTTAAGCAACTGAAATATAAGGGTTTCTAATTCGAGTTTGAATCGTGTGATGTAGTCTAATTTACATGCGATTTCACTGTTGTTGTTGGTTGTTTTGATGATGGTGTCATTTTCTCTACCCGGTGTGTAGCAGCTGTAATTATGTTGTATCTTTTCCGACTTAACAAAATGTCCTTCTTACCCTTCAATGGCTTGTTTTGGATTTGTGGGTCAGATCTTTGTTATCGTCATGGGTAAATATTGGTGACATGTGGACTGCAAGTTATAATTCGGTATTTTGTGAATCAGGTTTTGTGCACAAGCAATCAGTTTGCCTACAAATGACTCATGGAGAATCCTCTGTAACCCATATGCAAATCAAAATTCTAATTGCATATAAGTCTCACAATTTTCTTGGTAGTCTGAGGGTATAACCATCAAAATTCTAATTGCATATAACTATCACAATTTTCTTGGTAGTCTTCGGGTATAACTATCAAAATTCTAATTGCATATAACTATCACAATTGCATATAACTATCAAAATTTTAATTTCCTTAATTTTACCTTCGAAACCACTATTTTAACATCTTTGTGCGATGCAATAGCACAAACAAATTCTCAAAGAATCCATAAGCCTTTATCCGATTTGCTCTTCAAATTCTAAAACACTCTTTTAAAAAACTCAACACTCAATCTAACTTTCCTCCTTTCATTAGAGTGTTGGACATCTGGAGTAAGTTTGGCGAGAGACTCATCATCTAGTCGGTTTGCCCGATGGGTGGTGGGCTCAGTCATGGTCGTCACAAATTATGGAATTATCACCGACTCACCCATCCTTCACTGCAACTTTCTTGATGACCGTCATGCCTCCTTCATGGCAAAATCTTCTTGCTCTTTTTCTGCTTGAGCCTCTTGCTGTGCTCATCTAATGATTTTTCCTGTTTGAAGGGTGGCAAGACACTATTGTCTTCAGATTCAGCTTAACTTAATACATGGGCTTCACTTGTTTCATCATCGTACTGGTCCCAGACTTTCTTTTCTTCTTGACTTTGCCAACTCTCTTCCTTTTAGATACTTTCTTACCGCTAGAGATTGGCAATTCATCATTATCTATGGTTTCAGTATCATCGCATACTTGTAGATCAGCTTGTTGATCACAAGTATTGCCATTGGAACCTGTTTAACAAGAATTTTGAGACATTATCAAATTGTTTTACATGACGAACGAGTTCCTTACAGATTTTCTAACATTAATTAAAGAAGAAAACCGACCTATTCTAGAATAGGATTTAGGTAAAAAGCTACCAACAATCTACATGTACAATTTGTTCCAACATCACTGTGCTGACAAGCACTGCCATAAAACATGCCTATTTGTCTGTGCTTCATGATATCATAACCCAAATACTTCATAGGCTAGCCAGATTTTTTTTTGTGGTAGAATACTTGACCAAACCTAAATGGAGGTACCATGACTAAAGATTCAACAATAACTAATGAGATGCCCATGACCACCGGGAACCAGAAGAGTCCTGATGGTAAGGCTTGTCTAAATCATTTGCTATTAATAGTGTAATACAGTAAATTTATTGCCAATGATGTAAGAAGTCCATGGACTGATATTACTAGTAACTAGCACACATGGGCATGCTGTTGCTCAGGTATGTATACTCTTGTAACCCAAATATTTTATCAAACTATATAAATCTGAACACATGGAATATGTTTTGATTGGGTTTTGTTTCAAATTTAGCATGCATTTAGGGCTTCGTTCATCATAACATGTGATCCAAATTGTACCAAGTGGGCCTTGTCATGTGACCCAAATTGCCTAAGCCCATGCATTATCAGCATCCCTGTCAGGTCATTTGCCTAAGTGGGATTATTAGGAAGTCACAATCTACCCTAACCAAATGGAGATGTCCTCAACAAAACTGGCTCAAAATCCCTCACTCAAGTACACTATTATCATGGTGCACATGATGTTCATGGTGTTAACCCTAAAGCTAGTTGACCTACTAATCCATTATTTGTATGGAGGTTAGCTATGTTTTAGATAAGACTTAGTTGACCTACTAATCCATTATTTATATGGAGCAGAAACAAACACACGAGATGTTAACCATGTTTGTTATTTGAAATAGATCAATCAAGTTACATGTACTAATATCACATTCATTTCCAATGTGGATCTACCGAAGTATTAAGTTGTATAGAACCATAGAGCATGTAAATGTGAATTTGTAGTGTCAAATCCAAATTGTTAAATAAGTAATACCTGAGAAATGTGAATCGATCACCACATTTGTTAGATGTTGCTTGAGGAAAACCTATTAAAAAAAGAAATATACTCAATGATAGGTTTATACAAACCAAAAAGAAAATGTGAACTGTTTGCAAGCACTAGTTGTTGAACCTATGCATTCCTCTACAATATGCATCCAATTACCCCAATATAACCTATAAATTAATGGGCTTTACATGAAAAATGAATCTAAACCAAGAGGAAGAACTAAATTGCAAAGCACTACCAAACTTAAATTCCCTTCTTTAAAATTGTTCTATTATATGTAAGCCAAAGGATACTGAAAATTTTGTTGAAGCAAGATCCATTTATGAGCTGATAGTAGTTATAGCATACCGCAGATAGAAGTTGTCTCGTCTTTGCATCCCACACACGCAAATAGCTGTCCAATCCTATAAACCAATATCATCATTAAGCATGACCTTATAAACCTACGACCAAAACACTAATGCATAATGTGGCGAGTAAAGAACTAAGGTTTGCACGAAAGCATAGTTTGACATATTACTTGTGAAGACATGGCATATGAAATTAAAAATATTTCATGCTTAACTATAGTTTTACCAAAAAAAACTCATAGCAAGAATATATATTACAGTTTCAAACATGACAAGAAATTTCAGTCAAAGCTCTAGGGCCAGCAAAATAAGAGAAAAAGATTCTCTTACATCTTGAACGTTCAAAATTATAGTTAACTTTTAATAAAAAGTAAACTTGAATTTGCAAGGTACAAGTCACCACAAACAAGTATCCCAAAGTATGGCAGTACACTTTTCAGCATGTATCATCTTTTTAAATTACCAACAAGAGAACTTCCAAAACAACACATCCAAATATTACAAATGATGTCCATCTAATGCCGAGTCTATTGAGGTGGGAACTACCTAAAACTTGATGATGCTTACTGCTACCATTGAGATATTTTCTTCAATAAAATCTGTCAACATGACATAGCTAGAAATGAGAATTTCACACTAGGCCGATGGTGTACTGCCCCAATGGCTAATCCAATCAAATTGGGGATTGGGTCAAGGTCGATGTTGGACCCAGGGTTGGGTTATAATTGTTCAAAACTAATCAGGACCGGGACAAGAACAATATCACCTATCCCCATCCCCATCTCAAGCCTCCCCCATCCTTTCTCCACGTATCCGACCGCACCAGAAAAAAAACCCCAGCAATTTCATATAAGTAATTTACCTACTATCTTGTTAATATAATTAAAGAATATATCAATAGTAAAAAATGTATTCATAAGCTATGAGATAATAGTTACATCAATCTTTATTGTGTCGGAGATGGTACTAAGTTTATGAACCCGAGTCAAAGATGAGGCAAGGTCAGGGGACTTGACTAAATCCAATTCAACTGGGTCGGGTTTGAACAGATTTGACAGGGAAACATGCATAATCATGGTTGAATTAGGGTACAATTTTCCAAAACCGATTTAAGTCCAAGACAAGGACAGATATCACCTAACCCAACCCCAAGCCTGCCTGCACCAGCCCATCTCACCCCAATGAAAAAAATGAACCCCCAACTATCTTGCAAATATAACTGAAGCATATGCCAATAATAATACATGTATTCTCGTAGGAAATTCATGCAGCGGTAAGACAGCTAGTACCATTAATTTTTTGTGTGGGTCATGGATGGTAATAAATTTATAAACCCGAGTCGAAGATGAGCAGGATGAGAGCCGTATGTTAGACATAACACTTTGGTTTTCATTAGAAACACAAACAGAAGGATGTTTATCTTTAACAAAATTGATTGTAAAATAACTCCCAATAAACCATGAAAAGTATGTCGAACATTAACCTTCAAGATGAAACAGTATGCACCAGTAATTTCTCTTGAAATGAAACAATGACTGATAATCCATGGAGGATCGTTACTCAACATATCAAAGAACAATAGAAAGCTTGAAAAGTTACATTAAATGAAAACCACCAAATATATTAAATTTGGTATATCTGAGTTATAAACTAAAAACTTCCAACATGGAACACTATTCTTTTTCCTTTTTTTCGAGGAAACAAAACACTATTTTGTGCCATGGTAGAAGTAAAATTGACTGAATATGTTGAATTAACAGTATACAACTTCTTACCACAAGATGCTATCATGGGAAGTTCTGGATGTCTCGCTATAGATCTGATGCTTCCAGAGCACTTACCAATAAAGCATCCGATCAGTTTTCTTGAAACAAGGAAATCGACTGCCATCTAGTCAACATCAAGAGTTAGTTCTAAATATTAGTAACCCTGAATCACTTGAATCACCAGGGGCCAATTCATCATTGATAGAAGCTAATTATTAATTGTCTAACAGGTGATACAAATGTGAAACCATTAAAAGAAAACTCAGATATTTCAAAATCATAAGCATCAGAATAACGGTAAATACTACAATTCAAAAAACTAAAATGAATGGTACTACCCATTACCCCATACTTTAACGACACTAGGAATTTGAATTGTTAAATAAGATTTTTCAGCTATAAGCATGTCCTAGCTTCAAGCTCACATTGGAAAAATCTACCCAGTTAATTAGATGAAATATTATTACTTGAACTGAGTTAATAACAGAAAATATAAGTTCCAAGTGAGTCAAGCTAGTTCCGTCTCTGATAATGAGCTCAATTCATTAACATTCTTTGGACCAAATCCTTAATCCAAGAGCACAGGTCACCAAAAATGTAAACATAAAGCATGGACTTCTCAGAAATGACAGAAAGCATTAATGCACAAAAAACAGGAGGATGACTACTTACCGCACATAGTTAAGAATAGTTGAGCCAGTTCATTGACAATGAAAAGAAATTAGAACATCATGTAATCAACTGAGAAAACTATGTAATATAGGAGTTAGCATAATTTCCTTTATGCATACCATACCTGCAACACATGTCACATTCAAACCTTTAGTTTCCTTGTTGGAAGTGACTATTCCTGGTTCTATATCCTTAATTCATGTTGAGTCTTAAACTTTTTTTACGATTTCATAAAGGCCTTCAACATCAGCTGATTACTTCTAAAATTGCTTATGATGTAGCCACATATATTGTCTGACATAAAACTGTTTGAAAGAACTTTCTGTTCTACTGAAAGTTTCAACTCCAACAATTTGACCATAAAGGAATAACAAGTTGAGGTTCATCGGACAGCCCAAAAACTAAAAAGTTTTTATCGATGAAATAAAATAAGAAACCGTGATAATTTTGTCCATTATGGTAATAGGACTTAGTTTATTATGGGAGTAGGAACAAGTAGCTAGACATATGATAAATGTCTATAAGAATCAAAAAGTCTTAGATATGAGATGATAACTAAACGGCAATCAGAGAAAGGATCTGATCAAGAAATTATATCCAATCAAGAAATTATATCCACAAAAAAAGAAAACAAAAGAGAAATAAACAAAACAACTAAATATAATTAACAATGTAGTTGTATAGTGACCTTGTAGAACTATGACTTTCACTAGTTCTCATACATGAAATTTCAGAATCATGAGATTATGATCATAAAAAACAACAAACTAAAGAGGATGAATGAATCGGGTAAATAAAATTAAAGCATAGCCGCATAGTGTACGTGTAGAACTATGTCTTTTACCTGTTCTCATATCAAATGAAGCAAGATCCCCAAAACCATTGCCTACATAGACTGTATAGCCATCTAGATCTTCACAAGCTGCTTTAATTGGAGATTCTCTAAAGTCGACTGAAATTACAGGTCTCCTCTGTGCTGAAGTATCATAAAGACGAATCTATCACAAGATATAATTTTTAACAAATAAGAGAATAATAACATACTGATCATTAGAATCTCATGCGGACTGAGTAATTAGTTTACATCATTTTCTCAACTTCTAAAGCAATGGGTCAAAAACTATTAACCACATACAAAAGATTCATTAATCAGGATAGACCATATGGTCAAGAATATTTCAACATTAATCAATAAACAGAAGAAAACTGTTTATTAACTACAAGTTGGTTAACACTCCAAATGTGCAAGCAGTATTTGTAAAAAAGTTTGGTCAGGCACTGTTATCATAAAATCAAACTTAAGGCTTTCACATGTATCCTCGATCTCATGGCAACAATTGCAAAAGTTGTCGAAAGACTTACAATAAAAGTTATACTCCCAACTATTAGCATTTTTTAGCTTGTAAGCTACAACTAGTAAACATATTTCATAGTGCCATACCTGATGATTGATCGTGCCAGCCACAACTTTTCTATGGTCATCTTCACTCAGAAAAGTTGCAGCAGTAAACCAAGTTGGAGAGAATATACCAAGTCTATTAGAAGGAGGCTACAAAAGACAAAGAGCAAACCGATAGAATCTTCATAATCAAAATACAAATAGACCAGAAACTCTCATTAAATTGCACTAATAAGAATGAAGTGACTCACAGATTTTGCACTCCAGATCTTACTGCATTTTCCAAGATCCCACATGTTCAATTCAATGCCATTCCTGAGAGAAAAGAAAACACAAATTAAAGTACTAGGCCAAAATTAGGCAATATAACAACCTTTCAAATTTTTATTAAAGAGGCTGTCACCCATGAATATAATTGCAACAAACTCATATACATTTCTTTAACAGCTTACGGAAACTTACCCTCCAAATAAGGCATAATTCTCACTTTTATCCACTGAAGAACATATTATTTTACCAGAAGAGCATACATTCCATGTAATATGAGAAGCAGTAGTTGAGTTTTCTGGCGCATCACCGACGGGAATGGACCTCAAGCAAGCATTACCCTTTTCCAGACAGGTAAGTAATGAAACTGACCTGAAAAACATAAGGATTGAATGAATATAAGAATGTGCATGCAATTCGAGATCACAACTAAAGTTTGTAAGTAACAGTACCACCATGAACTAAATTTTACTCGATAGATGTACAGAATTTCCATTCTTGCATACAGATGCATGCATATGCAAAATCATTGTGAATATACGTCAGCTAGTTCTCCTCTCTTCTAGTTCTAATACAACTTTCTTTGTCCACAAAGCTTTGCTCTTGAATCACTAGATAAACCTTCGTATTAAGTTTCACTATCTATATACATTGGAACCTTGGGATGTCAAATACAGGAGTAAGTGCTGAAAGCAAGAATAATCTATCTGAACTTTTTTATTCAATGTCCTGCAGATACATATGCCTGCAGCAGTCTTTTAAACATGATAGTGTCATAGGTTTGACCCCCTAAATGCAAATTGGGCAGGTGCTAAAATTTTAATTCAACCATCTGTGATACTCTTTCACATGAACAAGTTTCTACAGAATATATCTTAGGTACAGCAGATTGGTAAAATGTTCGGATACAAGTTCAAAAAAATGCTTCATCTGCTATGAGCTATGAACTATGGCATTTATTTATGTTACCTTGATGGAACATCGATTCCTTTAGTTTTGAAGAGATGCAATCCAACAACATGATCATCATTAAGAGAGCCATCCAGTGATAAGGGTTGATCGATCTTAGTGATGCCCAAAGCCTCTCCATTAATAGGATTTAGACACTCAACCTGGAATTCATAGAATATCCCATGTTTCAACAACCTAGAAAAAGAGGGTTTTCTCTTGTTTCATATATGATAACTTACCGAACCATTCTTGCGAGCAACAGCCAAAAGCTGCAAAGAATAGCAAACAATTTACAAGTGTCATGTCTAGAAGGTAGAAGAATATTTTACACGTCGAACTGTTATGAGATTAAAGATATAATTATACTAGAGTAACATATAAGAATTTCCTAACAAAGGAAAGAAAGGTGGAAACACATCTTTAGTGATTACATGCCAATCCAAGAATGCGAAATAGAATGTGACATTATAGTCAACAGAATTCGCAAATCCAAAACAGGGTTCCAATGAATTATAAAACTTCCTTATAGGAATTGATCCTAGATCTCAAACTAATCGTGAATAATCACATTAAAGTTTGTATAATACTTAGGAATGCTTGTCCACCGTAATCAAACTCTAAAATCTTTGAACATACACTTTTCTTTTGTAATGTTAAACCACCATATCTCCATTGATCATCCAAATTAAACTTTCAAGCTGGAAAGTGAAGGCACAAAATAGGTTTCTGCTTCTTTAAGAAAGAAGAACATAACATGAATATTAGCTTCAAACTAGAGAAGCTTTCATTAATATTCAAGAGAAACTAATAAGATCGATTTCTGGTTTACTTCAAAACTACCAAGAAGCCATGAAGATCCAAAAGGAGACTAACATAAGCTTTGATTTGATTGTTTACCTCCCATTAAGTAGTTAAGATTGTCATAGCATTCATTTATGTATAATAACTCAAATCCAACAAAGAATGTGATAACAAACCGGATCAGTTTTGTGATCAGAATAAGAAGCAGCAAGGACACAAGATGAAGCATTTGGCTGCCCCCATGTTTCTACCACCTTTGGAATTCCAGTCTTTCCATGAGCTTCGACAACTGAAAACTCATTGCAATATCACATCATGAGTTGTAATTAAGAAATGCATGCCATGTAGACCATTCAAGAAAGAGTAATGTTTAAGCAGGCGGCGCCTGGGCGCTCGCCCGAGCCCAGGCGTGGGCGCTTCGGGCGAGCGCCTGGGTAAATCAAGGCGACCGAACCAGAATTTAGGTCTGGTTCGGTTCTGATTCGGTTGTTAGTTGGTTCAATCGAACCAACTAAACCGATATAACCCCAACCCTAACCCTTACCCAACCCTAACCTCCTGCCGCAGCCGCTGCCGTTGCCGATCCCGATCCCGATCGCGATCTCGCTGCTCGTCGCTCCTGCTCCCGCTGCCGCTGCTCGCCGCTGTCGCTGCTCGCGCCTCCCGCGAGCCTTCCCGCTGCTCGCGCCTCCCTCGAGCCCTCCCGCAGCTCGCGCCTCCCGCGAGCCCTCTCGCTGCTCGCGCCTCCTACGAGCCCTCCCGCGAGCCTTCCCGCTGCTCGCGCCTCCCTCGAGCCCTCCCGCTGCTCGCGCCTCCCGCGAGCCCTCCCACTGCTCGTGCCTTCTGCTCCTTTTCCCTTTCCCGCTGCCGCCGCTCGCCGCTGCTGTGCCGCCGCTCGCCGCTGCTGTGCCGCCGCTCGCCACTGCTGCTGCCGCCGCTTGCCGCTGCTTCCTCGTTTCTCCATCAGGCTTAGTATATAGTATACTCTTAATATTAAGTTTATTTGAATTTTGAAATGATTAATTTTCTGTTAATAGATTAATAATATATTATTTTGATTTTAATGTTGTTAATTTTTATTTATTTGAAATTATTAATTATATTATATATTTTTATATTTTAGCGTCTCGCTTCGCTCGGGCGAGCGCCTGGGCGAGCGCCTAGCGCCTCGGGCGTTTGTGGACCTTGGCGCCTTTTGGCACCTAGCGTTTTTTAAATCACTGGGCAGTCATATGGTGTTTTGTTTGTCTTCAAGTTCCTTAGATTAATTGATAGTGGACATGTCACTCGAATCCCAGTCAAATGTCATACTAATCTTAAATTAAGAATTTACCCTTAGCA
Source organism: Musa acuminata AAA Group (assembly GCF_036884655.1). Taxonomy (NCBI): domain Eukaryota; kingdom Viridiplantae; phylum Streptophyta; class Magnoliopsida; order Zingiberales; family Musaceae; genus Musa; species Musa acuminata. The sequence continues at coordinate 550,147 of NW_027020660.1, forward strand.
TCACCCAATTTCTTCGAGAAAGAAAAACAAATTAGTCGATAACATAATGCTGTTGGATTTGGTAATTATCGATGAGTTTTGTTGATCATCCAAGCATTTAACAACTGTATCAATCATCGAGTGGACATGTCACCCGAATCCCAATCTAATGTAATACTGATCTTAAATTAAGAATTTACCCTTAGCATTACCCAATTTCTTCGAGAAAGAATAATAAATTAGTCGATAACATAAAGCTGTTGGATTTAGTAATTATCGATGAGTTTTGTTGATCATCCAAGCATGTAACTGTATCAACCATCGAGTGGACATGTCACCCGAATCGTCGATGAGCTTTGTTGATCATCCAAGCATTTAACTGTATCAGTCATCGAGTCCAGCAGATACTCTATCGATGTAAGGCCAGATGATGGGGATAACAATAGAATTTACAGAAAGGACGATGTAAATAAGCGAAGGATGTCACAACCGGGGGCATGGGTGAGCGAGCGAAGACGAATCAACAGCACCCGTAAGATTGGTTGTGAGAGAAAGATCAGTATTGCTGGCTATGGAAGGTGCCGAGAAACTCGATTGACGATTCTCAACACTATATCGTCGGCGACAATATCGAAAACAGAGCGACGAGTTCAAATCGGAAAGAATCGACACATGAAGCTCACTTTTAGGAGAGATCTAGAACATGTACTGGATCTTGACAAGAGGGGAGAACGTAGGAGTCCGCTAGGTCAGAGATCGACAACTCGATTTGGCTGGTCTCAGGAGACGTCCGACCAGGGCGATCTACGCTCGCTCGGCGCCGTTTAATCGGTGGCATAAAAAATAACGAAAGGATGGTCATGGTTCTCGACTACGGGTGGGCTGACGGGTGCATTATCCTTTTTGGTTTACCCCGCTTAAAAAACATCGTCGAGTCGGGTTTAAAATAAATTGATCTCGATCCAAATTTTATCGCTCGGTTCGGGTTATACCTAGTCTCGGTAACGGTGGAAAATAAATATTAACTCTTTTCCTCTCTTTTTTAGTTTTTTATTTTTTTTTATAAAAAAAATAATTTTTATGATAACGAAATTATCACTTATCATTAAGATAATATCGTATAATTAATTGAAACAATTCGATAAGGAAGATAAAATCTGATAATTATTTATAATCGATTGATATGAAACATTACAATCGATCATCGTCCAACTTATATTATCGTATAGAGGTTAGCATAGAAAGACGGTTCAAGCTTAGCTTCCCTGTCACTCATAAACATAAAATATCAATGGGGGACGTTAGGATAATTGTAAGCTATATTCTATATAAAGAAACATAGAAAACTGAAAGAATAAAAGAATTGATGGTTATGGTTCTCAACTACGGGAGGGCTGACTGGTGCACTATCCTTTTTTGTTTGGCCCGCTTACAATTGGCATCGTCGAGTCGGGCTTAAAATCAATTGATCTCGATCCAAATTCTAACGCTCGGTTCGGGTTATGCCCGGTCTCGGTAACGGTAGAAAATAGATATTAACTCTTTTCCTCTCTTTTTCAATTTTTTATTTTGTTTTATAAAAAAAATATTTTTTATTATAACGAATTTATCATTTACCATTAAGATAATATCATATAATTAATTGAAACGAGTCGATAGGGAAAATAAAATCTGATAATTAATTATAATCAATTGATATGAAACATTAGAGTCGATCACCGTACAACATATATTATCTTGTAGAGATTAGCATATAAAGACGATTTAAGTTTAGCTCCTCTCTCACTCATATGCATAAAATATCAACGGGGGACGTCAGGGTAATTGCAATCTATATTCTTTATAAAGCGGATCGAGATCAATTGATTTCAAGCCCAACTCGACGATGCCAATTGTGAGCGGGCCAAACCAAAAAGGATAGTGCACCCGTCAGCCCTCCCGTAGTCGAGAACCCTAACCATCTTTTCTTTTTTTCTTTCAGTCTTCTGTGTTTCTTTATAAAGAATATAGCTTGCAATTATCCTAACGTTCCCCATTTATATTTTATGCATATGAGTGACAGGGGAGCTAAGCTTGAACCGTCTTTCTATGCTAACATCTACACGATAATATATGTTGGACGGTGATCGACTCTAATATTTCATATCAATCGATTATAATTAATTATCTGATTTTATTTTCCCTATCGACTTATTTCAATTAATTATACGATATTATCTTAATGATAAATGATAATTTTGTTATAATAAAAAATATTTTTTTTATAAAATAAAATAAAAAACTAAAAAAGAGAGGAAAATAGTTAATATTTATTTTCCATCGTTACCGAGACTAGGTATAACCCGAACCGAGCGATAAAATTTGGATCGAGATCAATTTATTTTAAACCCGACTCGACGATGTTTGTAAGCGAGCCAAACCAAAAAGGATAATGCACCCGTCAGCCCTCCCGTAGTCGAGAACCCTGACCATCCTTTCTTTATTTTTTTTGCCACCGGTTAAGTGGCGTCGAGCGAGCGTAGATCGCCCTGGCCGGACGCCTCCTGAGATCAGCCAAATCGAGTTGTCGATCTCTGACCTAGCAGACTCGTACGTTCTCCCCTCTTGCAAGATCCGGTACATGTTCTATATCCCTCCTAAAAGTGAGCTTCATGTGTCGATTCTTTCCGATTTGAACTCGTCGCTCTGTTTTCGGTATGGTCGCCGGCGATATGGTGTCGAGAATCGTCAATCGGGTTTCTCGGCACCTTCCATAGCCAGCAATATTGATCTTTCTCTCATAACCAATCTTACGGGTGTTGTTGATTCGTCTTCGCTCGCTCAGCGTCACCTATGCCCCCGGTTGTGACATCCTTCGCTTATTTGCATCGTCCTTTCTGTAAATTCTATTGTTATCCCCATCATCTGGTCTTACATCGATAGAGCACCAGGCTTGGTCAGGTATCTGCTGGACTCGATGGCTGATACAGTTACATGCTTGGATGATCAACAAAGCTCATCGACGATTCGGGTGACATGTCCACTCGATGGTTGATACAGTTACATGCTTGGATGATCAACAAAGCTTATCGATAATTACCAAATCTAACAGCTTTATGTTATCGACTAATTTGTTATTCTTTCTCGAAAAAATTGGGTGATGCTAAGGATAAATTCTTAAGTTAAGATCAGTATGACATTAAACTGAGATTCGGGTGATATGTCCACTCGATGGTTGATACAGTTGTTACATGCTTGGATGATCAACAAAGCTCATCGATAATTACCAAATCCAACAGCATTATGTTATCGATTAATTTGTTTTTCTTTCTCGAAGAAATTGGGTGATGCTGAGGGTACATTCTTAATTTAAGATCATTATGACATTAGACTGGGATTCGGGTGACATGTCCACTATCAATTAATCTAAGGAACTTGAAGACAAACAAAACACCATATGATAGCCTAGTAGTTGGATCAACATAATGCGTCGATCAAGATGGGATGTTTACCAGACGATTACTATTAGTAAGCTGCTAAATGAGATAGAGGCTCCATTATGTCGAGATTCGAAAGAGGAGTTGGCTCCTGACTTCTGAAAGAATAGCTGTTTAGCATGACAGGATACCGATATTGTGGCTCTAAGGAACATGAAAAAATATGTTGAAGCTAGTTTAGATGTATACACAGTGTGATTATATAAAAGATCTTTTGTCTTTTTTTGTTTTCTCCTTCCCATCAAGTATGTTTGAAACTCGTAATTTTTGGGACATTGATTGATCTTTTTCTACCTACTTCTCTTTGGAGATTCCACAGCACAAGATTTTGCAGCCCCTACACCTTAATTGCTTTGTTATTCTTGTGTGTTCTATTGATCGGTTAATTGTTTTGCTTTTACTTACTGGTGAAATTTATAATTTCGGTGAAGTTTTGAGGAGCCAAAAGGTTTCAAGAAGATGCCACGAACAAGTGCATTGGAGTGCCCTGGATGCCCACCTTTGAGAGCCTTGACGACTGACGTGCTCGGTCTTGTAAAAGGTGGTTGTTATTGCTTAAACATTACTCTTTCTTGAATGGTCTACATGGCATGCATTTCTTAATTACAACTCATGATGTGATATTGCAATGAGTTTTCAGTTGTCGAAGCTCATGGAAAGACTGGAATTCCAAAGGTGGTAGAAACATGGGGGCAGCCAAATGCTTCATCTTGTGTCCTTGCTGCTTCTTATTCTGATCACAAAACTGATCCGGTTTGTTATCACATTCTTTGTTGGATTTGAGTTATTATACATAAATGGATGCTATGACAATCTTAACTACTTAATGGGAGGTAAACAATCAAATCAAAGCTTATGTTAGTCTCCTTTTGGATCTTCATGGCTTCTTGGTAGTTTTGAAGTAAACCAGAAATCGATCTTATTAGTTTCTCTTGAATATTAATGAAAGCTTCACTAGTTTGAAGCTAATATTCATGTTATGTTCTTCTTTCTTAAAGAAGCAGAAACCTATTTTGTGCCTTCACTTTCCAGCTTGAAAGTTTAATTTGGATGATCAATGGAGATATGGTGGTTTAACATTACAAAAGAAAAGTGTATGTTCAAAGATTTTAGAGTTTGATTACGGTGGACAAGCATTCCTAAGTATTATACAAACTTTAATGTGATTATTCACGATTAGTTTGAGATCTAGGATCAATTCCTATAAGGAAGTTTTATAATTCATTGGAACCCTGTTTTGGATTTGCGAATTCTGTTGACTATAATGTCACATTCTATTTCACATTCTTGGATTGGCATGTAATCACTAAAGATGTGTTTCCACCTTTCTTTCCTTTGTTTGGAAATTCTTATATGTTACTCTAGTATAATTATATCTTTAATCTCATAACAGTTCGACGTGTAAAATATTCTTCTACCTTCTAGACATGACACTTGTTAATTGTTTGCTGTTCTTTGCAGCTTTTGGCTGTTGCTCGCAAGAATGGTTTGGTAAGTTATCATATATGAAACAAGAGAAAACCCTCTTTTTCTAGGTTGTTGAAACATGGGATATTCTATGAATTCCAGGTTGAGTGTCTAAATCCTATTAATGGAGAGGCTTTGGGCATCACTAAGATCGATCAACCCTTATCACTGGATGGCTCTCTTAATGATGATCATGTTGTTGGATTGCATCTCTTCAAAACTAAAGGAATCGATGTTCCATCAAGGTAACATAAATAAATGCCATAGTTCATAGCTCATAGCAGATGTAGCATTTTTTTGAACTTGTATCCGAACATTTTACCAATCTGCTGTACCTAAGATATATTCTGTAGAAACTTGTTCATGTGAAAGAATATCACAGATGGTTGAATTAAAATTTTAGCACCTGCCCAATTGGCATTTAGAGGGTCAAACCTATGACACTATCATGTTTAAAAGACTGCTGCAGGCATATGTATCTGCAGGACATTGAATAAAAAAGTTCAGATAGATTATTCTTGCTTTCAGCACTTACTCCTGTATTTGACATCCCAAGGTTCCAATGTATATAGATAGTGAAACTTAATACGAAGGTTTATCTAGTGATTCAAGAGCAAAGCTTTGTGGACAAAGAAAGTTGTATTAGAACTAGAAGAGAGGAGAACTAGCTGACGTATATTCACAATGATTTTGCATATGCATGCATCTGTATGCAAGAATGGAAATTCTGTACATCTATCGAGTAAAATTTAGTTCATGGTGGTACTGTTACTTACAAACTTTAGTTGTGATCTCGAATTGCATGCACATTCTTATATTCATTCAATCCTTATGTTTTTCAGGTCAGTTTCATTACTTACCTGTCTGGAAAAGGGTAATGCTTGCTTGAGGTCCATTCCCGTCGGTGATGCGCCAGAAAACTCAACTACTGCTTCTCATATTACATGGAATGTATGCTCTTCTGGTAAAATAATATGTTCTTCAGTGGATAAAAGTGAGAATTATGCCTTATTTGGAGGGTAAGTTTCCGTAAGCTGTTAAAGAAATGTATATGAGTTTGTTGCAATTATATTCATGGGTGACAGCCTCTTTAATAAAAATTTGAAAGGTTGTTATATTGCCTAATTTTGGCCTAGTACTTTAATTTGTGTTTTCTTTTCTCTCAGGAATGGCATTGAATTGAACATGTGGGATCTTGGAAAATGCAGTAAGATCTGGAGTGCAAAATCTGTGAGTCACTTCATTCTTATTAGTGCAATTTAATGAGAGTTTCTGGTCTATTTGTATTTTGATTATGAAGATTCTATCGGTTTGCTCTTTGTCTTTTGTAGCCTCCTAATAGACTTGGTATATTCTCTCCAACTTGGTTTACTGCTGCAACTTTTCTGAGTGAAGATGACCATAGAAAAGTTGTGGCTGGCACGATCAATCATCAGGTATGGCACTATGAAATATGTTTACTAGTTGTAGCTTACAAGCTAAAAAATGCTAATAGTTGGGAGTATAACTTTTATTGTAAGTCTTTCGACAACTTTTGCAATTGTTGCCATGAGATCGAGGATACATTTGAAAGTCTTAAGTTTGATTTTATGATAACAGTGCCTGACCAAACTTTTTTACAAATACTGCTTGCACATTTGGAGTGTTAACCAACTTGTAGTTAATAAACAGTTTTCTTCTGTTTATTGATTAATGTTGAAATATTCTTGACCATATGGTCTATCCTGGTTAATGAATCTTTTGTATATGGTTAATAGTTCTTGACCCATTGCTTTAGAAGTTGAGAAAATGATGTAAACTAATTACTCAGTCCGCATGAGATTTTAATGACCAGTATGCTGTTATTCTCTTATTTGTTAAAAATTATATCTTGTGATAGGTTCGTCTTTATGACACTTCAGCACAGAGGAGACCTATAATTTCAGTCGACTTTAGAGAATCTCCAATTAAAGCAGTTTGTGAAGATCTAGATGGCTATACAGTCTATGTAGGCAATGGTTCTGGGGATCTTGCTTCATTTGATATGAGAACAGGTAAAAGTCATAGTTCTAAATGTACACCATGCGGCTATGCTTTAATTTTATTTACCTGATTCATTCATCCTCTTTAGTTTGTTGTTTTTTATGATCATAATCTCATGATTCTGAAATTTAATGTATGAGAACTAGTGAAAGTCATAGTTCTACAAGGTCACTGTGCAACTACATTGTTAATTATATTTAGCTGTTTTGTTTATTTCTCTTTTGTTTTCTTTTTTTGTGGATATAATTTCTTGATTGGATATAATTTCTTGATCAGATCCTTTCTCTGATTGTCGTTTAGTTATCATCTCATATCTAAGACTCTTTGATTCTTATAGACATTTATCAGATGTCTAGCTACTTGTTCCTACTCCCATAATAAATTAAGTCCTATTACCATAATGGACAAAATTATCACGGTTTCTTATTTTATTTCATCGATAAAACCTTTTTAGTTTTTGGGCTGTCCGATGAACCTCAACTTGTTATTCCTTTATGGTCAAATTGTTGGAGTTAAAACTTTCAGTAGAACAGAAAATTCTTTCAAACAGTTTTATGTCAGACAATATATGTGGCTACATCATAAGCAATTTTAGAAGCAATCAGCTGATGTTGAAGGCCTTTATGAAATCGTAAAAAAAGTTTAAGACTCAACATGAATTAAGAATATTGAACCAGGAATAGTCAGTTCCAACAAGGAAACTAAAGGTTTGAATGTGACATGTGTTGCAGGTATGGTATGCAAAAAGGAAATTATGCTAACTTCTATATTACATAGTTTTCTCAGTTGATTACATGATGTTCTAATTTCTTTTCATTGTCAATGAACTGGCTCAACTATTCTTAACTATGTGCGGTATAGTCATCCTCCTGGTTTTTGTGCAGTAATGCTTTCTGTCATTTCTGAGAAGTTCATGCTTTATGTTTACATTTTTGGTGACCTGTGCTCTTGGATTAAGGATTTGGTCCAAAGAATGTTAATGAAGTGAGCTCATTATCAGAGACGGAACTAGCTTGACTCACTTGGAACTTTTATTTTCTGTTATTAACTTAGTTCAAGTAATAATATTTCATCTAATTAACTGAGTAGATTTTTCCAATGTGAGCTTGAAGCTAGGACATGCTTATAGCTGAAAAATTTTATTTAACAATTCAAATTCCTAGTGTTGTTAAAATATTGGGTAGTACCATTCATTTTAGTTTTTTGAATTGTAGTATTTACCGTTATTCTGATGCTTATTATTTTGAAATATCTGAGTTTTCTTGTAATGGTTTCACATTTGTATCACCTGTTAGACAGTTAATAATTAGCTTCTATCAATGATGAATTGGCCCCTGGTGATTCAAGTGATTCAGGGTTACTAATATTTAGAACTAACTCCTGATGTTGACTAGATGGCAGTCGATTTCCTTGTTTTCAGGAAAACTGATGGGATGCTTTATTGGTAAGTGCTCTGGAAGCATCAGATCTATAGCGAGACATCCAGAACTTCCCGTGATAGCATCTTGTGGTAAGAAGTTGTATACTGTTAATTCAACATATTCAGTCAACTTTACTTCTACCATGGCACAAAATAGTGTTTTGTTTCCTCGAAAAAAAGGAAAGAGAATAGTGTTCCATGTTGGAAGTTTTTAGTTTATAACTCAGATATACCAAATTTAATATATTTGGTGGTTTTCATTTAATGTAACTTTTCAAGCTTTCTATTGTTCTTTGATTTGTTGAGTAACGATCCTCCATGGATTATCAGCCATTTTTGGATTTTATCCTTTAAAAATTCTCATTGCTTCATTTCAAGAGAAATTACTGGGTGCATACTGTTTCATCTTGAAGGTCAATGTTTGACATACTTTTCATGGTTTATTGGGAGTTATTTTACAATCAACTTTGTTAAAGATAAACATCCTTTTGTTTGTGTTTCTAATGAAAACCAGAGTGTTATGTCTAACATACGGCCCTCATCCTGCTCATCTTCGACTCGGGTTTATAAATTTATTATCATCCCTGACCCACACAAAAATTTAATGGTACTAGCTGTCTTACCACTACATGAATTTCCTACGAGAATACATGTATTATTATTGGCATATGCTTCAGTTATATTTGCAAGATAGTTGGGGGTTCATTTTTTCCATTGGGGTGAGATGGGATGGTGCAGGCAGGCTTGGGGTTGGGTTAGGTGATATCTGTCCTTGTCTTGGACCTAAATCGGTTTTGGAAAATTGTACCCCAATTCAACCGTGATTATGCCTGTTTTCCTGTCAAATCTGTTCAAACCCGACCCAGTTGAATTGGATTGAGCCAAGTCCCCTGACCTTGCCTCATCTTTGACTCGGGTTCATAAACTTAGTACCATCTCCGACCCAACAAAGATTGATGTAACTGTTATCTCATAGCTTATGAATACATTTTTTACTATTGATATATTCTTTAATTATATTAACAAGATAGTAGGGAAATTACTTATATGAAATTGCTGGGGTTTTTTTCTGGTGCGGTCGGATACGTGGAGAAAGGATGGGGGAGGCTTGAGATGGGGATGGGGATAGGTGATATTGTTCTTGTCCTGGTCCTGATTAGTTTTGAACAATTATAACCCAACCCTGGGTCCGACATCGACCTTGACCCAATCCCCAATTTGATTGGATTAGCCATTGGGGCAGTACACCACAAGCCTAGTGTGAAATTCTCATTTCTAGCTATGTCATGTTGACAGATTTTATTGAAGAAAATATCTCAATGGTAGCAGTAAGCATCATCAAGTTTTAGGTAGTTCCCACCTCATTAGACTCGGCATCAGATGGACATCATTTGTAATATTTGGATGTGTTGTTTTGGAAGTTCTCTTGTTGGTAATTTAAAAAGATGATACATTCTGAAAAGTGTACTGCCATACTTTGGGATACTTGTTTGTGGTGACGTGTACCTTGCAAATTCAAGTTTACTTTTTACTAAATGTTAACTATAATTTTGAACGTGGAAGACGTAAGAGAATCTTTTTCTCTTATTTTGTTGGTCCTAGAGCTTTGTCTGAAATTTCTTGTCATGTTTGAAACTGTAATATATATTCTTGCTATGAGTTTTTTTTGGTAAAACTATAGTTAAGCATGAAATATTTTTAATTTCATATGTCATGTCTTCACAAGTAATATGTCAAACTATGCTTTGGTGGAAGCCTTAGTTCTTTACTCGCCACATTATGCATTAGTGTTTTGGTCGTAGGTTTATAAGGTCATGCTTAATGATGATATTGGTTTATAGGATTGGACAGCTCTTTGCGTGTGTGGGATGCAAAGACGAGACAACTTCTATCTGCGGTATGCTATAACTACTATCAGTTCATAAATGGATCTTGCTTCAACAAAATTTTCAATATCCATTGGCTTACATATAATAGAACATTTTTAAAGAAGGGAATTTAAGTTTGGTGGTGCTTTGCAATTTAGTTCTTCCTCTTGGTTTAGATTCATGTTTCATGTAAAGCCCATTAATTTATAGGTTATACTGGGGTAACTGGATGCATATTGTAGAGGAATGCATAGGTTCAAGAACTTGTGCTTGCAAACAGTTCACATTTTCTTTTTGGTTTGTATAAACCTATCATTGAGTATATTTCTTTTTTTAATAGGTTTTCCTCAAGCAACATCTAACAAATGTGGTGATCGATTCACATTTCTCAGACGAAGGTATTACTTATTTAACAATTTGGATTTGACGCTACAAATTCACATTTACATGCTCTATGGCTCTATACAACTTGATACTTCGGTAGATTCACATTGGAAATGAATGTGATATTAGTACATATAACTTGATTGACCTATTTCAAATAACTAACATGGTTAACATCTCGTGTGTCTGTTTCTGCTCCATACAAATAATGGATTAGTAGGTCAACTAAGTCCTATCTAAAACATAGCTAACCTCCATACAAATAATGGATTAGTAGGTCAACTAGCTTTAGGGTTAACACCGTGAACATCATGTACACCATGATAATAGTGTACTTGAGTGAGATTTTGAGCCAGTTCTGTTGAGGACATCTCCATTTGGTTAGGGTAGACTGTGACTTCCTAATAATCCCACTTAGGCAAATGACCTGACAGGGATGCTGATAATGCATGGGCTTAGGCAATTTGGGTCACATGACAAGGCCCACTTGGTACAATTTGGATCACTTGTTATGATGAACGAAGCCCTAAATGCATACTAAATTTGAAATAAAACCCAATCAAAACATATTCCATGTGTTCAGATTTATATAGTTTGATAAAATATCAGGGTTTCAAGAGTATACATACCTGAGCAACAGCATGCCCATGTGTGCTAGTTACTAGTAATATCAGTCCATGGACTTCTTACATCATTGGCAATAAATTTACTGTATTACACTATTAACAGCAAATGATTTAGACAAGCCTTACCATCAGGACTCTTCTGGTTCCCAGTGGTCATGGGCATCTCATTAGTTATTGTTGAATCTTTAGTCATGGTACCTCCATTTAGGTTTGGTCAAGTATTCTACCACACAAAAAAATCTGGCTAGCCTATGAAGTATTTGTGTTTGGGTATCATGAAACACAGACAAATAGGCATGTTTTGTGGCAGTGCTTGTCAGCACAGTGATGTTGGAACAAATTGTACATGTAGATTGTTGGTAGCTTTTTACCTAAATCATGTTCTAGAATAGGTCGGTTTTCTTCTTTAATTAATGTTAGAAAATCTGTAAGGAACTCGTTCGTCATGTAAAACAATTTGATAATGTCTCAAAATTCTTGTTAAACAGGTTCCAATGGCAATACTTGTGATCAACAAGCTGATCTACAAGTATGCGATGATACTGAAACCGTAGATAATGATGAATTGCCAATCTCTAGCGGTAAGAAAGCATCTAAAAGGAAGAGAGTTGGTAAAGTCAAGTAGAAAAGAAAGACTGGGGACCAATACGATGATGAAACAAGTGAAGCCCATGTATTAAGTCAAGCTGAATCTGAAGACAATAGTGTCTTGCCACCCCTCAAACAGGAAAAATCATCAGATGAGCACAGCAAGAGGCTCAAGCAGAAAAAGAGCAAGAAGATTTTGCCATGAAGGAAGCATGCCGGCCATCAAGAAAGTTGTGGTGAAGGATGGGTGAGTCCGTGATAATTCCATAATTTGTGATGATCAGGACTGAGCCCACCACCACCCACCAGCTAGATGAGTCTTGCTAAACTTGCTCGAGATGTCCAATTCTTTGAGAATTTGCATCGCACAAAGATCTTAAAAATAGTGGTTTCGAAGGTAAAATTAATGAATTGCATTTCTCTGTGGTTACGGAGAATTGTGATAGTTATATGCAATTAGAATTTTGATTTGCATATGGGTTACAGAGGATTCTCCACGAGTCATTTGTAGGCAAAGTGATTGCTTGTGCACAAAAACCTGATTCACATAATGCCGAATTATATAACTTGCAGTCCACACGTCACCAATATTTACCCATGACGATAACAAAAGATCTGACCCGCAAATACAAAACAAGCCATTGAAGGGTAAGGACATTTTGTTAAGTATGAAAAGATACAGCATAATTACAGCTGCTACACAATGACCGGGTAGAGAAAATGATAGTTAGATAGATGCATCATCAAAACAACCAACAACAACAGTGGAATCGAGTGTAAAATTAGACTACATCACACGATTCAAGCTCGAATTAGAAACCCTTACATTTCAGTTGCCTAAGTTAGTCACCATCGCAAACGAATGTATGATGTTGGCCCTCGACCAAGACGGCTGCATCTAACCTTTCTCTTCAGCTGCATATAATACCACCACCATGGTGGATATGGAACTCTTAGTGTTCCATGAGAGCAGCATCAGTTTCAGATAATGGTGCTGCAGAAGAAAAGAAAAAGGTTGCCACAGTTAGCGGTGTAGTAATCAGGAACAAGAACTATGAGCAATGCACTCAGCCAACAGAGTGGACAGTGAAGACCAAAATCAACACCCACACTAGGCAGTTTGAAAAAAATAATACCAACACATGCCTGGAAATATTAACCATACCGAGCAAGTCCTCGTATGCATCTTGGAAGAATGATGATTCCAGTAACAATGGAGGTGAGAAAACTTGATCCAGAGTGTCGTTGACTTCAGGATGCATTCTTTGTATTTTTTCAGTGGATGGTTGGAACAGCCTGGCCAGGTTTTTGTTCTCCTTCAGTCCATTCAATCTATTTAACATATCTGGAATGAAGCTTTGCTGGCTATTGGCATTACAGGAAAGATCTGTCATGTTCATCGGGGCCTGAACTTCTGGTGGTGAGGAGAAAACCAGTTGTTGATTTCTCCAGTTGTAGTAATCAGGAACATCGTCGATTTCTTTCTGAAAAGCAGCATCTGTTGTTGATAGAGGTATAAAGAAGTGTTCAGAACCATCATCACTGCTTCTTTCCTGCAACAATTCTGAGTTGCTTGATGAGCTTGATAGTGCAGCTTCACGAACAGAACGACGAATGTTGTGAGCATAATAATCATCAGTCTCTGAAAAATTAAACCACATGGAATAGTGAATAGACAAGTAAAATTTGCTCATCTCTATTTATTATGTAAACAAAGTAGAAACTGGATAATAGCTGTTGGTCTTCAACATCTGAATATCGCCTCAAGTGGGTAATGGCTGAAGGCGCTGACCTTGTGCTTCACCATCTTCATCAATTGTAAATGGAGGTGAAACTGTTTTTGGGGCTGGCAAAGTTTCCTGATTGGTTTGACTACCTACAGGATGCTGCTTTGGTGCTTGGTGGCCTTTCCCCGATGAATTTGGAGTTAGATTGAATAAATGAGGGAGTTTCAAAGTTGGACTACCGGAGACTTTCTCAATCTGAGCAGAGGAGAATTTACAAGTCATCTCAGCAACTTCATCAGTCAACCTTTCCTGTTAATAAAATTTCAAATTCATTAGCAGTACATAGAGGCAAAAAGGGACAAATCTTAAAGATGACAAATTCTTGAACTAGAGGTGATTGACGAGTTGGGTCAGTCACGTTGAGATGGGTTATATTAGGGACATGTAAGGCTGATGTGAATCGAGCCAATTTTCTAGTGGGTTTAGATTTCTAAATGAGGATTGAGGAACCAAACTATATAGCTATATGGTCAGAGTGGTTGATCATATTTGGTTTTGCATGTCAGAAGGGGATTCAAGAAGATATAATTAAAACATTGCTATAAGCAAAATGTATGCTTGACCTTAACATAGCCAACCAGCCAACAGGTCAAGAGTTCTCGACCAGGCTCTGAACTATGTTCATGACAAGTTATCCTAAACAGTCTGGTGGGTTTGGTTTGACTTGGTGCATGTGATTAGCAATTGATGCCTCTACTTAAAGCAGCTGTTCTGTGCTGTAGATCTATGTTCCGTTACATTTAGTTAAGATATATCATAAATCTGGATACAGAGCAACCCTGCTTTTCCAAATAACTGCATCTTGAAAAGTAACTTGATATACAGTCATTTTCCTTTTAAGTTATAGAATTTTGTTAGCCAGCAGCATATACTTCAGCAAATCCACACTGGCCATTTTGGTGACCACCGGGATTCCTGGTGTGGAACCTTATATAATTAGTCCATGGTTGCTGTGGCACTTTAGTGCTCATTACTTTAGTTCACACAGATTATACTTGTTAAGTAATGTTTAATGCTTTAGTGATGAAAATTGTAAAATGTGGTAGTCATGCTGCATATTATGTTGCATATGGATATAGGGAAATTCATCCTCCGATGTTTCTAGAGTAGATACAGTAGCATTTCTATAATCCTAGTTTGCCTATTTGATGGGCATCTTGGAGTTGGATATACCTGATGAACACATTTCTTTAGAGCATCATTACCTCTATGGGAGTAATCAAGTTGTGGATTAGTTAGAATCAGATGCTGCTGGAACTATTAGTTATGTGTGGCATGAAGACACCCTAAGGCTTCTGTTAAATCTAAACTTGTGGATTCTTGTGGTTGCATTTTCTCAAGGAGAGGCAAGCAGTGTTTTGTTACAGAAAAGAAAACAAAAAATTAGGCAATTTTGTGTCAAGTTTCTTAGGAGAAATTTAAACCACATTTCAACAGGAAAATAACTTGCTGCACAACCACGTAATGGTATGTTCATGATCACGGTTGCCGTTTGTGACTATCAGTTTTCCCAGCTTGATTCGTCTCAATACCACAGTTTGATAATTTTTTGATGTATCAATGAAAATAACGTTTTAGCATTTGCAAGCTAATTAATGGTTGCAAGGACCAAAAGTAAGTTTTTTATATAGTGAAGTGGAAACTGTAAGAAAATTATATATTTATTTTGTAGGCAGCAAAATTTATCTATGATTTTCTATTCATTCAACTTCTGATGAATATCTTGACAATTAATGCAGATTTCTCTTTGAAAGTTGACATATTCTATAAATAGTTACCTTATCACCATAGTATTTTTCATGTCAATGTCTCAAATGTTATTTAATGCTGCCGTTTTTTTGGTGTCTGATAACATGTGTTTATTAAGAGAGCGACTTAATTCTTTATTTGTGCTTTTTTTCCTGTTTGTTTATTTTGCTGATTGCTTTTCAACCTTTGCTGCTAAAGGTGAAAGCTAATGAAGGGGAGGGCTCGGAACTGCTTCGTAGTGCATCTGACAGCAGTAGCAGTGGGCATGCGGAATCACTCGCTGCAACTCTTGCAGAACATCGCCAACATTTAGTTTGCATACAGGTCTAGTGATACCAGGATAACACTAATCATTTACGGGCTAGTCCTCCCTGTAAAATTTCAGACCTTTATCCCTTTACTTTTATGATAATCCTTTTACTAATTCATGGGCAATTCTATTTTTCACGGGGCCTGCTGCCTATTGTCTTCAAACAAAATGCTAACTGCATACATGAAACATAACAACTGTCAGATCAGCTTGTGCTACAAATGGGTTTTCTGGTTAGATGGACAAGTTTCGTAAGATTTACCTCGGATGTTGCAAGTAGAGGAACCCTGTATAGGCCAATGTCAGTTGTCTATGCTTTCCATGATAATGTTCTCCAAATGTAATCTTCTTTTATAGATTAACTTAAGCCAAAAGACAACGTGGTTCGAAGTGCTTTATGAATCGAGGTGCATGTGAATCAATTATATATGAGCTCTTGTATAAGTTGGAAATTTGCGATGTTGTATTATTTATTATAACCTTTAGAAATGTTAGTTTTTTTGCAGTTGTGTTAAACCCAGCTACAAAACCATGTGCTTGCTGTTAACCTTAGTGGGTTGCTTGCAAGTGCTGGGTAATAAGCTCTTGAAGAAAGATGGATATTCTTAAAGTACTTCATGGAATGTGAAAAAGGAAGAAAAAAAAGAAAGTCAAACCTTATATCCTTGTTGCTTTTTCGTTTTTCTACTTCCTTTGGTTTTAGACCTCGCACCGATAGTAATATAAAAATTAAAAACCTCGGCTTTGATTTCACGGATGTCTTTTGTCCTTTCCTAGGCACTGCAGTTTTGGTCATTTTAATTTGAGGAAAACAATTCTAAGACCATAGTGATGATGATATAGCAATGATGTGGAATCAGACAGGTAATGGGTTATGAAGATACAATCACATAAAATTGGGATTCTAAGTACTCCGCAAAGTCAGTATGTATTTGTGAGAAAAGGTCATCTAAGAAAGCAACCGTGCGCACAAACATACTTTTACTAGAAAAGCGTCATCTAAGAAAGCAACCGTGCGCACAAACATATTTTTACTAGAAAAGCTAGATAGTATCCAAAAGAGCCCAGCAATGATCAAAACTACATTCTGAAATGTAGATGTGAATCCATGCAAATCTTTTAGGTTCATTCGAATCAATCAATATTTATTACTAATTATTATTATTATTATTATTATTATTATTTTGTTAATCGTGATATTGAATTATATGTCCAGTTTTGTTTATCTTATTGGAGCTGCAATGCTCTTCAATGATTCTTCATATTTATGCATCCCATAGGCTCATCCGAATCAACCAAGTAATCGATCCGGTTGAACCAAGCCGAGGAGCCTCATCGAACCCGAATGTTTTCACAAATTCACATTCAGTTCACAATCACTGAGCTCAAACCCAAGCACGGCTCGATTAATTGTGTGGCCTGACGAATCCGTGCACAATCCGCTCATATCAGTACTCCAACCATCAGATGCCGACCTCACGGCTCAATTCCTATGATATAAAAGATCGTGCTGGCCGAGTCAAAACTCTGTGTCTCTGGAAGCCTCGGCACGGCGGAACCCTTGCGCTCGCTCGCTCGCTCGCTTTGAAGATTGCGACTTTATCGCGCAATCCTCGGCACGACGAAACCCTCGGCACGACGGTATCCGCATCTGGTCTTCCTTGCCCGTTGAGGTAAGTTTCCTTCTTCTAAACCCTAGCTAGTTTTCTGATACCTTTATCGCGCTTGAATTTTTTTTGTATTGTTTCTGTGAAGTGCGTTGGCCTTTGATTTGATGACAACTTGAGCTAGGGTTTTCGTTGTTTTCCATCATCTGATCAAAATCGCTCAATTAGGGAAGAAAGATCAAAATCGAAGACAAGAGGGAAGGAGAGATCAAGAAGGGTAAGAAAAAGATCGAACAAGAGGAGATCGCGAGGGGTTCTTGGAGGATGAGATGGCGTTGAAATTTCTGAACGAGAATGGATGGCACACCGGGAGCCTCCGGAACATCCTGTGCTTCAGGACTTTCTTGATAGGAACTGTCTGACTAGGCAATTAAAGATACTTTGATTAAATTTATTGTTGCCTCTACTCTCCACATTTGGAAAAAGTATTATTAAGTCTCCATATGCTTAAATATCTCATTCGGGATTGTGATATTTCTTTGATGCAACCTTTTATAAAGTTATTATTCAAGTCCATGACTATGACTGTATTCTGAAGCCCTGTTCAAGATGTAGAAAATTTGACGTTCAATTGATGCCTAACAACGACATCGTCATCACGCAATACGCCATATCTTTATACTCAATCATGATGATTCACAAAAAATAAAAATCATGATAAAAGTACATAATAATCCTAAAAATAGTGGATCTTGACAATGCCAATTGTAAGCGGGCCAAACCAAAAAAGATAGTGCACCCGTCAGCCCTCCCGTAGTCGAGAACCCTAACCATCCTTTTTTTTCTTCTTTCAGTCTTCTGTGTTTCTTTATAAAGAATATAGCTTGCAATTACCCTAACGTCCCCCATTGATATTTTATGCATATGAGTGACAGGGGAGCTAAACTTGAACCGTCTTTCTATGCTAACCTCTACACGATAATATATGTTGGACGGTGATCGACTATAATGTTTCATATCAATCGATTATAATTAATTATCAGATTTTATCTTCCCTATCGACTTGTTTTAATTAATTGTACGATATTATCTTAACGGTAAGTGATAATTTCGTTATTAAAAAAAATAATTTTTTTATAAAATAAAATAAAAAATCGAAAATGAGAGGAAATGAGTTAATGTCTATTTTCCACCGTTACCGAGACAAGGCATAACCCGAACCAAGCGATAGAATTTGGATCGAGATCAATTGATTTCAAGCCCGACTCGACGATGCCAATTGTAAGTGGGCCAAACAAATAAGGATAGTGCACCCGTCAGCCCTCCCGTAGTCGAGAACCCTAACCATCCTTTCTTTTCTTCTTTCGGTCTTCTGTGTTTCTTTATAAAGAATATACCTTGCAATTAACCTAACGTCCCCCATCGATATTTTATGCATATGGGTGACAGGGGAGCTAAGCTTGAACCGTCTTTCTATGCTAACCTCTACACGATAATATATGTTGAACGGTGATCGACTCTAATGTTTCATATCAATCGATCATAATTAATTATCAGATTTTATCTTCCCTAAAGACCTGTTTCAATTAATTGTACGATATTATCTTAATGGTAAGTGATAATTTCGTTATAATAAAAAATATTTTTTTATAAAACAAAATAAAAAACCGAAAAAGAGAGGAAATAAGTTAATGCCTATTTTCCACCGTTACCGAGACAGGGCATAAACCGAACCGAGCAATAGAATTTTGATCGAGATCAATTGATTTCAAGCCCGACTCGACGATGCCAATTGTAAGTGGGCCAAACCAAAAAGGATAGTGCACC
Organism: Musa acuminata AAA Group; assembly: GCF_036884655.1. Taxonomy (NCBI): domain Eukaryota; kingdom Viridiplantae; phylum Streptophyta; class Magnoliopsida; order Zingiberales; family Musaceae; genus Musa; species Musa acuminata. The sequence continues at coordinate 569,257 of NW_027020660.1, forward strand.
CGTCAGCCCTCCCGTAGTCGAGAACCCTAACCATTCTTTCTTTTCTTCTTTCAGTCTTCTGTGTTTCTTTATTAAGAATATAGCGTGCAATTATCCTAACGTCCCCTATCGATATTTTATACATATGGGTGACAAGAGAGCTAAGCTTGAACCGTCTTTCTATGCTAACCTCTACACGATAATATATGTTGGACGGTGATCGACTCTAATGTTTCATATCAATCGATTATAATTAATTATCAGATTTTATCTTCCCCGTCGACTCGTTTCAATTAATTATACGATATTATCTTAATGGTAAGTGATAATTTCATTATCATAAAAAATATTTTTTTTATAAATCAAAATAAAAAACTGAAAAAGAGAGGAAAAGAGTTAATGTCTATTTTCCACCGTTACCGAGACTGGGCATAACCCGAACCGAGTATTAGAATTTGGATCGAGATCAATTGATTTTAAACCCGACTCGACGATGTAAATTGTAAGCGGGCCAAACCAAAAATGATAGTGCACCCGTCAGCCCTCCCGTAGTCGAGAACCATAACCATGCTTTCTTTTCTCCTTTCAGTCTTCTGTGTTTTTTTATAAAGAATATAGCTTACAATTACCTTAACGTCCCCCATTGATATTTTATGCATATGGGTGACAGGGGAGCTAAGTTTGAACCGTCTTTATATGCTAATCTCTACACGATAATATATGTTGGACGGTGATCGACTCTAATGTTTCACATTAATCGATTATAAATAATTATCTGATTTTATCTTTTCTATCGACTTGTTTCAATTAATTGTATGATATTATGTTAATGATAAGTGATAATTTCGTTATCATAAAAAATATTGTTTTATAAAATAAAATAAAAAACTAAAAAAATAGAGGAAAAGAGTTAATGTTTATTTTCCACCGTTACCGAGACTGGGTATAAAATCGAGCGATAGAATTTGGATCGAGAACTCTGATCATCCTTTCTTTGTTTTTTATGTTACTGGTTAAGCGGCGCCGAGCGAGCGTAGATCGCCCTGGCCGGACGCCTCCTGAGACCAGCCAAATCGAGTTGTCGATCTCTGACCTAGCGGACTCCTACGTTCTCCCCTCTTATCAAGATCCGGTACATGTTCTAGATCCCTCCTAAAAGTGATCTTCATGTGTCGATTCTTTCCGATTTGAACTCGTCGCTCTGTTTTCGGTATGGTCGCCGGCGATATAGTGTCGAGAATCGTCAATCGGGTTTCTCGGCACCTTCCATAGCCAGCAATACTGATCTTTCTCTCACAACCAATCTTACGGGTGCTGTTGATTCGTCTTCGCTCGCTCAGCGTCACCCAGCTCAGCATCACCCATGCCTCCGGTTGTGACATCCTTCGCTTATTTGCATCATCTTTTCTGTAAATTCTATTGTTATCCCCATCATCTGGCCTTACATCGATAGAGCACCAAGCATGGTCAGGTATCTGCTGGACTCAATGGCTGATACAGTTATATGCTTGGATGATCAAAAAAGCTCATCGACGATTCGGGTGACATGTCCACTCGATGGTTGATACAGTTACATGCTTGGATGATCAACAAAGCTCATTGATAATTATCAAATCCAACAGCTTTATGTTATCGACTAATTTATTATTTTTTCTCGAAGAAATTGGGTGATGCTAAGGGTAAATTCTTAATTTAAGATCAGTATGACATTCGATTGGGATTCGAGTGACATGTCCACTCGATGGTTGATACAGTTGTTACATGCTTGGATGATCAACAAAGCTCATCGATAATTACCAAATCCACCAACTGTCTTCCAGCACTTTGGCACTGAACAGTTGTGCTTGATTGCACACTAAACCCATCTACCATGGTTGAAAAAATATTGTTTACTTCTTCAGTGAGATCTGAAATTGACATCTGTATTGCTGGAATGACTTCCTTTAGTTGATCAACAAGTCCCTGAATAGCAGGATAAGTTAATGTAAAGACACACACAAAATAAAAAACCAGAACACCGGGAGAAAAGGAAAAAAAAAATTCATGATTTTACACAAAAAGGAAATGCCCACAATGTGATTAGAACTATTGATATGTTTCCTAATCACAGTTGAGGCCTACACCACATACAAGAAAACGTGTCACATGGCCGAGAACCCAATATAGATGACATTGAAGGATTAATGTGAAGTTATGATTGAAAATATGGCAAAATACAGTTTTTTGAACAAAATTCAATTATGCTTTAAATAAATCCAACCAGATTGCTCACTTAAAATTCAGATAAGAACAAATCAATAATTATAAGAATCAAAATGCAAAAGGATTATCATAAAAGTAAAGGGATAAAGGTCTGAAATTTTACAGGGAGGACTAGCCCCTAAATGATTAGTGTTATCCCGGTATCACTAGACCTGTATGCTAACTAAATGTTGGCGATGTTCTGCAAGAGTTGCAGCTAGTGACTCCGCATGCCCACTGCTACTGCTGTCAGATGCACTACTAAGCAGTTCCGGGCCCTCCCCTTCATTAGCTTTCACCTTTAGCAGCAAAGGTTGAAAAGCAATCAGCAAAATAAACAAACAGGAAAAAAATCACAAATAAAGAATTAAGTCGCTCTCTTAATAAACACATGTTATCAGACACCCAAAAAAACCGCAGCATTAAATAACGTTTGAGACATTGACAGGAACAATACTATGGTGATAAGGTAACTAATTATAGAATATGTCAACTTTCAAAGAGAAATCTGCATTAATTGTCAAGATATTCATCAGAAGTTGAGTGAATATAAAATCATAGATAAATTTTGCTGCCTACAAAATAAATATAGAATTTTCTTACAGTTTCCACTTCACTATATAAAAAACTTACTTTTGGTCCTTGCAACCATTAATTAGCTTGCAAATGCTAAAACGTTATTTTCATTGATACATCAAAAAATTATCAAACTGTGGTATTGAGACGAGTCAAGCTGGGAAAACTGATACAGTCACAAACGGCAACCGTGATCATGAACATACCATTACGTGGGTGTGCAGCAAGTTATTTGCCTGTTGAAATGTGGTTTAAATTTCTCCTAAGAAACTTGACACAAAATTGCCTAATTTTTTGTTTTCTTTTCTGTAACAAAACACTGCTTGCCTCTCCTTGAGAAAATGCAACCACAAGAATCCACAAGTTTAGATTTAACAGAAGCCTTAGGGTGTCTTCATGCCACACATAACTAATAGTTCCAGCAGCATCTGATTCTAACTAATCCACAACTTGATTACTCCCATAGAGGTAATGATGCTCTAAAGAAATGTGTTCATCAGGTATATCCAACTCCAAGATGCCCATCAAATAGGCAAACTAGGATTATAGAAATGCTACTGTATCTACTCAAGAAACATCGGAGGATGAATTTCCCTATATCCATATGCAACATAATATGCAGCATGACTACCACATTTTACAATTTTCATCACTAAAGCATTAAACATTACTTAACCAGTATAATCTGTGTGAACTAAAGTAATGAGCACTTAAGTGCCACAGCAACCATGGACTAATTATATAAGGTTCCACACCAGGAATCCCGGTGGTCACCAATATGGCCAGTGTGGATTTGCTGAAGTATATGCTGCTGGCTAACAAAATTCTATAACTTAAAAGGAGAATGACTGTATATCAAGTTACTTTTCAAGATGCAGTTATTTGGAAAAGCAGGGTTGCTCTGTATCCAGATTTATGATATATCTTAACTAAATGTAACGGAACATAGATCTACAACACAGAACAGCTGCTTTAAGTAGAGGCATCAATTTCTAATCACATGCACCAAGTCAAACCAAACCCACCGGACTGTTTAGGATAACTTGTCATGAACATAGTTCAGAGCCTGGTCGAGAACTCTTGACCTGTTGGCTGGTTGGCTATATTAAGGTCAAGCATACGTTTTGCTTATAGCAATGTTTTAATTATATCTTCTTGAACCCCCTTCTGACATGCAAAACCAAATATGATCAACCACTCTGACCATATAGCTATATAGTTTGGTTCCTCAATCCTCATTTAGAAATCTAAACCCACTAGAAAATTGGCTCGATTCACATCAGCCTTACATGTCCCTACTATAACCCATCTCAGCGTGACTGACCCAACTCGTCAATCACCTCTAGTTCAAGAATTTGTCATCTTTAAGATTTGTCCCTTTTTGCCTCTATGTACTGCTAATGAATTTGAAATTTTATTAACAGGAAAGGTTGACTGATGAAGTTGCTGAGATGACTTGTAAATTCTCCTCTGCTCAGATTGAGAAAGTCTCCGGTAGTCCAACTTTGAAACTCCCTCATTTATTCAATCTAACTCCAAATTCATCGGGGAAAGGCAACCAAGCACCAAAGCAGCATCCTGTAGGTAGTCAAACCAATCAGGAAACTTTGCCAGCCCCAAAAACAGTTTCACCTCCATTTACAATTGATGAAGATGGTGAAGCACAAGGTCAGCGCCTTCAGCCATTACCCACTCGAGGCGATCTTCAGATGTTGAAGACCAACAGCTATTATCCAGTTTCTACTTTGTTTACATAATAAATAGAGATGAGCAAATTTTACTTGTCTATTCACTATTCCATGTGGTTTAATTTTTCAGAGACTGATGATTATTATGCTCACAACATTCGTCGTTCTGTTCGTGAAGCTGCACTATCAAGCTCATCAAGCAACTCAGAATTGTTGCAGGAAAGAAGCAGTGATGATGGTTCTGAACACTTCTTTATACCTCTATCAACAACAGATGCTGCTTCTCAGAAAGAAATCGACTATGTTCCTAACTGGAGAAATCAACAACTGGTTTTCTCCTCACCACCAGAAGATCAGGCCCCGATGAACATGACAGATCTTTCCTGTAATGCCAATAGCCAGCAAAGCTTCATTCCAGATATGTTAAATAGATTGAATGGACTGAAGGAGAACAAAAACCTGGCCAGGCTGTTCCAACCATCCACTGAAAAAATACAAAGAACGCATCCTGAAGCTAACAACACTCTGGATCAAGTTTTCTCACCTCCATTGTTACTGGAATCATCATTCTTCCAAGATGCATACGAGGACTTGCTTGGTATGGTTAATATTTCCAGGCATGTGTTGGTATATTTTTTCAAACTGCCTAGTGTGGGTGTTGATTTTGGTCTTCACTGTCCGCTCTGTTGGCTGAGTGCATTGCTCATAGTTCTTGTTCCTGATTACTACACCGCTAACTGTGGCAACCATTTTCTTTTCTTCTGCAGCACCATTATCTGAAACTGATGCTGCTCTCATGGAACACTAGAGTTCCATATCCACCATGGTGGTGGTATTATATGCAGCTGAAGAGAAAGGTTAGATGCAGCAGTCTTGGTCAGAGGGCCAACATCATACATTTGTTTGCGATGCGATGGTGACTAACTTAAGCAACTGAAATATAAGGGTTTCTAATTCGAGTTTGAATCGTGTGATGTAGTCTAATTTACATGCGATTTCACTGTTGTTGTTGGTTGTTTTGATGATGGTGTCATTTTCTCTACCCGGTGTGTAGCAGCTGTAATTATGTTGTATCTTTTCCGACTTAACAAAATGTCCTTCTTACCCTTCAATGGCTTGTTTTGGATTTGTGGGTCAGATCTTTGTTATCGTCATGGGTAAATATTGGTGACATGTGGACTGCAAGTTATAATTCGGTATTTTGTGAATCAGGTTTTGTGCACAAGCAATCAGTTTGCCTACAAATGACTCATGGAGAATCCTCTGTAACCCATATGCAAATCAAAATTCTAATTGCATATAAGTCTCACAATTTTCTTGGTAGTCTGAGGGTATAACCATCAAAATTCTAATTGCATATAACTATCACAATTTTCTTGGTAGTCTTCGGGTATAACTATCAAAATTCTAATTGCATATAACTATCACAATTGCATATAACTATCAAAATTTTAATTTCCTTAATTTTACCTTCGAAACCACTATTTTAACATCTTTGTGCGATGCAATAGCACAAACAAATTCTCAAAGAATCCATAAGCCTTTATCCGATTTGCTCTTCAAATTCTAAAACACTCTTTTAAAAAACTCAACACTCAATCTAACTTTCCTCCTTTCATTAGAGTGTTGGACATCTGGAGTAAGTTTGGCGAGAGACTCATCATCTAGTCGGTTTGCCCGATGGGTGGTGGGCTCAGTCATGGTCGTCACAAATTATGGAATTATCACCGACTCACCCATCCTTCACTGCAACTTTCTTGATGACCGTCATGCCTCCTTCATGGCAAAATCTTCTTGCTCTTTTTCTGCTTGAGCCTCTTGCTGTGCTCATCTAATGATTTTTCCTGTTTGAAGGGTGGCAAGACACTATTGTCTTCAGATTCAGCTTAACTTAATACATGGGCTTCACTTGTTTCATCATCGTACTGGTCCCAGACTTTCTTTTCTTCTTGACTTTGCCAACTCTCTTCCTTTTAGATACTTTCTTACCGCTAGAGATTGGCAATTCATCATTATCTATGGTTTCAGTATCATCGCATACTTGTAGATCAGCTTGTTGATCACAAGTATTGCCATTGGAACCTGTTTAACAAGAATTTTGAGACATTATCAAATTGTTTTACATGACGAACGAGTTCCTTACAGATTTTCTAACATTAATTAAAGAAGAAAACCGACCTATTCTAGAATAGGATTTAGGTAAAAAGCTACCAACAATCTACATGTACAATTTGTTCCAACATCACTGTGCTGACAAGCACTGCCATAAAACATGCCTATTTGTCTGTGCTTCATGATATCATAACCCAAATACTTCATAGGCTAGCCAGATTTTTTTTTGTGGTAGAATACTTGACCAAACCTAAATGGAGGTACCATGACTAAAGATTCAACAATAACTAATGAGATGCCCATGACCACCGGGAACCAGAAGAGTCCTGATGGTAAGGCTTGTCTAAATCATTTGCTATTAATAGTGTAATACAGTAAATTTATTGCCAATGATGTAAGAAGTCCATGGACTGATATTACTAGTAACTAGCACACATGGGCATGCTGTTGCTCAGGTATGTATACTCTTGTAACCCAAATATTTTATCAAACTATATAAATCTGAACACATGGAATATGTTTTGATTGGGTTTTGTTTCAAATTTAGCATGCATTTAGGGCTTCGTTCATCATAACATGTGATCCAAATTGTACCAAGTGGGCCTTGTCATGTGACCAAATTGCCTAAGCCCATGCATTATCAGCATCCCTGTCAGGTCATTTGCCTAAGTGGGATTATTAGGAAGTCACAATCTACCCTAACCAAATGGAGATGTCCTCAACAAAACTGGCTCAAAATCCCTCACTCAAGTACACTATTATCATGGTGCACATGATGTTCATGGTGTTAACCCTAAAGCTAGTTGACCTACTAATCCATTATTTGTATGGAGGTTAGCTATGTTTTAGATAAGACTTAGTTGACCTACTAATCCATTATTTATATGGAGCAGAAACAAACACACGAGATGTTAACCATGTTTGTTATTTGAAATAGATCAATCAAGTTACATGTACTAATATCACATTCATTTCCAATGTGGATCTACCGAAGTATTAAGTTGTATAGAACCATAGAGCATGTAAATGTGAATTTGTAGTGTCAAATCCAAATTGTTAAATAAGTAATACCTGAGAAATGTGAATCGATCACCACATTTGTTAGATGTTGCTTGAGGAAAACCTATTAAAAAAAGAAATATACTCAATGATAGGTTTATACAAACCAAAAAGAAAATGTGAACTGTTTGCAAGCACTAGTTGTTGAACCTATGCATTCCTCTACAATATGCATCCAATTACCCCAATATAACCTATAAATTAATGGGCTTTACATGAAAAATGAATCTAAACCAAGAGGAAGAACTAAATTGCAAAGCACTACCAAACTTAAATTCCCTTCTTTAAAATTGTTCTATTATATGTAAGCCAAAGGATACTGAAAATTTTGTTGAAGCAAGATCCATTTATGAGCTGATAGTAGTTATAGCATACCGCAGATAGAAGTTGTCTCGTCTTTGCATCCCACACACGCAAATAGCTGTCCAATCCTATAAACCAATATCATCATTAAGCATGACCTTATAAACCTACGACCAAAACACTAATGCATAATGTGGCGAGTAAAGAACTAAGGTTTGCACGAAAGCATAGTTTGACATATTACTTGTGAAGACATGGCATATGAAATTAAAAATATTTCATGCTTAACTATAGTTTTACCAAAAAAAACTCATAGCAAGAATATATATTACAGTTTCAAACATGACAAGAAATTTCAGTCAAAGCTCTAGGGCCAGCAAAATAAGAGAAAAAGATTCTCTTACATCTTGAACGTTCAAAATTATAGTTAACTTTTAATAAAAAGTAAACTTGAATTTGCAAGGTACAAGTCACCACAAACAAGTATCCCAAAGTATGGCAGTACACTTTTCAGCATGTATCATCTTTTTAAATTACCAACAAGAGAACTTCCAAAACAACACATCCAAATATTACAAATGATGTCCATCTAATGCCGAGTCTATTGAGGTGGGAACTACCTAAAACTTGATGATGCTTACTGCTACCATTGAGATATTTTCTTCAATAAAATCTGTCAACATGACATAGCTAGAAATGAGAATTTCACACTAGGCCGATGGTGTACTGCCCCAATGGCTAATCCAATCAAATTGGGGATTGGGTCAAGGTCGATGTTGGACCCAGGGTTGGGTTATAATTGTTCAAAACTAATCAGGACCGGGACAAGAACAATATCACCTATCCCCATCCCCATCTCAAGCCTCCCCCATCCTTTCTCCACGTATCCGACCGCACCAGAAAAAAAACCCCAGCAATTTCATATAAGTAATTTACCTACTATCTTGTTAATATAATTAAAGAATATATCAATAGTAAAAAATGTATTCATAAGCTATGAGATAATAGTTACATCAATCTTTATTGTGTCGGAGATGGTACTAAGTTTATGAACCCGAGTCAAAGATGAGGCAAGGTCAGGGGACTTGACTAAATCCAATTCAACTGGGTCGGGTTTGAACAGATTTGACAGGGAAACATGCATAATCATGGTTGAATTAGGGTACAATTTTCCAAAACCGATTTAAGTCCAAGACAAGGACAGATATCACCTAACCCAACCCCAAGCCTGCCTGCACCAGCCCATCTCACCCCAATGAAAAAAATGAACCCCCAACTATCTTGCAAATATAACTGAAGCATATGCCAATAATAATACATGTATTCTCGTAGGAAATTCATGCAGCGGTAAGACAGCTAGTACCATTAATTTTTTGTGTGGGTCATGGATGGTAATAAATTTATAAACCCGAGTCGAAGATGAGCAGGATGAGAGCCGTATGTTAGACATAACACTTTGGTTTTCATTAGAAACACAAACAGAAGGATGTTTATCTTTAACAAAATTGATTGTAAAATAACTCCCAATAAACCATGAAAAGTATGTCGAACATTAACCTTCAAGATGAAACAGTATGCACCAGTAATTTCTCTTGAAATGAAACAATGACTGATAATCCATGGAGGATCGTTACTCAACATATCAAAGAACAATAGAAAGCTTGAAAAGTTACATTAAATGAAAACCACCAAATATATTAAATTTGGTATATCTGAGTTATAAACTAAAAACTTCCAACATGGAACACTATTCTTTTTCCTTTTTTTCGAGGAAACAAAACACTATTTTGTGCCATGGTAGAAGTAAAATTGACTGAATATGTTGAATTAACAGTATACAACTTCTTACCACAAGATGCTATCATGGGAAGTTCTGGATGTCTCGCTATAGATCTGATGCTTCCAGAGCACTTACCAATAAAGCATCCGATCAGTTTTCTTGAAACAAGGAAATCGACTGCCATCTAGTCAACATCAAGAGTTAGTTCTAAATATTAGTAACCCTGAATCACTTGAATCACCAGGGGCCAATTCATCATTGATAGAAGCTAATTATTAATTGTCTAACAGGTGATACAAATGTGAAACCATTAAAAGAAAACTCAGATATTTCAAAATCATAAGCATCAGAATAACGGTAAATACTACAATTCAAAAAACTAAAATGAATGGTACTACCCATTACCCCATACTTTAACGACACTAGGAATTTGAATTGTTAAATAAGATTTTTCAGCTATAAGCATGTCCTAGCTTCAAGCTCACATTGGAAAAATCTACCCAGTTAATTAGATGAAATATTATTACTTGAACTGAGTTAATAACAGAAAATATAAGTTCCAAGTGAGTCAAGCTAGTTCCGTCTCTGATAATGAGCTCAATTCATTAACATTCTTTGGACCAAATCCTTAATCCAAGAGCACAGGTCACCAAAAATGTAAACATAAAGCATGGACTTCTCAGAAATGACAGAAAGCATTAATGCACAAAAAACAGGAGGATGACTACTTACCGCACATAGTTAAGAATAGTTGAGCCAGTTCATTGACAATGAAAAGAAATTAGAACATCATGTAATCAACTGAGAAAACTATGTAATATAGGAGTTAGCATAATTTCCTTTATGCATACCATACCTGCAACACATGTCACATTCAAACCTTTAGTTTCCTTGTTGGAAGTGACTATTCCTGGTTCTATATCCTTAATTCATGTTGAGTCTTAAACTTTTTTTACGATTTCATAAAGGCCTTCAACATCAGCTGATTACTTCTAAAATTGCTTATGATGTAGCCACATATATTGTCTGACATAAAACTGTTTGAAAGAACTTTCTGTTCTACTGAAAGTTTCAACTCCAACAATTTGACCATAAAGGAATAACAAGTTGAGGTTCATCGGACAGCCCAAAAACTAAAAAGTTTTTATCGATGAAATAAAATAAGAAACCGTGATAATTTTGTCCATTATGGTAATAGGACTTAGTTTATTATGGGAGTAGGAACAAGTAGCTAGACATATGATAAATGTCTATAAGAATCAAAAAGTCTTAGATATGAGATGATAACTAAACGGCAATCAGAGAAAGGATCTGATCAAGAAATTATATCCAATCAAGAAATTATATCCACAAAAAAAGAAAACAAAAGAGAAATAAACAAAACAACTAAATATAATTAACAATGTAGTTGTATAGTGACCTTGTAGAACTATGACTTTCACTAGTTCTCATACATGAAATTTCAGAATCATGAGATTATGATCATAAAAAACAACAAACTAAAGAGGATGAATGAATCGGGTAAATAAAATTAAAGCATAGCCGCATAGTGTACGTGTAGAACTATGTCTTTTACCTGTTCTCATATCAAATGAAGCAAGATCCCCAAAACCATTGCCTACATAGACTGTATAGCCATCTAGATCTTCACAAGCTGCTTTAATTGGAGATTCTCTAAAGTCGACTGAAATTACAGGTCTCCTCTGTGCTGAAGTATCATAAAGACGAATCTATCACAAGATATAATTTTTAACAAATAAGAGAATAATAACATACTGATCATTAGAATCTCATGCGGACTGAGTAATTAGTTTACATCATTTTCTCAACTTCTAAAGCAATGGGTCAAAAACTATTAACCACATACAAAAGATTCATTAATCAGGATAGACCATATGGTCAAGAATATTTCAACATTAATCAATAAACAGAAGAAAACTGTTTATTAACTACAAGTTGGTTAACACTCCAAATGTGCAAGCAGTATTTGTAAAAAAGTTTGGTCAGGCACTGTTATCATAAAATCAAACTTAAGGCTTTCACATGTATCCTCGATCTCATGGCAACAATTGCAAAAGTTGTCGAAAGACTTACAATAAAAGTTATACTCCCAACTATTAGCATTTTTTAGCTTGTAAGCTACAACTAGTAAACATATTTCATAGTGCCATACCTGATGATTGATCGTGCCAGCCACAACTTTTCTATGGTCATCTTCACTCAGAAAAGTTGCAGCAGTAAACCAAGTTGGAGAGAATATACCAAGTCTATTAGAAGGAGGCTACAAAAGACAAAGAGCAAACCGATAGAATCTTCATAATCAAAATACAAATAGACCAGAAACTCTCATTAAATTGCACTAATAAGAATGAAGTGACTCACAGATTTTGCACTCCAGATCTTACTGCATTTTCCAAGATCCCACATGTTCAATTCAATGCCATTCCTGAGAGAAAAGAAAACACAAATTAAAGTACTAGGCCAAAATTAGGCAATATAACAACCTTTCAAATTTTTATTAAAGAGGCTGTCACCCATGAATATAATTGCAACAAACTCATATACATTTCTTTAACAGCTTACGGAAACTTACCCTCCAAATAAGGCATAATTCTCACTTTTATCCACTGAAGAACATATTATTTTACCAGAAGAGCATACATTCCATGTAATATGAGAAGCAGTAGTTGAGTTTTCTGGCGCATCACCGACGGGAATGGACCTCAAGCAAGCATTACCCTTTTCCAGACAGGTAAGTAATGAAACTGACCTGAAAAACATAAGGATTGAATGAATATAAGAATGTGCATGCAATTCGAGATCACAACTAAAGTTTGTAAGTAACAGTACCACCATGAACTAAATTTTACTCGATAGATGTACAGAATTTCCATTCTTGCATACAGATGCATGCATATGCAAAATCATTGTGAATATACGTCAGCTAGTTCTCCTCTCTTCTAGTTCTAATACAACTTTCTTTGTCCACAAAGCTTTGCTCTTGAATCACTAGATAAACCTTCGTATTAAGTTTCACTATCTATATACATTGGAACCTTGGGATGTCAAATACAGGAGTAAGTGCTGAAAGCAAGAATAATCTATCTGAACTTTTTTATTCAATGTCCTGCAGATACATATGCCTGCAGCAGTCTTTTAAACATGATAGTGTCATAGGTTTGACCCCCTAAATGCAAATTGGGCAGGTGCTAAAATTTTAATTCAACCATCTGTGATACTCTTTCACATGAACAAGTTTCTACAGAATATATCTTAGGTACAGCAGATTGGTAAAATGTTCGGATACAAGTTCAAAAAAATGCTTCATCTGCTATGAGCTATGAACTATGGCATTTATTTATGTTACCTTGATGGAACATCGATTCCTTTAGTTTTGAAGAGATGCAATCCAACAACATGATCATCATTAAGAGAGCCATCCAGTGATAAGGGTTGATCGATCTTAGTGATGCCCAAAGCCTCTCCATTAATAGGATTTAGACACTCAACCTGGAATTCATAGAATATCCCATGTTTCAACAACCTAGAAAAAGAGGGTTTTCTCTTGTTTCATATATGATAACTTACCGAACCATTCTTGCGAGCAACAGCCAAAAGCTGCAAAGAATAGCAAACAATTTACAAGTGTCATGTCTAGAAGGTAGAAGAATATTTTACACGTCGAACTGTTATGAGATTAAAGATATAATTATACTAGAGTAACATATAAGAATTTCCTAACAAAGGAAAGAAAGGTGGAAACACATCTTTAGTGATTACATGCCAATCCAAGAATGCGAAATAGAATGTGACATTATAGTCAACAGAATTCGCAAATCCAAAACAGGGTTCCAATGAATTATAAAACTTCCTTATAGGAATTGATCCTAGATCTCAAACTAATCGTGAATAATCACATTAAAGTTTGTATAATACTTAGGAATGCTTGTCCACCGTAATCAAACTCTAAAATCTTTGAACATACACTTTTCTTTTGTAATGTTAAACCACCATATCTCCATTGATCATCCAAATTAAACTTTCAAGCTGGAAAGTGAAGGCACAAAATAGGTTTCTGCTTCTTTAAGAAAGAAGAACATAACATGAATATTAGCTTCAAACTAGAGAAGCTTTCATTAATATTCAAGAGAAACTAATAAGATCGATTTCTGGTTTACTTCAAAACTACCAAGAAGCCATGAAGATCCAAAAGGAGACTAACATAAGCTTTGATTTGATTGTTTACCTCCCATTAAGTAGTTAAGATTGTCATAGCATTCATTTATGTATAATAACTCAAATCCAACAAAGAATGTGATAACAAACCGGATCAGTTTTGTGATCAGAATAAGAAGCAGCAAGGACACAAGATGAAGCATTTGGCTGCCCCCATGTTTCTACCACCTTTGGAATTCCAGTCTTTCCATGAGCTTCGACAACTGAAAACTCATTGCAATATCACATCATGAGTTGTAATTAAGAAATGCATGCCATGTAGACCATTCAAGAAAGAGTAATGTTTAAGCAGGCGGCGCCTGGGCGCTCGCCCGAGCCCAGGCGTGGGCGCTTCGGGCGAGCGCCTGGGTAAATCAAGGCGACCGAACCAGAATTTAGGTCTGGTTCGGTTCTGATTCGGTTGTTAGTTGGTTCAATCGAACCAACTAAACCGATATAACCCCAACCCTAACCCTTACCCAACCCTAACCTCCTGCCGCAGCCGCTGCCGTTGCCGATCCCGATCCCGATCGCGATCTCGCTGCTCGTCGCTCCTGCTCCCGCTGCCGCTGCTCGCCGCTGTCGCTGCTCGCGCCTCCCGCGAGCCTTCCCGCTGCTCGCGCCTCCCTCGAGCCCTCCCGCAGCTCGCGCCTCCCGCGAGCCCTCTCGCTGCTCGCGCCTCCTACGAGCCCTCCCGCGAGCCTTCCCGCTGCTCGCGCCTCCCTCGAGCCCTCCCGCTGCTCGCGCCTCCCGCGAGCCCTCCCACTGCTCGTGCCTTCTGCTCCTTTTCCCTTTCCCGCTGCCGCCGCTCGCCGCTGCTGTGCCGCCGCTCGCCGCTGCTGTGCCGCCGCTCGCCACTGCTGCTGCCGCCGCTTGCCGCTGCTTCCTCGTTTCTCCATCAGGCTTAGTATATAGTATACTCTTAATATTAAGTTTATTTGAATTTTGAAATGATTAATTTTCTGTTAATAGATTAATAATATATTATTTTGATTTTAATGTTGTTAATTTTTATTTATTTGAAATTATTAATTATATTATATATTTTTATATTTTAGCGTCTCGCTTCGCTCGGGCGAGCGCCTGGGCGAGCGCCTAGCGCCTCGGGCGTTTGTGGACCTTGGCGCCTTTTGGCACCTAGCGTTTTTTAAATCACTGGGCAGTCATATGGTGTTTTGTTTGTCTTCAAGTTCCTTAGATTAATTGATAGTGGACATGTCACTCGAATCCCAGTCAAATGTCATACTAATCTTAAATTAAGAATTTACCCTTAGCATCACCCAATTTCTTCGAGAAAGAAAAACAAATTAGTCGATAACATAATGCTGTTGGATTTGGTAATTATCGATGAGTTTTGTTGATCATCCAAGCATTTAACAACTGTATCAATCATCGAGTGGACATGTCACCCGAATCCCAATCTAATGTAATACTGATCTTAAATTAAGAATTTACCCTTAGCATTACCCAATTTCTTCGAGAAAGAATAATAAATTAGTCGATAACATAAAGCTGTTGGATTTAGTAATTATCGATGAGTTTTGTTGATCATCCAAGCATGTAACTGTATCAACCATCGAGTGGACATGTCACCCGAATCGTCGATGAGCTTTGTTGATCATCCAAGCATTTAACTGTATCAGTCATCGAGTCCAGCAGATACTCTATCGATGTAAGGCCAGATGATGGGGATAACAATAGAATTTACAGAAAGGACGATGTAAATAAGCGAAGGATGTCACAACCGGGGGCATGGGTGAGCGAGCGAAGACGAATCAACAGCACCCGTAAGATTGGTTGTGAGAGAAAGATCAGTATTGCTGGCTATGGAAGGTGCCGAGAAACTCGATTGACGATTCTCAACACTATATCGTCGGCGACAATATCGAAAACAGAGCGACGAGTTCAAATCGGAAAGAATCGACACATGAAGCTCACTTTTAGGAGAGATCTAGAACATGTACTGGATCTTGACAAGAGGGGAGAACGTAGGAGTCCGCTAGGTCAGAGATCGACAACTCGATTTGGCTGGTCTCAGGAGACGTCCGACCAGGGCGATCTACGCTCGCTCGGCGCCGTTTAATCGGTGGCATAAAAAATAACGAAAGGATGGTCATGGTTCTCGACTACGGGTGGGCTGACGGGTGCATTATCCTTTTTGGTTTACCCCGCTTAAAAAACATCGTCGAGTCGGGTTTAAAATAAATTGATCTCGATCCAAATTTTATCGCTCGGTTCGGGTTATACCTAGTCTCGGTAACGGTGGAAAATAAATATTAACTCTTTTCCTCTCTTTTTTAGTTTTTTATTTTTTTTTATAAAAAAAATAATTTTTATGATAACGAAATTATCACTTATCATTAAGATAATATCGTATAATTAATTGAAACAATTCGATAAGGAAGATAAAATCTGATAATTATTTATAATCGATTGATATGAAACATTACAATCGATCATCGTCCAACTTATATTATCGTATAGAGGTTAGCATAGAAAGACGGTTCAAGCTTAGCTTCCCTGTCACTCATAAACATAAAATATCAATGGGGGACGTTAGGATAATTGTAAGCTATATTCTATATAAAGAAACATAGAAAACTGAAAGAATAAAAGAATTGATGGTTATGGTTCTCAACTACGGGAGGGCTGACTGGTGCACTATCCTTTTTTGTTTGGCCCGCTTACAATTGGCATCGTCGAGTCGGGCTTAAAATCAATTGATCTCGATCCAAATTCTAACGCTCGGTTCGGGTTATGCCCGGTCTCGGTAACGGTAGAAAATAGATATTAACTCTTTTCCTCTCTTTTTCAATTTTTTATTTTGTTTTATAAAAAAAATATTTTTTATTATAACGAATTTATCATTTACCATTAAGATAATATCATATAATTAATTGAAACGAGTCGATAGGGAAAATAAAATCTGATAATTAATTATAATCAATTGATATGAAACATTAGAGTCGATCACCGTACAACATATATTATCTTGTAGAGATTAGCATATAAAGACGATTTAAGTTTAGCTCCTCTCTCACTCATATGCATAAAATATCAACGGGGGACGTCAGGGTAATTGCAATCTATATTCTTTATAAAGCGGATCGAGATCAATTGATTTCAAGCCCAACTCGACGATGCCAATTGTGAGCGGGCCAAACCAAAAAGGATAGTGCACCCGTCAGCCCTCCCGTAGTCGAGAACCCTAACCATCTTTTCTTTTTTTCTTTCAGTCTTCTGTGTTTCTTTATAAAGAATATAGCTTGCAATTATCCTAACGTTCCCCATTTATATTTTATGCATATGAGTGACAGGGGAGCTAAGCTTGAACCGTCTTTCTATGCTAACATCTACACGATAATATATGTTGGACGGTGATCGACTCTAATATTTCATATCAATCGATTATAATTAATTATCTGATTTTATTTTCCCTATCGACTTATTTCAATTAATTATACGATATTATCTTAATGATAAATGATAATTTTGTTATAATAAAAAATATTTTTTTTATAAAATAAAATAAAAAACTAAAAAAGAGAGGAAAATAGTTAATATTTATTTTCCATCGTTACCGAGACTAGGTATAACCCGAACCGAGCGATAAAATTTGGATCGAGATCAATTTATTTTAAACCCGACTCGACGATGTTTGTAAGCGAGCCAAACCAAAAAGGATAATGCACCCGTCAGCCCTCCCGTAGTCGAGAACCCTGACCATCCTTTCTTTATTTTTTTTGCCACCGGTTAAGTGGCGTCGAGCGAGCGTAGATCGCCCTGGCCGGACGCCTCCTGAGATCAGCCAAATCGAGTTGTCGATCTCTGACCTAGCAGACTCGTACGTTCTCCCCTCTTGCAAGATCCGGTACATGTTCTATATCCCTCCTAAAAGTGAGCTTCATGTGTCGATTCTTTCCGATTTGAACTCGTCGCTCTGTTTTCGGTATGGTCGCCGGCGATATGGTGTCGAGAATCGTCAATCGGGTTTCTCGGCACCTTCCATAGCCAGCAATATTGATCTTTCTCTCATAACCAATCTTACGGGTGTTGTTGATTCGTCTTCGCTCGCTCAGCGTCACCTATGCCCCCGGTTGTGACATCCTTCGCTTATTTGCATCGTCCTTTCTGTAAATTCTATTGTTATCCCCATCATCTGGTCTTACATCGATAGAGCACCAGGCTTGGTCAGGTATCTACTGGACTCGATGGCTGATACAGTTACATGCTTGGATGATCAACAAAGCTCATCGACGATTCGGGTGACATGTCCACTCGATGGTTGATACAGTTACATGCTTGGATGATCAACAAAGCTTATCGATAATTACCAAATCTAACAGCTTTATGTTATCGACTAATTTGTTATTCTTTCTCGAAAAAATTGGGTGATGCTAAGGATAAATTCTTAAGTTAAGATCAGTATGACATTAAACTGAGATTCGGGTGATATGTCCACTCGATGGTTGATACAGTTGTTACATGCTTGGATGATCAACAAAGCTCATCGATAATTACCAAATCCAACAGCATTATGTTATCGATTAATTTGTTTTTCTTTCTCGAAGAAATTGGGTGATGCTGAGGGTACATTCTTAATTTAAGATCATTATGACATTAGACTGGGATTCGGGTGACATGTCCACTATCAATTAATCTAAGGAACTTGAAGACAAACAAAACACCATATGATAGCCTAGTAGTTGGATCAACATAATGCGTCGATCAAGATGGGATGTTTACCAGACGATTACTATTAGTAAGCTGCTAAATGAGATAGAGGCTCCATTATGTCGAGATTCGAAAGAGGAGTTGGCTCCTGACTTCTGAAAGAATAGCTGTTTAGCATGACAGGATACCGATATTGTGGCTCTAAGGAACATGAAAAAATATGTTGAAGCTAGTTTAGATGTATACACAGTGTGATTATATAAAAGATCTTTTGTCTTTTTTTGTTTTCTCCTTCCCATCAAGTATGTTTGAAACTCGTAATTTTTGGGACATTGATTGATCTTTTTCTACCTACTTCTCTTTGGAGATTCCACAGCACAAGATTTTGCAGCCCCTACACCTTAATTGCTTTGTTATTCTTGTGTGTTCTATTGATCGGTTAATTGTTTTGCTTTTACTTACTGGTGAAATTTATAATTTCGGTGAAGTTTTGAGGAGCCAAAAGGTTTCAAGAAGATGCCACGAACAAGTGCATTGGAGTGCCCTGGATGCCCACCTTTGAGAGCCTTGACGACTGACGTGCTCGGTCTTGTAAAAGGTGGTTGTTATTGCTTAAACATTACTCTTTCTTGAATGGTCTACATGGCATGCATTTCTTAATTACAACTCATGATGTGATATTGCAATGAGTTTTCAGTTGTCGAAGCTCATGGAAAGACTGGAATTCCAAAGGTGGTAGAAACATGGGGGCAGCCAAATGCTTCATCTTGTGTCCTTGCTGCTTCTTATTCTGATCACAAAACTGATCCGGTTTGTTATCACATTCTTTGTTGGATTTGAGTTATTATACATAAATGGATGCTATGACAATCTTAACTACTTAATGGGAGGTAAACAATCAAATCAAAGCTTATGTTAGTCTCCTTTTGGATCTTCATGGCTTCTTGGTAGTTTTGAAGTAAACCAGAAATCGATCTTATTAGTTTCTCTTGAATATTAATGAAAGCTTCACTAGTTTGAAGCTAATATTCATGTTATGTTCTTCTTTCTTAAAGAAGCAGAAACCTATTTTGTGCCTTCACTTTCCAGCTTGAAAGTTTAATTTGGATGATCAATGGAGATATGGTGGTTTAACATTACAAAAGAAAAGTGTATGTTCAAAGATTTTAGAGTTTGATTACGGTGGACAAGCATTCCTAAGTATTATACAAACTTTAATGTGATTATTCACGATTAGTTTGAGATCTAGGATCAATTCCTATAAGGAAGTTTTATAATTCATTGGAACCCTGTTTTGGATTTGCGAATTCTGTTGACTATAATGTCACATTCTATTTCACATTCTTGGATTGGCATGTAATCACTAAAGATGTGTTTCCACCTTTCTTTCCTTTGTTTGGAAATTCTTATATGTTACTCTAGTATAATTATATCTTTAATCTCATAACAGTTCGACGTGTAAAATATTCTTCTACCTTCTAGACATGACACTTGTTAATTGTTTGCTGTTCTTTGCAGCTTTTGGCTGTTGCTCGCAAGAATGGTTTGGTAAGTTATCATATATGAAACAAGAGAAAACCCTCTTTTTCTAGGTTGTTGAAACATGGGATATTCTATGAATTCCAGGTTGAGTGTCTAAATCCTATTAATGGAGAGGCTTTGGGCATCACTAAGATCGATCAACCCTTATCACTGGATGGCTCTCTTAATGATGATCATGTTGTTGGATTGCATCTCTTCAAAACTAAAGGAATCGATGTTCCATCAAGGTAACATAAATAAATGCCATAGTTCATAGCTCATAGCAGATGTAGCATTTTTTTGAACTTGTATCCGAACATTTTACCAATCTGCTGTACCTAAGATATATTCTGTAGAAACTTGTTCATGTGAAAGAATATCACAGATGGTTGAATTAAAATTTTAGCACCTGCCCAATTGGCATTTAGAGGGTCAAACCTATGACACTATCATGTTTAAAAGACTGCTGCAGGCATATGTATCTGCAGGACATTGAATAAAAAAGTTCAGATAGATTATTCTTGCTTTCAGCACTTACTCCTGTATTTGACATCCCAAGGTTCCAATGTATATAGATAGTGAAACTTAATACGAAGGTTTATCTAGTGATTCAAGAGCAAAGCTTTGTGGACAAAGAAAGTTGTATTAGAACTAGAAGAGAGGAGAACTAGCTGACGTATATTCACAATGATTTTGCATATGCATGCATCTGTATGCAAGAATGGAAATTCTGTACATCTATCGAGTAAAATTTAGTTCATGGTGGTACTGTTACTTACAAACTTTAGTTGTGATCTCGAATTGCATGCACATTCTTATATTCATTCAATCCTTATGTTTTTCAGGTCAGTTTCATTACTTACCTGTCTGGAAAAGGGTAATGCTTGCTTGAGGTCCATTCCCGTCGGTGATGCGCCAGAAAACTCAACTACTGCTTCTCATATTACATGGAATGTATGCTCTTCTGGTAAAATAATATGTTCTTCAGTGGATAAAAGTGAGAATTATGCCTTATTTGGAGGGTAAGTTTCCGTAAGCTGTTAAAGAAATGTATATGAGTTTGTTGCAATTATATTCATGGGTGACAGCCTCTTTAATAAAAATTTGAAAGGTTGTTATATTGCCTAATTTTGGCCTAGTACTTTAATTTGTGTTTTCTTTTCTCTCAGGAATGGCATTGAATTGAACATGTGGGATCTTGGAAAATGCAGTAAGATCTGGAGTGCAAAATCTGTGAGTCACTTCATTCTTATTAGTGCAATTTAATGAGAGTTTCTGGTCTATTTGTATTTTGATTATGAAGATTCTATCGGTTTGCTCTTTGTCTTTTGTAGCCTCCTAATAGACTTGGTATATTCTCTCCAACTTGGTTTACTGCTGCAACTTTTCTGAGTGAAGATGACCATAGAAAAGTTGTGGCTGGCACGATCAATCATCAGGTATGGCACTATGAAATATGTTTACTAGTTGTAGCTTACAAGCTAAAAAATGCTAATAGTTGGGAGTATAACTTTTATTGTAAGTCTTTCGACAACTTTTGCAATTGTTGCCATGAGATCGAGGATACATTTGAAAGTCTTAAGTTTGATTTTATGATAACAGTGCCTGACCAAACTTTTTTACAAATACTGCTTGCACATTTGGAGTGTTAACCAACTTGTAGTTAATAAACAGTTTTCTTCTGTTTATTGATTAATGTTGAAATATTCTTGACTATATGGTCTATCCTGGTTAATGAATCTTTTGTATATGGTTAATAGTTCTTGACCCATTGCTTTAGAAGTTGAGAAAATGATGTAAACTAATTACTCAGTCCGCATGAGATTTTAATGACCAGTATGCTGTTATTCTCTTATTTGTTAAAAATTATATCTTGTGATAGGTTCGTCTTTATGACACTTCAGCACAGAGGAGACCTATAATTTCAGTCGACTTTAGAGAATCTCCAATTAAAGCAGTTTGTGAAGATCTAGATGGCTATACAGTCTATATAGGCAATGGTTCTGGGGATCTTGCTTCATTTGATATGAGAACAGGTAAAAGTCATAGTTCTAAATGTACACCATGCGGCTATGCTTTAATTTTATTTACCTGATTCATTCATCCTCTTTAGTTTGTTGTTTTTTATGATCATAATCTCATGATTCTGAAATTTAATGTATGAGAACTAGTGAAAGTCATAGTTCTACAAGGTCACTGTGCAACTACATTGTTAATTATATTTAGCTGTTTTGTTTATTTCTCTTTTGTTTTCTTTTTTTGTGGATATAATTTCTTGATTGGATATAATTTCTTGATCAGATCCTTTCTCTGATTGTCGTTTAGTTATAATCTCATATCTAAGACTCTTTGATTCTTATAGACATTTATCAGATGTCTAGCTACTTGTTCCTACTCCCATAATAAATTAAGTCCTATTACCATAATGGACAAAATTATCACGGTTTCTTATTTTATTTCATCGATAAAACCTTTTTAGTTTTTGGGCTGTCCGATGAACCTCAACTTGTTATTCCTTTATGGTCAAATTGTTGGAGTTAAAACTTTCAGTAGAACAGAAAATTCTTTCAAACAGTTTTATGTCAGACAATATATGTGGCTACATCATAAGCAATTTTAGAAGCAATCAGCTGATGTTGAAGGCCTTTATGAAATCGTAAAAAAAGTTTAAGACTCAACATGAATTAAGAATATTGAACCAGGAATAGTCAGTTCCAACAAGGAAACTAAAGGTTTGAATGTGACATGTGTTGAAGGTATGGTATGCAAAAAGGAAATTATGCTAACTTCTATATTACATAGTTTTCTCAGTTGATTACATGATGTTCTAATTTCTTTTCATTGTCAATGAACTGGCTCAACTATTCTTAACTATGTGCGGTATAGTCATCCTCCTGGTTTTTGTGCAGTAATGCTTTCTGTCATTTCTGAGAAGTTCATGCTTTATGTTTACATTTTTGGTGACCTGTGCTCTTGGATTAAGGATTTGGTCCAAAGAATGTTAATGAAGTGAGCTCATTATCAGAGACGGAACTAGCTTGACTCACTTGGAACTTTTATTTTCTGTTATTAACTTAGTTCAAGTAATAATATTTCATCTAATTAACTGAGTAGATTTTTCCAATGTGAGCTTGAAGCTAGGACATGCTTATAGCTGAAAAATTTTATTTAACAATTCAAATTCCTAGTGTTGTTAAAATATTGGGTAGTACCATTCATTTTAGTTTTTTGAATTGTAGTATTTACCGTTATTCTGATGCTTATTATTTTGAAATATCTGAGTTTTCTTGTAATGGTTTCACATTTGTATCACCTGTTAGACAGTTAATAATTAGCTTCTATCAATGATGAATTGGCCCCTGGTGATTCAAGTGATTCAGGGTTACTAATATTTAGAACTAACTCCTGATGTTGACTAGATGGCAGTCGATTTCCTTGTTTTCAGGAAAACTGATGGGATGCTTTATTGGTAAGTGCTCTGGAAGCATCAGATCTATAGCGAGACATCCAGAACTTCCCGTGATAGCATCTTGTGGTAAGAAGTTGTATACTGTTAATTCAACATATTCAGTCAACTTTACTTCTACCATGGCACAAAATAGTGTTTTGTTTCCTCGAAAAAAAGGAAAGAGAATAGTGTTCCATGTTGGAAGTTTTTAGTTTATAACTCAGATATACCAAATTTAATATATTTGGTGGTTTTCATTTAATGTAACTTTTCAAGCTTTCTATTGTTCTTTGATTTGTTGAGTAACGATCCTCCATGGATTATCAGCCATTTTTGGATTTTATCCTTTAAAAATTCTCATTGCTTCATTTCAAGAGAAATTACTGGGTGCATATTGTTTCATCTTGAAGGTCAATGTTTGACATACTTTTCATGGTTTATTGGGAGTTATTTTACAATCAACTTTGTTAAAGATAAACATCCTTTTGTTTGTGTTTCTAATGAAAACCAGAGTATTATGTCTAACATACGGCCCTCATCCTGCTCATCTTCGACTCGGGTTTATAAATTTATTACCATCCCTGACCCACACAAAAATTTAATGGTACTAACTGTCTTACCACTACATGAATTTCCTACGAGAATACATGTATTATTATTGGCATATGCTTCAGTTATATTTGCAAGATAGTTGGGGGTTCATTTTTTCCATTGGGGTGAGATGGGATGGTGCAGGCAGGCTTGGGGTTGGGTTAGGTGATATCTGTCCTTGTCTTGGACCTAAATCGGTTTTGGAAAATTGTACCCCAATTCAACCGTGATTATGCCTGTTTTCCTGTCAAATCTGTTCAAACCCGACCCAGTTGAATTGGATTGAGCCAAGTCCCCTGACCTTGCCTCATCTTTGACTCGGGTTCATAAACTTAGTACCATCTCCGACCCAACAAAGATTGATGTAACTGTTATCTCATAGCTTATGAATACATTTTTTACTATTGATATATTCTTTAATTATATTAACAAGATAGTAGGGAAATTACTTATATGAAATTGCTGGGGTTTTTTTCTGGTGCGGTCGGATACGTGGAGAAAGGATGGGGGAGGCTTGAGATGGGGATGGGGATAGGTGATATTGTTCTTGTCCTGGTCCTGATTAGTTTTGAACAATTATAACCCAACCCTGGGTCCGACATCGACCTTGACCCAATCCCCAATTTGATTGGATTAGCCATTGGGGCAGTACACCACAAGCCTAGTGTGAAATTCTCATTTCTAGCTATGTCATGTTGACAGATTTTATTGAAGAAAATATCTCAATGGTAGCAGTAAGCATCATCAAGTTTTAGGTAGTTCCCACCTCATTAGACTCGGCATCAGATGGACATCATTTGTAATATTTGGATGTGTTGTTTTGGAAGTTCTCTTGTTGGTAATTTAAAAAGATGATACATTCTGAAAAGTGTACTGCCATACTTTGGGATACTTGTTTGTGGTGACGTGTACCTTGCAAATTCAAGTTTACTTTTTACTAAATGTTAACTATAATTTTGAACGTGGAAGACGTAAGAGAATCTTTTTCTCTTATTTTGTTGGTCCTAGAGCTTTGTCTGAAATTTCTTGTCATGTTTGAAACTGTAATATATATTCTTGCTATGAGTTTTTTTTGGTAAAACTATAGTTAAGCATGAAATATTTTTAATTTCATATGTCATGTCTTCACAAGTAATATGTCAAACTATGCTTTGGTGGAAGCCTTAGTTCTTTACTCGCCACATTATGCATTAGTGTTTTGGTCGTAGGTTTATAAGGTCATGCTTAATGATGATATTGGTTTATAGGATTGGACAGCTCTTTGCGTGTGTGGGATGCAAAGACGAGACAACTTCTATCTGCGGTATGCTATAACTACTATCAGTTCATAAATGGATCTTGCTTCAACAAAATTTTCAATATCCATTGGCTTACATATAATAGAACATTTTTAAAGAAGGGAATTTAAGTTTGGTGGTGCTTTGCAATTTAGTTCTTCCTCTTGGTTTAGATTCATGTTTCATGTAAAGCCCATTAATTTATAGGTTATACTGGGGTAACTGGATGCATATTGTAGAGGAATGCATAGGTTCAAGAACTTGTGCTTGCAAACAGTTCACATTTTCTTTTTGGTTTGTATAAACCTATCATTGAGTATATTTCTTTTTTTAATAGGTTTTCCTCAAGCAACATCTAACAAATGTGGTGATCGATTCACATTTCTCAGACGAAGGTATTACTTATTTAACAATTTGGATTTGACGCTACAAATTCACATTTACATGCTCTATGGCTCTATACAACTTGATACTTCGGTAGATTCACATTGGAAATGAATGTGATATTAGTACATATAACTTGATTGACCTATTTCAAATAACTAACATGGTTAACATCTCGTGTGTCTGTTTCTGCTCCATACAAATAATGGATTAGTAGGTCAACTAAGTCCTATCTAAAACATAGCTAACCTCCATACAAATAATGGATTAGTAGGTCAACTAGCTTTAGGGTTAACACCGTGAACATCATGTACACCATGATAATAGTGTACTTGAGTGAGATTTTGAGCCAGTTCTGTTGAGGACATCTCCATTTGGTTAGGGTAGACTGTGACTTCCTAATAATCCCACTTAGGCAAATGACCTGACAGGGATGCTGATAATGCATGGGCTTAGGCAATTTGGGTCACATGACAAGGCCCACTTGGTACAATTTGGATCACTTGTTATGATGAACGAAGCCCTAAATGCATACTAAATTTGAAATAAAACCCAATCAAAACATATTCCATGTGTTCAGATTTATATAGTTTGATAAAATATCAGGGTTTCAAGAGTATACATACCTGAGCAACAGCATGCCCATGTGTGCTAGTTACTAGTAATATCAGTCCACGGACTTCTTACATCATTGGCAATAAATTTACTGTATTACACTATTAACAGCAAATGATTTAGACAAGCCTTACCATCAGGACTCTTCTGGTTCCCAGTGGTCATGGGCATCTCATTAGTTATTGTTGAATCTTTAGTCATGGTACCTCCATTTAGGTTTGGTCAAGTATTCTACCACACAAAAAAATCTGGCTAGCCTATGAAGTATTTGTGTTTGGGTATCATGAAACACAGACAAATAGGCATGTTTTGTGGCAGTGCTTGTCAGCACAGTGATGTTGGAACAAATTGTACATGTAGATTGTTGGTAGCTTTTTACCTAAATCATGTTCTAGAATAGGTCGGTTTTCTTCTTTAATTAATGTTAGAAAATCTGTAAGGAACTCGTTCGTCATGTAAAACAATTTGATAATGTCTCAAAATTCTTGTTAAACAGGTTCCAATGGCAATACTTGTGATCAACAAGCTGATCTACAAGTATGCGATGATACTGAAACCGTAGATAATGATGAATTGCCAATCTCTAGCGGTAAGAAAGCATCTAAAAGGAAGAGAGTTGGTAAAGTCAAGTAGAAAAGAAAGACTGGGGACCAATACGATGATGAAACAAGTGAAGCCCATGTATTAAGTCAAGCTGAATCTGAAGACAATAGTGTCTTGCCACCCCTCAAACAGGAAAAATCATCAGATGAGCACAGCAAGAGGCTCAAGCAGAAAAAGAGCAAGAAGATTTTGCCATGAAGGAAGCATGCCGGCCATCAAGAAAGTTGTGGTGAAGGATGGGTGAGTCCGTGATAATTCCATAATTTGTGATGACCAGGACTGAGCCCACCACCACCCACCAGCTAGATGAGTCTTGCTAAACTTGCTCGAGATGTCCAATTCTTTGAGAATTTGCATCGCACAAAGATCTTAAAAATAGTGGTTTCGAAGGTAAAATTAATGAATTGCATTTCTCTGTGGTTACGGAGAATTGTGATAGTTATATGCAATTAGAATTTTGATTTGCATATGGGTTACAGAGGATTCTCCACGAGTCATTTGTAGGCAAAGTGATTGCTTGTGCACAAAAACCTGATTCACATAATGCCGAATTATATAACTTGCAGTCCACACGTCACCAATATTTACCCATGACGATAACAAAAGATCTGACCCGCAAATACAAAACAAGCCATTGAAGGGTAAGGACATTTTGTTAAGTATGAAAAGATACAGCATAATTACAGCTGCTACACAATGACCGGGTAGAGAAAATGATAGTTAGATAGATGCATCATCAAAACAACCAACAACAACAGTGGAATCGAGTGTAAAATTAGACTACATCACACGATTCAAGCTCGAATTAGAAACCCTTACATTTCAGTTGCCTAAGTTAGTCACCATCGCAAACGAATGTATGATGTTGGCCCTCGACCAAGACGGCTGCATCTAACCTTTCTCTTCAGCTGCATATAATACCACCACCATGGTGGATATGGAACTCTTAGTGTTCCATGAGAGCAGCATCAGTTTCAGATAATGGTGCTGCAGAAGAAAAGAAAAAGGTTGCCACAGTTAGCGGTGTAGTAATCAGGAACAAGAACTATGAGCAATGCACTCAGCCAACAGAGTGGACAGTGAAGACCAAAATCAACACCCACACTAGGCAGTTTGAAAAAAATAATACCAACACATGCCTGGAAATATTAACCATACCGAGCAAGTCCTCGTATGCATCTTGGAAGAATGATGATTCCAGTAACAATGGAGGTGAGAAAACTTGATCCAGAGTGTCGTTGACTTCAGGATGCATTCTTTGTATTTTTTCAGTGGATGGTTGGAACAGCCTGGCCAGGTTTTTGTTCTCCTTCAGTCCATTCAATCTATTTAACATATCTGGAATGAAGCTTTGCTGGCTATTGGCATTACAGGAAAGATCTGTCATGTTCATCGGGGCCTGAACTTCTGGTGGTGAGGAGAAAACCAGTTGTTGATTTCTCCAGTTGTAGTAATCAGGAACATCGTCGATTTCTTTCTGAAAAGCAGCATCTGTTGTTGATAGAGGTATAAAGAAGTGTTCAGAACCATCATCACTGCTTCTTTCCTGCAACAATTCTGAGTTGCTTGATGAGCTTGATAGTGCAGCTTCACGAACAGAACGACGAATGTTGTGAGCATAATAATCATCAGTCTCTGAAAAATTAAACCACATGGAATAGTGAATAGACAAGTAAAATTTGCTCATCTCTATTTATTATGTAAACAAAGTAGAAACTGGATAATAGCTGTTGGTCTTCAACATCTGAATATCGCCTCAAGTGGGTAATGGCTGAAGGCGCTGACCTTGTGCTTCACCATCTTCATCAATTGTAAATGGAGGTGAAACTGTTTTTGGGGCTGGCAAAGTTTCCTGATTGGTTTGACTACCTACAGGATGCTGCTTTGGTGCTTGGTGGCCTTTCCCCGATGAATTTGGAGTTAGATTGAATAAATGAGGGAGTTTCAAAGTTGGACTACCGGAGACTTTCTCAATCTGAGCAGAGGAGAATTTACAAGTCATCTCAGCAACTTCATCAGTCAACCTTTCCTGTTAATAAAATTTCAAATTCATTAGCAGTACATAGAGGCAAAAAGGGACAAATCTTAAAGATGACAAATTCTTGAACTAGAGGTGATTGACGAGTTGGGTCAGTCACGTTGAGATGGGTTATATTAGGGACATGTAAGGCTGATGTGAATCGAGCCAATTTTCTAGTGGGTTTAGATTTCTAAATGAGGATTGAGGAACCAAACTATATAGCTATATGGTCAGAGTGGTTGATCATATTTGGTTTTGCATGTCAGAAGGGGATTCAAGAAGATATAATTAAAACATTGCTATAAGCAAAATGTATGCTTGACCTTAACATAGCCAACCAGCCAACAGGTCAAGAGTTCTCGACCAGGCTCTGAACTATGTTCATGACAAGTTATCCTAAACAGTCTGGTGGGTTTGGTTTGACTTGGTGCATGTGATTAGCAATTGATGCCTCTACTTAAAGCAGCTGTTCTGTGCTGTAGATCTATGTTCCGTTACATTTAGTTAAGATATATCATAAATCTGGATACAGAGCAACCCTGCTTTTCCAAATAACTGCATCTTGAAAAGTAACTTGATATACAGTCATTTTCCTTTTAAGTTATAGAATTTTGTTAGCCAGCAGCATATACTTCAGCAAATCCACACTGGCCATTTTGGTGACCACCGGGATTCCTGGTGTGGAACCTTATATAATTAGTCCATGGTTGCTGTGGCACTTTAGTGCTCATTACTTTAGTTCACACAGATTATACTTGTTAAGTAATGTTTAATGCTTTAGTGATGAAAATTGTAAAATGTGGTAGTCATGCTGCATATTATGTTGCATATGGATATAGGGAAATTCATCCTCCGATGTTTCTAGAGTAGATACAGTAGCATTTCTATAATCCTAGTTTGCCTATTTGATGGGCATCTTGGAGTTGGATATACCTGATGAACACATTTCTTTAGAGCATCATTACCTCTATGGGAGTAATCAAGTTGTGGATTAGTTAGAATCAGATGCTGCTGGAACTATTAGTTATGTGTGGCATGAAGACACCCTAAGGCTTCTGTTAAATCTAAACTTGTGGATTCTTGTGGTTGCATTTTCTCAAGGAGAGGCAAGCAGTGTTTTGTTACAGAAAAGAAAACAAAAAATTAGGCAATTTTGTGTCAAGTTTCTTAGGAGAAATTTAAACCACATTTCAACAGGAAAATAACTTGCTGCACAACCACGTAATGGTATGTTCATGATCACGGTTGCCGTTTGTGACTATCAGTTTTCCCAGCTTGATTCGTCTCAATACCACAGTTTGATAATTTTTTGATGTATCAATGAAAATAACGTTTTAGCATTTGCAAGCTAATTAATGGTTGCAAGGACCAAAAGTAAGTTTTTTATATAGTGAAGTGGAAACTGTAAGAAAATTATATATTTATTTTGTAGGCAGCAAAATTTATCTATGATTTTCTATTCATTCAACTTCTGATGAATATCTTGACAATTAATGCAGATTTCTCTTTGAAAGTTGACATATTCTATAAATAGTTACCTTATCACCATAGTATTTTTCATGTCAATGTCTCAAATGTTATTTAATGCTGCCGTTTTTTTGGTGTCTGATAACATGTGTTTATTAAGAGAGCGACTTAATTCTTTATTTGTGCTTTTTTTCCTGTTTGTTTATTTTGCTGATTGCTTTTCAACCTTTGCTGCTAAAGGTGAAAGCTAATGAAGGGGAGGGCTCGGAACTGCTTCGTAGTGCATCTGACAGCAGTAGCAGTGGGCATGCGGAATCACTCGCTGCAACTCTTGCAGAACATCGCCAACATTTAGTTTGCATACAGGTCTAGTGATACCAGGATAACACTAATCATTTACGGGCTAGTCCTCCCTGTAAAATTTCAGACCTTTATCCCTTTACTTTTATGATAATCCTTTTACTAATTCATGGGCAATTCTATTTTTCACGGGGCCTGCTGCCTATTGTCTTCAAACAAAATGCTAACTGCATACATGAAACATAACAACTGTCAGATCAGCTTGTGCTACAAATGGGTTTTCTGGTTAGATGGACAAGTTTCGTAAGATTTACCTCGGATGTTGCAAGTAGAGGAACCCTGTATAGGCCAATGTCAGTTGTCTATGCTTTCCATGATAATGTTCTCCAAATGTAATCTTCTTTTATAGATTAACTTAAGCCAAAAGACAACGTGGTTCGAAGTGCTTTATGAATCGAGGTGCATGTGAATCAATTATATATGAGCTCTTGTATAAGTTGGAAATTTGCGATGTTGTATTATTTATTATAACCTTTAGAAATGTTAGTTTTTTTGCAGTTGTGTTAAACCCAGCTACAAAACCATGTGCTTGCTGTTAACCTTAGTGGGTTGCTTGCAAGTGCTGGGTAATAAGCTCTTGAAGAAAGATGGATATTCTTAAAGTACTTCATGGAATGTGAAAAAGGAAGAAAAAAAAGAAAGTCAAACCTTATATCCTTGTTGCTTTTTCGTTTTTCTACTTCCTTTGGTTTTAGACCTCGCACCGATAGTAATATAAAAATTAAAAACCTCGGCTTTGATTTCACGGATGTCTTTTGTCCTTTCCTAGGCACTGCAGTTTTGGTCATTTTAATTTGAGGAAAACAATTCTAAGACCATAGTGATGATGATATAGCAATGATGTGGAATCAGACAGGTAATGGGTTATGAAGATACAATCACATAAAATTGGGATTCTAAGTACTCCGCAAAGTCAGTATGTATTTGTGAGAAAAGGTCATCTAAGAAAGCAACCGTGCGCACAAACATACTTTTACTAGAAAAGCGTCATCTAAGAAAGCAACCGTGCGCACAAACATATTTTTACTAGAAAAGCTAGATAGTATCCAAAAGAGCCCAGCAATGATCAAAACTACATTCTGAAATGTAGATGTGAATCCATGCAAATCTTTTAGGTTCATTCGAATCAATCAATATTTATTACTAATTATTATTATTATTATTATTATTATTATTTTGTTAATCGTGATATTGAATTATATGTCCAGTTTTGTTTATCTTATTGGAGCTGCAATGCTCTTCAATGATTCTTCATATTTATGCATCCCATAGGCTCATCCGAATCAACCAAGTAATCGATCCGGTTGAACCAAGCCGAGGAGCCTCATCGAACCCGAATGTTTTCACAAATTCACATTCAGTTCACAATCACTGAGCTCAAACCCAAGCACGGCTCGATTAATTGTGTGGCCTGACGAATCCGTGCACAATCCGCTCATATCAGTACTCCAACCATCAGATGCCGACCTCACGGCTCAATTCCTATGATATAAAAGATCGTGCTGGCCGAGTCAAAACTCTGTGTCTCTGGAAGCCTCGGCACGGCGGAACCCTTGCGCTCGCTCGCTCGCTCGCTTTGAAGATTGCGACTTTATCGCGCAATCCTCGGCACGACGAAACCCTCGGCACGACGGTATCCGCATCTGGTCTTCCTTGCCCGTTGAGGTAAGTTTCCTTCTTCTAAACCCTAGCTAGTTTTCTGATACCTTTATCGCGCTTGAATTTTTTTTGTATTGTTTCTGTGAAGTGCGTTGGCCTTTGATTTGATGACAACTTGAGCTAGGGTTTTCGTTGTTTTCCATCATCTGATCAAAATCGCTCAATTAGGGAAGAAAGATCAAAATCGAAGACAAGAGGGAAGGAGAGATCAAGAAGGGTAAGAAAAAGATCGAACAAGAGGAGATCGCGAGGGGTTCTTGGAGGATGAGATGGCGTTGAAATTTCTGAACGAGAATGGATGGCACACCGGGAGCCTCCGGAACATCCTGTGCTTCAGGACTTTCTTGATAGGAACTGTCTGACTAGGCAATTAAAGATACTTTGATTAAATTTATTGTTGCCTCTACTCTCCACATTTGGAAAAAGTATTATTAAGTCTCCATATGCTTAAATATCTCATTCGGGATTGTGATATTTCTTTGATGCAACC
Organism: Musa acuminata AAA Group; assembly: GCF_036884655.1. Taxonomy (NCBI): domain Eukaryota; kingdom Viridiplantae; phylum Streptophyta; class Magnoliopsida; order Zingiberales; family Musaceae; genus Musa; species Musa acuminata. The sequence goes on from NW_027020660.1 coordinate 602,319, forward strand.
TTTTATAAAGTTATTATTCAAGTCCATGACTATGACTGTATTCTGAAGCCCTGTTCAAGATGTAGAAAATTTGACGTTCAATTGATGCCTAACAACGACATCGTCATCACGCAATACGCCATATCTTTATACTCAATCATGATGATTCACAAAAAATAAAAATCATGATAAAAGTACATAATAATCCTAAAAATAGTGGATCTTGACAATGCCAATTGTAAGCGGGCCAAACCAAAAAAGATAGTGCACCCGTCAGCCCTCCCGTAGTCGAGAACCCTAACCATCCTTTTTTTTCTTCTTTCAGTCTTCTGTGTTTCTTTATAAAGAATATAGCTTGCAATTACCCTAACGTCCCCCATTGATATTTTATGCATATGAGTGACAGGGGAGCTAAACTTGAACCGTCTTTCTATGCTAACCTCTACACGATAATATATGTTGGACGGTGATCGACTATAATGTTTCATATCAATCGATTATAATTAATTATCAGATTTTATCTTCCCTATCGACTTGTTTTAATTAATTGTACGATATTATCTTAACGGTAAGTGATAATTTCGTTATTAAAAAAAATAATTTTTTTATAAAACAAAATAAAAAATCGAAAATGAGAGGAAATGAGTTAATGTCTATTTTCCACCGTTACCGAGACAAGGCATAACCCGAACCAAGCGATAGAATTTGGATCGAGATCAATTGATTTCAAGCCCGACTCGACGATGCCAATTGTAAGTGGGCCAAACAAATAAGGATAGTGCACCCGTCAGCCCTCCCGTAGTCGAGAACCCTAACCATCCTTTCTTTTCTTCTTTCGGTCTTCTGTGTTTCTTTATAAAGAATATACCTTGCAATTAACCTAACGTCCCCCATCGATATTTTATGCATATGGGTGACAGGGGAGCTAAGCTTGAACCGTCTTTCTATGCTAACCTCTACACGATAATATATGTTGAACGGTGATCGACTCTAATGTTTCATATCAATCGATCATAATTAATTATCAGATTTTATCTTCCCTAAAGACCTGTTTCAATTAATTGTACGATATTATCTTAATGGTAAGTGATAATTTCGTTATAATAAAAAATATTTTTTTATAAAACAAAATAAAAAACCGAAAAAGAGAGGAAATAAGTTAATGCCTATTTTCCACCGTTACCGAGACAGGGCATAAACCGAACCGAGCAATAGAATTTTGATCGAGATCAATTGATTTCAAGCCCGACTCGACGATGCCAATTGTAAGTGGGCCAAACCAAAAAGGATAGTGCACCCGTCAGCCCTCCCGTAGTCGAGAACCCTAACCATTCTTTCTTTTCTTCTTTCAGTCTTCTGTGTTTCTTTATTAAGAATATAGCGTGCAATTATCCTAACGTCCCCTATCGATATTTTATACATATGGGTGACAAGAGAGCTAAGCTTGAACCGTCTTTCTATGCTAACCTCTACACGATAATATATGTTGGACGGTGATCGACTCTAATGTTTCATATCAATCGATTATAATTAATTATCAGATTTTATCTTCCCCGTCGACTCGTTTCAATTAATTATACGATATTATCTTAATGGTAAGTGATAATTTCATTATCATAAAAAATATTTTTTTTATAAATCAAAATAAAAAACTGAAAAAGAGAGGAAAAGAGTTAATGTCTATTTTCCACCGTTACCGAGACTGGGCATAACCCGAACCGAGTATTAGAATTTGGATCGAGATCAATTGATTTTAAACCCGACTCGACGATGTAAATTGTAAGCGGGCCAAACCAAAAATGATAGTGCACCCGTCAGCCCTCCCGTAGTCGAGAACCATAACCATGCTTTCTTTTCTCCTTTCAGTCTTCTGTGTTTTTTTATAAAGAATATAGCTTACAATTACCTTAACGTCCCCCATTGATATTTTATGCATATGGGTGACAGGGGAGCTAAGTTTGAACCGTCTTTATATGCTAATCTCTACACGATAATATATGTTGGACGGTGATCGACTCTAATGTTTCACATTAATCGATTATAAATAATTATCTGATTTTATCTTTTCTATCGACTTGTTTCAATTAATTGTATGATATTATGTTAATGATAAGTGATAATTTCGTTATCATAAAAAATATTGTTTTATAAAATAAAATAAAAAACTAAAAAAATAGAGGAAAAGAGTTAATGTTTATTTTCCACCGTTACCGAGACTGGGTATAAAATCGAGCGATAGAATTTGGATCGAGAACTCTGATCATCCTTTCTTTGTTTTTTATGTTACTGGTTAAGCGGCGCCGAGCGAGCGTAGATCGCCCTGGCCGGACGCCTCCTGAGACCAGCCAAATTGAGTTGTCGATCTCTGACCTAGCGGACTCCTACGTTCTCCCCTCTTATCAAGATCCGGTACATGTTCTAGATCCCTCCTAAAAGTGATCTTCATGTGTCGATTCTTTCCGATTTGAACTCGTCGCTTTGTTTTCGGTATGGTCGCCGGCGATATAGTGTCGAGAATCGTTAATCGGGTTTCTCGGCACCTTCCATAGCCAGCAATACTGATCTTTCTCTCACAACCAATCTTACGGGTGCTGTTGATTCGTCTTCGCTCGCTCAGCGTCACCCAGCTCAGCATCACCCATGCCTCCGGTTGTGACATCCTTCGCTTATTTGCATCATCTTTTCTGTAAATTCTATTGTTATCCCCATCATCTGGCCTTACATCGATAGAGCACCAAGCATGGTCAGGTATCTGCTGGACTCAATGGCTGATACAGTTATATGCTTGGATGATCAAAAAAGCTCATCGACGATTCGGGTGACATGTCCACTCGATGGTTGATACAGTTACATGCTTGGATGATCAACAAAGCTCATTGATAATTATCAAATCCAACAGCTTTATGTTATCGACTAATTTATTATTTTTTCTCGAAGAAATTGGGTGATGCTAAGGGTAAATTCTTAATTTAAGATCAGTATGACATTCGATTGGGATTCGAGTGACATGTCCACTCGATGGTTGATACAGTTGTTACATGCTTGGATGATCAACAAAGCTCATCGATAATTACCAAATCCACCAACTGTCTTCCAGCACTTTGGCACTTTGGCACTGAACAGTTGTGCTTGATTGCACACTAAACCCATCTACCATGGTTGAAAAAATATTGTTTACTTCTTCAGTGAGATCTGAAATTGACATCTGTATTGCTGGAATGACTTCCTTTAGTTGATCAACAAGTCCCTGAATAGCAGGATAAGTTAATGTAAAGACACACACAAAATAAAAAACCAGAACACCGGGAGAAAAGGAAAAAAAAAATTCATGATTTTACACAAAAAGGAAATGCCCACAATGTGATTAGAACTATTGATATGTTTCCTAATCACAGTTGAGGCCTACACCACATACAAGAAAACGTGTCACATGGCCGAGAACCCAATATAGATGACATTGAAGGATTAATGTGAAGTTATGATTGAAAATATGGCAAAATACAGTTTTTTGAACAAAATTCAATTATGCTTTAAATAAATCCAACCAGATTGCTCACTTAAAATTCAGATAAGAACAAATCAATAATTATAAGAATCAAAATGCAAAAGGATTATCATAAAAGTAAAGGGATAAAGGTCTGAAATTTTACAGGGAGGACTAGCCCCTAAATGATTAGTGTTATCCCGGTATCACTAGACCTGTATGCTAACTAAATGTTGGCGATGTTCTGCAAGAGTTGCAGCTAGTGACTCCGCATGCCCACTGCTACTGCTGTCAGATGCACTACTAAGCAGTTCCGGGCCCTCCCCTTCATTAGCTTTCACCTTTAGCAGCAAAGGTTGAAAAGCAATCAGCAAAATAAACAAACAGGAAAAAAATCACAAATAAAGAATTAAGTCGCTCTCTTAATAAACACATGTTATCAGACACCCAAAAAAACCGCAGCATTAAATAACGTTTGAGACATTGACAGGAACAATACTATGGTGATAAGGTAACTATTTATAGAATATGTCAACTTTCAAAGAGAAATCTGCATTAATTGTCAAGATATTCATCAGAAGTTGAGTGAATATAAAATCATAGATAAATTTTGCTGCCTACAAAATAAATATAGAATTTTCTTACAGTTTCCACTTCACTATATAAAAAACTTACTTTTGGTCCTTGCAACCATTAATTAGCTTGCAAATGCTAAAACGTTATTTTCATTGATACATCAAAAAATTATCAAACTGTGGTATTGAGACGAGTCAAGCTGGGAAAACTGATACAGTCACAAACGGCAACCGTGATCATGAACATACCATTATGTGGGTGTGCAGCAAGTTATTTGCCTGTTGAAATGTGGTTTAAATTTCTCCTAAGAAACTTGACACAAAATTGCCTAATTTTTTGTTTTCTTTTCTGTAACAAAACACTGCTTGCCTCTCCTTGAGAAAATGCAACCACAAGAATCCACAAGTTTAGATTTAACAGAAGCCTTAGGGTGTCTTCATGCCACACATAACTAATAGTTCCAGCAGCATCTGATTCTAACTAATCCACAACTTGATTACTCCCATAGAGGTAATGATGCTCTAAAGAAATGTGTTCATCAGGTATATCCAACTCCAAGATGCCCATTAAATAGGCAAACTAGGATTATAGAAATGCTACTGTATCTACTCAAGAAACATCGGAGGATGAATTTCCCTATATCCATATGCAACATAATATGCAGCATGACTACCACATTTTACAATTTTCATCACTAAAGCATTAAACATTACTTAACCAGTATAATCTGTGTGAACTAAAGTAATGAGCACTTAAGTGCCACAGCAACCATGGACTAATTATATAAGGTTCCACACCAGGAATCCCGGTGGTCACCAATATGGCCAGTGTGGATTTGCTGAAGTATATGCTGCTGGCTAACAAAATTCTATAACTTAAAAGGAGAATGACTGTATATCAAGTTACTTTTCAAGATGCAGTTATTTGGAAAAGCAGGGTTGCTCTGTATCCAGATTTATGATATATCTTAACTAAATGTAACGGAACATAGATCTACAACACAGAACAGCTGCTTTAAGTAGAGGCATCAATTTCTAATCACATGCACCAAGTCAAACCAAACCCACCGGACTGTTTAGGATAACTTGTCATGAACATAGTTCAGAGCCTGGTCGAGAACTCTTGACCTGTTGGCTGGTTGGCTATATTAAGGTCAAGCATACGTTTTGCTTATAGCAATGTTTTAATTATATCTTCTTGAACCCCCTTCTGACATGCAAAACCAAATATGATCAACCACTCTGACCATATAGCTATATAGTTTGGTTCCTCAATCCTCATTTAGAAATCTAAACCCACTAGAAAATTGGCTCGATTCACATCAGCCTTACATGTCCCTACTATAACCCATCTCAGCGTGACTGACCCAACTCGTCAATCACCTCTAGTTCAAGAATTTGTCATCTTTAAGATTTGTCCCTTTTTGCCTCTATGTACTGCTAATGAATTTGAAATTTTATTAACAGGAAAGGTTGACTGATGAAGTTGCTGAGATGACTTGTAAATTCTCCTCTGCTCAGATTGAGAAAGTCTCCGGTAGTCCAACTTTGAAACTCCCTCATTTATTCAATCTAACTCCAAATTCATCGGGGAAAGGCAACCAAGCACCAAAGCAGCATCCTGTAGGTAGTCAAACCAATCAGGAAACTTTGCCAGCCCCAAAAACAGTTTCACCTCCATTTACAATTGATGAAGATGGTGAAGCACAAGGTCAGCGCCTTCAGCCATTACCCACTCGAGGCGATCTTCAGATGTTGAAGACCAACAGCTATTATCCAGTTTCTACTTTGTTTACATAATAAATAGAGATGAGCAAATTTTACTTGTCTATTCACTATTCCATGTGGTTTAATTTTTCAGAGACTGATGATTATTATGCTCACAACATTCGTCGTTCTGTTCGTGAAGCTGCACTATCAAGCTCATCAAGCAACTCAGAATTGTTGCAGGAAAGAAGCAGTGATGATGGTTCTGAACACTTCTTTATACCTCTATCAACAACAGATGCTGCTTCTCAGAAAGAAATCGACTATGTTCCTAACTGGAGAAATCAACAACTGGTTTTCTCCTCACCACCAGAAGATCAGGCCCCGATGAACATGACAGATCTTTCCTGTAATGCCAATAGCCAGCAAAGCTTCATTCCAGATATGTTAAATAAATTGAATGGACTGAAGGAGAACAAAAACCTGGCCAGGCTGTTCCAACCATCCACTGAAAAAATACAAAGAACGCATCCTGAAGCTAACAACACTCTGGATCAAGTTTTCTCACCTCCATTGTTACTGGAATCATCATTCTTCCAAGATGCATACGAGGACTTGCTTGGTATGGTTAATATTTCCAGGCATGTGTTGGTATATTTTTTCAAACTGCCTAGTGTGGGTGTTGATTTTGGTCTTCACTGTCCGCTCTGTTGGCTGAGTGCATTGCTCATAGTTCTTGTTCCTGATTACTACACCGCTAACTGTGGCAACCATTTTCTTTTCTTCTGCAGCACCATTATCTGAAACTGATGCTGCTCTCATGGAACACTAGAGTTCCATATCCACCATGGTGGTGGTATTATATGCAGCTGAAGAGAAAGGTTAGATGCAGCAGTCTTGGTCAGAGGGCCAACATCATACATTTGTTTGCGATGCGATGGTGACTAACTTAAGCAACTGAAATATAAGGGTTTCTAATTCGAGTTTGAATCGTGTGATGTAGTCTAATTTACATGCGATTTCACTGTTGTTGTTGGTTGTTTTGATGATGGTGTCATTTTCTCTACCCGGTGTGTAGCAGCTGTAATTATGTTGTATCTTTTCCGACTTAACAAAATGTCCTTCTTACCCTTCAATGGCTTGTTTTGGATTTGTGGGTCAGATCTTTGTTATCGTCATGGGTAAATATTGGTGACATGTGGACTGCAAGTTATAATTCGGTATTTTGTGAATCAGGTTTTGTGCACAAGCAATCAGTTTGCCTACAAATGACTCATGGAGAATCCTCTGTAACCCATATGCAAATCAAAATTCTAATTGCATATAAGTCTCACAATTTTCTTGGTAGTCTGAGGGTATAACCATCAAAATTCTAATTGCATATAACTATCACAATTTTCTTGGTAGTCTTCGGGTATAACTATCAAAATTCTAATTGCATATAACTATCACAATTGCATATAACTATCAAAATTTTAATTTCCTTAATTTTACCTTCGAAACCACTATTTTAACATCTTTGTGCGATGCAATAGCACAAACAAATTCTCAAAGAATCCATAAGCCTTTATCCGATTTGCTCTTCAAATTCTAAAACACTCTTTTAAAAAACTCAACACTCAATCTAACTTTCCTCCTTTCATTAGAGTGTTGGACATCTGGAGTAAGTTTGGCGAGAGACTCATCATCTAGTCGGTTTGCCCGATGGGTGGTGGGCTCAGTCATGGTCGTCACAAATTATGGAATTATCACCGACTCACCCATCCTTCACTGCAACTTTCTTGATGACCGTCATGCCTCCTTCATGGCAAAATCTTCTTGCTCTTTTTCTGCTTGAGCCTCTTGCTGTGCTCATCTAATGATTTTTCCTGTTTGAGGGGTGGCAAGACACTATTGTCTTCAGATTCAGCTTAACTTAATATATGGGCTTCACTTGTTTCATCATCGTACTGGTCCCAGACTTTCTTTTCTTCTTGACTTTGCCAACTCTCTTCCTTTTAGATACTTTCTTACCGCTAGAGATTGGCAATTCATCATTATCTATGGTTTCAGTATCATCGCATACTTGTAGATCAGCTTGTTGATCACAAGTATTGCCATTGGAACCTGTTTAACAAGAATTTTGAGACATTATCAAATTGTTTTACATGACGAACGAGTTCCTTACAGATTTTCTAACATTAATTAAAGAAGAAAACCGACCTATTCTAGAATAGGATTTAGGTAAAAAGCTACCAACAATCTACATGTACAATTTGTTCCAACATCACTGTGCTGACAAGCACTGCCATAAAACATGCCTATTTGTCTGTGCTTCATGATATCATAACCCAAATACTTCATAGGCTAGCCAGATTTTTTTTTGTGGTAGAATACTTGACCAAACCTAAATGGAGGTACCATGACTAAAGATTCAACAATAACTAATGAGATGCCCATGACCACCGGGAACCAGAAGAGTCCTGATGGTAAGGCTTGTCTAAATCATTTGCTATTAATAGTGTAATACAGTAAATTTATTGCCAATGATGTAAGAAGTCCATGGACTGATATTACTAGTAACTAGCACACATGGGCATGCTGTTGCTCAGGTATGTATACTCTTGTAACCCAAATATTTTATCAAACTATATAAATCTGAACACATGGAATATGTTTTGATTGGGTTTTGTTTCAAATTTAGCATGCATTTAGGGCTTCGTTCATCATAACATGTGATCCAAATTGTACCAAGTGGGCCTTGTCATGTGACCCAAATTGCCTAAGCCCATGCATTATCAGCATCCCTGTCAGGTCATTTGCCTAAGTGGGATTATTAGGAAGTCACAATCTACCCTAACCAAATGGAGATGTCCTCAACAAAACTGGCTCAAAATCCCTCACTCAAGTACACTATTATCATGGTGCACATGATGTTCATGGTGTTAACCCTAAAGCTAGTTGACCTACTAATCCATTATTTGTATGGAGGTTAGCTATGTTTTAGATAAGACTTAGTTGACCTACTAATCCATTATTTATATGGAGCAGAAACAAACACACGAGATGTTAACCATGTTTGTTATTTGAAATAGATCAATCAAGTTACATGTACTAATATCACATTCATTTCCAATGTGGATCTACCGAAGTATTAAGTTGTATAGAGCCATAGAGCATGTAAATGTGAATTTGTAGTGTCAAATCCAAATTGTTAAATAAGTAATACCTGAGAAATGTGAATCGATCACCACATTTGTTAGATGTTGCTTGAGGAAAACCTATTAAAAAAAGAAATATACTCAATGATAGGTTTATACAAACCAAAAAGAAAATGTGAACTGTTTGCAAGCACTAGTTGTTGAACCTATGCATTCCTCTACAATATGCATCCAATTACCCCAATATAACCTATAAATTAATGGGCTTTACATGAAAAATGAATCTAAACCAAGAGGAAGAACTAAATTGCAAAGCACTACCAAACTTAAATTCCCTTCTTTAAAATTGTTCTATTATATGTAAGCCAAAGGATACTGAAAATTTTGTTGAAGCAAGATCCATTTATGAGCTGATAGTAGTTATAGCATACCGCAGATAGAAGTTGTCTCGTCTTTGCATCCCACACATGCAAATAGCTGTCCAATCCTATAAACCAATATCATCATTAAGTATGACCTTATAAACCTACGACCAAAACACTAATGCATAATGTGGCGAGTAAAGAACTAAGGTTTGCACGAAAGCATAGTTTGACATATTACTTGTGAAGACATGGCATATGAAATTAAAAATATTTCATGCTTAACTATAGTTTTACCAAAAAAAACTCATAGCAAGAATATATATTACAGTTTCAAACATGACAAGAAATTTCAGTCAAAGCTCTAGGGCCAGCAAAATAAGAGAAAAAGATTCTCTTACATCTTGAACGTTCAAAATTATAGTTAACTTTTAATAAAAAGTAAACTTGAATTTGCAAGGTACAAGTCACCACAAACAAGTATCCCAAAGTATGGCAGTACACTTTTCAGCATGTATCATCTTTTTAAATTACCAACAAGAGAACTTCCAAAACAACACATCCAAATATTACAAATGATGTCCATCTAATGCCGAGTCTATTGAGGTGGGAACTACCTAAAACTTGATGATGCTTACTGCTACCATTGAGATATTTTCTTCAATAAAATCTGTCAACATGACATAGCTAGAAATGAGAATTTCACACTAGGCCGATGGTGTACTGCCCCAATGGCTAATCCAATCAAATTGGGGATTGGGTCAAGGTCGATGTCGGACCCAGGGTTGGGTTATAATTGTTCAAAACTAATCAGGACCGGGACAAGAACAATATCACCTATCCCCATCCCCATCTCAAGCCTCCCCCATCCTTTCTCCACGTATCCGACCGCACCAGAAAAAAAACCCCAGCAATTTCATATAAGTAATTTACCTACTATCTTGTTAATATAATTAAAGAATATATCAATAGTAAAAAATGTATTCATAAGCTATGAGATAATAGTTACATCAATCTTTATTGTGTCGGAGATGGTACTAAGTTTATGAACCCGAGTCAAAGATGAGGCAAGGTCAGGGGACTTGACTAAATCCAATTCAACTGGGTCGGGTTTGAACAGATTTGACAGGGAAACATGCATAATCATGGTTGAATTAGGGTACAATTTTCCAAAACCGATTTAAGTCCAAGACAAGGACAGATATCACCTAACCCAACCCCAAGCCTGCCTGCACCAGCCCATCTCACCCCAATGAAAAAAATGAACCCCCAACTATCTTGCAAATATAACTGAAGCATATGCCAATAATAATACATGTATTCTCGTAGGAAATTCATGCAGCGGTAAGACAGCTAGTACCATTAATTTTTTGTGTGGGTCATGGATGGTAATAAATTTATAAACCCGAGTCGAAGATGAGCAGGATGAGAGCCGTATGTTAGACATAACACTTTGGTTTTCATTAGAAACACAAACAGAAGGATGTTTATCTTTAACAAAATTGATTGTAAAATAACTCCCAATAAACCATGAAAAGTATGTCGAACATTAACCTTCAAGATGAAACAGTATGCACCAGTAATTTCTCTTGAAATGAAACAATGACTGATAATCCATGGAGGATCGTTACTCAACATATCAAAGAACAATAGAAAGCTTGAAAAGTTACATTAAATGAAAACCACCAAATATATTAAATTTGGTATATCTGAGTTATAAACTAAAAACTTCCAACATGGAACACTATTCTTTTTCCTTTTTTTCGAGGAAACAAAACACTATTTTGTGCCATGGTAGAAGTAAAATTGACTGAATATGTTGAATTAACAGTATACAACTTCTTACCACAAGATGCTATCATGGGAAGTTCTGGATGTCTCGCTATAGATCTGATGCTTCCAGAGCACTTACCAATAAAGCATCCGATCAGTTTTCTTGAAACAAGGAAATCGACTGCCATCTAGTCAACATCAAGAGTTAGTTCTAAATATTAGTAACCCTGAATCACTTGAATCACCAGGGGCCAATTCATCATTGATAGAAGCTAATTATTAATTGTCTAACAGGTGATACAAATGTGAAACCATTAAAAGAAAACTCAGATATTTCAAAATCATAAGCATCAGAATAACGGTAAATACTACAATTCAAAAAACTAAAATGAATGGTACTACCCATTACCCCATACTTTAACGACACTAGGAATTTGAATTGTTAAATAAGATTTTTCAGCTATAAGCATGTCCTAGCTTCAAGCTCACATTGGAAAAATCTACCCAGTTAATTAGATGAAATATTATTACTTGAACTGAGTTAATAACAGAAAATATAAGTTCCAAGTGAGTCAAGCTAGTTCCGTCTCTGATAATGAGCTCAATTCATTAACATTCTTTGGACCAAATCCTTAATCCAAGAGCACAGGTCACCAAAAATGTAAACATAAAGCATGGACTTCTCAGAAATGACAGAAAGCATTAATGCACAAAAAACAGGAGGATGACTACTTACCGCACATAGTTAAGAATAGTTGAGCCAGTTCATTGACAATGAAAAGAAATTAGAACATCATGTAATCAACTGAGAAAACTATGTAATATAGGAGTTAGCATAATTTCCTTTATGCATACCATACCTGCAACACATGTCACATTCAAACCTTTAGTTTCCTTGTTGGAAGTGACTATTCCTGGTTCTATATCCTTAATTCATGTTGAGTCTTAAACTTTTTTTACGATTTCATAAAGGCCTTCAACATCAGCTGATTACTTCTAAAATTGCTTATGATGTAGCCACATATATTGTCTGACATAAAACTGTTTGAAAGAACTTTCTGTTCTACTGAAAGTTTCAACTCCAACAATTTGACCATAAAGGAATAACAAGTTGAGGTTCATCGGACAGCCCAAAAACTAAAAAGTTTTTATCGATGAAATAAAATAAGAAACCGTGATAATTTTGTCCATTATGGTAATAGGACTTAGTTTATTATGGGAGTAGGAACAAGGAGCTAGACATATGATAAATGTCTATAAGAATCAAAGAGTCTTAGATATGAGATGATAACTAAACGGCAATCAGAGAAAGGATCTGATCAAGAAATTATATCCAATCAAGAAATTATATCCACAAAAAAAGAAAACAAAAGAGAAATAAACAAAACAACTAAATATAATTAACAATGTAGTTGTACAGTGACCTTGTAGAACTATGACTTTCACTAGTTCTCATACATGAAATTTCAGAATCATGAGATTATGATCATAAAAAACAACAAACTAAAGAGGATGAATGAATCGGGTAAATAAAATTAAAGCATAGCCGCATAGTGTACGTGTAGAACTATGTCTTTTACCTGTTCTCATATCAAATGAAGCAAGATCCCCAAAACCATTGCCTACATAGACTGTATAGCCATCTAGATCTTCACAAGCTGCTTTAATTGGAGATTCTCTAAAGTCGACTGAAATTACAGGTCTCCTCTGTGCTGAAGTATCATAAAGACGAATCTATCACAAGATATAATTTTTAACAAATAAGAGAATAATAACATACTGATCATTAGAATCTCATGCGGACTGAGTAATTAGTTTACATCATTTTCTCAACTTCTAAAGCAATGGGTCAAAAACTATTAACCACATACAAAAGATTCATTAATCAGGATAGACCATATGGTCAAGAATATTTCAACATTAATCAATAAACAGAAGAAAACTGTTTATTAACTACAAGTTGGTTAACACTCCAAATGTGCAAGCAGTATTTGTAAAAAAGTTTGGTCAGGCACTGTTATCATAAAATCAAACTTAAGGCTTTCACATGTATCCTCGATCTCATGGCAACAATTGCAAAAGTTGTCGAAAGACTTACAATAAAAGTTATACTCCCAACTATTAGCATTTTTTAGCTTGTAAGCTACAACTAGTAAACATATTTCATAGTGCCATACCTGATGATTGATCGTGCCAGCCACAACTTTTCTATGGTCATCTTCACTCAGAAAAGTTGCAGCAGTAAACCAAGTTGGAGAGAATATACCAAGTCTATTAGAAGGAGGCTACAAAAGACAAAGAGCAAACCGATAGAATCTTCATAATCAAAATACAAATAGACCAGAAACTCTCATTAAATTGCACTAATAAGAATGAAGTGACTCACAGATTTTGCACTCCAGATCTTACTGCATTTTCCAAGATCCCACATGTTCAATTCAATGCCATTCCTGAGAGAAAAGAAAACACAAATTAAAGTACTAGGCCAAAATTAGGCAATATAACAACCTTTCAAATTTTTATTAAAGAGGCTGTCACCCATGAATATAATTGCAACAAACTCATATACATTTCTTTAACAGCTTACGGAAACTTACCCTCCAAATAAGGCATAATTCTCACTTTTATCCACTGAAGAACATATTATTTTACCAGAAGAGCATACATTCCATGTAATATGAGAAGCAGTAGTTGAGTTTTCTGGCGCATCACCGACGGGAATGGACCTCAAGCAAGCATTACCCTTTTCCAGACAGGTAAGTAATGAAACTGACCTGAAAAACATAAGGATTGAATGAATATAAGAATGTGCATGCAATTCGAGATCACAACTAAAGTTTGTAAGTAACAGTACCACCATGAACTAAATTTTACTCGATAGATGTACAGAATTTCCATTCTTGCATACAGATGCATGCATATGCAAAATCATTGTGAATATACGTCAGCTAGTTCTCCTCTCTTCTAGTTCTAATACAACTTTCTTTGTCCACAAAGCTTTGCTCTTGAATCACTAGATAAACCTTCGTATTAAGTTTCACTATCTATATACATTGGAACCTTGGGATGTCAAATACAGGAGTAAGTGCTGAAAGCAAGAATAATCTCTCTGAACTTTTTTATTCAATGTCCTGCAGATACATATGCCTGCAGCAGTCTTTTAAACATGATAGTGTCATAGGTTTGACCCCCTAAATGCAAATTGGGCAGGTGCTAAAATTTTAATTCAACCATCTGTGATACTCTTTCACATGAACAAGTTTCTACAGAATATATCTTAGGTACAGCAGATTGGTAAAATGTTCGGATACAAGTTCAAAAAAATGCTTCATCTGCTATGAGCTATGAACTATGGCATTTATTTATGTTACCTTGATGGAACATCGATTCCTTTAGTTTTGAAGAGATGCAATCCAACAACATGATCATCATTAAGAGAGCCATCCAGTGATAAGGGTTGATCGATCTTAGTGATGCCCAAAGCCTCTCCATTAATAGGATTTAGACACTCAACCTGGAATTCATAGAATATCCCATGTTTCAACAACCTAGAAAAAGAGGGTTTTCTCTTGTTTCATATATGATAACTTACCGAACCATTCTTGCGAGCAACAGCCAAAAGCTGCAAAGAATAGCAAACAATTTACAAGTGTCATGTCTAGAAGGTAGAAGAATATTTTACACGTCGAACTGTTATGAGATTAAAGATATAATTATACTAGAGTAACATATAAGAATTTCCTAACAAAGGAAAGAAAGGTGGAAACACATCTTTAGTGATTACATGCCAATCCAAGAATGCGAAATAGAATGTGACATTATAGTCAACAGAATTCGCAAATCCAAAACAGGGTTCCAATGAATTATAAAACTTCCTTATAGGAATTGATCCTAGATCTCAAACTAATCGTGAATAATCACATTAAAGTTTGTATAATACTTAGGAATGCTTGTCCACCGTAATCAAACTCTAAAATCTTTGAACATACACTTTTCTTTTGTAATGTTAAACCACCATATCTCCATTGATCATCCAAATTAAACTTTCAAGCTGGAAAGTGAAGGCACAAAATAGGTTTCTGCTTCTTTAAGAAAGAAGAACATAACATGAATATTAGCTTCAAACTAGAGAAGCTTTCATTAATATTCAAGAGAAACTAATAAGATCGATTTCTGGTTTACTTCAAAACTACCAAGAAGCCATGAAGATCCAAAAGGAGACTAACATAAGCTTTGATTTGATTGTTTACCTCCCATTAAGTAGTTAAGATTGTCATAGCATTCATTTATGTATAATAACTCAAATCCAACAAAGAATGTGATAACAAACCGGATCAGTTTTGTGATCAGAATAAGAAGCAGCAAGGACACAAGATGAAGCATTTGGCTGCCCCCATGTTTCTACCACCTTTGGAATTCCAGTCTTTCCATGAGCTTCGACAACTGAAAACTCATTGCAATATCACATCATGAGTTGTAATTAAGAAATGCATGCCATGTAGACCATTCAAGAAAGAGTAATGTTTAAGCAGGCGGCGCCTGGGCGCTCGCCCGAGCCCAGGCGTGGGCGCTTCGGGCGAGCGCCTGGGTAAATCAAGGCGACCGAACCAGAATTTAGGTCTGGTTCGGTTCTGATTCGGTTGTTAGTTGGTTCAATCGAACCAACTAAACCTATATAACCCCAACCCTAACCCTTACCCAACCCTAACCTCCTGCCGCAGCCGCTGCCGTTGCCGATCCCGATCCCGATCGCGATATCGCTGCTCGTCGCTCCTGCTCCCGCTGCCGCTGCTCGCCGCTGTCGCTGCTCGCGCCTCCCGCGAGCCTTCCCGCTGCTCGCGCCTCCCTCGAGCCCTCCCGCAGCTCGCGCCTCCCGCGAGCCCTCTCGCTGCTCGCGCCTCCTACGAGCCCTCCCGCGAGCCTTCCCGCTGCTCGCGCCTCCCTCGAGCCCTCCCGCTGCTCGCGCCTCCCGCGAGCCCTCCCACTGCTCGTGCCTTCTGCTCCTTTTCCCTTTCCCGCTGCCGCCGCTCGTCGCTGCTGTGCCGCCGCTCGCCACTGCTACTGCCGCCGCTCGCCGCTGCTTCCTCGTTTCTCCATCAGGCTTAGTATATAGTATACTCTTAATATTAAGTTTATTTGAATTTTGAAATGATTAATTTTCTGTTAATAGATTAATAATATATTATTTTGATTTTAATGTTGTTAATTTTTATTTATTTGAAATTATTAATTATATTATATATTTTTATATTTTAGCGTCTCGCTTCGCTCGGGCGAGCGCCTGGGCGAGCGCCTAGCGCCTCGGGCGTTTGTGGACCTTGGCGCCTTTTGGCACCTAGCGTTTTTTAAATCACTGGGCAGTCATATGGTGTTTTGTTTGTCTTCAAGTTCCTTAGATTAATTGATAGTGGACATGTCACTCGAATCCCAGTCAAATGTCATACTAATCTTAAATTAAGAATTTACCCTTAGCATCACCCAATTTCTTCGAGAAAGAAAAACAAATTAGTCGATAACATAATGCTGTTGGATTTGGTAATTATCGATGAGTTTTGTTGATCATCCAAGCATTTAACAACTGTATCAATCATCGAGTGGACATGTCACCCGAATCCCAATCTAATGTAATACTGATCTTAAATTAAGAATTTACCCTTAGCATTACCCAATTTCTTCGAGAAAGAATAATAAATTAGTCGATAACATAAAGCTGTTGGATTTAGTAATTATCGATGAGTTTTGTTGATCATCCAAGCATGTAACTGTATCAACCATCGAGTGGACATGTCACCCGAATCGTCGATGAGCTTTGTTGATCATCCAAGCATTTAACTGTATCAGTCATCGAGTCCAGCAGATACTCTATCGATGTACGGCCAGATGATGGGGATAACAATAGAATTTACAGAAAGGACGATGTAAATAAGCGAAGGATGTCACAACCGGGGGCATGGGTGAGCGAGCGAAGACGAATCAACAGCACCCGTAAGATTGGTTGTGAGAGAAAGATCAGTATTGCTGGCTATGGAAGGTGCCGAGAAACTCGATTGACGATTCTCAACACTATATCGTCGGCGACAATATCGAAAACAGAGCGACGAGTTCAAATCGGAAAGAATCGACACATGAAGCTCACTTTTAGGAGAGATCTAGAACATGTACTGGATCTTGACAAGAGGGGAGAACGTAGGAGTCCGCTAGGTCAGAGATCGACAACTCGATTTGGCTGGTCTCAGGAGACGTCCGACCAGGGCGATCTACGCTCGCCCGGCGCCGTTTAATCGGTGGCATAAAAAATAACGAAAGGATGGTCATGGTTCTCGACTACGGGTGGGCTGACGGGTGCATTATCCTTTTTGGTTTACCCCGCTTAAAAAACATCGTCGAGTCGGGTTTAAAATAAATTGATCTCGATCCAAATTTTATCGCTCGGTTCGGGTTATACCTAGTCTCGGTAACGGTGGAAAATAAATATTAACTCTTTTCCTCTCTTTTTTAGTTTTTTATTTTTTTTTTATAAAAAAAATAATTTTTATGATAACGAAATTATCACTTATCATTAAGATAATATCGTATAATTAATTGAAACAATTCGATAAGGAAGATAAAATCTGATAATTATTTATAATCGATTGATATGAAACATTACAATCGATCATCGTCCAACTTATATTATCGTATAGAGGTTAGCATAGAAAGACGGTTCAAGCTTAGCTTCCCTGTCACTCATAAACATAAAATATCAATGGGGGACGTTAGGATAATTGTAAGCTATATTCTATATAAAGAAACATAGAAAACTGAAAGAATAAAAGAATTGATGGTTATGGTTCTCAACTACGGGAGGGCTGACTGGTGCACTATCCTTTTTTGTTTGGCCCGCTTACAATTGGCATCGTCGAGTCGGGCTTAAAATCAATTGATCTCGATCCAAATTCTAACGCTCGGTTCGGGTTATGCCCGGTCTCGGTAACGGTAGAAAATAGATATTAACTCTTTTCCTCTCTTTTTCAATTTTTTATTTTGTTTTATAAAAAAAATATTTTTTATTATAACGAATTTATCATTTACCATTAAGATAATATCATATAATTAATTGAAACGAGTCGATAGGGAAAATAAAATCTGATAATTAATTATAATCAATTGATATGAAACATTAGAGTCGATCACCGTACAACATATATTATCTTGTAGAGATTAGCATATAAAGACGATTTAAGTTTAGCTCCTCTCTCACTCATATGCATAAAATATCAACGGGGGACGTCAGGGTAATTGCAATCTATATTCTTTATAAAGCGGATCGAGATCAATTGATTTCAAGCCCAACTCGACGATGCCAATTGTGAGCGGGCCAAACCAAAAAGGATAGTGCACCCGTCAGCCCTCCCGTAGTCGAGAACCCTAACCATCTTTTCTTTTTTTCTTTCAGTCTTCTGTGTTTCTTTATAAAGAATATAGCTTGCAATTATCCTAACGTTCCCCATTTATATTTTATGCATATGAGTGACAGGGGAGCTAAGCTTGAACCGTCTTTCTATGCTAACATCTACACGATAATATATGTTGGACGGTGATCGACTCTAATATTTCATATCAATCGATTATAATTAATTATCTGATTTTATTTTCCCTATCGACTTATTTCAATTAATTATACGATATTATCTTAATGATAAATGATAATTTTGTTATAATAAAAAATATTTTTTTTATAAAATAAAATAAAAAACTAAAAAAGAGAGGAAAATAGTTAATATTTATTTTCCATCGTTACCGAGACTAGGTATAACCCGAACCGAGCGATAAAATTTGGATCGAGATCAATTTATTTTAAACCCGACTCGACGATGTTTGTAAGCGAGCCAAACCAAAAAGGATAATGCACCCGTCAGCCCTCCCGTAGTCGAGAACCCTGACCATCCTTTCTTTATTTTTTTTGCCACCGGTTAAGTGGCGTCGAGCGAGCGTAGATCGCCCTGGCCGGACGCCTCCTGAGATCAGCCAAATCGAGTTGTCGATCTCTGACCTAGCAGACTCGTACGTTCTCCCCTCTTGCAAGATCCGGTACATGTTCTATATCCCTCCTAAAAGTGAGCTTCATGTGTCGATTCTTTCCGATTTGAACTCGTCGCTCTGTTTTCGGTATGGTCGCCGGCGATATGGTGTCGAGAATCGTCAATCGGGTTTCTCGGCACCTTCCATAGCCAGCAATATTGATCTTTCTCTCATAACCAATCTTACGGGTGTTGTTGATTCGTCTTCGCTCGCTCAGCGTCACCTATGCCCCCGGTTGTGACATCCTTCGCTTATTTGCATCGTCCTTTCTGTAAATTCTATTGTTATCCCCATCATCTGGTCTTACATCGATAGAGCACCAGGCTTGGTCAGGTATCTGCTGGACTCGATGGCTGATACAGTTACATGCTTGGATGATCAACAAAGCTCATCGACGATTCGGGTGACATGTCCACTCGATGGTTGATACAGTTACATGCTTGGATGATCAACAAAGCTTATCGATAATTACCAAATCTAACAGCTTTATGTTATCGACTAATTTGTTATTCTTTCTCGAAAAAATTGGGTGATGCTAAGGATAAATTCTTAAGTTAAGATCAGTATGACATTAAACTGAGATTCGGGTGATATGTCCACTCGATGGTTGATACAGTTGTTACATGCTTGGATGATCAACAAAGCTCATCGATAATTACCAAATCCAACAGCATTATGTTATCGATTAATTTGTTTTTCTTTCTCGAAGAAATTGGGTGATGCTGAGGGTACATTCTTAATTTAAGATCATTATGACATTAGACTGGGATTCGGGTGACATGTCCACTATCAATTAATCTAAGGAACTTGAAGACAAACAAAACACCATATGATAGCCTAGTAGTTGGATCAACATAATGCGTCGATCAAGATGGGATGTTTACCAGACGATTACTATTAGTAAGCTGCTAAATGAGATAGAGGCTCCATTATGTCGAGATTCGAAAGAGGAGTTGGCTCCTGACTTCTGAAAGAATAGCTGTTTAGCATGACAGGATACCGATATTGTGGCTCTAAGGAACATGAAAAAATATGTTGAAGCTAGTTTAGATGTATACACAGTGTGATTATATAAAAGATCTTTTGTCTTTTTTTGTTTTCTCCTTCCCATCAAGTATGTTTGAAACTCGTAATTTTTGGGACATTGATTGATCTTTTTCTACCTACTTCTCTTTGGAGATTCCACAGCACAAGATTTTGCAGCCCCTACACCTTAATTGCTTTGTTATTCTTGTGTGTTCTATTGATCGGTTAATTGTTTTGCTTTTACTTACTGGTGAAATTTATAATTTCGGTGAAGTTTTGAGGAGCCAAAATGTTTCAAGAAGATGCCACGAACAAGTGCATTGGAGTGCCCTGGATGCCCACCTTTGAGAGCCTTGACGACTGACGTGCTCGGTCTTGTAAAAGGTGGTTGTTATTGCTTAAACATTACTCTTTCTTGAATGGTCTACATGGCATGCATTTCTTAATTACAACTCATGATGTGATATTGCAATGAGTTTTCAGTTGTCGAAGCTCATGGAAAGACTGGAATTCCAAAGGTGGTAGAAACATGGGGGCAGCCAAATGCTTCATCTTGTGTCCTTGCTGCTTCTTATTCTGATCACAAAACTGATCCGGTTTGTTATCACATTCTTTGTTGGATTTGAGTTATTATACATAAATGGATGCTATGACAATCTTAACTACTTAATGGGAGGTAAACAATCAAATCAAAGCTTATGTTAGTCTCCTTTTGGATCTTCATGGCTTCTTGGTAGTTTTGAAGTAAACCAGAAATCGATCTTATTAGTTTCTCTTGAATATTAATGAAAGCTTCACTAGTTTGAAGCTAATATTCATGTTATGTTCTTCTTTCTTAAAGAAGCAGAAACCTATTTTGTGCCTTCACTTTCCAGCTTGAAAGTTTAATTTGGATGATCAATGGAGATATGGTGGTTTAACATTACAAAAGAAAAGTGTATGTTCAAAGATTTTAGAGTTTGATTACGGTGGACAAGCATTCCTAAGTATTATACAAACTTTAATGTGATTATTCACGATTAGTTTGAGATCTAGGATCAATTCCTATAAGGAAGTTTTATAATTCATTGGAACCCTGTTTTGGATTTGCGAATTCTGTTGACTATAATGTCACATTCTATTTCACATTCTTGGATTGGCATGTAATCACTAAAGATGTGTTTCCACCTTTCTTTCCTTTGTTTGGAAATTCTTATATGTTACTCTAGTATAATTATATCTTTAATCTCATAACAGTTCGACGTGTAAAATATTCTTCTACCTTCTAGACATGACACTTGTTAATTGTTTGCTGTTCTTTGCAGCTTTTGGCTGTTGCTCGCAAGAATGGTTTGGTAAGTTATCATATATGAAACAAGAGAAAACCCTCTTTTTCTAGGTTGTTGAAACATGGGATATTCTATGAATTCCAGGTTGAGTGTCTAAATCCTATTAATGGAGAGGCTTTGGGCATCACTAAGATCGATCAACCCTTATCACTGGATGGCTCTCTTAATGATGATCATGTTGTTGGATTGCATCTCTTCAAAACTAAAGGAATCGATGTTCCATCAAGGTAACATAAATAAATGCCATAGTTCATAGCTCATAGCAGATGTAGCATTTTTTTGAACTTGTATCCGAACATTTTACCAATCTGCTGTACCTAAGATATATTCTGTAGAAACTTGTTCATGTGAAAGAATATCACAGATGGTTGAATTAAAATTTTAGCACCTGCCCAATTGGCATTTAGAGGGTCAAACCTATGACACTATCATGTTTAAAAGACTGCTGCAGGCATATGTATCTGCAGGACATTGAATAAAAAAGTTCAGATAGATTATTCTTGCTTTCAGCACTTACTCCTGTATTTGACATCCCAAGGTTCCAATGTATATAGATAGTGAAACTTAATACGAAGGTTTATCTAGTGATTCAAGAGCAAAGCTTTGTGGACAAAGAAAGTTGTATTAGAACTAGAAGAGAGGAGAACTAGCTGACGTATATTCACAATGATTTTGCATATGCATGCATCTGTATGCAAGAATGGAAATTCTGTACATCTATCGAGTAAAATTTAGTTCATGGTGGTACTGTTACTTACAAACTTTAGTTGTGATCTCGAATTGCATGCACATTCTTATATTCATTCAATCCTTATGTTTTTCAGGTCAGTTTCATTACTTACCTGTCTGGAAAAGGGTAATGCTTGCTTGAGGTCCATTCCCGTCGGTGATGCGCCAGAAAACTCAACTACTGCTTCTCATATTACATGGAATGTATGCTCTTCTGGTAAAATAATATGTTCTTCAGTGGATAAAAGTGAGAATTATGCCTTATTTGGAGGGTAAGTTTCCGTAAGCTGTTAAAGAAATGTATATGAGTTTGTTGCAATTATATTCATGGGTGACAGCCTCTTTAATAAAAATTTGAAAGGTTGTTATATTGCCTAATTTTGGCCTAGTACTTTAATTTGTGTTTTCTTTTCTCTCAGGAATGGCATTGAATTGAACATGTGGGATCTTGGAAAATGCAGTAAGATCTGGAGTGCAAAATCTGTGAGTCACTTCATTCTTATTAGTGCAATTTAATGAGAGTTTCTGGTCTATTTGTATTTTGATTATGAAGATTCTATCGGTTTGCTCTTTGTCTTTTGTAGCCTCCTAATAGACTTGGTATATTCTCTCCAACTTGGTTTACTGCTGCAACTTTTCTGAGTGAAGATGACCATAGAAAAGTTGTGGCTGGCACGATCAATCATCAGGTATGGCACTATGAAATATGTTTACTAGTTGTAGCTTACAAGCTAAAAAATGCTAATAGTTGGGAGTATAACTTTTATTGTAAGTCTTTCGACAACTTTTGCAATTGTTGCCATGAGATCGAGGATACATTTGAAAGTCTTAAGTTTGATTTTATGATAACAGTGCCTGACCAAACTTTTTTACAAATACTGCTTGCACATTTGGAGTGTTAACCAACTTGTAGTTAATAAACAGTTTTCTTCTGTTTATTGATTAATGTTGAAATATTCTTGACCATATGGTCTATCCTGGTTAATGAATCTTTTGTATATGGTTAATAGTTCTTGACCCATTGCTTTAGAAGTCGAGAAAATGATGTAAACTAATTACTCAGTCCGCATGAGATTTTAATGACCAGTATGCTGTTATTCTCTTATTTGTTAAAAATTATATCTTGTGATAGGTTCGTCTTTATGACACTTCAGCACAGAGGAGACCTATAATTTCAGTCGACTTTAGAGAATCTCCAATTAAAGCAGTTTGTGAAGATCTAGATGGCTATACAGTCTATATAGGCAATGGTTCTGGGGATCTTGCTTCATTTGATATGAGAACAGGTAAAAGTCATAGTTCTAAATGTACACCATGCGGCTATGCTTTAATTTTATTTACCTGATTCATTCATCCTCTTTAGTTTGTTGTTTTTTATGATCATAATCTCATGATTCTGAAATTTAATGTATGAGAACTAGTGAAAGTCATAGTTCTACAAGGTCACTGTGCAACTACATTGTTAATTATATTTAGCTGTTTTGTTTATTTCTCTTTTGTTTTCTTTTTTTGTGGATATAATTTCTTGATTGGATATAATTTCTTGATCAGATCCTTTCTCTGATTGTCGTTTAGTTATAATCTCATATCTAAGACTCTTTGATTCTTATAGACATTTATCAGATGTCTAGCTACTTGTTCCTACTCCCATAATAAATTAAGTCCTATTACCATAATGGACAAAATTATCACGGTTTCTTATTTTATTTCATCGATAAAACCTTTTTAGTTTTTGGGCTGTCCGATGAACCTCAACTTGTTATTCCTTTATGGTCAAATTGTTGGAGTTAAAACTTTCAGTAGAACAGAAAATTCTTTCAAACAGTTTTATGTCAGACAATATATGTGGCTACATCATAAGCAATTTTAGAAGCAATCAGCTGATGTTGAAGGCCTTTATGAAATCGTAAAAAAAGTTTAAGACTCAACATGAATTAAGAATATTGAACCAGGAATAGTCAGTTCCAACAAGGAAACTAAAGGTTTGAATGTGACATGTGTTGCAGGTATGGTATGCAAAAAGGAAATTATCCTAACTTCTATATTACATAGTTTTCTCAGTTGATTACATGATGTTCTAATTTCTTTTCATTGTCAATGAACTGGCTCAACTATTCTTAACTATGTGCGGTATAGTCATCCTCCTGGTTTTTGTGCAGTAATGCTTTCTGTCATTTCTGAGAAGTTCATGCTTTATGTTTACATTTTTGGTGACCTGTGCTCTTGGATTAAGGATTTGGTCCAAAGAATGTTAATGAAGTGAGCTCATTATCAGAGACGGAACTAGCTTGACTCACTTGGAACTTTTATTTTCTGTTATTAACTTAGTTCAAGTAATAATATTTCATCTAATTAACTGAGTAGATTTTTCCAATGTGAGCTTGAAGCTAGGACATGCTTATAGCTGAAAAATTTTATTTAACAATTCAAATTCCTAGTGTTGTTAAAATATTGGGTAGTACCATTCATTTTAGTTTTTTGAATTGTAGTATTTACCGTTATTCTGATGCTTATTATTTTGAAATATCTGAGTTTTCTTGTAATGGTTTCACATTTGTATCACCTGTTAGACAGTTAATAATTAGCTTCTATCAATGATGAATTGGCCCCTGGTGATTCAAGTGATTCAGGGTTACTAATATTTAGAACTAACTCCTGATGTTGACTAGATGGCAGTCGATTTCCTTGTTTTCAGGAAAACTGATGGGATGCTTTATTGGTAAGTGCTCTGGAAGCATCAGATCTATAGCGAGACATCCAGAACTTCCCGTGATAGCATCTTGTGGTAAGAAGTTGTATACTGTTAATTCAACATATTCAGTCAACTTTACTTCTACCATGGCACAAAATAGTGTTTTGTTTCCTCGAAAAAAAGGAAAGAGAATAGTGTTCCATGTTGGAAGTTTTTAGTTTATAACTCAGATATACCAAATTTAATATATTTGGTGGTTTTCATTTAATGTAACTTTTCAAGCTTTCTATTGTTCTTTGATTTGTTGAGTAACGATCCTCCATGGATTATCAGCCATTTTTGGATTTTATCCTTTAAAAATTCTCATTGCTTCATTTCAAGAGAAATTACTGGGTGCATACTGTTTCATCTTGAAGGTCAATGTTTGACATACTTTTCATGGTTTATTGGGAGTTATTTTACAATCAACTTTGTTAAAGATAAACATCCTTTTGTTTGTGTTTCTAATGAAAACCAGAGTGTTATGTCTAACATACGGCCCTCATCCTGCTCATCTTCGACTCGGGTTTATAAATTTATTACCATCCCTGACCCACACAAAAATTTAATGGTACTAACTGTCTTACCACTACATGAATTTCCTACGAGAATACATGTATTATTATTGGCATATGCTTCAGTTATATTTGCAAGATAGTTGGGGGTTCATTTTTTCCATTGGGGTGAGATGGGATGGTGCAGGCAGGCTTGGGGTTGGGTTAGGTGATATCTGTCCTTGTCTTGGACCTAAATCGGTTTTGGAAAATTGTACCCCAATTCAACCGTGATTATGCCTGTTTTCCTGTCAAATCTGTTCAAACCCGACCCAGTTGAATTGGATTGAGCCAAGTCCCCTGACCTTGCCTCATCTTTGACTCGGGTTCATAAACTTAGTACCATCTCCGACCCAACAAAGATTGATGTAACTGTTATCTCATAGCTTATGAATACATTTTTTACTATTGATATATTCTTTAATTATATTAACAAGATAGTAGGGAAATTACTTATATGAAATTGCTGGGGTTTTTTTCTGGTGCGGTCGGATACGTGGAGAAAGGATGGGGGAGGCTTGAGATGGGGATGGGGATAGGTGATATTGTTCTTGTCCTGGTCCTGATTAGTTTTGAACAATTATAACCCAACCCTGGGTCCGACATCGACCTTGACCCAATCCCCAATTTGATTGGATTAGCCATTGGGGCAGTACACCACAAGCCTAGTGTGAAATTCTCATTTCTAGCTATGTCATGTTGACAGATTTTATTGAAGAAAATATCTCAATGGTAGCAGTAAGCATCATCAAGTTTTAGGTAGTTCCCACCTCATTAGACTCGGCATCAGATGGACATCATTTGTAATATTTGGATGTGTTGTTTTGGAAGTTCTCTTGTTGGTAATTTAAAAAGATGATACATTCTGAAAAGTGTACTGCCATACTTTGGGATACTTGTTTGTGGTGACGTGTACCTTGCAAATTCAAGTTTACTTTTTACTAAATGTTAACTATAATTTTGAACGTGGAAGACGTAAGAGAATCTTTTTCTCTTATTTTGTTGGTCCTAGAGCTTTGTCTGAAATTTCTTGTCATGTTTGAAACTGTAATATATATTCTTGCTATGAGTTTTTTTTGGTAAAACTATAGTTAAGCATGAAATATTTTTAATTTCATATGTCATGTCTTCACAAGTAATATGTCAAACTATGCTTTGGTGGAAGCCTTAGTTCTTTACTCGCCACATTATGCATTAGTGTTTTGGTCGTAGGTTTATAAGGTCATGCTTAATGATGATATTGGTTTATAGGATTGGACAGCTCTTTGCGTGTGTGGGATGCAAAGACGAGACAACTTCTATCTGCGGTATGCTATAACTACTATCAGTTCATAAATGGATCTTGCTTCAACAAAATTTTCAATATCCATTGGCTTACATATAATAGAACATTTTTAAAGAAGGGAATTTAAGTTTGGTGGTGCTTTGCAATTTAGTTCTTCCTCTTGGTTTAGATTCATGTTTCATGTAAAGCCCATTAATTTATAGGTTATACTGGGGTAACTGGATGCATATTGTAGAGGAATGCATAGGTTCAAGAACTTGTGCTTGCAAACAGTTCACATTTTCTTTTTGGTTTGTATAAACCTATCATTGAGTATATTTCTTTTTTTAATAGGTTTTCCTCAAGCAACATCTAACAAATGTGGTGATCGATTCACATTTCTCAGACGAAGGTATTACTTATTTAACAATTTGGATTTGACGCTACAAATTCACATTTACATGCTCTATGGCTCTATACAACTTGATACTTCGGTAGATTCACATTGGAAATGAATGTGATATTAGTACATATAACTTGATTGACCTATTTCAAATAACTAACATGGTTAACATCTCGTGTGTCTGTTTCTGCTCCATACAAATAATGGATTAGTAGGTCAACTAAGTCCTATCTAAAACATAGCTAACCTCCATACAAATAATGGATTAGTAGGTCAACTAGCTTTAGGGTTAACACCGTGAACATCATGTACACCATGATAATAGTGTACTTGAGTGAGATTTTGAGCCAGTTCTGTTGAGGACATCTCCATTTGGTTAGGGTAGACTGTGACTTCCTAATAATCCCACTTAGGCAAATGACCTGACAGGGATGCTGATAATGCATGGGCTTAGGCAATTTGGGTCACATGACAAGGCCCACTTGGTACAATTTGGATCACTTGTTATGATGAACGAAGCCCTAAATGCATACTAAATTTGAAATAAAACCCAATCAAAACATATTCCATGTG
The DNA here is from genome assembly GCF_036884655.1 of Musa acuminata AAA Group. Taxonomy (NCBI): domain Eukaryota; kingdom Viridiplantae; phylum Streptophyta; class Magnoliopsida; order Zingiberales; family Musaceae; genus Musa; species Musa acuminata. The sequence goes on from NW_027020660.1 coordinate 630,008, forward strand.
TTCAGATTTATATAGTTTGATAAAATATCAGGGTTTCAAGAGTATACATACCTGAGCAACAGCATGCCCATGTGTGCTAGTTACTAGTAATATCAGTCCATGGACTTCTTACATCATTGGCAATAAATTTACTGTATTACACTATTAACAGCAAATGATTTAGACAAGCCTTACCATCAGGACTCTTCTGGTTCCCAGTGGTCATGGGCATCTCATTAGTTATTGTTGAATCTTTAGTCATGGTACCTCCATTTAGGTTTGGTCAAGTATTCTACCACACAAAAAAATCTGGCTAGCCTATGAAGTATTTGTGTTTGGGTATCATGAAACACAGACAAATAGGCATGTTTTGTGGCAGTGCTTGTCAGCACAGTGATGTTGGAACAAATTGTACATGTAGATTGTTGGTAGCTTTTTACCTAAATCATGTTCTAGAATAGGTCGGTTTTCTTCTTTAATTAATGTTAGAAAATCTGTAAGGAACTCGTTCGTCATGTAAAACAATTTGATAATGTCTCAAAATTCTTGTTAAACAGGTTCCAATGGCAATACTTGTGATCAACAAGCTGATCTACAAGTATGCGATGATACTGAAACCGTAGATAATGATGAATTGCCAATCTCTAGCGGTAAGAAAGCATCTAAAAGGAAGAGAGTTGGTAAAGTCAAGTAGAAAAGAAAGACTGGGGACCAATACGATGATGAAACAAGTGAAGCCCATGTATTAAGTCAAGCTGAATCTGAAGACAATAGTGTCTTGCCACCCCTCAAACAGGAAAAATCATCAGATGAGCACAGCAAGAGGCTCAAGCAGAAAAAGAGCAAGAAGATTTTGCCATGAAGGAAGCATGCCGGCCATCAAGAAAGTTGTGGTGAAGGATGGGTGAGTCCGTGATAATTCCATAATTTGTGATGACCAGGACTGAGCCCACCACCACCCACCAGCTAGATGAGTCTTGCTAAACTTGCTCGAGATGTCCAATTCTTTGAGAATTTGCATCGCACAAAGATCTTAAAAATAGTGGTTTCGAAGGTAAAATTAATGAATTGCATTTCTCTGTGGTTACGGAGAATTGTGATAGTTATATGCAATTAGAATTTTGATTTGCATATGGGTTACAGAGGATTCTCCACGAGTCATTTGTAGGCAAAGTGATTGCTTGTGCACAAAAACCTGATTCACATAATGCCGAATTATATAACTTGCAGTCCACACGTCACCAATATTTACCCATGACGATAACAAAAGATCTGACCCGCAAATACAAAACAAGCCATTGAAGGGTAAGGACATTTTGTTAAGTATGAAAAGATACAGCATAATTACAGCTGCTACACAATGACCGGGTAGAGAAAATGATAGTTAGATAGATGCATCATCAAAACAACCAACAACAACAGTGGAATCGAGTGTAAAATTAGACTACATCACACGATTCAAGCTCGAATTAGAAACCCTTACATTTCAGTTGCCTAAGTTAGTCACCATCGCAAACGAATGTATGATGTTGGCCCTCGACCAAGACGGCTGCATCTAACCTTTCTCTTCAGCTGCATATAATACCACCACCATGGTGGATATGGAACTCTTAGTGTTCCATGAGAGCAGCATCAGTTTCAGATAATGGTGCTGCAGAAGAAAAGAAAAAGGTTGCCACAGTTAGCGGTGTAGTAATCAGGAACAAGAACTATGAGCAATGCACTCAGCCAACAGAGTGGACAGTGAAGACCAAAATCAACACCCACACTAGGCAGTTTGAAAAAAATAATACCAACACATGCCTGGAAATATTAACCATACCGAGCAAGTCCTCGTATGCATCTTGGAAGAATGATGATTCCAGTAACAATGGAGGTGAGAAAACTTGATCCAGAGTGTCGTTGACTTCAGGATGCATTCTTTGTATTTTTTCAGTGGATGGTTGGAACAGCCTGGCCAGGTTTTTGTTCTCCTTCAGTCCATTCAATCTATTTAACATATCTGGAATGAAGCTTTGCTGGCTATTGGCATTACAGGAAAGATCTGTCATGTTCATCGGGGCCTGAACTTCTGGTGGTGAGGAGAAAACCAGTTGTTGATTTCTCCAGTTGTAGTAATCAGGAACATCGTCGATTTCTTTCTGAAAAGCAGCATCTGTTGTTGATAGAGGTATAAAGAAGTGTTCAGAACCATCATCACTGCTTCTTTCCTGCAACAATTCTGAGTTGCTTGATGAGCTTGATAGTGCAGCTTCACGAACAGAACGACGAATGTTGTGAGCATAATAATCATCAGTCTCTGAAAAATTAAACCACATGGAATAGTGAATAGACAAGTAAAATTTGCTCATCTCTATTTATTATGTAAACAAAGTAGAAACTGGATAATAGCTGTTGGTCTTCAACATCTGAATATCGCCTCAAGTGGGTAATGGCTGAAGGCGCTGACCTTGTGCTTCACCATCTTCATCAATTGTAAATGGAGGTGAAACTGTTTTTGGGGCTGGCAAAGTTTCCTGATTGGTTTGACTACCTACAGGATGCTGCTTTGGTGCTTGGTGGCCTTTCCCCGATGAATTTGGAGTTAGATTGAATAAATGAGGGAGTTTCAAAGTTGGACTACCGGAGACTTTCTCAATCTGAGCAGAGGAGAATTTACAAGTCATCTCAGCAACTTCATCAGTCAACCTTTCCTGTTAATAAAATTTCAAATTCATTAGCAGTACATAGAGGCAAAAAGGGACAAATCTTAAAGATGACAAATTCTTGAACTAGAGGTGATTGACGAGTTGGGTCAGTCACGTTGAGATGGGTTATATTAGGGACATGTAAGGCTGATGTGAATCGAGCCAATTTTCTAGTGGGTTTAGATTTCTAAATGAGGATTGAGGAACCAAACTATATAGCTATATGGTCAGAGTGGTTGATCATATTTGGTTTTGCATGTCAGAAGGGGATTCAAGAAGATATAATTAAAACATTGCTATAAGCAAAATGTATGCTTGACCTTAACATAGCCAACCAGCCAACAGGTCAAGAGTTCTCGACCAGGCTCTGAACTATGTTCATGACAAGTTATCCTAAACAGTCTGGTGGGTTTGGTTTGACTTGGTGCATGTGATTAGCAATTGATGCCTCTACTTAAAGCAGCTGTTCTGTGCTGTAGATCTATGTTCCGTTACATTTAGTTAAGATATATCATAAATCTGGATACAGAGCAACCCTGCTTTTCCAAATAACTGCATCTTGAAAAGTAACTTGATATACAGTCATTTTCCTTTTAAGTTATAGAATTTTGTTAGCCAGCAGCATATACTTCAGCAAATCCACACTGGCCATTTTGGTGACCACCGGGATTCCTGGTGTGGAACCTTATATAATTAGTCCATGGTTGCTGTGGCACTTTAGTGCTCATTACTTTAGTTCACACAGATTATACTTGTTAAGTAATGTTTAATGCTTTAGTGATGAAAATTGTAAAATGTGGTAGTCATGCTGCATATTATGTTGCATATGGATATAGGGAAATTCATCCTCCGATGTTTCTAGAGTAGATACAGTAGCATTTCTATAATCCTAGTTTGCCTATTTGATGGGCATCTTGGAGTTGGATATACCTGATGAACACATTTCTTTAGAGCATCATTACCTCTATGGGAGTAATCAAGTTGTGGATTAGTTAGAATCAGATGCTGCTGGAACTATTAGTTATGTGTGGCATGAAGACACCCTAAGGCTTCTGTTAAATCTAAACTTGTGGATTCTTGTGGTTGCATTTTCTCAAGGAGAGGCAAGCAGTGTTTTGTTACAGAAAAGAAAACAAAAAATTAGGCAATTTTGTGTCAAGTTTCTTAGGAGAAATTTAAACCACATTTCAACAGGCAAATAACTTGCTGCACAACCACGTAATGGTATGTTCATGATCACGGTTGCCGTTTGTGACTATCAGTTTTCCCAGCTTGATTCGTCTCAATACCACAGTTTGATAATTTTTTGATGTATCAATGAAAATAACGTTTTAGCATTTGCAAGCTAATTAATGGTTGCAAGGACCAAAAGTAAGTTTTTTATATAGTGAAGTGGAAACTGTAAGAAAATTATATATTTATTTTGTAGGCAGCAAAATTTATCTATGATTTTCTATTCATTCAACTTCTGATGAATATCTTGACAATTAATGCAGATTTCTCTTTGAAAGTTGACATATTCTATAAATAGTTACCTTATCACCATAGTATTTTTCATGTCAATGTCTCAAATGTTATTTAATGCTGCCGTTTTTTTGGTGTCTGATAACATGTGTTTATTAAGAGAGCGACTTAATTCTTTATTTGTGCTTTTTTTCCTGTTTGTTTATTTTGCTGATTGCTTTTCAACCTTTGCTGCTAAAGGTGAAAGCTAATGAAGGGGAGGGCTCGGAACTGCTTCGTAGTGCATCTGACAGCAGTAGCAGTGGGCATGCGGAATCACTCGCTGCAACTCTTGCAGAACATCGCCAACATTTAGTTTGCATACAGGTCTAGTGATACCAGGATAACACTAATCATTTACGGGCTAGTCCTCCCTGTAAAATTTCAGACCTTTATCCCTTTACTTTTATGATAATCCTTTTACTAATTCATGGGCAATTCTATTTTTCACGGGGCCTGCTGCCTATTGTCTTCAAACAAAATGCTAACTGCATACATGAAACATAACAACTGTCAGATCAGCTTGTGCTACAAATGGGTTTTCTGGTTAGATGGACAAGTTTCGTAAGATTTACCTCGGATGTTGCAAGTAGAGGAACCCTGTATAGGCCAATGTCAGTTGTCTATGCTTTCCATGATAATGTTCTCCAAATGTAATCTTCTTTTATAGATTAACTTAAGCCAAAAGACAACGTGGTTCGAAGTGCTTTATGAATCGAGGTGCATGTGAATCAATTATATATGAGCTCTTGTATAAGTTGGAAATTTGCGATGTTGTATTATTTATTATAACCTTTAGAAATGTTAGTTTTTTTGCAGTTGTGTTAAACCCAGCTACAAAACCATGTGCTTGCTGTTAACCTTAGTGGGTTGCTTGCAAGTGCTGGGTAATAAGCTCTTGAAGAAAGATGGATATTCTTAAAGTACTTCATGGAATGTGAAAAAGGAAGAAAAAAAAGAAAGTCAAACCTTATATCCTTGTTGCTTTTTCGTTTTTCTACTTCCTTTGGTTTTAGACCTCGCACCGATAGTAATATAAAAATTAAAAACCTCGGCTTTGATTTCACGGATGTCTTTTGTCCTTTCCTAGGCACTGCAGTTTTGGTCATTTTAATTTGAGGAAAACAATTCTAAGACCATAGTGATGATGATATAGCAATGATGTGGAATCAGACAGGTAATGGGTTATGAAGATACAATCACATAAAATTGGGATTCTAAGTACTCCGCAAAGTCAGTATGTATTTGTGAGAAAAGGTCATCTAAGAAAGCAACCGTGCGCACAAACATACTTTTACTAGAAAAGCGTCATCTAAGAAAGCAACCGTGCGCACAAACATATTTTTACTAGAAAAGCTAGATAGTATCCAAAAGAGCCCAGCAATGATCAAAACTACATTCTGAAATGTAGATGTGAATCCATGCAAATCTTTTAGGTTCATTCGAATCAATCAATATTTATTACTAATTATTATTATTATTATTATTATTATTATTTTGTTAATCGTGATATTGAATTATATGTCCAGTTTTGTTTATCTTATTGGAGCTGCAATGCTCTTCAATGATTCTTCATATTTATGCATCCCATAGGCTCATCCGAATCAACCAAGTAATCGATCCGGTTGAACCAAGCCGAGGAGCCTCATCGAACCCGAATGTTTTCACAAATTCACATTCAGTTCACAATCACTGAGCTCAAACCCAAGCACGGCTCGATTAATTGTGTGGCCTGACGAATCCGTGCACAATCCGCTCATATCAGTACTCCAACCATCAGATGCCGACCTCACGGCTCAATTCCTATGATATAAAAGATCGTGCTGGCCGAGTCAAAACTCTGTGTCTCTGGAAGCCTCGGCACGGCGGAACCCTTGCGCTCGCTCGCTCGCTCGCTTTGAAGATTGCGACTTTATCGCGCAATCCTCGGCACGACGAAACCCTCGGCACGACGGTATCCGCATCTGGTCTTCCTTGCCCGTTGAGGTAAGTTTCCTTCTTCTAAACCCTAGCTAGTTTTCTGATACCTTTATCGCGCTTGAATTTTTTTTGTATTGTTTCTGTGAAGTGCGTTGGCCTTTGATTTGATGACAACTTGAGCTAGGGTTTTCGTTGTTTTCCATCATCTGATCAAAATCGCTCAATTAGGGAAGAAAGATCAAAATCGAAGACAAGAGGGAAGGAGAGATCAAGAAGGGTAAGAAAAAGATCGAACAAGAGGAGATCGCGAGGGGTTCTTGGAGGATGAGATGGCGTTGAAATTTCTGAACGAGAATGGATGGCACACCGGGAGCCTCCGGAACATCCTGTGCTTCAGGACTTTCTTGATAGGAACTGTCTGACTAGGCAATTAAAGATACTTTGATTAAATTTATTGTTGCCTCTACTCTCCACATTTGGAAAAAGTATTATTAAGTCTCCATATGCTTAAATATCTCATTCGGGATTGTGATATTTCTTTGATGCAACCTTTTATAAAGTTATTATTCAAGTCCATGACTATGACTGTATTCTGAAGCCCTGTTCAAGATGTAGAAAATTTGACGTTCAATTGATGCCTAACAACGACATCGTCATCACGCAATACGCCATATCTTTATACTCAATCATGATGATTCACAAAAAATAAAAATCATGATAAAAGTACATAATAATCCTAAAAATAGTGGATCTTGACAATGCCAATTGTAAGCGGGCCAAACCAAAAAAGATAGTGCACCCGTCAGCCCTCCCGTAGTCGAGAACCCTAACCATCCTTTTTTTTCTTCTTTCAGTCTTCTGTGTTTCTTTATAAAGAATATAGCTTGCAATTACCCTAACGTCCCCCATTGATATTTTATGCATATGAGTGACAGGGGAGCTAAACTTGAACCGTCTTTCTATGCTAACCTCTACACGATAATATATGTTGGACGGTGATCGACTATAATGTTTCATATCAATCGATTATAATTAATTATCAGATTTTATCTTCCCTATCGACTTGTTTTAATTAATTGTACGATATTATCTTAACGGTAAGTGATAATTTCGTTATTAAAAAAAATAATTTTTTTATAAAACAAAATAAAAAATCGAAAATGAGAGGAAATGAGTTAATGTCTATTTTCCACCGTTACCGAGACAAGGCATAACCCGAACCAAGCGATAGAATTTGGATCGAGATCAATTGATTTCAAGCCCGACTCGACGATGCCAATTGTAAGTGGGCCAAACAAATAAGGATAGTGCACCCGTCAGCCCTCCCGTAGTCGAGAACCCTAACCATCCTTTCTTTTCTTCTTTCGGTCTTCTGTGTTTCTTTATAAAGAATATACCTTGCAATTAACCTAACGTCCCCCATCGATATTTTATGCATATGGGTGACAGGGGAGCTAAGCTTGAACCGTCTTTCTATGCTAACCTCTACACGATAATATATGTTGAACGGTGATCGACTCTAATGTTTCATATCAATCGATCATAATTAATTATCAGATTTTATCTTCCCTAAAGACCTGTTTCAATTAATTGTACGATATTATCTTAATGGTAAGTGATAATTTCGTTATAATAAAAAATATTTTTTTATAAAACAAAATAAAAAACCGAAAAAGAGAGGAAATAAGTTAATGCCTATTTTCCACCGTTACCGAGACAGGGCATAAACCGAACCGAGCAATAGAATTTTGATCGAGATCAATTGATTTCAAGCCCGACTCGACGATGCCAATTGTAAGTGGGCCAAACCAAAAAGGATAGTGCACCCGTCAGCCCTCCCGTAGTCGAGAACCCTAACCATTCTTTCTTTTCTTCTTTCAGTCTTCTGTGTTTCTTTATTAAGAATATAGCGTGCAATTATCCTAACGTCCCCTATCGATATTTTATACATATGGGTGACAAGAGAGCTAAGCTTGAACCGTCTTTCTATGCTAACCTCTACACGATAATATATGTTGGACGGTGATCGACTCTAATGTTTCATATCAATCGATTATAATTAATTATCAGATTTTATCTTCCCCGTCGACTCGTTTCAATTAATTATACGATATTATCTTAATGGTAAGTGATAATTTCATTATCATAAAAAATATTTTTTTTATAAATCAAAATAAAAAACTGAAAAAGAGAGGAAAAGAGTTAATGTCTATTTTCCACCGTTACCGAGACTGGGCATAACCCGAACCGAGTATTAGAATTTGGATCGAGATCAATTGATTTTAAACCCGACTCGACGATGTAAATTGTAAGCGGGCCAAACCAAAAATGATAGTGCACCCGTCAGCCCTCCCGTAGTCGAGAACCATAACCATGCTTTCTTTTCTCCTTTCAGTCTTCTGTGTTTTTTTATAAAGAATATAGCTTACAATTACCTTAACGTCCCCCATTGATATTTTATGCATATGGGTGACAGGGGAGCTAAGTTTGAACCGTCTTTATATGCTAATCTCTACACGATAATATATGTTGGACGGTGATCGACTCTAATGTTTCACATTAATCGATTATAAATAATTATCTGATTTTATCTTTTCTATCGACTTGTTTCAATTAATTGTATGATATTATGTTAATGATAAGTGATAATTTCGTTATCATAAAAAATATTGTTTTATAAAATAAAATAAAAAACTAAAAAAATAGAGGAAAAGAGTTAATGTTTATTTTCCACCGTTACCGAGACTGGGTATAAAATCGAGCGATAGAATTTGGATCGAGAACTCTGATCATCCTTTCTTTGTTTTTTATGTTACTGGTTAAGCGGCGCCGAGCGAGCGTAGATCGCCCTGGCCGGACGCCTCCTGAGACCAGCCAAATTGAGTTGTCGATCTCTGACCTAGCGGACTCCTACGTTCTCCCCTCTTATCAAGATCCGGTACATGTTCTAGATCCCTCCTAAAAGTGATCTTCATGTGTCGATTCTTTCCGATTTGAACTCGTCGCTTTGTTTTCGGTATGGTCGCCGGCGATATAGTGTCGAGAATCGTTAATCGGGTTTCTCGGCACCTTCCATAGCCAGCAATACTGATCTTTCTCTCACAACCAATCTTACGGGTGCTGTTGATTCGTCTTCGCTCGCTCAGCGTCACCCAGCTCAGCATCACCCATGCCTCCGGTTGTGACATCCTTCGCTTATTTGCATCATCTTTTCTGTAAATTCTATTGTTATCCCCATCATCTGGCCTTACATCGATAGAGCACCAAGCATGGTCAGGTATCTGCTGGACTCAATGGCTGATACAGTTATATGCTTGGATGATCAAAAAAGCTCATCGACGATTCGGGTGACATGTCCACTCGATGGTTGATACAGTTACATGCTTGGATGATCAACAAAGCTCATTGATAATTATCAAATCCAACAGCTTTATGTTATCGACTAATTTATTATTTTTTCTCGAAGAAATTGGGTGATGCTAAGGGTAAATTCTTAATTTAAGATCAGTATGACATTCGATTGGGATTCGAGTGACATGTCCACTCGATGGTTGATACAGTTGTTACATGCTTGGATGATCAACAAAGCTCATCGATAATTACCAAATCCACCAACTGTCTTCCAGCACTTTGGCACTTTGGCACTGAACAGTTGTGCTTGATTGCACACTAAACCCATCTACCATGGTTGAAAAAATATTGTTTACTTCTTCAGTGAGATCTGAAATTGACATCTGTATTGCTGGAATGACTTCCTTTAGTTGATCAACAAGTCCCTGAATAGCAGGATAAGTTAATGTAAAGACACACACAAAATAAAAAACCAGAACACCGGGAGAAAAGGAAAAAAAAAATTCATGATTTTACACAAAAAGGAAATGCCCACAATGTGATTAGAACTATTGATATGTTTCCTAATCACAGTTGAGGCCTACACCACATACAAGAAAACGTGTCACATGGCCGAGAACCCAATATAGATGACATTGAAGGATTAATGTGAAGTTATGATTGAAAATATGGCAAAATACAGTTTTTTGAACAAAATTCAATTATGCTTTAAATAAATCCAACCAGATTGCTCACTTAAAATTCAGATAAGAACAAATCAATAATTATAAGAATCAAAATGCAAAAGGATTATCATAAAAGTAAAGGGATAAAGGTCTGAAATTTTACAGGGAGGACTAGCCCCTAAATGATTAGTGTTATCCCGGTATCACTAGACCTGTATGCTAACTAAATGTTGGCGATGTTCTGCAAGAGTTGCAGCTAGTGACTCCGCATGCCCACTGCTACTGCTGTCAGATGCACTACTAAGCAGTTCCGGGCCCTCCCCTTCATTAGCTTTCACCTTTAGCAGCAAAGGTTGAAAAGCAATCAGCAAAATAAACAAACAGGAAAAAAATCACAAATAAAGAATTAAGTCGCTCTCTTAATAAACACATGTTATCAGACACCCAAAAAAACCGCAGCATTAAATAACGTTTGAGACATTGACAGGAACAATACTATGGTGATAAGGTAACTATTTATAGAATATGTCAACTTTCAAAGAGAAATCTGCATTAATTGTCAAGATATTCATCAGAAGTTGAGTGAATATAAAATCATAGATAAATTTTGCTGCCTACAAAATAAATATAGAATTTTCTTACAGTTTCCACTTCACTATATAAAAAACTTACTTTTGGTCCTTGCAACCATTAATTAGCTTGCAAATGCTAAAACGTTATTTTCATTGATACATCAAAAAATTATCAAACTGTGGTATTGAGACGAGTCAAGCTGGGAAAACTGATACAGTCACAAACGGCAACCGTGATCATGAACATACCATTATGTGGGTGTGCAGCAAGTTATTTGCCTGTTGAAATGTGGTTTAAATTTCTCCTAAGAAACTTGACACAAAATTGCCTAATTTTTTGTTTTCTTTTCTGTAACAAAACACTGCTTGCCTCTCCTTGAGAAAATGCAACCACAAGAATCCACAAGTTTAGATTTAACAGAAGCCTTAGGGTGTCTTCATGCCACACATAACTAATAGTTCCAGCAGCATCTGATTCTAACTAATCCACAACTTGATTACTCCCATAGAGGTAATGATGCTCTAAAGAAATGTGTTCATCAGGTATATCCAACTCCAAGATGCCCATTAAATAGGCAAACTAGGATTATAGAAATGCTACTGTATCTACTCAAGAAACATCGGAGGATGAATTTCCCTATATCCATATGCAACATAATATGCAGCATGACTACCACATTTTACAATTTTCATCACTAAAGCATTAAACATTACTTAACCAGTATAATCTGTGTGAACTAAAGTAATGAGCACTTAAGTGCCACAGCAACCATGGACTAATTATATAAGGTTCCACACCAGGAATCCCGGTGGTCACCAATATGGCCAGTGTGGATTTGCTGAAGTATATGCTGCTGGCTAACAAAATTCTATAACTTAAAAGGAGAATGACTGTATATCAAGTTACTTTTCAAGATGCAGTTATTTGGAAAAGCAGGGTTGCTCTGTATCCAGATTTATGATATATCTTAACTAAATGTAACGGAACATAGATCTACAACACAGAACAGCTGCTTTAAGTAGAGGCATCAATTTCTAATCACATGCACCAAGTCAAACCAAACCCACCGGACTGTTTAGGATAACTTGTCATGAACATAGTTCAGAGCCTGGTCGAGAACTCTTGACCTGTTGGCTGGTTGGCTATATTAAGGTCAAGCATACGTTTTGCTTATAGCAATGTTTTAATTATATCTTCTTGAACCCCCTTCTGACATGCAAAACCAAATATGATCAACCACTCTGACCATATAGCTATATAGTTTGGTTCCTCAATCCTCATTTAGAAATCTAAACCCACTAGAAAATTGGCTCGATTCACATCAGCCTTACATGTCCCTACTATAACCCATCTCAGCGTGACTGACCCAACTCGTCAATCACCTCTAGTTCAAGAATTTGTCATCTTTAAGATTTGTCCCTTTTTGCCTCTATGTACTGCTAATGAATTTGAAATTTTATTAACAGGAAAGGTTGACTGATGAAGTTGCTGAGATGACTTGTAAATTCTCCTCTGCTCAGATTGAGAAAGTCTCCGGTAGTCCAACTTTGAAACTCCCTCATTTATTCAATCTAACTCCAAATTCATCGGGGAAAGGCAACCAAGCACCAAAGCAGCATCCTGTAGGTAGTCAAACCAATCAGGAAACTTTGCCAGCCCCAAAAACAGTTTCACCTCCATTTACAATTGATGAAGATGGTGAAGCACAAGGTCAGCGCCTTCAGCCATTACCCACTCGAGGCGATCTTCAGATGTTGAAGACCAACAGCTATTATCCAGTTTCTACTTTGTTTACATAATAAATAGAGATGAGCAAATTTTACTTGTCTATTCACTATTCCATGTGGTTTAATTTTTCAGAGACTGATGATTATTATGCTCACAACATTCGTCGTTCTGTTCGTGAAGCTGCACTATCAAGCTCATCAAGCAACTCAGAATTGTTGCAGGAAAGAAGCAGTGATGATGGTTCTGAACACTTCTTTATACCTCTATCAACAACAGATGCTGCTTCTCAGAAAGAAATCGACTATGTTCCTAACTGGAGAAATCAACAACTGGTTTTCTCCTCACCACCAGAAGATCAGGCCCCGATGAACATGACAGATCTTTCCTGTAATGCCAATAGCCAGCAAAGCTTCATTCCAGATATGTTAAATAAATTGAATGGACTGAAGGAGAACAAAAACCTGGCCAGGCTGTTCCAACCATCCACTGAAAAAATACAAAGAACGCATCCTGAAGCTAACAACACTCTGGATCAAGTTTTCTCACCTCCATTGTTACTGGAATCATCATTCTTCCAAGATGCATACGAGGACTTGCTTGGTATGGTTAATATTTCCAGGCATGTGTTGGTATATTTTTTCAAACTGCCTAGTGTGGGTGTTGATTTTGGTCTTCACTGTCCGCTCTGTTGGCTGAGTGCATTGCTCATAGTTCTTGTTCCTGATTACTACACCGCTAACTGTGGCAACCATTTTCTTTTCTTCTGCAGCACCATTATCTGAAACTGATGCTGCTCTCATGGAACACTAGAGTTCCATATCCACCATGGTGGTGGTATTATATGCAGCTGAAGAGAAAGGTTAGATGCAGCAGTCTTGGTCAGAGGGCCAACATCATACATTTGTTTGCGATGCGATGGTGACTAACTTAAGCAACTGAAATATAAGGGTTTCTAATTCGAGTTTGAATCGTGTGATGTAGTCTAATTTACATGCGATTTCACTGTTGTTGTTGGTTGTTTTGATGATGGTGTCATTTTCTCTACCCGGTGTGTAGCAGCTGTAATTATGTTGTATCTTTTCCGACTTAACAAAATGTCCTTCTTACCCTTCAATGGCTTGTTTTGGATTTGTGGGTCAGATCTTTGTTATCGTCATGGGTAAATATTGGTGACATGTGGACTGCAAGTTATAATTCGGTATTTTGTGAATCAGGTTTTGTGCACAAGCAATCAGTTTGCCTACAAATGACTCATGGAGAATCCTCTGTAACCCATATGCAAATCAAAATTCTAATTGCATATAAGTCTCACAATTTTCTTGGTAGTCTGAGGGTATAACCATCAAAATTCTAATTGCATATAACTATCACAATTTTCTTGGTAGTCTTCGGGTATAACTATCAAAATTCTAATTGCATATAACTATCACAATTGCATATAACTATCAAAATTTTAATTTCCTTAATTTTACCTTCGAAACCACTATTTTAACATCTTTGTGCGATGCAATAGCACAAACAAATTCTCAAAGAATCCATAAGCCTTTATCCGATTTGCTCTTCAAATTCTAAAACACTCTTTTAAAAAACTCAACACTCAATCTAACTTTCCTCCTTTCATTAGAGTGTTGGACATCTGGAGTAAGTTTGGCGAGAGACTCATCATCTAGTCGGTTTGCCCGATGGGTGGTGGGCTCAGTCATGGTCGTCACAAATTATGGAATTATCACCGACTCACCCATCCTTCACTGCAACTTTCTTGATGACCGTCATGCCTCCTTCATGGCAAAATCTTCTTGCTCTTTTTCTGCTTGAGCCTCTTGCTGTGCTCATCTAATGATTTTTCCTGTTTGAGGGGTGGCAAGACACTATTGTCTTCAGATTCAGCTTAACTTAATATATGGGCTTCACTTGTTTCATCATCGTACTGGTCCCAGACTTTCTTTTCTTCTTGACTTTGCCAACTCTCTTCCTTTTAGATACTTTCTTACCGCTAGAGATTGGCAATTCATCATTATCTATGGTTTCAGTATCATCGCATACTTGTAGATCAGCTTGTTGATCACAAGTATTGCCATTGGAACCTGTTTAACAAGAATTTTGAGACATTATCAAATTGTTTTACATGACGAACGAGTTCCTTACAGATTTTCTAACATTAATTAAAGAAGAAAACCGACCTATTCTAGAATAGGATTTAGGTAAAAAGCTACCAACAATCTACATGTACAATTTGTTCCAACATCACTGTGCTGACAAGCACTGCCATAAAACATGCCTATTTGTCTGTGCTTCATGATATCATAACCCAAATACTTCATAGGCTAGCCAGATTTTTTTTTGTGGTAGAATACTTGACCAAACCTAAATGGAGGTACCATGACTAAAGATTCAACAATAACTAATGAGATGCCCATGACCACCGGGAACCAGAAGAGTCCTGATGGTAAGGCTTGTCTAAATCATTTGCTATTAATAGTGTAATACAGTAAATTTATTGCCAATGATGTAAGAAGTCCATGGACTGATATTACTAGTAACTAGCACACATGGGCATGCTGTTGCTCAGGTATGTATACTCTTGTAACCCAAATATTTTATCAAACTATATAAATCTGAACACATGGAATATGTTTTGATTGGGTTTTGTTTCAAATTTAGCATGCATTTAGGGCTTCGTTCATCATAACATGTGATCCAAATTGTACCAAGTGGGCCTTGTCATGTGACCCAAATTGCCTAAGCCCATGCATTATCAGCATCCCTGTCAGGTCATTTGCCTAAGTGGGATTATTAGGAAGTCACAATCTACCCTAACCAAATGGAGATGTCCTCAACAAAACTGGCTCAAAATCCCTCACTCAAGTACACTATTATCATGGTGCACATGATGTTCATGGTGTTAACCCTAAAGCTAGTTGACCTACTAATCCATTATTTGTATGGAGGTTAGCTATGTTTTAGATAAGACTTAGTTGACCTACTAATCCATTATTTATATGGAGCAGAAACAAACACACGAGATGTTAACCATGTTTGTTATTTGAAATAGATCAATCAAGTTACATGTACTAATATCACATTCATTTCCAATGTGGATCTACCGAAGTATTAAGTTGTATAGAGCCATAGAGCATGTAAATGTGAATTTGTAGTGTCAAATCCAAATTGTTAAATAAGTAATACCTGAGAAATGTGAATCGATCACCACATTTGTTAGATGTTGCTTGAGGAAAACCTATTAAAAAAAGAAATATACTCAATGATAGGTTTATACAAACCAAAAAGAAAATGTGAACTGTTTGCAAGCACTAGTTGTTGAACCTATGCATTCCTCTACAATATGCATCCAATTACCCCAATATAACCTATAAATTAATGGGCTTTACATGAAAAATGAATCTAAACCAAGAGGAAGAACTAAATTGCAAAGCACTACCAAACTTAAATTCCCTTCTTTAAAATTGTTCTATTATATGTAAGCCAAAGGATACTGAAAATTTTGTTGAAGCAAGATCCATTTATGAGCTGATAGTAGTTATAGCATACCGCAGATAGAAGTTGTCTCGTCTTTGCATCCCACACATGCAAATAGCTGTCCAATCCTATAAACCAATATCATCATTAAGTATGACCTTATAAACCTACGACCAAAACACTAATGCATAATGTGGCGAGTAAAGAACTAAGGTTTGCACGAAAGCATAGTTTGACATATTACTTGTGAAGACATGGCATATGAAATTAAAAATATTTCATGCTTAACTATAGTTTTACCAAAAAAAACTCATAGCAAGAATATATATTACAGTTTCAAACATGACAAGAAATTTCAGTCAAAGCTCTAGGGCCAGCAAAATAAGAGAAAAAGATTCTCTTACATCTTGAACGTTCAAAATTATAGTTAACTTTTAATAAAAAGTAAACTTGAATTTGCAAGGTACAAGTCACCACAAACAAGTATCCCAAAGTATGGCAGTACACTTTTCAGCATGTATCATCTTTTTAAATTACCAACAAGAGAACTTCCAAAACAACACATCCAAATATTACAAATGATGTCCATCTAATGCCGAGTCTATTGAGGTGGGAACTACCTAAAACTTGATGATGCTTACTGCTACCATTGAGATATTTTCTTCAATAAAATCTGTCAACATGACATAGCTAGAAATGAGAATTTCACACTAGGCCGATGGTGTACTGCCCCAATGGCTAATCCAATCAAATTGGGGATTGGGTCAAGGTCGATGTCGGACCCAGGGTTGGGTTATAATTGTTCAAAACTAATCAGGACCGGGACAAGAACAATATCACCTATCCCCATCCCCATCTCAAGCCTCCCCCATCCTTTCTCCACGTATCCGACCGCACCAGAAAAAAAACCCCAGCAATTTCATATAAGTAATTTACCTACTATCTTGTTAATATAATTAAAGAATATATCAATAGTAAAAAATGTATTCATAAGCTATGAGATAATAGTTACATCAATCTTTATTGTGTCGGAGATGGTACTAAGTTTATGAACCCGAGTCAAAGATGAGGCAAGGTCAGGGGACTTGACTAAATCCAATTCAACTGGGTCGGGTTTGAACAGATTTGACAGGGAAACATGCATAATCATGGTTGAATTAGGGTACAATTTTCCAAAACCGATTTAAGTCCAAGACAAGGACAGATATCACCTAACCCAACCCCAAGCCTGCCTGCACCAGCCCATCTCACCCCAATGAAAAAAATGAACCCCCAACTATCTTGCAAATATAACTGAAGCATATGCCAATAATAATACATGTATTCTCGTAGGAAATTCATGCAGCGGTAAGACAGCTAGTACCATTAATTTTTTGTGTGGGTCATGGATGGTAATAAATTTATAAACCCGAGTCGAAGATGAGCAGGATGAGAGCCGTATGTTAGACATAACACTTTGGTTTTCATTAGAAACACAAACAGAAGGATGTTTATCTTTAACAAAATTGATTGTAAAATAACTCCCAATAAACCATGAAAAGTATGTCGAACATTAACCTTCAAGATGAAACAGTATGCACCAGTAATTTCTCTTGAAATGAAACAATGACTGATAATCCATGGAGGATCGTTACTCAACATATCAAAGAACAATAGAAAGCTTGAAAAGTTACATTAAATGAAAACCACCAAATATATTAAATTTGGTATATCTGAGTTATAAACTAAAAACTTCCAACATGGAACACTATTCTTTTTCCTTTTTTTCGAGGAAACAAAACACTATTTTGTGCCATGGTAGAAGTAAAATTGACTGAATATGTTGAATTAACAGTATACAACTTCTTACCACAAGATGCTATCATGGGAAGTTCTGGATGTCTCGCTATAGATCTGATGCTTCCAGAGCACTTACCAATAAAGCATCCGATCAGTTTTCTTGAAACAAGGAAATCGACTGCCATCTAGTCAACATCAAGAGTTAGTTCTAAATATTAGTAACCCTGAATCACTTGAATCACCAGGGGCCAATTCATCATTGATAGAAGCTAATTATTAATTGTCTAACAGGTGATACAAATGTGAAACCATTAAAAGAAAACTCAGATATTTCAAAATCATAAGCATCAGAATAACGGTAAATACTACAATTCAAAAAACTAAAATGAATGGTACTACCCATTACCCCATACTTTAACGACACTAGGAATTTGAATTGTTAAATAAGATTTTTCAGCTATAAGCATGTCCTAGCTTCAAGCTCACATTGGAAAAATCTACCCAGTTAATTAGATGAAATATTATTACTTGAACTGAGTTAATAACAGAAAATATAAGTTCCAAGTGAGTCAAGCTAGTTCCGTCTCTGATAATGAGCTCAATTCATTAACATTCTTTGGACCAAATCCTTAATCCAAGAGCACAGGTCACCAAAAATGTAAACATAAAGCATGGACTTCTCAGAAATGACAGAAAGCATTAATGCACAAAAAACAGGAGGATGACTACTTACCGCACATAGTTAAGAATAGTTGAGCCAGTTCATTGACAATGAAAAGAAATTAGAACATCATGTAATCAACTGAGAAAACTATGTAATATAGGAGTTAGCATAATTTCCTTTATGCATACCATACCTGCAACACATGTCACATTCAAACCTTTAGTTTCCTTGTTGGAAGTGACTATTCCTGGTTCTATATCCTTAATTCATGTTGAGTCTTAAACTTTTTTTACGATTTCATAAAGGCCTTCAACATCAGCTGATTACTTCTAAAATTGCTTATGATGTAGCCACATATATTGTCTGACATAAAACTGTTTGAAAGAACTTTCTGTTCTACTGAAAGTTTCAACTCCAACAATTTGACCATAAAGGAATAACAAGTTGAGGTTCATCGGACAGCCCAAAAACTAAAAAGTTTTTATCGATGAAATAAAATAAGAAACCGTGATAATTTTGTCCATTATGGTAATAGGACTTAGTTTATTATGGGAGTAGGAACAAGGAGCTAGACATATGATAAATGTCTATAAGAATCAAAGAGTCTTAGATATGAGATGATAACTAAACGGCAATCAGAGAAAGGATCTGATCAAGAAATTATATCCAATCAAGAAATTATATCCACAAAAAAAGAAAACAAAAGAGAAATAAACAAAACAACTAAATATAATTAACAATGTAGTTGTACAGTGACCTTGTAGAACTATGACTTTCACTAGTTCTCATACATGAAATTTCAGAATCATGAGATTATGATCATAAAAAACAACAAACTAAAGAGGATGAATGAATCGGGTAAATAAAATTAAAGCATAGCCGCATAGTGTACGTGTAGAACTATGTCTTTTACCTGTTCTCATATCAAATGAAGCAAGATCCCCAAAACCATTGCCTACATAGACTGTATAGCCATCTAGATCTTCACAAGCTGCTTTAATTGGAGATTCTCTAAAGTCGACTGAAATTACAGGTCTCCTCTGTGCTGAAGTATCATAAAGACGAATCTATCACAAGATATAATTTTTAACAAATAAGAGAATAATAACATACTGATCATTAGAATCTCATGCGGACTGAGTAATTAGTTTACATCATTTTCTCAACTTCTAAAGCAATGGGTCAAAAACTATTAACCACATACAAAAGATTCATTAATCAGGATAGACCATATGGTCAAGAATATTTCAACATTAATCAATAAACAGAAGAAAACTGTTTATTAACTACAAGTTGGTTAACACTCCAAATGTGCAAGCAGTATTTGTAAAAAAGTTTGGTCAGGCACTGTTATCATAAAATCAAACTTAAGGCTTTCACATGTATCCTCGATCTCATGGCAACAATTGCAAAAGTTGTCGAAAGACTTACAATAAAAGTTATACTCCCAACTATTAGCATTTTTTAGCTTGTAAGCTACAACTAGTAAACATATTTCATAGTGCCATACCTGATGATTGATCGTGCCAGCCACAACTTTTCTATGGTCATCTTCACTCAGAAAAGTTGCAGCAGTAAACCAAGTTGGAGAGAATATACCAAGTCTATTAGAAGGAGGCTACAAAAGACAAAGAGCAAACCGATAGAATCTTCATAATCAAAATACAAATAGACCAGAAACTCTCATTAAATTGCACTAATAAGAATGAAGTGACTCACAGATTTTGCACTCCAGATCTTACTGCATTTTCCAAGATCCCACATGTTCAATTCAATGCCATTCCTGAGAGAAAAGAAAACACAAATTAAAGTACTAGGCCAAAATTAGGCAATATAACAACCTTTCAAATTTTTATTAAAGAGGCTGTCACCCATGAATATAATTGCAACAAACTCATATACATTTCTTTAACAGCTTACGGAAACTTACCCTCCAAATAAGGCATAATTCTCACTTTTATCCACTGAAGAACATATTATTTTACCAGAAGAGCATACATTCCATGTAATATGAGAAGCAGTAGTTGAGTTTTCTGGCGCATCACCGACGGGAATGGACCTCAAGCAAGCATTACCCTTTTCCAGACAGGTAAGTAATGAAACTGACCTGAAAAACATAAGGATTGAATGAATATAAGAATGTGCATGCAATTCGAGATCACAACTAAAGTTTGTAAGTAACAGTACCACCATGAACTAAATTTTACTCGATAGATGTACAGAATTTCCATTCTTGCATACAGATGCATGCATATGCAAAATCATTGTGAATATACGTCAGCTAGTTCTCCTCTCTTCTAGTTCTAATACAACTTTCTTTGTCCACAAAGCTTTGCTCTTGAATCACTAGATAAACCTTCGTATTAAGTTTCACTATCTATATACATTGGAACCTTGGGATGTCAAATACAGGAGTAAGTGCTGAAAGCAAGAATAATCTCTCTGAACTTTTTTATTCAATGTCCTGCAGATACATATGCCTGCAGCAGTCTTTTAAACATGATAGTGTCATAGGTTTGACCCCCTAAATGCAAATTGGGCAGGTGCTAAAATTTTAATTCAACCATCTGTGATACTCTTTCACATGAACAAGTTTCTACAGAATATATCTTAGGTACAGCAGATTGGTAAAATGTTCGGATACAAGTTCAAAAAAATGCTTCATCTGCTATGAGCTATGAACTATGGCATTTATTTATGTTACCTTGATGGAACATCGATTCCTTTAGTTTTGAAGAGATGCAATCCAACAACATGATCATCATTAAGAGAGCCATCCAGTGATAAGGGTTGATCGATCTTAGTGATGCCCAAAGCCTCTCCATTAATAGGATTTAGACACTCAACCTGGAATTCATAGAATATCCCATGTTTCAACAACCTAGAAAAAGAGGGTTTTCTCTTGTTTCATATATGATAACTTACCGAACCATTCTTGCGAGCAACAGCCAAAAGCTGCAAAGAATAGCAAACAATTTACAAGTGTCATGTCTAGAAGGTAGAAGAATATTTTACACGTCGAACTGTTATGAGATTAAAGATATAATTATACTAGAGTAACATATAAGAATTTCCTAACAAAGGAAAGAAAGGTGGAAACACATCTTTAGTGATTACATGCCAATCCAAGAATGCGAAATAGAATGTGACATTATAGTCAACAGAATTCGCAAATCCAAAACAGGGTTCCAATGAATTATAAAACTTCCTTATAGGAATTGATCCTAGATCTCAAACTAATCGTGAATAATCACATTAAAGTTTGTATAATACTTAGGAATGCTTGTCCACCGTAATCAAACTCTAAAATCTTTGAACATACACTTTTCTTTTGTAATGTTAAACCACCATATCTCCATTGATCATCCAAATTAAACTTTCAAGCTGGAAAGTGAAGGCACAAAATAGGTTTCTGCTTCTTTAAGAAAGAAGAACATAACATGAATATTAGCTTCAAACTAGAGAAGCTTTCATTAATATTCAAGAGAAACTAATAAGATCGATTTCTGGTTTACTTCAAAACTACCAAGAAGCCATGAAGATCCAAAAGGAGACTAACATAAGCTTTGATTTGATTGTTTACCTCCCATTAAGTAGTTAAGATTGTCATAGCATTCATTTATGTATAATAACTCAAATCCAACAAAGAATGTGATAACAAACCGGATCAGTTTTGTGATCAGAATAAGAAGCAGCAAGGACACAAGATGAAGCATTTGGCTGCCCCCATGTTTCTACCACCTTTGGAATTCCAGTCTTTCCATGAGCTTCGACAACTGAAAACTCATTGCAATATCACATCATGAGTTGTAATTAAGAAATGCATGCCATGTAGACCATTCAAGAAAGAGTAATGTTTAAGCAGGCGGCGCCTGGGCGCTCGCCCGAGCCCAGGCGTGGGCGCTTCGGGCGAGCGCCTGGGTAAATCAAGGCGACCGAACCAGAATTTAGGTCTGGTTCGGTTCTGATTCGGTTGTTAGTTGGTTCAATCGAACCAACTAAACCTATATAACCCCAACCCTAACCCTTACCCAACCCTAACCTCCTGCCGCAGCCGCTGCCGTTGCCGATCCCGATCCCGATCGCGATCTCGCTGCTCGTCGCTCCTGCTCCCGCTGCCGCTGCTCGCCGCTGTCGCTGCTCGCGCCTCCCGCGAGCCTTCCCGCTGCTCGCGCCTCCCTCGAGCCCTCCCGCAGCTCGCGCCTCCCGCGAGCCCTCTCGCTGCTCGCGCCTCCTACGAGCCCTCCCGCGAGCCTTCCCGCTGCTCGCGCCTCCCTCGAGCCCTCCCGCTGCTCGCGCCTCCCGCGAGCCCTCCCACTGCTCGTGCCTTCTGCTCCTTTTCCCTTTCCCGCTGCCGCCGCTCGCCGCTGCTGTGCCGCCGCTCGCCACTGCTGCTGCCGCCGCTCGCCGCTGCTTCCTCGTTTCTCCATCAGGCTTAGTATATAGTATACTCTTAATATTAAGTTTATTTGAATTTTGAAATGATTAATTTTCTGTTAATAGATTAATAATATATTATTTTGATTTTAATGTTGTTAATTTTTATTTATTTGAAATTATTAATTATATTATATATTTTTATATTTTAGCGTCTCGCTTCGCTCGGGCGAGCGCCTGGGCGAGCGCCTAGCGCCTCGGGCGTTTGTGGACCTTGGCGCCTTTTGGCACCTAGCGTTTTTTAAATCACTGGGCAGTCATATGGTGTTTTGTTTGTCTTCAAGTTCCTTAGATTAATTGATAGTGGACATGTCACTCGAATCCCAGTCAAATGTCATACTAATCTTAAATTAAGAATTTACCCTTAGCATCACCCAATTTCTTCGAGAAAGAAAAACAAATTAGTCGATAACATAATGCTGTTGGATTTGGTAATTATCGATGAGTTTTGTTGATCATCCAAGCATTTAACAACTGTATCAATCATCGAGTGGACATGTCACCCGAATCCCAATCTAATGTAATACTGATCTTAAATTAAGAATTTACCCTTAGCATTACCCAATTTCTTCGAGAAAGAATAATAAATTAGTCGATAACATAAAGCTGTTGGATTTAGTAATTATCGATGAGTTTTGTTGATCATCCAAGCATGTAACTGTATCAACCATCGAGTGGACATGTCACCCGAATCGTCGATGAGCTTTGTTGATCATCCAAGCATTTAACTGTATCAGTCATCGAGTCCAGCAGATACTCTATCGATGTAAGGCCAGATGATGGGGATAACAATAGAATTTACAGAAAGGACGATGTAAATAAGCGAAGGATGTCACAACCGGGGGCATGGGTGAGCGAGCGAAGACGAATCAACAGCACCCGTAAGATTGGTTGTGAGAGAAAGATCAGTATTGCTGGCTATGGAAGGTGCCGAGAAACTCGATTGACGATTCTCAACACTATATCGTCGGCGACAATATCGAAAACAGAGCGACGAGTTCAAATCGGAAAGAATCGACACATGAAGCTCACTTTTAGGAGAGATCTAGAACATGTACTGGATCTTGACAAGAGGGGAGAACGTAGGAGTCCGCTAGGTCAGAGATCGACAACTCGATTTGGCTGGTCTCAGGAGACGTCCGACCAGGGCGATCTACGCTCGCTCGGCGCCGTTTAATCGGTGGCATAAAAAATAACGAAAGGATGGTCATGGTTCTCGACTACGGGTGGGCTGACGGGTGCATTATCCTTTTTGGTTTACCCCGCTTAAAAAACATCGTCGAGTCGGGTTTAAAATAAATTGATCTCGATCCAAATTTTATCGCTCGGTTCGGGTTATACCTAGTCTCGGTAACGGTGGAAAATAAATATTAACTCTTTTCCTCTCTTTTTTAGTTTTTTATTTTTTTTTATAAAAAAAATAATTTTTATGATAACGAAATTATCACTTATCATTAAGATAATATCGTATAATTAATTGAAACAATTCGATAAGGAAGATAAAATCTGATAATTATTTATAATCGATTGATATGAAACATTACAATCGATCATCGTCCAACTTATATTATCGTATAGAGGTTAGCATAGAAAGACGGTTCAAGCTTAGCTTCCCTGTCACTCATAAACATAAAATATCAATGGGGGACGTTAGGATAATTGTAAGCTATATTCTATATAAAGAAACATAGAAAACTGAAAGAATAAAAGAATTGATGGTTATGGTTCTCAACTACGGGAGGGCTGACTGGTGCACTATCCTTTTTTGTTTGGCCCGCTTACAATTGGCATCGTCGAGTCGGGCTTAAAATCAATTGATCTCGATCCAAATTCTAACGCTCGGTTCGGGTTATGCCCGGTCTCGGTAACGGTAGAAAATAGATATTAACTCTTTTCCTCTCTTTTTCAATTTTTTATTTTGTTTTATAAAAAAAATATTTTTTATTATAACGAATTTATCATTTACCATTAAGATAATATCATATAATTAATTGAAACGAGTCGATAGGGAAAATAAAATCTGATAATTAATTATAATCAATTGATATGAAACATTAGAGTCGATCACCGTACAACATATATTATCTTGTAGAGATTAGCATATAAAGACGATTTAAGTTTAGCTCCTCTCTCACTCATATGCATAAAATATCAATGGGGGACGTCAGGGTAATTGCAATCTATATTCTTTATAAAGCGGATCGAGATCAATTGATTTCAAGCCCAACTCGACGATGCCAATTGTGAGCGGGCCAAACCAAAAAGGATAGTGCACCCGTCAGCCCTCCCGTAGTCGAGAACCCTAACCATCTTTTCTTTTTTTCTTTCAGTCTTCTGTGTTTCTTTATAAAGAATATAGCTTGCAATTATCCTAACGTTCCCCATTTATATTTTATGCATATGAGTGACAGGGGAGCTAAGCTTGAACCGTCTTTCTATGCTAACATCTACACGATAATATATGTTGGACGGTGATCGACTCTAATATTTCATATCAATCGATTATAATTAATTATCTGATTTTATTTTCCCTATCGACTTATTTCAATTAATTATACGATATTATCTTAATGATAAATGATAATTTTGTTATAATAAAAAATATTTTTTTTATAAAATAAAATAAAAAACTAAAAAAGAGAGGAAAATAGTTAATATTTATTTTCCATCGTTACCGAGACTAGGTATAACCCGAACCGAGCGATAAAATTTGGATCGAGATCAATTTATTTTAAACCCGACTCGACGATGTTTGTAAGCGAGCCAAACCAAAAAGGATAATGCACCCGTCAGCCCTCCCGTAGTCGAGAACCCTGACCATCCTTTCTTTATTTTTTTTGCCACCGGTTAAGTGGCGTCGAGCGAGCGTAGATCGCCCTGGCCGGACGCCTCCTGAGATCAGCCAAATCGAGTTGTCGATCTCTGACCTAGCAGACTCGTACGTTCTCCCCTCTTGCAAGATCCGGTACATGTTCTATATCCCTCCTAAAAGTGAGCTTCATGTGTCGATTCTTTCCGATTTGAACTCGTCGCTCTGTTTTCGGTATGGTCGCCGGCGATATGGTGTCGAGAATCGTCAATCGGGTTTCTCGGCACCTTCCATAGCCAGCAATATTGATCTTTCTCTCATAACCAATCTTACGGGTGTTGTTGATTCGTCTTCGCTCGCTCAGCGTCACCTATGCCCTCGGTTGTGACATCCTTCGCTTATTTGCATCGTCCTTTCTGTAAATTCTATTGTTATCCCCATCATCTGGTCTTACATCGATAGAGCACCAGGCTTGGTCAGGTATCTGCTGGACTCGATGGCTGATACAGTTACATGCTTGGATGATCAACAAAGCTCATCGACGATTCGGGTGACATGTCCACTCGATGGTTGATACAGTTACATGCTTGGATGATCAACAAAGCTTATCGATAATTACCAAATCTAACAGCTTTATGTTATCGACTAATTTGTTATTCTTTCTCGAAAAAATTGGGTGATGCTAAGGATAAATTCTTAAGTTAAGATCAGTATGACATTAAACTGAGATTCGGGTGATATGTCCACTCGATGGTTGATACAGTTGTTACATGCTTGGATGATCAACAAAGCTCATCGATAATTACCAAATCCAACAGCATTATGTTATCGATTAATTTGTTTTTCTTTCTCGAAGAAATTGGGTGATGTTGAGGGTACATTCTTAATTTAAGATCATTATGACATTAGACTGGGATTCGGGTGACATGTCCACTATCAATTAATCTAAGGAACTTGAAGACAAACAAAACACCATATGATAGCCTAGTAGTTGGATCAACATAATGCGTCGATCAAGATGGGATGTTTACCAGACGATTACTATTAGTAAGCTGCTAAATGAGATAGAGGCTCCATTATGTCGAGATTCGAAAGAGGAGTTGGCTCCTGACTTCTGAAAGAATAGCTGTTTAGCATGACAGGATACCGATATTGTGGCTCTAAGGAACATGAAAAAATATGTTGAAGCTAGTTTAGATGTATACACAGTGTGATTATATAAAAGATCTTTTGTCTTTTTTTGTTTTCTCCTTCCCATCAAGTATGTTTGAAACTCGTAATTTTTGGGACATTGATTGATCTTTTTCTACCTACTTCTCTTTGGAGATTCCACAGCACAAGATTTTGCAGCCCCTACACCTTAATTGCTTTGTTATTCTTGTGTGTTCTATTGATCGGTTAATTGTTTTGCTTTTACTTACTGGTGAAATTTATAATTTCGGTGAAGTTTTGAGGAGCCAAAAGGTTTCAAGAAGATGCCACGAACAAGTGCATTGGAGTGCCCTGGATGCCCACCTTTGAGAGCCTTGACGACTGACGTGCTCGGTCTTGTAAAAGGTGGTTGTTATTGCTTAAACATTACTCTTTCTTGAATGGTCTACATGGCATGCATTTCTTAATTACAACTCATGATGTGATATTGCAATGAGTTTTCAGTTGTCGAAGCTCATGGAAAGACTGGAATTCCAAAGGTGGTAGAAACATGGGGGCAGCCAAATGCTTCATCTTGTGTCCTTGCTGCTTCTTATTCTGATCACAAAACTGATCCGGTTTGTTATCACATTCTTTGTTGGATTTGAGTTATTATACATAAATGGATGCTATGACAATCTTAACTACTTAATGGGAGGTAAACAATCAAATCAAAGCTTATGTTAGTCTCCTTTTGGATCTTCATGGCTTCTTGGTAGTTTTGAAGTAAACCAGAAATCGATCTTATTAGTTTCTCTTGAATATTAATGAAAGCTTCACTAGTTTGAAGCTAATATTCATGTTATGTTCTTCTTTCTTAAAGAAGCAGAAACCTATTTTGTGCCTTCACTTTCCAGCTTGAAAGTTTAATTTGGATGATCAATGGAGATATGGTGGTTTAACATTACAAAAGAAAAGTGTATGTTCAAAGATTTTAGAGTTTGATTACGGTGGACAAGCATTCCTAAGTATTATACAAACTTTAATGTGATTATTCACGATTAGTTTGAGATCTAGGATCAATTCCTATAAGGAAGTTTTATAATTCATTGGAACCCTGTTTTGGATTTGCGAATTCTGTTGACTATAATGTCACATTCTATTTCACATTCTTGGATTGGCATGTAATCACTAAAGATGTGTTTCCACCTTTCTTTCCTTTGTTTGGAAATTCTTATATGTTACTCTAGTATAATTATATCTTTAATCTCATAACAGTTCGACGTGTAAAATATTCTTCTACCTTCTAGACATGACACTTGTTAATTGTTTGCTGTTCTTTGCAGCTTTTGGCTGTTGCTCGCAAGAATGGTTTGGTAAGTTATCATATATGAAACAAGAGAAAACCCTCTTTTTCTAGGTTGTTGAAACATGGGATATTCTATGAATTCCAGGTTGAGTGTCTAAATCCTATTAATGGAGAGGCTTTGGGCATCACTAAGATCGATCAACCCTTATCACTGGATGGCTCTCTTAATGATGATCATGTTGTTGGATTGCATCTCTTCAAAACTAAAGGAATCGATGTTCCATCAAGGTAACATAAATAAATGCCATAGTTCATAGCTCATAGCAGATGTAGCATTTTTTTGAACTTGTATCCGAACATTTTACCAATCTGCTGTACCTAAGATATATTCTGTAGAAACTTGTTCATGTGAAAGAATATCACAGATGGTTGAATTAAAATTTTAGCACCTGCCCAATTGGCATTTAGAGGGTCAAACCTATGACACTATCATGTTTAAAAGACTGCTGCAGGCATATGTATCTGCAGGACATTGAATAAAAAAGTTCAGATAGATTATTCTTGCTTTCAGCACTTACTCCTGTATTTGACATCCCAAGGTTCCAATGTATATAGATAGTGAAACTTAATACGAAGGTTTATCTAGTGATTCAAGAGCAAAGCTTTGTGGACAAAGAAAGTTGTATTAGAACTAGAAGAGAGGAGAACTAGCTGACGTATATTCACAATGATTTTGCATATGCATGCATCTGTATGCAAGAATGGAAATTCTGTACATCTATCGAGTAAAATTTAGTTCATGGTGGTACTGTTACTTACAAACTTTAGTTGTGATCTCGAATTGCATGCACATTCTTATATTCATTCAATCCTTATGTTTTTCAGGTCAGTTTCATTACTTACCTGTCTGGAAAAGGGTAATGCTTGCTTGAGGTCCATTCCCGTCGGTGATGCGCCAGAAAACTCAACTACTGCTTCTCATATTACATGGAATGTATGCTCTTCTGGTAAAATAATATGTTCTTCAGTGGATAAAAGTGAGAATTATGCCTTATTTGGAGGGTAAGTTTCCGTAAGCTGTTAAAGAAATGTATATGAGTTTGTTGCAATTATATTCATGGGTGACAGCCTCTTTAATAAAAATTTGAAAGGTTGTTATATTGCCTAATTTTGGCCTAGTACTTTAATTTGTGTTTTCTTTTCTCTCAGGAATGGCATTGAATTGAACATGTGGGATCTTGGAAAATGCAGTAAGATCTGGAGTGCAAAATCTGTGAGTCACTTCATTCTTATTAGTGCAATTTAATGAGAGTTTCTGGTCTATTTGTATTTTGATTATGAAGATTCTATCGGTTTGCTCTTTGTCTTTTGTAGCCTCCTAATAGACTTGGTATATTCTCTCCAACTTGGTTTACTGCTGCAACTTTTCTGAGTGAAGATGACCATAGAAAAGTTGTGGCTGGCACGATCAATCATCAGGTATGGCACTATGAAATATGTTTACTAGTTGTAGCTTACAAGCTAAAAAATGCTAATAGTTGGGAGTATAACTTTTATTGTAAGTCTTTCGACAACTTTTGCAATTGTTGCCATGAGATCGAGGATACATTTGAAAGTCTTAAGTTTGATTTTATGATAACAGTGCCTGACCAAACTTTTTTACAAATACTGCTTGCACATTTGGAGTGTTAACCAACTTGTAGTTAATAAACAGTTTTCTTCTGTTTATTGATTAATGTTGAAATATTCTTGACCATATGGTCTATCCTGGTTAATGAATCTTTTGTATATGGTTAATAGTTCTTGACCCATTGCTTTAGAAGTTGAGAAAATGATGTAAACTAATTACTCAGTCCGCATGAGATTTTAATGACCAGTATGCTGTTATTCTCTTATTTGTTAAAAATTATATCTTGTGATAGGTTCGTCTTTATGACACTTCAGCACAGAGGAGACCTATAATTTCAGTCGACTTTAGAGAATCTCCAATTAAAGCAGTTTGTGAAGATCTAGATGGCTATACAGTCTATGTAGGCAATGGTTCTGGGGATCTTGCTTCATTTGATATGAGAACAGGTAAAAGTCATAGTTCTAAATGTACACCATGCGGCTATGCTTTAATTTTATTTACCTGATTCATTCATCCTCTTTAGTTTGTTGTTTTTTATGATCATAATCTCATGATTCTGAAATTTAATGTATGAGAACTAGTGAAAGTCATAGTTCTACAAGGTCACTGTGCAACTACATTGTTAATTATATTTAGCTGTTTTGTTTATTTCTCTTTTGTTTTCTTTTTTTGTGGATATAATTTCTTGATTGGATATAATTTCTTGATCAGATCCTTTCTCTGATTGTCGTTTAGTTATCATCTCATATCTAAGACTCTTTGATTCTTATAGACATTTATCAGATGTCTAGCTACTTGTTCCTACTCCCATAATAAATTAAGTCCTATTACCATAATGGACAAAATTATCACGGTTTCTTATTTTATTTCATCGATAAAACCTTTTTAGTTTTTGGGCTGTCCGATGAACCTCAACTTGTTATTCCTTTATGGTCAAATTGTTGGAGTTAAAACTTTCAGTAGAACAGAAAATTCTTTCAAACAGTTTTATGTCAGACAATATATGTGGCTACATCATAAGCAATTTTAGAAGCAATCAGCTGATGTTGAAGGCCTTTATGAAATCGTAAAAAAAGTTTAAGACTCAACATGAATTAAGAATATTGAACCAGGAATAGTCAGTTCCAACAAGGAAACTAAAGGTTTGAATGTGACATGTGTTGCAGGTATGGTATGCAAAAAGGAAATTATGCTAACTTCTATATTACATAGTTTTCTCAGTTGATTACATGATGTTCTAATTTCTTTTCATTGTCAATGAACTGGCTCAACTATTCTTAACTATGTGCGGTATAGTCATCCTCCTGGTTTTTGTGCAGTAATGCTTTCTGTCATTTCTGAGAAGTTCATGCTTTATGTTTACATTTTTGGTGACCTGTGCTCTTGGATTAAGGATTTGGTCCAAAGAATGTTAATGAAGTGAGCTCATTATCAGAGACGGAACTAGCTTGACTCACTTGGAACTTTTATTTTCTGTTATTAACTTAGTTCAAGTAATAATATTTCATCTAATTAACTGAGTAGATTTTTCCAATGTGAGCTTGAAGCTAGGACATGCTTATAGCTGAAAAATTTTATTTAACAATTCAAATTCCTAGTGTTGTTAAAATATTGGGTAGTACCATTCATTTTAGTTTTTTGAATTGTAGTATTTACCGTTATTCTGATGCTTATTATTTTGAAATATCTGAGTTTTCTTGTAATGGTTTCACATTTGTATCACCTGTTAGACAGTTAATAATTAGCTTCTATCAATGATGAATTGGCCCCTGGTGATTCAAGTGATTCAGGGTTACTAATATTTAGAACTAACTCCTGATGTTGACTAGATGGCAGTCGATTTCCTTGTTTTCAGGAAAACTGATGGGATGCTTTATTGGTAAGTGCTCTGGAAGCATCAGATCTATAGCGAGACATCCAGAACTTCCCGTGATAGCATCTTGTGGTAAGAAGTTGTATACTGTTAATTCAACATATTCAGTCAACTTTACTTCTACCATGGCACAAAATAGTGTTTTGTTTCCTCGAAAAAAAGGAAAGAGAATAGTGTTCCATGTTGGAAGTTTTTAGTTTATAACTCAGATATACCAAATTTAATATATTTGGTGGTTTTCATTTAATGTAACTTTTCAAGCTTTCTATTGTTCTTTGATTTGTTGAGTAACGATCCTCCATGGATTATCAGCCATTTTTGGATTTTATCCTTTAAAAATTCTCATTGCTTCATTTCAAGAGAAATTACTGGGTGCATACTGTTTCATCTTGAAGGTTAATGTTTGACATACTTTTCATGGTTTATTGGGAGTTATTTTACAATCAACTTTGTTAAAGATAAACATCCTTTTGTTTGTGTTTCTAATGAAAACCAGAGTGTTATGTCTAACATACGGCCCTCATCCTGCTCATCTTCGACTCGGGTTTATAAATTTATTATCATCCCTGACCCACACAAAAATTTAATGGTACTAGCTGTCTTACCA
Organism: Musa acuminata AAA Group; assembly: GCF_036884655.1. Lineage (NCBI taxonomy): Eukaryota > Viridiplantae > Streptophyta > Magnoliopsida > Zingiberales > Musaceae > Musa > Musa acuminata. The sequence continues at coordinate 662,130 of NW_027020660.1, forward strand.
CTACATGAATTTCCTACGAGAATACATGTATTATTATTGGCATATGCTTCAGTTATATTTGCAAGATAGTTGGGGGTTCATTTTTTCCATTGGGGTGAGATGGGATGGTGCAGGCAGGCTTGGGGTTGGGTTAGGTGATATCTGTCCTTGTCTTGGACCTAAATCGGTTTTGGAAAATTGTACCCCAATTCAACCGTGATTATGCCTGTTTTCCTGTCAAATCTGTTCAAACCCGACCCAGTTGAATTGGATTGAGCCAAGTCCCCTGACCTTGCCTCATCTTTGACTCGGGTTCATAAACTTAGTACCATCTCCGACCCAACAAAGATTGATGTAACTGTTATCTCATAGCTTATGAATACATTTTTTACTATTGATATATTCTTTAATTATATTAACAAGATAGTAGGGAAATTACTTATATGAAATTGCTGGGGTTTTTTTCTGGTGCGGTCGGATACGTGGAGAAAGGATGGGGGAGGCTTGAGATGGGGATGGGGATAGGTGATATTGTTCTTGTCCTGGTCCTGATTAGTTTTGAACAATTATAACCCAACCCTGGGTCCGACATCGACCTTGACCCAATCCCCAATTTGATTGGATTAGCCATTGGGGCAGTACACCACAAGCCTAGTGTGAAATTCTCATTTCTAGCTATGTCATGTTGACAGATTTTATTGAAGAAAATATCTCAATGGTAGCAGTAAGCATCATCAAGTTTTAGGTAGTTCCCACCTCATTAGACTCGGCATCAGATGGACATCATTTGTAATATTTGGATGTGTTGTTTTGGAAGTTCTCTTGTTGGTAATTTAAAAAGATGATACATTCTGAAAAGTGTACTGCCATACTTTGGGATACTTGTTTGTGGTGACGTGTACCTTGCAAATTCAAGTTTACTTTTTACTAAATGTTAACTATAATTTTGAACGTGGAAGACGTAAGAGAATCTTTTTCTCTTATTTTGTTGGTCCTAGAGCTTTGTCTGAAATTTCTTGTCATGTTTGAAACTGTAATATATATTCTTGCTATGAGTTTTTTTTGGTAAAACTATAGTTAAGCATGAAATATTTTTAATTTCATATGTCATGTCTTCACAAGTAATATGTCAAACTATGCTTTGGTGGAAGCCTTAGTTCTTTACTCGCCACATTATGCATTAGTGTTTTGGTCGTAGGTTTATAAGGTCATGCTTAATGATGATATTGGTTTATAGGATTGGACAGCTCTTTGCGTGTGTGGGATGCAAAGACGAGACAACTTCTATCTGCGGTATGCTATAACTACTATCAGTTCATAAATGGATCTTGCTTCAACAAAATTTTCAATATCCATTGGCTTACATATAATAGAACATTTTTAAAGAAGGGAATTTAAGTTTGGTGGTGCTTTGCAATTTAGTTCTTCCTCTTGGTTTAGATTCATGTTTCATGTAAAGCCCATTAATTTATAGGTTATACTGGGGTAACTGGATGCATATTGTAGAGGAATGCATAGGTTCAAGAACTTGTGCTTGCAAACAGTTCACATTTTCTTTTTGGTTTGTATAAACCTATCATTGAGTATATTTCTTTTTTTAATAGGTTTTCCTCAAGCAACATCTAACAAATGTGGTGATCGATTCACATTTCTCAGACGAAGGTATTACTTATTTAACAATTTGGATTTGACGCTACAAATTCACATTTACATGCTCTATGGCTCTATACAACTTGATACTTCGGTAGATTCACATTGGAAATGAATGTGATATTAGTACATATAACTTGATTGACCTATTTCAAATAACTAACATGGTTAACATCTCGTGTGTCTGTTTCTGCTCCATACAAATAATGGATTAGTAGGTCAACTAAGTCCTATCTAAAACATAGCTAACCTCCATACAAATAATGGATTAGTAGGTCAACTAGCTTTAGGGTTAACACCGTGAACATCATGTACACCATGATAATAGTGTACTTGAGTGAGATTTTGAGCCAGTTCTGTTGAGGACATCTCCATTTGGTTAGGGTAGACTGTGACTTCCTAATAATCCCACTTAGGCAAATGACCTGACAGGGATGCTGATAATGCATGGGCTTAGGCAATTTGGGTCACATGACAAGGCCCACTTGGTACAATTTGGATCACTTGTTATGATGAACGAAGCCCTAAATGCATACTAAATTTGAAATAAAACCCAATCAAAACATATTCCATGTGTTCAGATTTATATAGTTTGATAAAATATCAGGGTTTCAAGAGTATACATACCTGAGCAACAGCATGCCCATGTGTGCTAGTTACTAGTAATATCAGTCCATGGACTTCTTACATCATTGGCAATAAATTTACTGTATTACACTATTAACAGCAAATGATTTAGACAAGCCTTACCATCAGGACTCTTCTGGTTCCCAGTGGTCATGGGCATCTCATTAGTTATTGTTGAATCTTTAGTCATGGTACCTCCATTTAGGTTTGGTCAAGTATTCTACCACACAAAAAAATCTGGCTAGCCTATGAAGTATTTGTGTTTGGGTATCATGAAACACAGACAAATAGGCATGTTTTGTGGCAGTGCTTGTCAGCACAGTGATGTTGGAACAAATTGTACATGTAGATTGTTGGTAGCTTTTTACCTAAATCATGTTCTAGAATAGGTCGGTTTTCTTCTTTAATTAATGTTAGAAAATCTGTAAGGAACTCGTTCGTCATGTAAAACAATTTGATAATGTCTCAAAATTCTTGTTAAACAGGTTCCAATGGCAATACTTGTGATCAACAAGCTGATCTACAAGTATGCGATGATACTGAAACCGTAGATAATGATGAATTGCCAATCTCTAGCGGTAAGAAAGCATCTAAAAGGAAGAGAGTTGGTAAAGTCAAGTAGAAAAGAAAGACTGGGGACCAATACGATGATGAAACAAGTGAAGCCCATGTATTAAGTCAAGCTGAATCTGAAGACAATAGTGTCTTGCCACCCCTCAAACAGGAAAAATCATCAGATGAGCACAGCAAGAGGCTCAAGCAGAAAAAGAGCAAGAAGATTTTGCCATGAAGGAAGCATGCCGGCCATCAAGAAAGTTGTGGTGAAGGATGGGTGAGTCCGTGATAATTCCATAATTTGTGATGATCAGGACTGAGCCCACCACCACCCACCAGCTAGATGAGTCTTGCTAAACTTGCTCGAGATGTCCAATTCTTTGAGAATTTGCATCGCACAAAGATCTTAAAAATAGTGGTTTCGAAGGTAAAATTAATGAATTGCATTTCTCTGTGGTTACGGAGAATTGTGATAGTTATATGCAATTAGAATTTTGATTTGCATATGGGTTACAGAGGATTCTCCACGAGTCATTTGTAGGCAAAGTGATTGCTTGTGCACAAAAACCTGATTCACATAATGCCGAATTATATAACTTGCAGTCCACACGTCACCAATATTTACCCATGACGATAACAAAAGATCTGACCCGCAAATACAAAACAAGCCATTGAAGGGTAAGGACATTTTGTTAAGTATGAAAAGATACAGCATAATTACAGCTGCTACACAATGACCGGGTAGAGAAAATGATAGTTAGATAGATGCATCATCAAAACAACCAACAACAACAGTGGAATCGAGTGTAAAATTAGACTACATCACACGATTCAAGCTCGAATTAGAAACCCTTACATTTCAGTTGCCTAAGTTAGTCACCATCGCAAACGAATGTATGATGTTGGCCCTCGACCAAGACGGCTGCATCTAACCTTTCTCTTCAGCTGCATATAATACCACCACCATGGTGGATATGGAACTCTTAGTGTTCCATGAGAGCAGCATCAGTTTCAGATAATGGTGCTGCAGAAGAAAAGAAAAAGGTTGCCACAGTTAGCGGTGTAGTAATCAGGAACAAGAACTATGAGCAATGCACTCAGCCAACAGAGTGGACAGTGAAGACCAAAATCAACACCCACACTAGGCAGTTTGAAAAAAATAATACCAACACATGCCTGGAAATATTAACCATACCGAGCAAGTCCTCGTATGCATCTTGGAAGAATGATGATTCCAGTAACAATGGAGGTGAGAAAACTTGATCCAGAGTGTCGTTGACTTCAGGATGCATTCTTTGTATTTTTTCAGTGGATGGTTGGAACAGCCTGGCCAGGTTTTTGTTCTCCTTCAGTCCATTCAATCTATTTAACATATCTGGAATGAAGCTTTGCTGGCTATTGGCATTACAGGAAAGATCTGTCATGTTCATCGGGGCCTGAACTTCTGGTGGTGAGGAGAAAACCAGTTGTTGATTTCTCCAGTTGTAGTAATCAGGAACATCGTCGATTTCTTTCTGAAAAGCAGCATCTGTTGTTGATAGAGGTATAAAGAAGTGTTCAGAACCATCATCACTGCTTCTTTCCTGCAACAATTCTGAGTTGCTTGATGAGCTTGATAGTGCAGCTTCACGAACAGAACGACGAATGTTGTGAGCATAATAATCATCAGTCTCTGAAAAATTAAACCACATGGAATAGTGAATAGACAAGTAAAATTTGCTCATCTCTATTTATTATGTAAACAAAGTAGAAACTGGATAATAGCTGTTGGTCTTCAACATCTGAATATCGCCTCAAGTGGGTAATGGCTGAAGGCGCTGACCTTGTGCTTCACCATCTTCATCAATTGTAAATGGAGGTGAAACTGTTTTTGGGGCTGGCAAAGTTTCCTGATTGGTTTGACTACCTACAGGATGCTGCTTTGGTGCTTGGTGGCCTTTCCCCGATGAATTTGGAGTTAGATTGAATAAATGAGGGAGTTTCAAAGTTGGACTACCGGAGACTTTCTCAATCTGAGCAGAGGAGAATTTACAAGTCATCTCAGCAACTTCATCAGTCAACCTTTCCTGTTAATAAAATTTCAAATTCATTAGCAGTACATAGAGGCAAAAAGGGACAAATCTTAAAGATGACAAATTCTTGAACTAGAGGTGATTGACGAGTTGGGTCAGTCACGTTGAGATGGGTTATATTAGGGACATGTAAGGCTGATGTGAATCGAGCCAATTTTCTAGTGGGTTTAGATTTCTAAATGAGGATTGAGGAACCAAACTATATAGCTATATGGTCAGAGTGGTTGATCATATTTGGTTTTGCATGTCAGAAGGGGATTCAAGAAGATATAATTAAAACATTGCTATAAGCAAAATGTATGCTTGACCTTAACATAGCCAACCAGCCAACAGGTCAAGAGTTCTCGACCAGGCTCTGAACTATGTTCATGACAAGTTATCCTAAACAGTCTGGTGGGTTTGGTTTGACTTGGTGCATGTGATTAGCAATTGATGCCTCTACTTAAAGCAGCTGTTCTGTGCTGTAGATCTATGTTCCGTTACATTTAGTTAAGATATATCATAAATCTGGATACAGAGCAACCCTGCTTTTCCAAATAACTGCATCTTGAAAAGTAACTTGATATACAGTCATTTTCCTTTTAAGTTATAGAATTTTGTTAGCCAGCAGCATATACTTCAGCAAATCCACACTGGCCATTTTGGTGACCACCGGGATTCCTGGTGTGGAACCTTATATAATTAGTCCATGGTTGCTGTGGCACTTTAGTGCTCATTACTTTAGTTCACACAGATTATACTTGTTAAGTAATGTTTAATGCTTTAGTGATGAAAATTGTAAAATGTGGTAGTCATGCTGCATATTATGTTGCATATGGATATAGGGAAATTCATCCTCCGATGTTTCTAGAGTAGATACAGTAGCATTTCTATAATCCTAGTTTGCCTATTTGATGGGCATCTTGGAGTTGGATATACCTGATGAACACATTTCTTTAGAGCATCATTACCTCTATGGGAGTAATCAAGTTGTGGATTAGTTAGAATCAGATGCTGCTGGAACTATTAGTTATGTGTGGCATGAAGACACCCTAAGGCTTCTGTTAAATCTAAACTTGTGGATTCTTGTGGTTGCATTTTCTCAAGGAGAGGCAAGCAGTGTTTTGTTACAGAAAAGAAAACAAAAAATTAGGCAATTTTGTGTCAAGTTTCTTAGGAGAAATTTAAACCACATTTCAACAGGCAAATAACTTGCTGCACAACCACGTAATGGTATGTTCATGATCACGGTTGCCGTTTGTGACTATCAGTTTTCCCAGCTTGATTCGTCTCAATACCACAGTTTGATAATTTTTTGATGTATCAATGAAAATAACGTTTTAGCATTTGCAAGCTAATTAATGGTTGCAAGGACCAAAAGTAAGTTTTTTATATAGTGAAGTGGAAACTGTAAGAAAATTATATATTTATTTTGTAGGCAGCAAAATTTATCTATGATTTTCTATTCATTCAACTTCTGATGAATATCTTGACAATTAATGCAGATTTCTCTTTGAAAGTTGACATATTCTATAAATAGTTACCTTATCACCATAGTATTTTTCATGTCAATGTCTCAAATGTTATTTAATGCTGCCGTTTTTTTGGTGTCTGATAACATGTGTTTATTAAGAGAGCGACTTAATTCTTTATTTGTGCTTTTTTTCCTGTTTGTTTATTTTGCTGATTGCTTTTCAACCTTTGCTGCTAAAGGTGAAAGCTAATGAAGGGGAGGGCTCGGAACTGCTTCGTAGTGCATCTGACAGCAGTAGCAGTGGGCATGCGGAATCACTCGCTGCAACTCTTGCAGAACATCGCCAACATTTAGTTTGCATACAGGTCTAGTGATACCAGGATAACACTAATCATTTACGGGCTAGTCCTCCCTGTAAAATTTCAGACCTTTATCCCTTTACTTTTATGATAATCCTTTTACTAATTCATGGGCAATTCTATTTTTCACGGGGCCTGCTGCCTATTGTCTTCAAACAAAATGCTAACTGCATACATGAAACATAACAACTGTCAGATCAGCTTGTGCTACAAATGGGTTTTCTGGTTAGATGGACAAGTTTCGTAAGATTTACCTCGGATGTTGCAAGTAGAGGAACCCTGTATAGGCCAATGTCAGTTGTCTATGCTTTCCATGATAATGTTCTCCAAATGTAATCTTCTTTTATAGATTAACTTAAGCCAAAAGACAACGTGGTTCGAAGTGCTTTATGAATCGAGGTGCATGTGAATCAATTATATATGAGCTCTTGTATAAGTTGGAAATTTGCGATGTTGTATTATTTATTATAACCTTTAGAAATGTTAGTTTTTTTGCAGTTGTGTTAAACCCAGCTACAAAACCATGTGCTTGCTGTTAACCTTAGTGGGTTGCTTGCAAGTGCTGGGTAATAAGCTCTTGAAGAAAGATGGATATTCTTAAAGTACTTCATGGAATGTGAAAAAGGAAGAAAAAAAAGAAAGTCAAACCTTATATCCTTGTTGCTTTTTCGTTTTTCTACTTCCTTTGGTTTTAGACCTCGCACCGATAGTAATATAAAAATTAAAAACCTCGGCTTTGATTTCACGGATGTCTTTTGTCCTTTCCTAGGCACTGCAGTTTTGGTCATTTTAATTTGAGGAAAACAATTCTAAGACCATAGTGATGATGATATAGCAATGATGTGGAATCAGACAGGTAATGGGTTATGAAGATACAATCACATAAAATTGGGATTCTAAGTACTCCGCAAAGTCAGTATGTATTTGTGAGAAAAGGTCATCTAAGAAAGCAACCGTGCGCACAAACATACTTTTACTAGAAAAGCGTCATCTAAGAAAGCAACCGTGCGCACAAACATATTTTTACTAGAAAAGCTAGATAGTATCCAAAAGAGCCCAGCAATGATCAAAACTACATTCTGAAATGTAGATGTGAATCCATGCAAATCTTTTAGGTTCATTCGAATCAATCAATATTTATTACTAATTATTATTATTATTATTATTATTATTATTTTGTTAATCGTGATATTGAATTATATGTCCAGTTTTGTTTATCTTATTGGAGCTGCAATGCTCTTCAATGATTCTTCATATTTATGCATCCCATAGGCTCATCCGAATCAACCAAGTAATCGATCCGGTTGAACCAAGCCGAGGAGCCTCATCGAACCCGAATGTTTTCACAAATTCACATTCAGTTCACAATCACTGAGCTCAAACCCAAGCACGGCTCGATTAATTGTGTGGCCTGACGAATCCGTGCACAATCCGCTCATATCAGTACTCCAACCATCAGATGCCGACCTCACGGCTCAATTCCTATGATATAAAAGATCGTGCTGGCCGAGTCAAAACTCTGTGTCTCTGGAAGCCTCGGCACGGCGGAACCCTTGCGCTCGCTCGCTCGCTCGCTTTGAAGATTGCGACTTTATCGCGCAATCCTCGGCACGACGAAACCCTCGGCACGACGGTATCCGCATCTGGTCTTCCTTGCCCGTTGAGGTAAGTTTCCTTCTTCTAAACCCTAGCTAGTTTTCTGATACCTTTATCGCGCTTGAATTTTTTTTGTATTGTTTCTGTGAAGTGCGTTGGCCTTTGATTTGATGACAACTTGAGCTAGGGTTTTCGTTGTTTTCCATCATCTGATCAAAATCGCTCAATTAGGGAAGAAAGATCAAAATCGAAGACAAGAGGGAAGGAGAGATCAAGAAGGGTAAGAAAAAGATCGAACAAGAGGAGATCGCGAGGGGTTCTTGGAGGATGAGATGGCGTTGAAATTTCTGAACGAGAATGGATGGCACACCGGGAGCCTCCGGAACATCCTGTGCTTCAGGACTTTCTTGATAGGAACTGTCTGACTAGGCAATTAAAGATACTTTGATTAAATTTATTGTTGCCTCTACTCTCCACATTTGGAAAAAGTATTATTAAGTCTCCATATGCTTAAATATCTCATTCGGGATTGTGATATTTCTTTGATGCAACCTTTTATAAAGTTATTATTCAAGTCCATGACTATGACTGTATTCTGAAGCCCTGTTCAAGATGTAGAAAATTTGACGTTCAATTGATGCCTAACAACGACATCGTCATCACGCAATACGCCATATCTTTATACTCAATCATGATGATTCACAAAAAATAAAAATCATGATAAAAGTACATAATAATCCTAAAAATAGTGGATCTTGACAATGCCAATTGTAAGCGGGCCAAACCAAAAAAGATAGTGCACCCGTCAGCCCTCCCGTAGTCGAGAACCCTAACCATCCTTTTTTTTCTTCTTTCAGTCTTCTGTGTTTCTTTATAAAGAATATAGCTTGCAATTACCCTAACGTCCCCCATTGATATTTTATGCATATGAGTGACAGGGGAGCTAAACTTGAACCGTCTTTCTATGCTAACCTCTACACGATAATATATGTTGGACGGTGATCGACTATAATGTTTCATATCAATCGATTATAATTAATTATCAGATTTTATCTTCCCTATCGACTTGTTTTAATTAATTGTACGATATTATCTTAACGGTAAGTGATAATTTCGTTATTAAAAAAAATAATTTTTTTATAAAATAAAATAAAAAATCGAAAATGAGAGGAAATGAGTTAATGTCTATTTTCCACCGTTACCGAGACAAGGCATAACCCGAACCAAGCGATAGAATTTGGATCGAGATCAATTGATTTCAAGCCCGACTCGACGATGCCAATTGTAAGTGGGCCAAACAAATAAGGATAGTGCACCCGTCAGCCCTCCCGTAGTCGAGAACCCTAACCATCCTTTCTTTTCTTCTTTCGGTCTTCTGTGTTTCTTTATAAAGAATATACCTTGCAATTAACCTAACGTCCCCCATCGATATTTTATGCATATGGGTGACAGGGGAGCTAAGCTTGAACCGTCTTTCTATGCTAACCTCTACACGATAATATATGTTGAACGGTGATCGACTCTAATGTTTCATATCAATCGATCATAATTAATTATCAGATTTTATCTTCCCTAAAGACCTGTTTCAATTAATTGTACGATATTATCTTAATGGTAAGTGATAATTTCGTTATAATAAAAAATATTTTTTTATAAAACAAAATAAAAAACCGAAAAAGAGAGGAAATAAGTTAATGCCTATTTTCCACCGTTACCGAGACAGGGCATAAACCGAACCGAGCAATAGAATTTTGATCGAGATCAATTGATTTCAAGCCCGACTCGACGATGCCAATTGTAAGTGGGCCAAACCAAAAAGGATAGTGCACCCGTCAGCCCTCCCGTAGTCGAGAACCCTAACCATTCTTTCTTTTCTTCTTTCAGTCTTCTGTGTTTCTTTATTAAGAATATAGCGTGCAATTATCCTAACGTCCCCTATCGATATTTTATACATATGGGTGACAAGAGAGCTAAGCTTGAACCGTCTTTCTATGCTAACCTCTACACGATAATATATGTTGGACGGTGATCGACTCTAATGTTTCATATCAATCGATTATAATTAATTATCAGATTTTATCTTCCCCGTCGACTCGTTTCAATTAATTATACGATATTATCTTAATGGTAAGTGATAATTTCATTATCATAAAAAATATTTTTTTTATAAATCAAAATAAAAAACTGAAAAAGAGAGGAAAAGAGTTAATGTCTATTTTCCACCGTTACCGAGACTGGGCATAACCCGAACCGAGTATTAGAATTTGGATCGAGATCAATTGATTTTAAACCCGACTCGACGATGTAAATTGTAAGCGGGCCAAACCAAAAATGATAGTGCACCCGTCAGCCCTCCCGTAGTCGAGAACCATAACCATGCTTTCTTTTCTCCTTTCAGTCTTCTGTGTTTTTTTATAAAGAATATAGCTTACAATTACCTTAACGTCCCCCATTGATATTTTATGCATATGGGTGACAGGGGAGCTAAGTTTGAACCGTCTTTATATGCTAATCTCTACACGATAATATATGTTGGACGGTGATCGACTCTAATGTTTCACATTAATCGATTATAAATAATTATCTGATTTTATCTTTTCTATCGACTTGTTTCAATTAATTGTATGATATTATGTTAATGATAAGTGATAATTTCGTTATCATAAAAAATATTGTTTTATAAAATAAAATAAAAAACTAAAAAAATAGAGGAAAAGAGTTAATGTTTATTTTCCACCGTTACCGAGACTGGGTATAAAATCGAGCGATAGAATTTGGATCGAGAACTCTGATCATCCTTTCTTTGTTTTTTATGTTACTGGTTAAGCGGCGCCGAGCGAGCGTAGATCGCCCTGGCCGGACGCCTCCTGAGACCAGCCAAATTGAGTTGTCGATCTCTGACCTAGCGGACTCCTACGTTCTCCCCTCTTATCAAGATCCGGTACATGTTCTAGATCCCTCCTAAAAGTGATCTTCATGTGTCGATTCTTTCCGATTTGAACTCGTCGCTTTGTTTTCGGTATGGTCGCCGGCGATATAGTGTCGAGAATCGTTAATCGGGTTTCTCGGCACCTTCCATAGCCAGCAATACTGATCTTTCTCTCACAACCAATCTTACGGGTGCTGTTGATTCGTCTTCGCTCGCTCAGCGTCACCCAGCTCAGCATCACCCATGCCTCCGGTTGTGACATCCTTCGCTTATTTGCATCATCTTTTCTGTAAATTCTATTGTTATCCCCATCATCTGGCCTTACATCGATAGAGCACCAAGCATGGTCAGGTATCTGCTGGACTCAATGGCTGATACAGTTATATGCTTGGATGATCAAAAAAGCTCATCGACGATTCGGGTGACATGTCCACTCGATGGTTGATACAGTTACATGCTTGGATGATCAACAAAGCTCATTGATAATTATCAAATCCAACAGCTTTATGTTATCGACTAATTTATTATTTTTTCTCGAAGAAATTGGGTGATGCTAAGGGTAAATTCTTAATTTAAGATCAGTATGACATTCGATTGGGATTCGAGTGACATGTCCACTCGATGGTTGATACAGTTGTTACATGCTTGGATGATCAACAAAGCTCATCGATAATTACCAAATCCACCAACTGTCTTCCAGCACTTTGGCACTTTGGCACTGAACAGTTGTGCTTGATTGCACACTAAACCCATCTACCATGGTTGAAAAAATATTGTTTACTTCTTCAGTGAGATCTGAAATTGACATCTGTATTGCTGGAATGACTTCCTTTAGTTGATCAACAAGTCCCTGAATAGCAGGATAAGTTAATGTAAAGACACACACAAAATAAAAAACCAGAACACCGGGAGAAAAGGAAAAAAAAAATTCATGATTTTACACAAAAAGGAAATGCCCACAATGTGATTAGAACTATTGATATGTTTCCTAATCACAGTTGAGGCCTACACCACATACAAGAAAACGTGTCACATGGCCGAGAACCCAATATAGATGACATTGAAGGATTAATGTGAAGTTATGATTGAAAATATGGCAAAATACAGTTTTTTGAACAAAATTCAATTATGCTTTAAATAAATCCAACCAGATTGCTCACTTAAAATTCAGATAAGAACAAATCAATAATTATAAGAATCAAAATGCAAAAGGATTATCATAAAAGTAAAGGGATAAAGGTCTGAAATTTTACAGGGAGGACTAGCCCCTAAATGATTAGTGTTATCCCGGTATCACTAGACCTGTATGCTAACTAAATGTTGGCGATGTTCTGCAAGAGTTGCAGCTAGTGACTCCGCATGCCCACTGCTACTGCTGTCAGATGCACTACTAAGCAGTTCCGGGCCCTCCCCTTCATTAGCTTTCACCTTTAGCAGCAAAGGTTGAAAAGCAATCAGCAAAATAAACAAACAGGAAAAAAATCACAAATAAAGAATTAAGTCGCTCTCTTAATAAACACATGTTATCAGACACCCAAAAAAACCGCAGCATTAAATAACGTTTGAGACATTGACAGGAACAATACTATGGTGATAAGGTAACTATTTATAGAATATGTCAACTTTCAAAGAGAAATCTGCATTAATTGTCAAGATATTCATCAGAAGTTGAGTGAATATAAAATCATAGATAAATTTTGCTGCCTACAAAATAAATATAGAATTTTCTTACAGTTTCCACTTCACTATATAAAAAACTTACTTTTGGTCCTTGCAACCATTAATTAGCTTGCAAATGCTAAAACGTTATTTTCATTGATACATCAAAAAATTATCAAACTGTGGTATTGAGACGAGTCAAGCTGGGAAAACTGATACAGTCACAAACGGCAACCGTGATCATGAACATACCATTATGTGGGTGTGCAGCAAGTTATTTGCCTGTTGAAATGTGGTTTAAATTTCTCCTAAGAAACTTGACACAAAATTGCCTAATTTTTTGTTTTCTTTTCTGTAACAAAACACTGCTTGCCTCTCCTTGAGAAAATGCAACCACAAGAATCCACAAGTTTAGATTTAACAGAAGCCTTAGGGTGTCTTCATGCCACACATAACTAATAGTTCCAGCAGCATCTGATTCTAACTAATCCACAACTTGATTACTCCCATAGAGGTAATGATGCTCTAAAGAAATGTGTTCATCAGGTATATCCAACTCCAAGATGCCCATCAAATAGGCAAACTAGGATTATAGAAATGCTACTGTATCTACTCAAGAAACATCGGAGGATGAATTTCCCTATATCCATATGCAACATAATATGCAGCATGACTACCACATTTTACAATTTTCATCACTAAAGCATTAAACATTACTTAACCAGTATAATCTGTGTGAACTAAAGTAATGAGCACTTAAGTGCCACAGCAACCATGGACTAATTATATAAGGTTCCACACCAGGAATCCCGGTGGTCACCAATATGGCCAGTGTGGATTTGCTGAAGTATATGCTGCTGGCTAACAAAATTCTATAACTTAAAAGGAGAATGACTGTATATCAAGTTACTTTTCAAGATGCAGTTATTTGGAAAAGCAGGGTTGCTCTGTATCCAGATTTATGATATATCTTAACTAAATGTAACGGAACATAGATCTACAACACAGAACAGCTGCTTTAAGTAGAGGCATCAATTTCTAATCACATGCACCAAGTCAAACCAAACCCACCGGACTGTTTAGGATAACTTGTCATGAACATAGTTCAGAGCCTGGTCGAGAACTCTTGACCTGTTGGCTGGTTGGCTATATTAAGGTCAAGCATACGTTTTGCTTATAGCAATGTTTTAATTATATCTTCTTGAACCCCCTTCTGACATGCAAAACCAAATATGATCAACCACTCTGACCATATAGCTATATAGTTTGGTTCCTCAATCCTCATTTAGAAATCTAAACCCACTAGAAAATTGGCTCGATTCACATCAGCCTTACATGTCCCTACTATAACCCATCTCAGCGTGACTGACCCAACTCGTCAATCACCTCTAGTTCAAGAATTTGTCATCTTTAAGATTTGTCCCTTTTTGCCTCTATGTACTGCTAATGAATTTGAAATTTTATTAACAGGAAAGGTTGACTGATGAAGTTGCTGAGATGACTTGTAAATTCTCCTCTGCTCAGATTGAGAAAGTCTCCGGTAGTCCAACTTTGAAACTCCCTCATTTATTCAATCTAACTCCAAATTCATCGGGGAAAGGCAACCAAGCACCAAAGCAGCATCCTGTAGGTAGTCAAACCAATCAGGAAACTTTGCCAGCCCCAAAAACAGTTTCACCTCCATTTACAATTGATGAAGATGGTGAAGCACAAGGTCAGCGCCTTCAGCCATTACCCACTCGAGGCGATCTTCAGATGTTGAAGATCAACAGCTATTATCCAGTTTCTACTTTGTTTACATAATAAATAGAGATGAGCAAATTTTACTTGTCTATTCACTATTCCATGTGGTTTAATTTTTCAGAGACTGATGATTATTATGCTCACAACATTCGTCGTTCTGTTCGTGAAGCTGCACTATCAAGCTCATCAAGCAACTCAGAATTGTTGCAGGAAAGAAGCAGTGATGATGGTTCTGAACACTTCTTTATACCTCTATCAACAACAGATGCTGCTTCTCAGAAAGAAATCGACTATGTTCCTAACTGGAGAAATCAACAACTGGTTTTCTCCTCACCACCAGAAGATCAGGCCCCGATGAACATGACAGATCTTTCCTGTAATGCCAATAGCCAGCAAAGCTTCATTCCAGATATGTTAAATAGATTGAATGGACTGAAGGAGAACAAAAACCTGGCCAGGCTGTTCCAACCATCCACTGAAAAAATACAAAGAACGCATCCTGAAGCTAACAACACTCTGGATCAAGTTTTCTCACCTCCATTGTTACTGGAATCATCATTCTTCCAAGATGCATACGAGGACTTGCTTGGTATGGTTAATATTTCCAGGCATGTGTTGGTATATTTTTTCAAACTGCCTAGTGTGGGTGTTGATTTTGGTCTTCACTGTCCGCTCTGTTGGCTGAGTGCATTGCTCATAGTTCTTGTTCCTGATTACTACACCGCTAACTGTGGCAACCATTTTCTTTTCTTCTGCAGCACCATTATCTGAAACTGATGCTGCTCTCATGGAACACTAGAGTTCCATATCCACCATGGTGGTGGTATTATATGCAGCTGAAGAGAAAGGTTAGATGCAGCAGTCTTGGTCAGAGGGCCAACATCATACATTTGTTTGCGATGCGATGGTGACTAACTTAAGCAACTGAAATATAAGGGTTTCTAATTCGAGTTTGAATCGTGTGATGTAGTCTAATTTACATGCGATTTCACTGTTGTTGTTGGTTGTTTTGATGATGGTGTCATTTTCTCTACCCGGTGTGTAGCAGCTGTAATTATGTTGTATCTTTTCCGACTTAACAAAATGTCCTTCTTACCCTTCAATGGCTTGTTTTGGATTTGTGGGTCAGATCTTTGTTATCGTCATGGGTAAATATTGGTGACATGTGGACTGCAAGTTATAATTCGGTATTTTGTGAATCAGGTTTTGTGCACAAGCAATCAGTTTGCCTACAAATGACTCATGGAGAATCCTCTGTAACCCATATGCAAATCAAAATTCTAATTGCATATAAGTCTCACAATTTTCTTGGTAGTCTGAGGGTATAACCATCAAAATTCTAATTGCATATAACTATCACAATTTTCTTGGTAGTCTTCGGGTATAACTATCAAAATTCTAATTGCATATAACTATCACAATTGCATATAACTATCAAAATTTTAATTTCCTTAATTTTACCTTCGAAACCACTATTTTAACATCTTTGTGCGATGCAATAGCACAAACAAATTCTCAAAGAATCCATAAGCCTTTATCCGATTTGCTCTTCAAATTCTAAAACACTCTTTTAAAAAACTCAACACTCAATCTAACTTTCCTCCTTTCATTAGAGTGTTGGACATCTGGAGTAAGTTTGGCGAGAGACTCATCATCTAGTTGGTTTGCCCGATGGGTGGTGGGCTCAGTCATGGTCGTCACAAATTATGGAATTATCACCGACTCACCCATCCTTCACTGCAACTTTCTTGATGACCGTCATGCCTCCTTCATGGCAAAATCTTCTTGCTCTTTTTCTGCTTGAGCCTCTTGCTGTGCTCATCTAATGATTTTTCCTGTTTGAGGGGTGGCAAGACACTATTGTCTTCAGATTCAGCTTAACTTAATACATGGGCTTCACTTGTTTCATCATCGTACTGGTCCCAGACTTTCTTTTCTTCTTGACTTTGCCAACTCTCTTCCTTTTAGATACTTTCTTACCGCTAGAGATTGGCAATTCATCATTATCTATGGTTTCAGTATCATCGCATACTTGTAGATCAGCTTGTTGATCACAAGTATTGCCATTGGAACCTGTTTAACAAGAATTTTGAGACATTATCAAATTGTTTTACATGACGAACGAGTTCCTTACAGATTTTCTAACATTAATTAAAGAAGAAAACCGACCTATTCTAGAATAGGATTTAGGTAAAAAGCTACCAACAATCTACATGTACAATTTGTTCCAACATCACTGTGCTGACAAGCACTGCCATAAAACATGCCTATTTGTCTGTGCTTCATGATATCATAACCCAAATACTTCATAGGCTAGCCAGATTTTTTTTTGTGGTAGAATACTTGACCAAACCTAAATGGAGGTACCATGACTAAAGATTCAACAATAACTAATGAGATGCCCATGACCACCGGGAACCAGAAGAGTCCTGATGGTAAGGCTTGTCTAAATCATTTGCTATTAATAGTGTAATACAGTAAATTTATTGCCAATGATGTAAGAAGTCCATGGACTGATATTACTAGTAACTAGCACACATGGGCATGCTGTTGCTCAGGTATGTATACTCTTGTAACCCAAATATTTTATCAAACTATATAAATCTGAACACATGGAATATGTTTTGATTGGGTTTTGTTTCAAATTTAGCATGCATTTAGGGCTTCGTTCATCATAACATGTGATCCAAATTGTACCAAGTGGGCCTTGTCATGTGACCCAAATTGCCTAAGCCCATGCATTATCAGCATCCCTGTCAGGTCATTTGCCTAAGTGGGATTATTAGGAAGTCACAATCTACCCTAACCAAATGGAGATGTCCTCAACAAAACTGGCTCAAAATCCCTCACTCAAGTACACTATTATCATGGTGCACATGATGTTCATGGTGTTAACCCTAAAGCTAGTTGACCTACTAATCCATTATTTGTATGGAGGTTAGCTATGTTTTAGATAAGACTTAGTTGACCTACTAATCCATTATTTATATGGAGCAGAAACAAACACACGAGATGTTAACCATGTTTGTTATTTGAAATAGATCAATCAAGTTACATGTACTAATATCACATTCATTTCCAATGTGGATCTACCGAAGTATTAAGTTGTATAGAGCCATAGAGCATGTAAATGTGAATTTGTAGTGTCAAATCCAAATTGTTAAATAAGTAATACCTGAGAAATGTGAATCGATCACCACATTTGTTAGATGTTGCTTGAGGAAAACCTATTAAAAAAAGAAATATACTCAATGATAGGTTTATACAAACCAAAAAGAAAATGTGAACTGTTTGCAAGCACTAGTTGTTGAACCTATGCATTCCTCTACAATATGCATCCAATTACCCCAATATAACCTATAAATTAATGGGCTTTACATGAAAAATGAATCTAAACCAAGAGGAAGAACTAAATTGCAAAGCACTACCAAACTTAAATTCCCTTCTTTAAAATTGTTCTATTATATGTAAGCCAAAGGATACTGAAAATTTTGTTGAAGCAAGATCCATTTATGAGCTGATAGTAGTTATAGCATACCGCAGATAGAAGTTGTCTCGTCTTTGCATCCCACACACGCAAATAGCTGTCCAATCCTATAAACCAATATCATCATTAAGCATGACCTTATAAACCTACGACCAAAACACTAATGCATAATGTGGCGAGTAAAGAACTAAGGTTCGCACGAAAGCATAGTTTGACATATTACTTGTGAAGACATGGCATATGAAATTAAAAATATTTCATGCTTAACTATAGTTTTACCAAAAAAAACTCATAGCAAGAATATATATTACAGTTTCAAACATGACAAGAAATTTCAGTCAAAGCTCTAGGGCCAGCAAAATAAGAGAAAAAGATTCTCTTACATCTTGAACGTTCAAAATTATAGTTAACTTTTAATAAAAAGTAAACTTGAATTTGCAAGGTACAAGTCACCACAAACAAGTATCCCAAAGTATGGCAGTACACTTTTCAGCATGTATCATCTTTTTAAATTACCAACAAGAGAACTTCCAAAACAACACATCCAAATATTACAAATGATGTCCATCTAATGCCGAGTCTATTGAGGTGGGAACTACCTAAAACTTGATGATGCTTACTGCTACCATTGAGATATTTTCTTCAATAAAATCTGTCAACATGACATAGCTAGAAATGAGAATTTCACACTAGGCCGATGGTGTACTGCCCCAATGGCTAATCCAATCAAATTGGGGATTGGGTCAAGGTCGATGTCGGACCCAGGGTTGGGTTATAATTGTTCAAAACTAATCAGGACCGGGACAAGAACAATATCACCTATCCCCATCCCCATCTCAAGCCTCCCCCATCCTTTCTCCACGTATCCGACCGCACCAGAAAAAAAACCCCAGCAATTTCATATAAGTAATTTACCTACTATCTTGTTAATATAATTAAAGAATATATCAATAGTAAAAAATGTATTCATAAGCTATGAGATAATAGTTACATCAATCTTTATTGTGTCGGAGATGGTACTAAGTTTATGAACCCAAGTCAAAGATGAGGCAAGGTCAGGGGACTTGACTAAATCCAATTCAACTGGGTCGGGTTTGAACAGATTTGACAGGGAAACATGCATAATCATGGTTGAATTAGGGTACAATTTTCCAAAACCGATTTAAGTCCAAGACAAGGACAGATATCACCTAACCCAACCCCAAGCCTGCCTGCACCATCCCATCTCACCCCAATGAAAAAAATGAACCCCCAACTATCTTGCAAATATAACTGAAGCATATGCCAATAATAATACATGTATTCTCGTAGGAAATTCATGCAGCGGTAAGACAGCTAGTACCATTAATTTTTTGTGTGGGTCATGGATGGTAATAAATTTATAAACCCGAGTCGAAGATGAGCAGGATGAGAGCCGTATGTTAGACATAACACTTTGGTTTTCATTAGAAACACAAACAGAAGGATGTTTATCTTTAATAAAATTGATTGTAAAATAACTCCCAATAAACCATGAAAAGTATGTCGAACATTAACCTTCAAGATGAAACAGTATGCACCAGTAATTTCTCTTGAAATGAAACAATGACTGATAATCCATGGAGGATCGTTACTCAACATATCAAAGAACAATAGAAAGCTTGAAAAGTTACATTAAATGAAAACCACCAAATATATTAAATTTGGTATATCTGAGTTATAAACTAAAAACTTCCAACATGGAACACTATTCTTTTTCCTTTTTTTCGAGGAAACAAAACACTATTTTGTGCCATGGTAGAAGTAAAATTGACTGAATATGTTGAATTAACAGTATACAACTTCTTACCACAAGATGCTATCATGGGAAGTTCTGGATGTCTCGCTATAGATCTGATGCTTCCAGAGCACTTACCAATAAAGCATCCGATCAGTTTTCTTGAAACAAGGAAATCGACTGCCATCTAGTCAACATCAAGAGTTAGTTCTAAATATTAGTAACCCTGAATCACTTGAATCACCAGGGGCCAATTCATCATTGATAGAAGCTAATTATTAATTGTCTAACAGGTGATACAAATGTGAAACCATTAAAAGAAAACTCAGATATTTCAAAATCATAAGCATCAGAATAACGGTAAATACTACAATTCAAAAAACTAAAATGAATGGTACTACCCATTACCCCATACTTTAACGACACTAGGAATTTGAATTGTTAAATAAGATTTTTCAGCTATAAGCATGTCCTAGCTTCAAGCTCACATTGGAAAAATCTACCCAGTTAATTAGATGAAATATTATTACTTGAACTGAGTTAATAACAGAAAATATAAGTTCCAAGTGAGTCAAGCTAGTTCCGTCTCTGATAATGAGCTCAATTCATTAACATTCTTTGGACCAAATCCTTAATCCAAGAGCACAGGTCACCAAAAATGTAAACATAAAGCATGGACTTCTCAGAAATGACAGAAAGCATTAATGCACAAAAAACAGGAGGATGACTACTTACCGCACATAGTTAAGAATAGTTGAGCCAGTTCATTGACAATGAAAAGAAATTAGAACATCATGTAATCAACTGAGAAAACTATGTAATATAGGAGTTAGCATAATTTCCTTTATGCATACCATACCTGCAACACATGTCACATTCAAACCTTTAGTTTCCTTGTTGGAAGTGACTATTCCTGGTTCTATATCCTTAATTCATGTTGAGTCTTAAACTTTTTTTACGATTTCATAAAGGCCTTCAACATCAGCTGATTACTTCTAAAATTGCTTATGATGTAGCCACATATATTGTCTGACATAAAACTGTTTGAAAGAACTTTCTGTTCTACTGAAAGTTTCAACTCCAACAATTTGACCATAAAGGAATAACAAGTTGAGGTTCATCGGACAGCCCAAAAACTAAAAAGTTTTTATCGATGAAATAAAATAAGAAACCATGATAATTTTGTCCATTATGGTAATAGGACTTAGTTTATTATGGGAGTAGGAACAAGTAGCTAGACATATGATAAATGTCTATAAGAATCAAAGAGTCTTAGATATGAGATGATAACTAAACGGCAATCAGAGAAAGGATCTGATCAAGAAATTATATCCAATCAAGAAATTATATCCACAAAAAAAGAAAACAAAAGAGAAATAAACAAAACAACTAAATATAATTAACAATGTAGTTGTACAGTGACCTTGTAGAACTATGACTTTCACTAGTTCTCATACATGAAATTTCAGAATCATGAGATTATGATCATAAAAAACAACAAACTAAAGAGGATGAATGAATCGGGTAAATAAAATTAAAGCATAGCCGCATAGTGTACGTGTAGAACTATGTCTTTTACCTGTTCTCATATCAAATGAAGCAAGATCGCCAAAACCATTGCCTACATAGACTGTATAGCCATCTAGATCTTCACAAGCTGCTTTAATTGGAGATTCTCTAAAGTCGACTGAAATTACAGGTCTCCTCAGTGCTGAAGTATCATAAAGACGAATCTATCACAAGATATAATTTTTAACAAATAAGAGAATAATAACATACTGATCATTAGAATCTCATGCGGACTGAGTAATTAGTTTACATCATTTTCTCAACTTCTAAAGCAATGGGTCAAAAACTATTAACCACATACAAAAGATTCATTAATCAGGATAGACCATATGGTCAAGAATATTTCAACATTAATCAATAAACAGAAGAAAACTGTTTATTAACTACAAGTTGGTTAACACTCCAAATGTGCAAGCAGTATTTGTAAAAAAGTTTGGTCAGGCACTGTTATCATAAAATCAAACTTAAGGCTTTCACATGTATCCTCGATCTCATGGCAACAATTGCAAAAGTTGTCGAAAGACTTACAATAAAAGTTATACTCCCAACTATTAGCATTTTTTAGCTTGTAA
Organism: Musa acuminata AAA Group; assembly: GCF_036884655.1. Lineage (NCBI taxonomy): Eukaryota > Viridiplantae > Streptophyta > Magnoliopsida > Zingiberales > Musaceae > Musa > Musa acuminata. Next base: position 684,136 of record NW_027020660.1, read on the forward strand.
GCTACAACTAGTAAACATATTTCATAGTGCCATACCTGATGATTGATCGTGCCAGCCACAACTTTTCTATGGTCATCTTCACTCAGAAAAGTTGCAGCAGTAAACCAAGTTGGAGAGAATATACCAAGTCTATTAGAAGGAGGCTACAAAAGACAAAGAGCAAACCGATAGAATCTTCATAATCAAAATACAAATAGACCAGAAACTCTCATTAAATTGCACTAATAAGAATGAAGTGACTCACAGATTTTGCACTCCAGATCTTACTGCATTTTCCAAGATCCCACATGTTCAATTCAATGCCATTCCTGAGAGAAAAGAAAACACAAATTAAAGTACTAGGCCAAAATTAGGCAATATAACAACCTTTCAAATTTTTATTAAAGAGGCTGTCACCCATGAATATAATTGCAACAAACTCATATACATTTCTTTAACAGCTTACGGAAACTTACCCTCCAAATAAGGCATAATTCTCACTTTTATCCACTGAAGAACATATTATTTTACCAGAAGAGCATACATTCCATGTAATATGAGAAGCAGTAGTTGAGTTTTCTGGCGCATCACCGACGGGAATGGACCTCAAGCAAGCATTACCCTTTTCCAGACAGGTAAGTAATGAAACTGACCTGAAAAACATAAGGATTGAATGAATATAAGAATGTGCATGCAATTCGAGATCACAACTAAAGTTTGTAAGTAACAGTACCACCATGAACTAAATTTTACTCGATAGATGTACAGAATTTCCATTCTTGCATACAGATGCATGCATATGCAAAATCATTGTGAATATACGTCAGCTAGTTCTCCTCTCTTCTAGTTCTAATACAACTTTCTTTGTCCACAAAGCTTTGCTCTTGAATCACTAGATAAACCTTCGTATTAAGTTTCACTATCTATATACATTGGAACCTTGGGATGTCAAATACAGGAGTAAGTGCTGAAAGCAAGAATAATCTCTCTGAACTTTTTTATTCAATGTCCTGCAGATACATATGCCTGCAGCAGTCTTTTAAACATGATAGTGTCATAGGTTTGACCCCCTAAATGCAAATTGGGCAGGTGCTAAAATTTTAATTCAACCATCTGTGATACTCTTTCACATGAACAAGTTTCTACAGAATATATCTTAGGTACAGCAGATTGGTAAAATGTTCGGATACAAGTTCAAAAAAATGCTTCATCTGCTATGAGCTATGAACTATGGCATTTATTTATGTTACCTTGATGGAACATCGATTCCTTTAGTTTTGAAGAGATGCAATCCAACAACATGATCATCATTAAGAGAGCCATCCAGTGATAAGGGTTGATCGATCTTAGTGATGCCCAAAGCCTCTCCATTAATAGGATTTAG